>NC_080839.1:44949939-45574939 GCF_030435755.1 Ochotona princeps | reverse complement strand
AAATACCCCCCAACATCCCACCAACAAGTTTTATGTTTGATCATTTCTACAGCATTCCTGGTCTGCTATGTTTTTTTTCCTTTAAAAGTAGGAAAGGATCTTGGTTGGCCAAGACAGGGTCAGATGATAGATCCTAAACCAATGAACCGGAATCAGCTTAGCAAAGTTCATCACCTGTGTCCCTCCCTTCAATTATGTGTCTGGTAGGGGTAGCAGGACAGGGAAGACTGCTGAATATTGCTCTATCAACAGCAACAAGAATGAATGATGGGGCAGTGTGCAGTGGAATGCTAAGGAGAATATGCACGTGAGCTGGGCAGATCAAGGAAAGTGGCAGACAGAGTTCTGAAAGGTGAATAGGTGCTTACTGCATGAAAACAAGGACTACAGAAAAGCACTCCAGGCTGAGAGAAGCAAACAACAAGAGATCAGAGCCTCTGAGAAGGAGATCACAACAACAACAGCAAAACAACAAAAACGGCCTAGCTAGGTGATGGGGCACCTATTAAACCTGAAATCTGGTGATGATGCTCCTCCATACCGGGAGTCCTTTGGAAAAGAACTTAAACCTTTGTATCCAGTGAAGGAAAAACCACTGAAGTTTTCCAAGCCATTCAACAAACTCCTCATAGATGTTTATTATTTTCCAGGCCTTATGATTGTCACTGAGGACTGGGAGAAAGAAGGGGCAGGATCCTGACCTCAAACAGGGCCTGGGCAGGTGAGAGACGGGTCACACATGGTCCACTGCAGTCCTGGTATGGCAAAGGCAGAGGCTGCACTGTAGACGCCTTGGGATAGAGCTGCTTCCCAGCTCCCTAAATGGCCTGGGAAGGGTGAGAAAGAGCTTCCTGGAGGGGTTGGCGCTTCAGCCACGACCAGAGAGCCGAGCAGCTGTTTGCCATGTGGCTGGGGAGAAGAGAATGGAATGGGCTGAGAAAGGCAGGCAAGGGAACAGAGTGTGCAGTTGTCAGAGCTCACAACACTGTTTGGAACAACAAGGCAGGAATAGGAAGAAGCAGGGTGGGTGGGGCCCAAGGCAGAGCTGCAGCCAGCTGGGAGGCACGGGCTGGGCAGTGGGAAGCTATGCAGGCTTTAGGAAGAGAGTCTGGCTTCTCTGTAGACCCAGAAAGGCAAATGCAGGTAAAGAGATGGCTAGCAGGAGGTGGAGAGGCCAGGCAAGAAGTGAAGAGGCTATGGATCGAGATGACAGAACAGAAGGGACAGTTGTGAGGGACTAACGGGCTCCACAAAAAACGCTTCAGAGAATCCAGGAAGGAACAATGCCTGGAGACAAAGGTCAGTGAGGGAAAAAAGAGATTATGAGTGAAAATCACAAGTTAGCCTTATGGCATACTGATTTTCAGGTGTTGGTGGGACCTCCAACTGCATTATCCAGGAGTGAGGGAGATCCTGTGGCTAACCCAAGAGGTACATCTATGCCAAAGACAGACTGGGCAGTCATCAGTAGCAGGAAAGGTTAAATCTACGGAGTGCTGTAGGTCCCACAGAGAGCACAGGTTATTACTGCCCCCTGCATCTCTTCCCTCCTACGTGATAGCAGGCTTTCAGGCAGGTACACAGCTGTTGGATTAGAGATGGCCGTCTTCAGTTAAGGATGGCTGTGTGCTTCCACGCTGGCCAGTGCCTTGTGAACTCAAGGCTGCAGCCTCAGCACCCTGCGCTTAGACAGAAGCTGTTGGCATCCCTTCCTCTCCAACTCATGACAATATCAGGACCAGCCCTGCCACAGGAAGAAATGTGAGTAGGACCTGGAAGGGCACAGAATAAACAGCAGGAACGTGGTCAACCAGAGCAATAACTGTGTGCTTTGATCAAGCAGTATGTCTTGGTCAACTGTGCTTTGGGGTCCTTCAGCTGAAAAAGGGAGTCTCAAGGCAGGGGAGATGTGGTCAGGACAGGTGTCCTCACAGGCGTGACTACCATGAGCACAGGCTCAGGGGAGCACAGCCTCGGTGTAAGGCAGGGTGAGGTGGGTAGGCCAAGCTATGGATGACAGATGGAGCAGAGAGGCAGGTGTAGACAACAAGCTCAAGCAGGCAGGCTGAGAGTGAGAGGGGTGTGGGCAGGGTTATCAGCCATGTGCAAACAGTGACAAGAGAACCTGCGAACCAGGAGATGAGTGAGTATGCAGGGAAGCCCATTTGCTGTGAAAGGATCTGGAAAACATTAAGCCTCGGGCTAGAGTGTAGAAATGAGTGGGCTGGGCAAGGGGACCAAGAGAAGTGTTGTCAATGGGCAAGGGCAGCCCAGACCACAGGTCCTATCAAACACCTCAGGTCAAAAAGGGACCAGGAAAAAGCAGACACCATCAAAGCCATGGGTGCTGCCAGATGAGTAGGGGACAGCTTGGACAAAAGATGAGCTAGTGGGCTCTACAAAAGACTTGGGAAGGAAAAGGCAAGCAAAGTTTCCAGTAAGTTTCATTGTCACACTCAAATGTGGCTCTGAGGGCTGCCCACAGCTGCCTCTCTCAAGTCACAGTTCCTAGCGAACCATGTATGTCGGAGACCCTAGTTCTGTTTGAGCTGATGTATGCAGCCCAGGCAGGGCCAAGGGCTCAGAAACAGGTCAGGGGCTCAATGGAGAAGGGCAGAAGGCATGGAGCAAGCAAATCTGAAAGGAAGAAGGAGGAACCTATTTGGTGCTGGGACTTCCATCCCTGGAACAGGAAGAGTGGGAATCAGAGAGGTCTGGGCCAGGAGGAGGTGCCGGGTGGCTGGCTGGGGATGCACTGGGTCTGAAGCTCCCCTGGAGACTAGCTGGGAGACAGAGGGTCGCAGGCTCTAGTTCTCATGTCCCCAGGGTTGAGGGGAGCATGGCTGGAATGTACCACAAGCCAGTGTCCATCCCTCAGGGCCAACAGTGGGGAATCTCCAGCCCTGAAGTCATCACCACCGGAGGAGCCTGGACCCCACCATGGAAAAAGGGTCCCACAGGGGCACACGGCGCCGGCCCAGTGAGCTCAGAGCTGCTTGCTGCCTCCTCCCCTCTCTTCCAGACTTCTCAGATTTCTGGACATTAGGAGCATCCAACAGGGCAGAGGACAAGAAAGGGCTGGAGCAGGATCCCAAGGCAGGACAGGAGACCAGCAGAGTTCGCTTTTCCCCAACCAAGCCCTTGCTTTGTCCTGGGCCAGATCCAGGTTGAGCTACTTTCCCCCACCACTTTCCATCCAGACACCAAAGTATCCCTACTGGTAAGAACCCTAAGGCCCCTAAGGCACCTGTGTCACCTGGAGGGTAGTCTACATCTCCAGCCTCTCCCATCAGCCCAGACTCCTTGTCATCTGTTTGCTTTGGAAATGAGAAGATTGGACTTTAAAGGGATACAGGCTTCGTGAGGGTGGCTTGAGCCTGGCAGAGCTGGGGATTTCATGGTGGGGGCCAGGACATGATGCTACCAACAGGAGACAGTGTATCCAGACCTGGCTCCAGCCCTGTGTGACCCTGGGAAGGCCACCTTCTCTCTCTCAGGGTCTAAGTTCCCCCCTACAAAATGTTAAGACCCTGATCTTGGAGTGCCTCAAAGATCCATTGAAAGTTCAAAGGTATCCTCTGAAACTCTGAAGTTCTTTGCCCTCAAAATTTGCATGCAAATTTAAAAATAAAAATATGGCCTCTAGACTGCACAGTCCCAGGAGGGTAGTGTTCACATAATGGCCTTCAAGCATGGCACTCCCTGGGGTACGAGTCCACATACACCTGTGATATGAATGGTGATCTCAGGAATGGTGCAAACTTGAGCCTGTGGCTGGAAAAACAGTGGCCCAGAGGGGTCCCTGGGTGGGCATCTGACCCATGAAGTGACTGTCTGGGAGCCAAGTCCCCACAAGAGAACAGTCCCATTTAAGGCTAAAAAATTCATGCTGCAGGAGGAAGCCAGTGCCCTTGTGTCTAGCTAAGAAGAAATGAGGACACCCCCTGACAGCTGGGAGACTGAATGAGACATCCCTGCTCAGAAACACTGTGAATTTATCAGCTCTAAAGATTTCCTGTCTGAACGGGGCACCAGACTGCCAGGGAGATTGCCACCATCAATCACAGAAGTTTTGGACCTGCACCCTTCTCAGGATAAAGTCTCTATTGTGGGAACTTGAAGGAACCCTATACTTAAGGGCTGCCAGTCCTGCGGCTAGACTGGACAGCTCTCCCCAGCACCCAGAACTAGGGGCCTTTTGGTGACCTGTGTCATTTCACCAGCACGAATAAGCTTCCAAGGCCAGCAAGGGAAGAAAATAAGTTACCAGTAAAGGAGTCTGTGTTAAGGACTTTTGCTTGTTAGGTGTGTATTCATGCACTCAATGACTAAGGTGTCCAGAGAATGCCTGATGAATAGTAGAAGGAGGGAATCACTTAAGGAGTGATTTTAGTGACTCAGCAGCTAAAACCACTGCTAGGGGGCCCTATATCTCATATCTGAGTACCAGGTCAAGTCCACACTATTTCATCTCCCATCCAGCTTTCTGTTAATGTGTCCTGGGAAGGAACAGGAAGATGGCTCATGTACTTGGGTTCCTGCCACACCTATGGGGAGACCTGGATAGAGTTTTTGGCGTCTGGCTTTGAGCTGGCCCACCCTTTCTCTTCGGGGCATTTGGATGATTCTCTCCATCTCTTTCTTTCTCTCTTTTTTCCTCTATCTCTTCCTCTTTCTGTCTAGCACTCTGCCTTTCAAATAAAAACATAAATCCTTTTTCAGAAAAATCACTAACCTGCTGACTAATTGTAGTGCTTCTGCCTTTTAAGGGAGTGAAATAATGCCTCTTCTAAGGAAATACCTTAGCACTAAGCATGACATCTTGGAGAACCATATTTTTTGGTAAAACTAGACTGTGGGAAAGAGTGATGGGAGGTGAAGTACAACAAATTACAAAGCATAAGAATAGAAATTTGACAGTTTCTGGGGAGGACCCAGACTTCCAGGAATGCGTACTTGAGAATAGGAGGGGAAGGATTTGGGGCCAGGCTGGATACACAGAGAAATATAGGCAATAAGAAAGCATAGCAGAGTGTGATGGATTTGGTTTTCAAATCAGCAACATCTAGGGTTCATGCCTCAAAGTAGCATCTGAGCTACACTTGCAGGAAATCCAACGTCTGAAACATTGTTCCCCAAAGCATAAGTACCTAGAAAGACTGCCACATTTGTGGCCCTGGAAAGTTTAGATATAAAGACATTTGAGGAGAGTGAGAGATCCATGAAACAAAACCTTCACTGTTAAACCAAGAAGTTGCTGAGGGATAAAAAAAAAGTGTGGAGATAAGTAGGGATGGATGATCAACACATAATGCACATCATTGTTTGTTTACTCCTGCTCATGAATTGAGTTAGTCAACCCATCAAGAAAGCACAACTTTTTGGAGATTCCAGGCTGCCCCATCCATGGAGAGTGCTCCATGGGGCACAAAGAGTCCTTGGAAGTAGGTGGACAGCCAGGTCACTCCCAGGGCTAACACTGCAGGAATCTTACAATGGTAGGGCATTCTTGGAGCTAGCCTCATTGGACTCTATATATCGTTCCTCTGAAGCAATACTAAAAACAACCCTAGCTTTCATTTAAATCCTTTGAAGATTTTAGCAGAGCTGCCATGAAGAGGCTGTCAGTCACCTTCCAGAAGTTCATCTCTCTTGATTTGGGCCACCATCTGGATGCACTTCCCAGCCTCTCTTGCAGATAGGTATACACAAGTGACTAGGCTATCTCCAGTGCTAGTGGAGCAGAAGTGATGTGCACTGCTTCCTGGCCTAGCTCATTACAAACCTCACCAACTGCTCTTTGCACTTCTGCCTCATGTTGACCAGAGGTTGACCCCAGGATGACTGTGGAAGCCATTAGCTGAGAACCACAGAATTAGTACCAGGAGTTTCCTTACAGGCAGACAGCGCATGCACAAGATGGGGACAGAGCATGCAGCATTCACCAAGCTGATTTAACTAGGCACATTTTATTTGTGGTTTATTTTGCACAATAGCCTAATATTTAAAGCCTCCATGCTCTGGCTCTACTGACTTTTCCATCTTTTTCATCTGCTGTTTCTCCATGTGAATCTTGTGTTCAAACTTTCCCAGAATCTGTTGACTTTTGGGGAAGCCAGGAATACTGGGAGAACTGAGGACCAATGACAAATAGGCTTGAGAACTTGACTGTGGCTGTCCTGCCTCTTACTCTGGTGTCTCCTCCCTCTCATTTTCACATCATCACCCTTCCATGCTGACCAAATTATTCCTCCACAACCACAGAAGCCATCTCAGATCCCTCAGTACTCTTTCTCCCTCCCACATATGAGACAATAGTACCTTTCACAGTCATTAAGAAGTTCACAAATAGTCCATTTCTCCTCTCTGGCACCTAAGAAGATTGTACTTGCTGATTGAAATTACTTTCACTGTGGCCAAGGACATGAAAGCAAAAATTATGTGTCACTTATAAGCAGAAGCTTAAAAAGCCAGTCCTATTTAACCAAACTCCCTTTATCTCTGTTGCAAGACAAACAAAGCTACAGATGGAGGCTGCACCATATACCTGAACACCAGAAGGAAAGAAGCCTGTAGTGTTCATGGAGTGTGAACAAGGATTACTGTTGGTGAAGCTATAGAACCTGTGCGGCCTTTCACATACATACCTCATCATTAACTCTTCTAAGTACTACCACTTACTTCTATCTTTATAAACCACAGCTATCAAGATCAACCTACCACAATCACCTCTCCTTGAATCAGCCTGATCACTGTCACCCACCCTATTATTCTCATCCCTGTCACCACTACCACATCACATCACCTCCACTGCAATAATAGCCCTTCCTCTATATAGGGTTTTCACTCCTGCTGCCACTCTCACCTCCATCATCACTAATACAATCATATTTGCCCATCCATTATAATTATCTCCATTAACTCCAACATCACTCTCAGCATCATTTTCACAATCACTAGCATCTGTATCCTCCCTGCCATTTTTCCAGGTATTTCTATTACTCTCCTCCTTAAAATAGCCACTGCCATTGTCACATTCTCTACTTCTATCAGCTCTATTTTTACACCTTCACCTTTAGATTCACTGGCACCATTCCTGATACCTTCTGGGAGTCACTAGCAGTATCCTCCTCTTTCCCTGCTTCTGTCCTCACAGAGGAATATAGCAATGGTGTCTTGGTCTATAAATATCTTTTGGGTACTGTGCTAGCTAAGGGAGGGGGAGTGTGCCAGACTGAACGTCTCACTCACATGGGTGCAGTATGAGGGCTGGGACGTTCTCCCCCAGGGAGAAGGTCCAATCATCTCTTCTTTTTGGCTTATGTCTTTTTCCCCAACTCCTTTCTCTCCCATGTGGCAACCACATGGTCCTGGAAAGACTTGAGCCATGGAGCAAGTGTAAGATTTTCTGTATTTCTTGAGCTCCCTTTTGTGGCTTTCTGGTGAGTGTGGACACATCCAAAACTTAAGTTTGGATCTAGAGGCAGTAGACGAAGCAGGTCGTTCAGCTGATTTTGGTTCTAAGCCATTTGGACTGGTTTATTTGGTCAAGACGTTCTCCACATCATTGAGCGTGGATTGCTAGAATTCTTATTTTTATATTCCATTTAAATCTTTATTTTTTATCAAAGTCATACATGTACATATTTTGAAAGTAAAATGTTCTACAAGGTTTATAATGAAAAACATCAGACTTCTGCTCCAATCCTGCTCACTTCTGCATCCTCCGTTCCCGAGGCAAGCATTTTAAATTGTTCTTTTCCTTATAGCCTTTATTTCTATATTCATTTAAATTACTTATTTATTTATTTATTTAAGAAAAGGAGAGAGGAAAAGCAAGAACTAGAATGAGAGAACTCTTTTCTACTGATTCACTCTCCAAATGCCCTCAATGGCCCAAGGCTGAGGCCTGCCAAAGCCAGGAGCTGGGAGTGAAATCCAAGCCTCCCATGTGGGTGGCAAGAACCCAGTTACTTCAGTCATCACCACTGCCTCCCATGGCTTGCCTGGGTGGAAATTTGAATCTAGGAGCTGGAGCTGAATATCACCAGTTACTGTCTTAACCAATAACTTAACCACTAGGCTAAATGCCCACACCTACTTCCATATTTCTAAAGGACATGATAATAAGAAATGTCAATTCCTTACATATCTTATTTTTAGGTCTTATCTGTTGATTTTGTGCTATGGATAATGAATATGCAGTTCTCTAATACCACCATTCATCCATATATCACCCTTAACACACCAAGGCACAGGTGAATATCGATACTGACCATAGTCACATGCAAGGCTTTGTATTACCTGTAATACAATAATCATTCAAAATCATATTTGGTAATCATTCACAATTGACCCACTTTTCTATCTGGTACACTAATTTGATTCCGTTAGAGTTGATAACTGCCCATTAGCTTACCATTTAAGTAATTTGTCATAGACTTGCATCCCATACTAATGTATTCCCAAACTCTCCAGTAGAAGTGAAACTTTCCTCTATGTATTACTACTGGCTTCATTTTCTCCCTGGGAGCCTCCCTGCTGGACAATCAAGACTGGCTGCTGTCAATTCTGACAGCTGTCAACCTGAACTGTTCTTCACTATGATTCTTGAACTTTGTCCTTGGACTCTACACTGACTTCCAGATCCTTTATTTCCTTCTTTTTCCTGACTTTACTTCCTAAATAAAGCAGACACCATTCCTCAATATCATCCTGAACATTGTATGACTGTAATCTTGTAGGACCACCCATGTCCAAAATTGTCTACCATCATGTGCAGTGGCTAGTTTTGCTGGATATAGAACTATAGGTCATATGATAGTTGTTAAGAGAATTTTGATGTGATTTTGATTAGTAATGCTTTGTGAATAAACTTTTCTCCCCAATTCTGGAAGCATTTCAAGTTTTCTCTCCAGAACTTTGAGATTTCACTGCAATGAGCCTTGGGGTGAACTTTGTTTCATTTGTTTTTTAATTCAATTTATCATGTACTCAGAAATTCATGTTCTTAAGTTCTAGCAAATTTTATGGCATCTTTTGTTTTGTCATTTAAATTCTTCCTTTATTTTATTTTTCTCTAGGGCTTATCTATTCAGATGTTGATTCTAGACCAATATCTTATTTTTTAATGTCAATTTCCATTTCCTCAATATTTTTATTCCATTTTTGGGGGAATTTTTCTTGACTTTCCTTTACCATCCTTGTTTTGACTTGATCTTTACAAGCAAATTTGGATGTTATGTTTGTGTTTTCCGAGAATATTTTTCTGTACCTTTTTAAAAGAAGCATCATCATCTATCATTCTCAAAATGTTAATCATAATCTCTGTACTGTTCTCTTCTTCATTGTGGTAGCCATGCTTCTTTTTAAATTTTTTTCAGTTTTTGGGCCTGGCGCGATAACATAGTGGTTAAAGTTCTCGCCTTGAATGTCCCGGGATCCCATATGGGCACCGGTTCTAATCCCAGCAGCTCCACTTCCCATCCAGCTCCCTGCCTGTGGCCTGGGAAAGCAGTTGAGGACAGCCTAGAGCTTTGGGACCCTGCACCCGTATGGAAGACCAAGAAAGAAGTTCCTGGCACCTGGCTTCAGATCGGCGCAGGACTGACCGTTGAGGCCACTTGGGGAGTGAATCATCGGACGGAAGATCTTCCTCTCTCCTCCTCTCTGTACATCTGCCTTTCCAATAAAAATAAATAAATCTTTTTAAAATAATTTTTTTCAGTTTTTTTAATCAGGCATTATACAGAAAGAAGCAAATATAGACAGAAAGATTTTCCATCCATCGGTTCACTCCCCAAGTAGCTGAAATGACTGGAGCTGAGCTGATCCAAAGCCAGAACCAGGAGCTTCTTCTAGGTCTTCCACATGTGTAAAGAGTTCCAAAGTTTTGGGCCATCCTCCATTGCTTTCTTAGGTCACAAGCTGAGGGCTAAATGGGAAATGGAGCAGCCAGGACATGAGCCGGAGCCTTTATGGAATCCCAGTAGAGGCAAAGCAAGGATTTAGCCACCAGACCATCATGCCAGGCCCAATCTCAATGCTTCTTTTTCCTCTTTGGATCTCTGTCTCTCAGGAATATCTTCACCCATCTACTAATTCTTAGCTTCTCATTCATTTTGAAGTATGAGGCCAAAAAATACTGATTGAAAATGGTGGGAATTGAAGAAAGGTGTTGATAGGTGGGCTTACCATTGGATTATTAAATGGGACTCACAGTTTCCTTGGAAGACTAAATGCCAACACCTGCAAATCTTTTCTCTGGAGAAAATCAGCTTTCCCAGGAAAATCTTTTCCAGTACCTTGCCTTTTTGATATTAACTTGGCTGTCAATGTTCTGGACTTGAATGAGAAAGAGAACTGAGAGCCTCACGTTTCAGAAAATAGGTTCATCCTTAATTTCCCCATTTTCAGATTGGATCCTCATCCCTGCCTCAGCTATGTCTGATGCCTCTGTGTCCAGAAACTTTTTTATTCTGTATCCCAAACCATGTACTTGTTTTGTGCCAGCACAGGAAGTGATGATTACCTAGATGCACAGGGTAGCAGAATACATCTGGGATGGGAAGGTTCTAACTGCTTCTTTTAAAAACATGTAAGCAACTCTCTATTTTTTGAACCTACTTCTGAATCCCTGCCTTCAGAAGTAATAGCACCTCAAGCGCCCAGGTCTTTCCTGGACTCTAGAAAGAAGTATTGTGTCTGCCCTCTACCCCCACACCCTTGCAGATTTGGATTTCCGTGGTGTGCCAGGCACAGCTCATCCATCCTCCTTCAAATTTTCAAATTGTTACTTTGTCTTGCATGCTGCCATTTCATCTCCTCTCCTCTTGCTCTTTGTGGGTGTGTGCCTTTAAAAATTCCATTAATGACATTTTCCCAGGGCTTCTGGAGGTCACCAAGATAAACACATGTATCCAATCAGTAATGATGAAGTCTCATTACCTTTATTGTAATTTACAGCCACAGTAACTGTTAATCATAAAGTATCCTTCCACCACCCCTTATTATCTCCTCTGCATCTTCATCCACTGGAGGGAATGACTGACTGAAGGTAGTCCTGATCGCAACTCAACACATCTCACTATGGCTCCAAATGAGATGTTACATTATCCACCATCCTGAACAACACAAACATTGTCACCTCTAACATAGCCTTCATCACCCATCATTACCATCACTTTTATCCCCATCATTACCACCACCACCACCCTCGCCTTCACTTCATTATTATCTCCATCATAGTCTTCATTACCACTGTACCACTGTCTCACTGTCACTTTATCTATCTTCCCCATCCATACCTTCATGGTTTCCATTCTTGCCATCACTTCTGACATCATTACCATCCTCTCTGCAGCATTATTCATCATGAACTCCATCAACTTCATTGCTACCACTCCCATGACTCAACAATACCCCCACTGTCCTCTCGTGTTATCTCCTCCAAAAATATTTTGACACTGCACACTAAACATATTCCCCCCCATGAACTATGATGGTAATTTTCAGCAATGTGGAGAAGTGATCCCTACCTTTGACCACACATAGCTTTCTTCTTTTGGAGAAGAGAAAGAAAAGAACCTACTGCTTCCTCCAGAACAAACCACATTCATAGGGTGGGGTGGGGGCAGGCACCTTGCACTGAGCCCTTTGTAGGCAGTAGGCAACTCATCCCACTAGACAAGTCAGGATAGAGTCTCCTTGAGTGAGAATCACTGCTCAGTTTTACAAGAAGGAAACTGAGATTCCCAGATGCTAAATAGCACACTCAAGGCCACACAATTAATAAGTGCTGCAGCCAAGATTCCAATCCTGTGTGACTTCAAAGTCCATATTCTTTCCATTACACCATACTGGCAAGAAATCTCAGGAGCTTGGTTTAAGCACAATGGGATGTGACTGTGAGCAATGAGAGCCACGGTCTCAGTCCCAACTCACAGAGAGAGCTGGCCCAATGAGCCAGGAGAAGCCCCTCTCTCTAGAAGACAGAATCACTGGATCTGATGAGGCGACTCAGTCCCAGCCTTGCAGACTCCACTCTGTCTGATTCCAAAAACTCTGCACAGTGCCCAAGCCTTGCCACCACCTCCTGACCTCAGCCTCCCTGAGCGAGAGTGTGGACATCCAGTCCTGGGAATGCCTGGACTTGGGAGAGCTGAGTTATTTTGGGATTGTTTACATTTGGAATCTTCATGATCTTTGGTCCCAGAAAAACACCCACATGTTGGAAACTCTTCCGAGTTATTCACTGTTGGGGTTTTTCTTCATCTCCTTCAGCTTTTTCTTCTTCTCGAATGGAAAAAAAATCTGCTAGTGATTAGTCACGACCTGTGAGGCTCAGCTTTTGACAGCCCCACTGAGAAGACAGAGACAAAGAGGCTCAAAGAGAGGCCTCCAGGCAGATGCTGCTGGGAAGGAAATGGGGCTCACAACACTGACCCTGGGGTGAGGGATGGTCCACTCTGTCCACCAGTAGACGAGCACTCCCTGGGTGTAGGGTCCTCTGTGGCCACTCTGTTCCAAGCCTCATGTGCTAGAAAGAAGGCAGAGGGTCAGGGCCCAGGCAAGCAGAGGGGAGAAGAACAGGTGCCAAACACAAAGCATGCCTGTCCCATGGGGCCTCTTTGGCCATAGCTCTCAACGACAACTCAGAGAATCGCTCCTTAAGGTGGACATACAAACTAAGCAGCAATCCCACACCTCCCGGTGCAGCCACGAGATCTCTTTGTTCTGCTCCTAGACACTTCTGGGTGTGAGTGGGCCTCCTGATCTCTTTGCTTTTTTTTTTTGTTCTCTTTCCTTTTTTTTTTCCTGAGAGAGACCAGGCTGTGGGCCGGGTGGGGCTGAGCACTGTCCACCAAGGCCTGGACAAAGGGAGATTGTTTCAGATGAAAAGCCAGGGCCTGGAAATCATATCTGGATCCAATTTTTCAGTCTAAGGATTGTGAAACATGGTGGGGAAGGGGTAATAAAGGGAATTTGGGAACTCTCTTGGTGTGGGCCTTTTAAAAGAGGTTTCAAGGCAACAAAGGGAAAACTAACTAATACAATAAGCAAACAGTACAACAAGATGGCTTAATGTCAGAGGGATGACAGAGCCACCCGTAGGGGGAATGGGACCCAGGCAATATATATATATATATATATATATATATATATATATATATATATATATATATATATATATATATTGGCCAGGCTTCTGTCCATATAAACAATTTGAGTCATTCAAAATTAGCATGTCAACACCATGCTGAAAGCCCAGTCTCGTTTGATCCCATACCAAAAAACAATTCACCAAGGCAGGGCAACAATTCACCCACCAGACTGCTCTCCTAGAAATAAATATAGCTGGGCCCAGTGCGGTAGCCTAGCAGCTAAAGTCCTCGCCTTGAACGTGCCAGGATCCCGTATGGGCGATGGTTCTAATCCCGGCAGCCCCGCTTCCCATCCAGCTCCCTGCTGTGGCCTGGGAAAGCCGTCAAGGATGGCCCAAAGCCTTGGGACCCTGCATCCATGTGGGAGACCTGGAAGAAGTTCCTGGATCCTGGCTTCGGATGGGCACAGCACCAACCGTTGCGGTCACTTGGGAAATGAATCATTGGAGGGAAGATCTTCCTCTCTGTCTCTCCTCCTCTCTGTATATCTGATTTTGCGATAAAAATAAAATAAATCTTTAAAAAAAAAAGAAGTATAGCTGTTAAGACCCCAAGACAAATGCATAAACCTGAAGCCCATGGCTGCTTGGGACATCTGGTAAACCCCACTCATGAACTTGAAGCCAATGCATATTAATGCATATCCCAGCACAATTTCAGAGGACCTCAGTCAGATAGTACTGGCTACACTGGTCAGTTGCAGACACAAACGGGAGATCAAGTACATTTCAAGAAATATCCTTCAAGACAGGGAAGTCCTTCTTGCCCAGGTCCAAGTGGGTGAGTGGGCCTGGAAACAGTGACACCTTGACAAGGCCCCTTACACCTCTGCATGGAGGCAGGCTGAGGGGAAGACAGTTACTACGGCCGCATATCCTGTATGTGTGATCTCATCCTCTATTTCTCTCTGTGCTTTGTGTGCCTCACTTACACATCAGTGATGGCAATGCCCACCCCAGACAGCTCCGGTGAAAATTAACAGTCCTGGAGCTGGCGCTATGCTTCAACAGGCTAATCCTCTGCTTTGCAGCACTGGGATCCATCATGGGCACCAGTTTGTGTCCCAGCTGCTCCATTTCCCATCCAGCTCCCTGTGTATGGCCTGGGAAAGCAGCAGAGGATGGCCTAAATTCATAAGACTCTGCACCTGCATAGGAGGCCAAGGAGAATCTCCTGGTTCCAGGATTTGGATCAACTCAGCTCTAGCCATTGCAGCTATTTGGGGAGTGAACCAGCAAATGGAAGATCTTTATATCTCTCTTTCTCTCTGCAAATTTGCCTTTCTGATAAAAATGTGAAGGAGAAGAAGAGAGACGAGAGAGAGAGAGAGAGAGAGTGTGTGTTAACAGTCTAGTGGCCTACAAAGAGTGGACTTGCCCATCGGAATTTTGGCATTTGTCTCCAAAGCAAGGCTTTCCTGCAGTACAGCTCCTTGCCCTGGAGCCATAGACATACCTCTCTTGGAAATAGAAGGTCCCCAGAGAGACAGAGCACAAAACCAGATAAAGACCTGGTATAAGAGTAGGCAGTCAAGGGCACTGGGTCCCAGCTGCAGACCTGGCCTGAGGAGAGTTAAGGCCCAGGCCGCTTCATCAAAGTAGGCCTCTTAAGAAAGTGAAACCAACGGGAATGCAGCCAGCTTGGACTAAAGGAGAGAGAGAGGAGGAAACAAGAGATGGCAATGCGACAATGAAAGCAGAGATTGAAGCGACATGGCCAGGGAAAGCATCCAACCTGGAAAAGGCGAGGACATGGGTTCCCCTGTGGAGGCCATGGGGCTGGGGAGCTGGGAGACACTCTGGGCTGGGGTTCATCCCAGCCTCAGAGGAAGAGGAGGTGGCAGCAGAGCCTTGAAAGAGCTGTAGAAGCCTCCGTCTTGATTTAGTCTGTGTGTGACTGGAACCCTGGGGGCGGCCTGGCACAAGTCCACATTCCCTTCCCAGCGCTGCCCCAGGAGCCAGCAGAGGAGCTGCCAAAGGCTGGAGACCAAGTAGCAAAGAGGGTTAAGACCTCAAATTAGCACCACCTCTCTCGCTTGTCTCCTTCCCTGTTGATTCCTCATCCCTTCTCAATACTACATTCAGGCACATTCCCTCCAAGGGCAATTGCCTATACCTGGCAGAATGAAGTTCCCCAGGGAGCCTTAGCACTGCCAAGCCATGTGCTTCACCCTTCAGGATAAAGGTGAAGGAAGCCCTTGGCAATGACCCAGCATGGGTCTGCCATGAAGACACATCACATGCTCATCTCTGTTGCCAGAAATATACAACTACACCCCTTGGCCTCACACTATGGAGCTGTCTTGAGCCTTCAGCCAGGGAGACAGCTCCTACCCAACCTCCACCTCCATTTGAAAGTATCCTTCCCTCCATCTCTCTACCTTTTGAAGACCAAAACACAGCGTGTCGAGGATTTTCTGTTCTAGCTGCAAATTTAAATGAGATGTGTTGCCAAGGTATAAAGGTCAATTCCCCTTCTTTGCTGTGTACACTGGATGCGATAACATTATCAGAGACAAGAGGTTCTCATGAAGAGTAATGGCCCTGGTCAGCGACTGAGGCTGCAGGAGCAACGCCACAGCTGGTAATGTGGCCTCACACCAGTGTCACAGTGTGGGACAGACCCCAGCCCTACCTGCAGAGGAAGAAGACCCAAGGAGCTATAGAGTCCAAAGGTTTAGCACAAAGAGGAGGACCGTCCAAGATCAGTCATGTAGTCCTGAGATCTGCCACAGTCAGGGACAGGGAGCAAGCAGTGCAGCAGATCTCTAAGAAAGCAGTACACACAAAAGAGCCTACCACCAAGTAGGGGACCAAGACCCAACGCAAGGAGATTGAGGCTACCAGACTTGGGGATGGAAGGCAGGGGTGAGCAGGGAGAGGTAACTTGGGTGACTTTAGGATCCTAGAACTATTCAAGTCGATTCACATCCTTCACTCAGCCCAGCACTGCCCATCTGTGGCAGCTGCATTTTTAAGAGCACTCTTACACTTAACAACTCTAGGAAGAGACATGTGCAGCATTCTAGCATTTTACAAATGGAAGACCCAAGGTACTTAGGACATCATGTCTTTCTCCTGCTCCATCCCCCTTCACAGGCCGGTGTCTGGGGAACAGTACACAGCCCAACGGGCTAGTCTCAGCCTTGTTCTTGTTTCTGTCTAGAACAGGAGGCAGGTGGAGGTTAAGAGAAACAAAGCTGCCCAAGCCAGCTCCTGAGAGGTTGGTTGTCACTAGGACAGGTAGGAATGCTGGCCACCAGGAAGCAACCCTGGCCTCTTACTGGGCACACTTGACCACACCTTCCACCTTCACTCTGTCAGAGAAATATTTACCTTCACCAAGGGTCCCTGCATCCAGGTGCTCACTTCATTTTGCTTAGGCTGTTTGGGACTAGGATCAGACAGGGAGCTCGTTAAAGCTAAAATTAACTTCTGTGCATTTATTCCCAAAATGATTTCTTGCCTATTCAGGTGCTGTTAATGCCCAGCCCTCTAGGTCTAAGAAAGCACTGATGTTTGCCAGCTGGTACTTCCCCTCTCATAGACCCATGGTTTAACTTGGACCTCCTTCCCCAGGCCAGCAAAGCCCTGCTTGCCATTCAACCACTGCATGGAGAAACCTAGGCTCCAACAGGCAGGTGACTGCCTGAGGAGGTGGTTCCAGGCCCAGACCTCTGGCCTCCCAGTCCACGGTTCCTTTCCCCATACAAACTCAGAGCCTGTCACCCTCACCATGACTTGTGATGTCTACCCTAAGTACAATCCCAGAGCTGGGACAGGAACTGGGACAGAGAGGAGGAGGAGGACACTGGGGCCCAGGCCTTGACCCCAAGTTCCTATTTATAATCCTTGTTCCGGAGACGGACACTTAAACACACATTCCTGATAACTGAATAATCTTTGGCACCGAGCAAAAAATAGCCTGTGGCCCAGACCACAATTGCACGGCTCGAGCAGGGTGAGCAGGGACGCCACGGGCCTCAATGGTGCGGAGGGAGAGGGTGGCGGGAGGGCCAATCCAGGAACAAGCGAGCAGCACAGCAAATATAACTGGTTAAATATAGCCATGCCCACCTGCACATGGTGTCAGGCCCCTCTGCAATGAACATTTCCCAAATGGGCTTAGAGCTCCTGTTCACAAAGCAAGTGAGAGCTGGGGAGGCCTGGGTGGGAGGGGCTACAAGGACTGTGGTGACCACAGGCCCTGGGACTCTACAGAAGTTGGCATTCAGACCAAGTGCCACAAAGAGCAACTATACGGGAATCTTCTGGATGCACCAACCTGAGGGTGAAGCACCTGCCAGGGCCTGAGACAGAAAAGGGGACTTCTCATTCTCAAGTCAGCTGGTCAAGACTCCCAGCACTGTACAATGGTTGGAGGATCTCTTCTCCACAGAGTCCCAAGCCAGAGATGGAGAGAAATGGTTCTAGAGTCAAATGACCCTACATTGCCATGGCTGGTGTAGCCCATTCTGAGGTCTCAGAGTCAAGTTCTGGGCTTTCATCTCCCAGAGAAGGCCCAAGTGCTACCACATACCAGACAGCATCCTGGGGACTGTAGGTGCCAGAGGGAACAAGTCCAAGGAGCTTACTCCGTTAACTGTCACAATTAAGTGTGCCTAAAAACTGGTAGCAGCTTACAGAGGGCACAGACAGCCTTCTGGGAGCCAGAAAAACAGAGGGGACTCCAGGCAGGGACTGCATCTGACCCTGCACTGGTTGGCCCACAGAGGAGTCAAGTCTGCAGCCATCTCAGGCAAAGTTTCTTGGTGGACTCCCCAGCTGGACTGCTGTTCTCAGACCCCACACAGATCCCCACAGTGAGAATCACAGGATGTATAAGCTGACCTTGGAGTACATGTCAGGACTGGGCCTCCTCGGTTGCTGATACCTGTGTACTGGACAGCATGTCCAGATACACACAGGGGACATGACGGCCAGCTCATCTAGGACAGCAGGAGATGTCCACTGACTCATCAGAGGATGAAAAGCAGAACTGATTGGACAGTTCTCTCCTAACCAAGCTTTGCAGTATGTTCCTGGGTCTGTGGATGCACTAAAGTAGACTTTGTCAACCAGTAAATCTTGAAAAGAGTTTCTCATCCCTAGAACAACAAAACCAACGATGTCTCAGGGCTATCAAATAACACTCTCAGAATACTCTTCCCCAGATTGGAGTCTCAAGGGTGACATCAATGAATCGTCCCCCATCCCAGGTTGCTGATGCAGTATGACAGCAATGAGTGACCCCCACCACTTCCTCCCCTGTAGATAGAGGAGAAACAAAGAAGACAGAAACACGTGTCCCACCCACTTTCCTCCATATCTGACCCTCCCCACCCTAATCAGAGGACCACATGGGCATGCGTCCCTCTCAACTATGTAAGCAACATTAAAAGCAAGATTTTAAAAAGAAAATAAACAGAAGAAGAAAAGTAGCACGTGGGATTGTGCCATAAGAAACACCGACATCTTAAGTCCGGGGCCAAGAAGACTCCACAACAGGCTGAGTAGGAACAGCAAGAGATAGAGGAACATTCTGGAAAGAGTGATGTCCTGTGACTGGGGAGACAGCAGAGCAGCAGAAAGTTGCTGAGCAACTTGGGCCAATCCTGCCATTGCAGACAGCTGCAGGTGATGAGGAAGCACGCGAAACAGCATCATCTGAACAGTACAAACAAACTCTTGAGCAAGTGAAGAGTAACCAGCCCGAAACCTAGAAAAGGCGGGGGCAGTGCCTGAAAGCTCTAGGTGTTCCTCAGCACTGAGCACAGGGGCCCATCTGAGAGAAAACAATGTTAGCGCCAAGCTGGAATGTTCACCCCCGTGGTAGACAAGCAGAGGAGACAGCCCAGGAAGCTAGGATTCTGAGGAAGGATGGACTCTTTATCACACCCCAGATTCCCTCACACATACCTCAGACCACAGAGAGGTAATCCCATGCAGAACAGATCTGGTGAGGAGAGAGAGCAAGGCAGGCAGGAAAGACCAGAGGGAAGGTAAAGAGAGAGGAAAGCAGGCAAAGGTCAGCCCATCACTGCAATCACCGACTACATGTGCATCACTAGCGGAATCCAGGAACCTCAGGCTGCAAAAGCACATGTAATTGTGCCATCCTTCTCATCAGCTTTTTTCACCATTAGGTCATTCAAAATACATTTAAAGGTTTTAAAACCCAATGAAGTGTGTTTATACCCTAAGAATCTATGCTATGGATATCATTACCGAAGGAAAGGCAAAGTAAGCTATGTTAATTTCACATGAAAAAGACTTGAAGGGAAGGGGATTGCTAAATATTAGGATATCCACTCACAGGCACAAACCACAAACCAGGATATAACAAGTTTATACCGTATGTATCTAACAACAGACTTAACCGTTGATAAAGCAAAAATTATCTGACCTGCAAAAGAATGACAAATCCACAATTGTGGCAGAATATTTCAATACATTCTGTTAGTGTTTGATTTAAAAATCAATAGAAATGGAGAAAAATTGAAAAACAAGATTAACAAACTTTACCTGACGGATACAGAAGATAGCATTCAACAACTGCAGAAAAACATACCTTTTTTTCACACACAAAGAACATTTATACACATAGATGCTAAGTCTCACAAAAGTACAAGAACAAAATCATTAAGAAAATGCTTTTGAAAATGCATTTATTTATTTAAAGTCAGAGGGAGAGAGAGAGAGAGGAGAGAGAAATCCTCCATCTGCTGGTTCTTTTCCAAGTGGCCACAACACCTGGAGCTGGGCAGACCAAAGCCAGAAACCAGGAGCTTCACCCTGGTTCCCTGTGCATGCAGGCCATGGTGATGGGTTCAAGCAATTAGGCTCCTGCCACCATATGGAAGACCTGCACTGAGTTCTAGGCTCCCGGTTTGGCCCAGCCCAGCCCAGTCTCAGCCATCTCAGCCATTTGGGCAATGAAACAGCAGATGGGAATACCAGCTCTCTCCCACTGCCTCCCAAATACACTAAAAAAATTTAAAGACCATGCTTTCTAATCCCTATGCAATTAAATGAAAAATCAATACAAAAAGAAACCCCCCTATACTTGAAAATAAAGAAACTCATGTATATGTAATCCAAGAGTCAAAAAAATAATCCTCTGGAAAGTAGAAAATATTTGAACCGTACAATAATGAAAATATCATAAGTGAAAATTTGTGATACAGTTACAGGAAAATGTGCTGCCTTAATATATTAGAAAAGGGAACAGGCTGAAAGTAAGCAATGATTTCAATCAGAGAAAGAGCACTGAAAAAAGTAGAATAAAATCTTACAAGAATAGAAAACGATGCAATAGCAAAATATATAATGGAAAGATGACACAAAGTCCAAAGAGCAAGCTTCTGAATGTACTAGTAAAGTTGCTGCACCACTAGTGGGATGATCAAGGAGAGAGAGGGGAAAGAGGAAGGAGACAGGACTTGCAAAATCACCATCAGGATGAGGAAGCAGGCATCTCCAACGCTGCTACAAAGACTCCGAAAAAGAAGAAACTACTATATGGAAACAATAATGTGAATAAAATTGTACGAGGCTATTTTTCAAAGTCCGTGGAAAATGCTTACTACATAAAACCGATGCGTGAACTTCAAACCTGTTCAGCACCAAGGCAAAGATCTTTCAAGCCCATTTTCTATGAACTTGTTGACATATGCCCTGAGAAAGTCACATAAAATGAGTACTGAAGTGACTTGTGGGGGCATAGATGAGGGTGCCAGCCAGCTGTCTGTCCTCTTGCCTGCCATGTCCCGCAGGCCCTACAAGGTCTCGGGACTCTGCCTTTCCATGTGGGCCTTGCTTTCCAAGACCTCATACAGGGGAAGCGGTCTCCATGAATCTCAGGCACAGACCTGCATTAGCTCAAGCCACAGAAGCCAGAGCACAGTCCAGATACCAGTTTGTCTTCAGCAGGGCCATGCCCTCCAAGTGCCTGGGATGCATCCTCCACTCCAGGGGAACCCCTGCAGGAGTGAGATGGGGAGCAGAGCAGCTGAGTACATGGGCTCTGCAGCCACTTGGGCTCTAATGCTAGCTCTCACCTCTCATTGAGGTCCTCTGAGTTTCAAGCTCCTCCTGGGCCAGGCTGAGATAACAGCAGGTTAATGTGAGGGCTGATTGAGTTGCTATATAAAGAGAGCCTAAAACAGTGGCTGGCTTACCCCACACACCCAATCAGGGTTCACATTAACTTCTGGTACTTCCTGGAAAATTGAATGATGACTCAGAAGAGTTGGTCTGGGGAGCTACAAAATGGAAGTAGGATGGTTTGTAGAGTGAAAGCTTATCTTACTCTAAGCCTAATAGCCCATTTCTACCAGAAAGACCCTAATCCCCTCTCTGCCCTGAGCACAGTAGGAAAGCCACAGTTTTGTTTCTCTCATTGTTTTCATTCTAATTCTAACTCCAACTCACTCACCCCTCAAATAAATGTATGACTGCAGTAATGAGCTCAGTTCCTTAACACCTGGTATCATACATGGACACAAAGTCTGCAGGGGTCAGCAGAGTTCCAGTGCCCGGTGTTGCACAGCCCCTGAGCACAGTTTTGCTGGCAAACAATTGCAAAGACCACTCTCTTGTGACCCATGAAAACTACTGTTTTCTTCAGTGTAGAGACTTTGAATTGGAGCCCAGCCACAGCTACTCATCTGCATACAGCCTGGGGCTGCTGGTGTGCTGGGGCAGAAAAGAACCCTTGCCACAGGTACCCAAGAGTGCTCGGAGCCTACAGGATGTGCCTGGATGTCCTTTACAGAAGCTGGCCTCCCTCTGCTCTAAGCCATCAATGGTCTTCTATTTTATTCACACACGGGCCACCCAGACAGTGCTCGGTTGTGGACAGGTTGTCTTGGCTCCTTCCAGAGTCCCCTGGGCTGGCTGGCTGGAAGCTGGAAGTGACTCACTGTCTGGGGTAGGGACTGTCTGAAGTCCTGCTCATTCACCTGTCTGGTGGTTGGCGGGGACTGTCACTGGGACCTCAGCCTGAACCATTGGTCAGAACACCTAAGGGTGACCTCTGCTTGTGGCTGCTTGGCTTCCTTGCAGCTCAGTCACTGAGTTCCAAATGCAAGTGTCCCAAGAGACAGGAAACATGAGCAGTGAGTTTCTTAGGATCTGGTCCCAGACACTGGCACTGCTGGGAGGCATCACTAAGTTCTGCTGACCAAGTCTTCCAAGGTCCAGGTGGCAGAGAAGGGAGCATACCCTACCTCTCAGTAGAAACGGCAGTAGAGCACTTAGTGACCCTGTTTTAAGGCACCCACAGTTCTGAGGACTTGGGAACCCTGAAAGAAACAGCTGTGATCACCCAGCTGTCAGGGCCCAGTAGTTCCACCTAGGCCTTAAGGAAGCCTTTTCTCAAGAGGGCATCCTGTGTCCTCCCCTTCCTTGGCTGGTGCTTCATAAGGATGCTCAGCCCAGGCATCTGGAGTAGAGTCCAGGCACCCCAAGATTTCAGAAGCTCCTGAGGTGATTCCAGTGTGCACAGCGCCAGCCCACCTCACCCCTGTCAGCCCCCATACAGCTGCTGGACATGTCAACAGCCTCCCTCATCTGTGATTTTCCTGCAGAACCCAAGCAAGGCTTGGAATGAAGATAGATCTCAGGGCATGCAAGTGGGGTAGCATGCACTTGAGGGCCCCAGGACTCCTACCCTCCAGTCCCAACCAGCTCTGACATTCGGTTATCCTAAGCACTATCATCTGCCTGTGGTCAGCCTTCAAAGCCCCTTCCTGTCCTGCTGCTCCTTTTGAAATAGGAAGTTCCTGAGATAGCACATTGAAAGGCATGTGTCTGGGACAGAAACTGGGCTACCCCTTTCTCTCAGCATTGAAGCTGCCTGGAGCAGGGTCCCTGGTTGTTCCAGGGGGTAAGGAAAGGGTCTGAATGAGACAAGCTGTCACTCAGATTTCCTAAAGGTCCATGCGCTGCCCATGGCCAGCCTTGTCACATCTGAAGAGCCTCACCATAGACTACCTACCACACTCAAATCTGTCCTGCAGGTGCCAAGCCCTAGAGTCAAGGACACCATCCACCATGTAGTCCAGGGGTCCTCAGATGTGGTCAAATTCAGGAGACCTGCCAGCGGGGAGCTTGGGTCTTCTAATTGTGGGGACTTCTGGTCTGGAAGCCCTACTACCACCTACCTGAGTCCTCACCAAAATGGTTGGAACTTGGAAATCTCAAAGTTGGGCCATTACACGATCGCCCATTGGGAAGGACCTGGGACACTCTTCTTCAGTTGATGTTTTGTGACAGTGGGGCCTCCCCACAAGTCTGAGGCACACCAGTCCCACTGAGGACAAACTGCTTCCCAGCCACACTCAGCCCAAAATCCGGTCACATCAATGCAGTCTCTCACTGACCACAACCAGGGACACAGACCAATTCTGACACCGACTCAGAATGCTTCCAACATTGGCCAAGAGCAGCCTGTGATATCAGTCCCACAACTGACCTTGTCCAAATATTCATGTTGCCCAGGCCACCACACTGACTGCAAGCCTGACCACTGGTTGGCACTGGCATCTGCTTAACTGGGAGAGCAGTGTACCACACCAGAGCCTGCCTGCATGGGTCCCCGGTTGTCAATCTAGCTGCCCCTAAGTGACAGATGCATGAGTCAGGAGAAGGAGGGTCAGTCCTATGCAAGCCCAGGGCTTCCTGCAAGAGCCCCCACATCACTGCTCATAGGCAAGGAGCTCAGAAACACCATCGACAATGCCGGGAAAAGGCCCTGTATTTGCCAAGCTCACCAGCTCACTGCCTTCTGGACCTCTGCACTGATGTGCCACGCCAGGCTGGTACTCACATCCTGCCTGATTTCTTCCCACAAGCCCTGGGAGGCTAACACATGACCAGCCTGATCACGTGTGTCTTCCGGGAGTCACTGCAGAGTTTTTACCAAGCTTTCCATGTGAGCATAGACACAGGGCTTATTCCTCGCTTCCCCCAAGAGAACTCCCTGGAAAGTAGCCTGGTGTTATTAAAACAAGAATTTACTCTTTTCTAGCACACATGTTGTCAGGAAGAAGTCTGGTGTCAACTTGATTTGGGCTTCTTTTAGTAGGTGATATGTTCTTTGTCTTGCTGTCTGAATGAATTAGCGGTGTGCGTTCGGGACAGAAGGGGCAGGGAGAGGTTCATCTGCTTGGATATAGGGTGCAGGGGGAGCCCCATCAAAGGTAGCTTGACCACACAGGCCATTTCCCGGTCCTGTTTGTTGCACCTGTGTTCCAAGCCTGCAGTATTCCTCCAGGTCACTAAGGATAAGGTACTCTCCATCCACAGTCACCATTCACAGATTTCTGAATGGAATATCCCCTCGTTTGTGGCAGATTCCAGTCCCCAATCCTTCTCAGCTGTCCAGGGGGCACAGGCAGGCTGTGTTCACACTTGTGTGCATGTACATGCATGTGTATGTGTATACGCATGCAAGACTTGCCCTTATATGAGTACATGATGATGTGTGTACACATATTTGGATAGAGGTGGTATATATACATGTCAATATATATATATGTTATATATATATAACATATATATATGTTATGTATGCATGTTGCTGTGTAGGGGTTATGTTGAGTATTTGTGAATGTGTTGCATTTCAGATGTGTCTACATGTGTGTGCTTGAATGTGTATGCTCTTCCATCCTTAGGACCTCTGTTCTCAGGGGAGGCACCCTCACCTGTTTCCAGCTCACTCCTCAGATTCAATGTGGCACAATCCCAGCAACCTTCAGGACTTTGGTCCAATGGAACAAGATCCCAGGATTCCTGTGCCTGTGGTTGACAGTCCAGAAACCATGGGTGGCTTGCAGGAATGAGAATGCCAGGAGCCTTGAGAGTGGCTTTGTGCCTCTACGCCAAGTCCAAGTTCAAGGGGCACTTAACCAGAATCTTTTTTCCACCCCAAAATCCTGCCCCAGGCCCTATGCCCTTCAGCACATCAAGTACAAGCTGCCACTCCCATTCTGCTCCTAACCTGCCACTGACTCCCAGCTGTACCTGTCCCCACTCCACCCCCCACACAAACCCTCACAGAGGACAGGAACAGGACCTGTGTGGCTTCTACCCCCAGGAAGTTCAAGCTCTCATCAGCTGGGATTCTTGACAAACCTGAGGGCTCGGGGTCCAAAGAGCCCCAAAAGGAAAGATCTCCCTATCGCCAGACAATACCTCAGCCTCTCTCTCAGCCCTTCCCACCCATGAAGGAAGACCCCAGGCTTCACAAACTCTCTGGGTTCTGCCGCATCTTGCAGCCCTGGAAGCAACTGTCCAAGAGTGAACTGATCTCATTTCATTGCCTCTCAAAGCCTGGAAAGAGGCTAGGACTCCATCCCCACCCACACACTGATCCGCATTACCCTTCCTGCCAGGCAGATGGAGAAGCATAAAACAAGGCAACCTAGTCGGCACAAGGCATCCTGGGAGGGTCATGTGACTTGGGTCCCAGCTGATCTGTTTGTTAGCTTTGTAACCTTTGGCAAGTTCTTTGATTCTCTTACCTAGGATAAGAAAATCAGACTGCAACTGGAACTTTCTTCAGGCTGCAAAGGGGCACTATTCACCGTTAGACCCTGGTAACAAGTGTGAACCCCAACTGTGCCAGGTCAACAGGGCCATATGGTCACCCTAGGATACCCACAGTGCTGGCTACAATAACGATGGTGGTGGTAATAACCACAGTGCAGGATTTGCAAAGAGGAGACAGCCCAGATTCTCAGGCATTCACTTCAGCCTGTGGCAGAGGCTGGGCATGGAGGCAGGGAGAAGTAGCCAAGGCTGTCCCTGCATCTCCAACCCCTCCACTGGCCCCAGGTCTCTTGCCCTCTCTCTGCCCTGCTCACCTCTGCACACCCCAACCACAGCACTCTACTGTGGTGCTGATGCCTTGAGCAGCCATACACAGGGTTATCTCCAGGGGCGTGCTAGGTTCAAAGATCAGATCCATTTGCTGGCAGACCTGGGCTGGTGGCTGACTGCCAGCAGTGGGAGTGCCCTGCAGGCGCCGAGTCCAGCTGGGTCAGCAGGGTTGTTTTGACTCCTTGCTATGAAGTCAGGGAACCTCAGGAAGGCAAAATGCAGTGGCAGGGCAGGAGGGGGAAAGACTTTGCCTCTGATAAGCTGATCTTGGCTTTGCCTTCCAGCTGGGAATGAGAAAAGGAAAAGAGAAACCTGGACAAGGAGCTAAGAAAAAATAAACCTGCAGAACAACTTATTTTAAAAGCCACCTTGTGTGGGGGGAGAGGGGTGAGAGGGGAGCTATTACAATGGCCCCAATTGGCTAATCCTCCATCTCCAAGCACAGCATCTCATATGGGTACCGGTTCATGCCCCGGCTATTTCAATTCGAATCAAGTTCCTTGCTTGTGGCCTGGAAAAGCAGCAGAAGACAGTCCAAGTCCTTAGCTTAGTCCAAGTCCACATGAAGCTGTGCAGGATACCCAGAAGAAGTTCCTGGTCCTGCCTTTTGATCAACTCAGCTTTGGCCATGTGGCCATTGGGAGAGTGAACCAGTGGACAGATCTTTCTCTCCATTCCTCCTCTCTGTAAATATGCCTTTCCAATAAAAATAAATAAAATTTCGTTGTTTTTTTTTTTTAAGTCACCTTGGTTGCAGCTCTCCCCACCACACCCCAAAGAGGCATTAGGCCACAAGGTGCAGTGACAAGGTGTGTGTGGCCAGTGATGGGAAACCCCTAGACATCTAGAACAGCTGGGAAACGGTCAGATGGGAATGTGCGGGCAAGGCCAGGTAGAAGCCCCCTGTGCCATTGCCTTTGGCCTCCCCACAACCAGTGTTTCCAGAAGTTTCTGGGAGTAACACCCAGTTTGCTCTATAACCCAAGACACACATTTCCACAAGAATACCTGGCTCCATGTGAACTGCATCCTATAGTTTCAACTCCATTCTTCCATTTTTTTCAAATCCTGACTGCTGCTTGGGGTTTGTTTTGATAATTCACCACAGAAGCTGTGGGTCTGCAAGCTCCTGCTCCCAGTGGCACTTGTCAGTCTTTCTGGTCCCTGCCCACAGGGCATCCTAGGGCTTGCTAAATGCAGATTCTGGATCTTCAGCCCTGGACTGGGGCCTGAGACTCAGCATTTCTTTTTCTTTTTTAAGATATATTTATTTTTATTTGAAAGACAGATATACAGAGAGGAGGAGAGACAGAGAAGATCTTCCATCCAATGATTCACTCCCCAAGCCGCTGCAAAGGCCAGAGCTGAGCCAATCCAAAGCCAGGAGCCTGGAGCCTCTTCCAGGTCTTCCATGTGGGTGCAGGATTCTAGGGCTTTGGGCCATCCTCGACTGCTTTCCCAGGCCACAAGCAGGGAGCTCATTGGGAAGCGGGGCCACCAGAATTAAAACCAGCACCCATATGGGATTCTGGTGCATACAAGGCAAGAATCTTAGCTACTAGGCTACCGTGCTAGGCCCCTAGACTCTGCATTTCTATTGAGCTGGTCCAGGAGATGTCCATGCTGCTGGCCCTCAGACCTCAGAGTAGCAAGGCCCCAGGCCACACGCAGTTTCAGCAACAGGGCTGGAGGCTCATGCATGAAAGTTCAAAGGGGTCTGAGGATTACATGCCACTCAGCTTTCAAGGCAAGGCTACAGCTGAAATGCAGCAGACACAAGAGCCTGTCAAGGCAAAGAGCTGCTCCCAAGGGACCCAGGCTAATGCCTCTATCTGGGGGCTGAACGAGGATACAGCTGCAATCGGTGTTCAGGACTTGACCAAAAGGAAAAATGGAAGGAAGCAAATTGTAGGTGTGAGAACCTCCTCCAGGTGTAACAGGCCAGGCTGAGTGCATCACAAGTGGAGGTGCTTCCTGCACAGGCGCTCCAGCTCTAATGGGGAAGGGCCTTGGGGATGGCTCCATTCTCAGCACAGTGACATTGACGCACACAGGGTGCTCAAGTCAGAAAAACCACATGGCAACTCCTTGTTCATCGTGAGAGAAGACCTACAGTCAAGATTTGGTTTCCAACTCAACCTGTCCCAAGTGTGCGTAACTATGGATGTCTTCAGTCCTCTTTAACCTATTCATCTATTCTGTACAGTGTCTCCCCCAAAGTCATGTTGAGTCCCACAGTGACCTTCAATGAGGTTAAGAAGGTCAAGGGAGACCAGTAGGACCTGGGTTAGCACAGGCGTACGGCCCAGCCTGGGTGGGGCTGAGAACTGGACCAGACCAGGAGCAGAGCTACTCCGCAGAGGCTGCCTTCAGCACTCTCTCCCCATCGCTGTACCCAAGTGCTGGACCCCTGAGGTGGGCGCGTGAGGCCCTAGAGACTGCTTAACTTGACCTACCTAGCTCGGTGAATCTGGAGCTTGTTCTCCCAGCCAGCCACTCCTAGACTCGCTGTGGAGCACACTGAGTGCACAGGGTAGATGGCAAAGCCCTGCTGGGCTTCCATCCTCAGGTCCAGGATGGCGGAAGGAGAGGCTCTCTCTGCTCCCCTCCTTTGCTACCTGGAGGTGAGAGGACCCCCCCACCCAGTGCTAGGCTCTTACCTCCTCCTCACTCACCACGGAACCACCATCAGATCAGGGAGGGAGGGAAGCCCAGGGCAGGCCCAGCTCAGCCCCCAGTAACCCCCCAAGAGGAGAAGAGAAGCTCTTCAGGATACCTTGGAGGATGGGCATGAGAGTGCTGATGACCAAGCACCCCAATATCAACCTCTTCATCCTCTCTGAGTTACTATGCTTGCACCTATCTTAAATTGGGGTCCTCACTTATTTCCTTTAGTGACAGAGTCTTCCTCTCAAAAATTCATCTCCCTGAGAGGAGCTGGGTTGGAGTGAGGGCAACAGGTGCTATGTCCATCCAGCCAGGAAGACTGAGAACCACCCTGGGGAAAGAGAAGGGGCCCTGCCACTCCGTCCATGCTCACAGCATTCTGCGAGCCAAGGACAGCTTCACCTACTCCGCACCCTGCGCAAAGAGGCTGAAAAGATGAGATCGCTTCGCTGACTTCCACCAGAGCCACCATCACCCAACCATTCTGCAACAGGTGGCAGCAATCCCCACTCCCACTGCTGAGTGTACAGAAAGCCCGGCATGGGGACACATCAGCCCTACTCCAGGGGCAGCACACAGATCAGACACGGGAAGAGCAGAGAAACACAGCACATACCAGAGTGGCTGGTGGGACCCCTCTGTGCCACCACTAACTACCCCTGTGAGCAGGAGCGAGCCGTTGCCCTTGCTCCTTGCTTGCCTGTGACATTCAGGAAGGGCCACTGTTGCCAGGGGGCAAACCTGAGACCAAGCCTTAGAGTTGACCCTCTCCCTGCCACTCCCTGAAGGATGACTGAGCTGGGAAATCCTGCAGGATTGGCCAGTCTGTCAAGGGAATCTGCTGATATCGAAGCCATGGTGCTCCCAGTCCCTTCCCCAGCTTCCTCTTGTAGGCCCATCCTGGACTCTGCTCCAGGCAGACAGTAAACCTGCTGCACCCCGAGTAGGTCCCCTCCCTTCCCTGCAGGAAGGCCCCAGGTACTGGCTCCCAGGCACAGCCACAACAGGTAGAGGCCACCTGACCTCTTAGTCTCTTGTACCGTGGCCACAACTCACTTCCTAGTCACCCTGCCTGGGCCAAGGTGGCAGCCCCCTCAATCCCCAGAAATACCTGCTTCTCTTCTCCTAGTCCTGGTTGTTACAGGCCACAGGGAGGGGCTAGCATTCAGGGCCCTGGCTGGAGGCCCCAATGTCTTCCAGGTGTGAGGGAGGCCCAGCTGCGCATACAGGTGTGGGGAGAGGGGGAGCAGCTGCGGGGTTTCTGGAAGGCATTCTTGCCGCTAATGAGCCCAGGGTCTAATTAAAACATCGCAGGAGGAGTCTGGGCCCACACCAGGCAGTTCAGGAAGTATGGACGGGAGCCTGCCTGAGCCTAGGTTTGTTAGGCCGAGTGCTTGGCCGAGCAGGAACCAGTGGGGGACACAGCTGTGGTCCTGATCCCACTCTACCCAGTTCTGACTCCTCCTCCCGCAAGCCCCTGTGGATTCTAAAGGGACAAGGACTTGCCCACTAGAACACAATCCTCAGTGCAGACAGCAGGCCTGGGTCTTGTGGCAGGGGAGAGGCTGGGGACCCAGGGCAGGGCTGCACTGAGGGTGGGCCAGGCTGCCTTGCCTCTGCTGGGACTCCGCATCCAGCAGCTTCCAAAGCCAGGAGTTCTTAACATGGAGGGTGGTGCTCAGGAGAAAACAGGGAGGGTCATCTACAGACACCCCAGCATCCTGCTGGCCATCCCAACATCACCACCCCTGGCAACCAGGGTGCTCTCTAGAGAGCACCCTGCTTAAGGACACACTTGGCTGTGGATCCTTTCTGTCCCCAGTGAGGCCCTTGCCCTCAGTCCGCCATGCACAGGGATCCTCAGACCCTGCCCAGGGGGGCTAAGGTGGGCACCCAACAGCCACGCACTGGAACAGCAATAGACCTGAGACCTGGCTCCCAGCTCTGCCTCCGGAAGGCCCCTATAAGTCCCAGATCCAGATTTCCCTCCAGGGTGCATCACTGGGCTTCCCAGGCAGGAGACAGTACCTGTGGCTCAGAGCCCCAAAGGCCCAGGTGAGGGTCCACCCATGCTCCCACCACACCCACCCAAACCTGCCCCCTCCTCTTCGGGTTCCCTGTCCCCCAGCCATTCCCATCTGCTCCCAATAACTGCAGCTAACGTCTCCCAGCATGCTTTGCACCTCCCAGTCCCCAAGGGAGGGTTGGGCAGGCGCGACACCCCCCATTCTGTCCCTGACTCCTGGTGCTAACGAGGAACAGGTTTTCACCCCAGCTGTGGGCTGGGCCCCGAGACGGGCGTTTCCTCCCCTCTTGCCTTCGCCTTTCTTCTTCAAATGGCCCAATTTCCCCAACAGCTGCTGGGGGCCGAGGGCAGAGAGGCAGGTGGGTGAGATGAAGGGCGCTTGCTGGAGTGGAGGTGACAGGAAGGGAGGAGGCAGCGGAGAACAGAGTACCGCTGGGGGCCTGCTGGGGAGAGGAGACACTCCCCCTGCATGCTCACCAGGAAGCAAGTGACAGGCCAGGGGGCCCTGGGACTGAGGTACAAGGGGAGGTCCCAGCACAGTCCCAGGACAGAGCTAGAGACACAAGTATGTCATCCCCCAACCCCTCAAATCACCCAAGCCTCCTCGCTCAGCCTCAACTCCAGCCTTGTCAGCGCTGGGGCAGCTCTGGAATCTGAAGTTTCCTGGGGACACCCACCCTTTGGCCTAGAAGCAGCCTTGGCCGCCCTACGCAGCACAAGAACCCCTGTTGCTGGCTCAGTCTGCTTCTCCTTGAGGACCGCAGGGCTCTAGTCCGCCTGCCCTGTGGGCGTGGCCTTCTGTGTCCTTCACACCCAGTCAATCCTTGTGGACTGAGTGAATGAATGGATGAAGTGATGATACACACAGGCAGCCTACGAGCTCAGCTTGCTGCTCCCGCTGTGTGACTGCACGGGCTTCAGCTCCTGGCTGTCCCTGGCCTCAGAACCAGGCCAGAGGAGCTGGGGCAGGGGCTGGTCTGTGGGCCATGAATGTGCGGTTCCCGTTGGAATTGTTCTGTGAGAGCAGAGAGGCAGGGCTAGCTGAGGGGCTGCAGATGTGGGGGCCTCTAGGAGGACTGAGCTGAGCCCCAATATCCAGCAGCTGTAGTGAGGGCCAGGGTGGCAGTCTTCATCTGTGATCTCTGGGGTGAGGAACCCCAAAATGCCAGAGCCCCTGGTGTAGAAGTTGTTGCCAGTGGGGCTGGGGCCAAGTTCTCCCTGGAATCTCACTGCATACCCTCTCCCTGCACGGAGAATCACACAAGGTCAGCCCTATGCCGCATGGTGGCTCCATGGAAGAGAAGGCCATTGGCACTCCATCTCTGACACGGAAGCATGGCAGCAAGTGGAACCAGGTCCGTGGCTGACGGACCCTTTCTGCAAGAAGGTTGCCCCGGGGGCACTCCCACAGCTCGACCCCCTGATGTGGGTAGCCACGGTTGTTCCGCAGAAGTTCTAGACATCTGTTGCCAGGCCCCTGCTGAGCTCTCGTCCCCACTTCCCCAAAGTCCTCTGACCCCCACCTCCCCGGGCTCAACAGCAGCCCTAACAGTTCTGTGTGCAAGGCAGGCACCTGCCGCCCTACTGGAAGACCGTGCCCCAACACACTCTGAGGCCCCACCACCACCCGCGACACCCGGCTTCCACCACCAGTAGAGGACCCAGGACTCCCACCCACAGATGTCCCTAGGGACCACGGCAGTTAGTAACACGACTGAGGCCGACTCAGAGCAGGTCACAGCACTGTGGACCTCCCAGACCCCACAGAAAAAGGCCTTCCTCGAGTCACTGCCCAAGGAGTAGCCACAGGACGCCTCCCTGCCGGCCCTAGCTGCCCAGGACCCTGCGCCTCCCCTTTGCCAGGCCCACGGGAGGCGGCCAGCGACCACCAGCCACGGAGTCGCAGCCTGACGAAGCAGCACTCACCCCACGCGGGGAGGAGAGTCCTGGGCCTCCACCTTCTCTGCCGCTGGTCTCGCCCCGCAACGTCTGCCCTCCGGGGGCAGGAGCAGGCCAGGAAGTCCTCTCCCCGGAGGTCCAGAGTGGCGCCTCCTGGAGGTTGCCGGAGGAGCCTGGAGCTCCCTGATTCTGTAGCCCGGCGCAGGCTCTAGGAGCGCCCTCTAGCGTAGCCCTCGAGTCCGTCTCCTCCCCCAGGGACCTCCATCGGAGCTGCCTCCTGCCTGCTGCTGGGATCCTGGGGCCTCAAAAGTTCCCAGGGAACTGCTACCATCGCACTCCTGGTCCCTTTCGGCCTCACACCCAGTCATCAGTTAGCCTGCCCTCCCTCTCTTCCAGGGAATTTGGGGTGGTGGGAAGGGTAGAGGGGGCCCTGAACCGCAGCACTTGCTATGCGCTGGGCCTCCACCATCGGGAGCCGTCATGTCAGGAAAATGCCCTAGGGCTGCCATGCTACTAGCATCCAGACCTCCCAGGCCCCCTCACCATGCAGCCTGCAACACCCCTAGAGGGCCAGCGGGACAACATTCCTCCACTTCCTCTTTCTCCTCTACTGCCAGGGCCTTCCAGATGGCTCACATAGGACTCAGTGCCTACCACAGGCTCAGGCCCTGCCCGGCTCCTACTCCCCCTGCCCACCGCATGCCCTGTGTCTCAGCGGTGGCCACCCTGCTGCACGTGTGTCTGTTTGGTCTTTTCCACTGGACCTCAGGAACCCTGAGAACAGCATCAGTGGCCCTGACTACAGCCTCCCTAGTGGCAGGAGTTCTGCGCCCCCCCCATGGGCAGGAGCAGACTTTGAGGTGCCCCAAGAACAAGCTTGTGCCTCCTCCTTGGCCTGGAGCTCACCAGGGGTCAAGGCAAAACTGGCCCCATCAGTGTGTATGTGTACTCAGGGCAGCTGTGCCTTTCCTTGAGGGATGGGCCTCCTCCATCAGAGGTTGGGCTGTGTGCGGGCAGGTTGTGTCTCCACCATCAGAGCACCGGGCTCCCCGTGGAGCAGGCCCAGCCACACCATCCCTGGAGTCAAATGCAAAAGAAAAATGCAGTCCCCCTTTCTGAAAAACTAGTAAGGACTTCAAGGTAGGATGACAGTGCAATGAACTAAGCACCAGGCCCTGTGCTACTGCCTGGGTCACGTGCCCCTGGCACTGGCACCACTCCAGGCCTCCATCCTAACAAAAAGGGGAAAGGCAGCCACGGATAGCCCAGATGACTGCAAAGCCACTGCGATGGGCGGAGACCTGGGGGTGAGCAGGACAGGCCCCAGGCCCGGAGGAGGGACGCCCGGGGTCACGTCGCCGAACAATAGGGCATTCATGAGCAGCCTGGCTTCCACACAGGGCCCTGACGCCAGGCTCGGCCCTGTAATTCGTGCTCCACTCACTGAGCCGAGCGCTGGCAATGACTCAAGTGGGAGAAAGTTGATGCTGCGGAGGTGGCCGCAGTGGAAACAGCTATTTTTGCCCTGGCGGGTAGGGAGGCAGGTCAGTGGTGGCTTTGAGCAAGTCCCAGAGCGGCCACCACCGGGACCGGCGAGGACCTTGGCCAACCGGGACAGCCATAACGGAGCAGGACAGCCCCAAGAAGCTGAGGGCCACCCAGGCAGCCCTCCTCCCAACTCCCCAAGGAGCCCACCCCAGGAAGAGGCTCCTACAGGCTCCCCACATCCATCCCCAGCTCCACTTTCCTGGTGTTCACTTGGGTCCCTGCCTTAGGGACAGGCTTGGCTTATAACAGACTTGGAGACGCGTTCAGCTCTGCCCTGCCACCCCTCCTTAGCACCACCACTTGCCACCTCCAGGGTGCTCTGGACCACCCAAGTCACCCAGCTCACCCGAGGAGGCCGCCCAGCTCAGTGATCTGTGCTGGAGGCAGGGATGGGAAAACCTTTAAAGGAGGAACAGGGAGAGGTATTTGTGAATGCCAGGATGCCAAGTCCTGTGGGGGGACTTCAGCTGACAGGCAACCTGTCCAGCTCAAGTGATGCTAGCTTGCCTTCGGCAGCGGGCCCCCGAACTCCACCTGCCCTGCCCATTTTGGGGGGCACAAAGCATGGTAGGCTGTGAGTGATGAGATGTGGCCATGATGCACTCCAGACGATGTGAGGCACTTCCTGAGCCACAAATGGACCAGGCAGGGCTTCCAACCGCCAACCCCAGATCCACTTCTGACTCCTGGATTGCTCTGGACACCTGCCAGCACAGTGGGGAGAGTACAGCCCAGCCCTCTCACTCCTGCCTACCAGCCCCAGGGCTGTCCCCAGAGAAAGGGGAGCCTCTGATAGTCAGCCCTGCCCTGGGGCACACTCCCAGTGCGGCCTGAGAATGGCAGGCCCAGCCCCCTTTCTCCCAGAGCTCTGGATGATGAACAGCACCTGCCAAGAACAGCTGCTGAGCCCCTCTTGAAGGACAAACAGCAATCCTCAGGACCTTCCATGCTGCCCCTGTGGCCAGGGCCCCACTTCGGGCCCTTTGGCCTCTTCTGCCAGCTTCCAAGCACTCCAAGCACTATGCTTGAATCCCGGGTGCAGCTTCCCTTCCTTCTTCCCTGTTCTCAGCTGTCTTCCTCCAGGACTCCCAGATGGGCAATTCCCCTTTCCAGACAGGGGTGGAGAAGACAGAGCCGAAAACAGCCATCCACCCGCGGCCACACCCTGGTGTCCGGCACAGCCTGGGGAGGGCGACGCTGCCTCATTGTCCTTGGGAGTGTGCAGGTCCCAAGCCCTGCAGCCCCGGAGGCGGCCCTGCCAGCTGCTGAGGAGGGTCAGGGTGGGGAGGCAGTCTGGGCTGCCCAACCAGCGGGGGCTGTCAGAGGTCACTAGCTCTTTGTGGGTCTTCTGAGCAGCCAGAGGCCTTCCTGTTCTCCAAGCACTCGCCATCAGGGCTGAGCTCATAAAATGCAAGGTCTGAGCATCCAGGGGAGGAAAGAAGGGCCCAGCCCCAGCCCCCAGCAGGGGGAGGACGGGGCCAACGGGGCTGCAGACAAACGGCTTTTACACTTGGAGTTAATGAGGGTCAGGCAGGGCCAGGGGGCCCAGAGATGGTGGGGGGGGGGGCCCGCGGGTGGCAGTAAATGAGAGGAAGGTGAGTGGAACGCTCAATCATAAAAAACCGCTTGCAGCCGCACACCAACACAGCATAGCCCCACACAGGCCTGGGGTTGGAAGCTCTCACTAGATGGAGTGGTCCCCACACACCAGCCCCTGAGCACACACCTGCCAGAGATACCCAAGACCTCTGCTTTCTCAGGGACAGGGGTCCTGAAAGACCAGCTCAGGTACATTTTCTCACTGGTACAGATGAAGGAGGTCTGTCCCCCGGGGTGTCTCTCCCTGTGTCCCCAACTTCTTGATAAATTTGATTACAGTCAGCCCTCTGCATCTGCAGGGTCTGCCTCTGTAAGCTCACACCATCACAGATCAAAACTGTCTGGAAAGAGGAAAGTATCTGTACTGAACATGGCCAGACTTTTCTTGTCATTAATTCCTAAGCAGTAACGCATGACAACTGGGTTGGGCTTTGTGAGCAATTGAGATGAATAAAGTGTGCGGGAGGATGTGCCTAGGTGACTTGCAAAAACCATAGCATTTTATGTAGGAAGCTTGAGCATCCGTGGATGTGGGTATCCACCAGGGGTCCGAGGGACAGCGGCAATCCCACCTCACTCCCTCGGGTAATCCAGCAGTGCAGCAAGTGCCTGCTGGGGGAAACTGGCAGCTGTGCCGGCCAGTTAATGCAGTGCCCACGGCAAACTCCCATCTGCTCTGCTCTTTGGCGGCTCTGTTAGCATCTTTTCGGGCTGAGCAGTCACGTGGTGCATCTCTTTCAAGACCATGTCTCTGTGAATTTGGTGAAGGTGACTTGAATCCCAGTTATGGAATCTGTAAATCCACTGAAGCAGCCAGATTCCCACCCCAGACTGACACACAGTGAGCAATGCAGCGGGAGGCAAAGGACGAGGGCCATGCTGCTGACATCCCTTCCCTTGGGATGCCTGGGGACTGAGCATCAAGCCCAGCAGCAGCAGCCAGGGTGGGGGCAGTGATGTGAACAGAGGAAACAGCCTTGGCTTTGGGTATCCTCCCCCCCACCTTCGGGACCAGGCTGTGCCCTTTCAGAGTGCAGGTTTACAGTCCATGCTGGAGAGTGGGGAGGCGCAGAGATGGTAGGGTTTCACATACATGCCCCTTCAAGATGGAGGTTCATGGCCTTGCTCTACACTCCTGCCATCTGGACATCACAGTAAGAGAAGGGATAAGCCCGACAAGAGGCATAGGACAGAGCTGCCCAGGCCTGGCAGATAATCTCTGAGGGATCCCGGAGAGCAGGAGTTCCATTCAGGCCAGCCCAAATCATCACTATTGACACAACCAGGGTGTGGTAAGAGCTCCAAGCCTGCCCTGAAGGAGAAATCACAGGTGGCTTCCTGGAGCAAGCAAGGGTTGTATGGTTGGTGAGACTCAGAGCCCTTGCTTATCCATACCAAATCTGCACACTCACGGGGGTCCTCCCCCTGCTCCCTCTCTCTTGCAGAGCCTCCTACTGACTGTCATGATTCTCATTTCCCCTCCCCACCTGTCCTCCCCAAACCTGCAGCAGTGAACATGGCCTGTAGGCAGAAAAACAAGTCCAGAGCTCTCTTCCTCTGGGACAGCCCTGTTTGTGCATGGCTGCGGGGAAAAGCCTGTTTGCTCAAGTAAAATCCCAGCTCCTGGGCCTTTCCAGTGTTTTAGCTGCTCTAGCCAAGGAGGCAGGGATCCACCCACCAAGCCCAGGCCCTTGATCAGCCCTTTGCTGTCCCGAAGTATCCTGCCCAGCCCACCTGTCTCAGGAATGGCTTCAACACTGCCAGATGAAATGACTGCGGAAGAGGCCATGGATGGATAAGACAATAGAAAAAAAGGAAGAACAAAGCCCATTCCCTGAAACGATGGCTTACTATACAGTCATAAAGTCCTGCGGTAGAAGCACGTTCAGGGATATAGATGGGTATTCTCAGGATCATGCTTATAAACCACTATGCATGGTGAGATCACATCTAAAAAAAAAAAAAGAACATATATTTTATACATGGAAAGTTCTAGAATTACCCTAATGCCAACAGCAGTTCTTTCTGGGTAATGGGATTAGTGGTCGCTTTATGTTCTTCCTTTGGCACGCTGTTTTCTCAAATGTCTATAATGAGCATAGATTACTTCATAATAAGACAAACCCCAATAAAAGCTATTTTTAAAAATAAAAAGTCACCCTTGCCCATCTGGAACTCGCATGCCGCCTGAATCCCCAGCAGGAGTCCGAATGGCCAACAAGGGCTGTGAACTCCAGAGGCACTTCTCAGAGGCAGGGCTGGGCTCCAGGCAGCCAGTCAGCCAGACACAGGAAAGAAACCCACCAAGGGGCTCTGTGCCCACCTCAATCCCAGCGGAGAGCACCCAGAGAGTGATAGCTAGGAGTTCAGGTGAGCAGCACAGGGGACAGAGACCACACTGTAGCCAGTCAGGCCAGCCAAGCCCATTTCTGCCCCTGAACCTTTACACTTGCTATGCCCCCTATCCTGAAGGCTCCTCCCAGGTGTGCCCAGCTGCATGAACTAGGTCTCTGCTCCCACACAGTCTCCTATCACCGAAAAATGTTTTTCTTCCCATGCCCCTGCCCAGGATCTGGTTTCCCAACTAGGAGCTTCAGCAAGGGCAACAATTCCATGCTTACAACAGAGTGTGCCATCATAGGTGGCCTGTGAGTAAGGAGGACAAGTGAGAGACCCAGGATGTCTTGAGGCCTCAGCTTGGAGACAGCCATAGGGTAACAACACCTTGCCAGGGAGTCTAACAGCCAAGATTCTCCCCACCCTGCTCACAGGCAGGATGGTAGCCAGATGGGTGAGTGCAGGAGCCATGTAGACTTGCCAGCCCAGGGCCAGTGGCCTCATTAAGGGAGCTGGTGCCAGCCCGGGTGCTGAGCTGCAAGGAGTCACTTCCTAGGTCAGCTCTCAGAGGCCAGGTCGGTTGCCACTACTGCCACATTGCTGCCACTCCCAGGGCTCGGCTCGGGCGGCATGGGGGAGCTCCAGGAAGGACCGCTACTCTTTCCTGGATGCAGGACAGCAGGACAGGAAAGCAGAGTGGGAATCCAGAAGGGTCCCTTGCCCTGCCCCATTTTCCAGGCCCCAGCCACGTCTTTCCCTATCCCCCTGCTCCGGTAGCTGGCAGAGCATCCTAATTGAATTTGCAGAAGGGCCGAGAATGAAAAAAGAAAACCTTTTACATGTCTGGGATTAATTTATGCCTGATGATGGCCACATTCACACGCTCCTTTCTGCTTGGGTTTCCAGAGAAGATTCTGGCCGCCAGTGTGAAGCATGCACGCATGTGTGCACACACACACACACACCCCCAGAGCATCTGTGTTCCAGGAGCATACTTGGAGTGTCTACACCCACACTTTTGAGCAGGACTCAGCAGGATTGGGTGTAAGTGGTTGCAAGGGAGCCTGGATACAGGGTCCCCAGGGTGCACCTCTGCAAAACGCACCCCCACTCTGGCCATGGGAGCCACCTTAGCCAGCTCACTCCAAGGTGGCATGTGGCATTAGTGAGCTCATGCTGTTGGGCTAGGCCAGGAGTGCCTGGCCACGCAGGCCTGGAGACAGGGTGGGGCAGTGGGCACTGCCAGGCTGTTGGGGCAGCTGCATAGCCTCTCTCCACTGCTTCCCCACACTCAGGGAGAATACTTGACTCACCCCAGGTGTATAAATTGGGTCCAGTGGCAGAGTCCCTAGAGTGGCCACTACCTCCTGCCACTCCTGCCTTCCTCCCCCATCTTCATCCTCCCCTTCAGCACAAGGCAATGGGGCTCTTTGTATGACCACTAGGGCTCTTATGTGCTGAACAGCCACCTTACATCCTTGCAGGGGGCTCTTATAGCACCCTGTAAGGGGAGATGCAGGATTGGGCATCCTGGCCGTGTGTCTGAATGCAAGATCACACCCACCACCGGCTGCCATACTGTAGCAGGTTTCTGGGGAGCCTCTGTGTCCTGAAGCCATTGGTCCTTGAAGTGTCTGTGCCCTACTGTGCCCTCCAACTGACTTGGAGTCCCAGGCTGGCCCATCCCACATTTGTACTCAGGTGGGGTGCAGACAGAGTAGGGGAGCTTTCTGTCCCTTTCCCTGCCGTGGACCATCTCTGACTACTTTTCTCTCTTCTCTGGACAGTGCTCCCAGAGAGGGAGCAGGTAAAACAGAGCACTAAAGGACAAAAAGAGACCATCAGCAATTCAAAGGTATAGAACCCTGTTCTACACGCAAGGGACTCCTTTGTGCAGTGTGATCTTTTGTTTCACCCTTGGGTCTTGGCCAAATTCCTTTTGAAAAGATCCCAGATCTTCACTGCTGAAGCCAGCAGTAGAGGAAATTTTCCCACCCAGGTCCAAGCCAAAGCAGGGGGTCACAGGGGTTTGCTACCTGAAGCCAGAGGACTCTGGGGTAGGGACAAAACATGGAGCCAGGCTGGGCAAGGCCTAAGCTCCTCTTTCCCAGGGCATTGAACCAACCTCCTGATTACTCCCTGACAAACCAGGTGGTCTTATATAGCTAGGGAAAGTGGGGTGCTCCAGAATCCAGAGCCATCACCCAAGGCCCTAAGGAAACTGTGATGTAAGCTCTGCCCAGCAGGATGTGGGGACCAGCAGGGCCTGTTGTCTGTCTTCCCTGCCACGTTCCATTGCTAACTGAATTCTCCTGGGAGCCAACACAGAAGACAGAACACAGCCAGCTGTGGCCACTGGCTGGGCAGCGCTGAGCTAAGGAAATGCCATAGCCATGGCGTGGGACTCTTGGGTTCTTTCCTGCCCCCTCTGCCACCATCTTTTTGTGTGTCTGTTTTTGTATTGTGCCACGAATCTATTTCTGTCTCCCATCTGTTGTGTCTCTTGTGCACACACGCACAAACCCTAAACAAGAACAGAGAAACACGGTCTGGAACCCACACTGGGTCAAGCCACAAGGAACTGAAGCTGTGGCTGTAGTCTTATTGCAGGAAGAATCAAATGACTGGGAAAGGAGGGGAGGAACGTGGGCGGTGTCCACCAGGCATAGCATGGGGGAGCACCTAGCCTTGGTGGTGCCAGGGGGAGTCACTTGCAGTCACCCAGGCCTCCTTCCCCAGCAGGAAACACCTCTTAGGCTGTCACCAGGTCCCAAGCAGGGGATGCCCACGAGGCTCCTCTGGAAATCCTGTAATCCCACATTTATGAAACACGTGGAGAGAAGACAGAGGCAGGTCTGAATTCCCTAAGGATGGATGGGGGCAGTCAGCCGGGAAGCACTCACCACCCGCTTGTATCCATGTGACCTCCCTGTCACCCTGTCCCAGGCTGCCCATGTAACCCTGGTAAGAGACAGAAAATGGAGTGTGTGTGTGTGTGTGTGTGTGTGTGTGTGTGTGTGTGTGTTTGGACAGATGTGTACACCCAAAGCAACTTCAAAAGCTCATTGGAAACACATAATCGTTCAATCCCATCTTTCCATGAGCTTTTTGAAGTTCCCTTGTATAACTGTATGTGTCTGTATGTATGTATCTGAATACATATGTGTGCTTCATATGTTTGTACATACTGCATGTCTTTATACCTGGGTTTGCAAACATTTTTGTGTGTGTTTCTACAGATGCATGCATAATCAAGTTCTCCAAAAAGTTCATGAAAAATGCTATCTTTTAATTCCATCTTTTTGTATATCAGTATCTGTGCATATATATATACTTGTACACATGTCTATTTGCAGATATGTGGATGTACATGTATGTGTAGGACCCTCTCCCAGGCATACCAGCAGAGAAAATGAAGGCAGGAACCCAGTACTCTGGATATATGAGGCTCATCCAGTGCTACCAAACCATTTTTCAACAAATGAGATTTATTCCTCACCTCGTGGCCAGAACTGGTTTCAAATATTGAGAACCTTCTGGATTTGGAGACATAAAATCCCATCTGAAATGGCTCCAAGGGCCTGTCTGTGTAGAAAGAACTTGCAGTGGAACACTCATAGTCCCTTCAAAGGAGGAAGCAGAAGACTCCAACTCAACTCGTTCAGCTGGGGGATGTGATTCTGCAGACACAGAATACTGTGGGAGAGGCAGCAGTGAGCTCTGCAGAGAGTCCATGGCAGGCCAGAGGGGGCTCCAGGAGGAATGAGGCAGACAGGAAGGCAGGAACTGTGCCCAGCCAGGCCTCTGTGCCAGTGTACTTATCCCTCCTCCTGTATCTCGAGGGTGATACAAACCATCAGAGTGGATTTGCAAGGTTAGAGAACGAGAGGATTAAAGGCAGTGACTCTTGGGTTTCCTTGGTGTTGGCCGGCTGGGAGCCCATGCAAGTAGAGGTGGTGGTAACAGGACAGGAAGTTGCAGGCTCAGAGATTCCAGATGCAGAACCAGTGGAGTTTGGTGATATTTGGGATCTGGAGGGGAGGCAGTGGGCCCATCAACAAGAGGGTATCCTAGTGGGCACATCTAAGTATGGGGCTGAATCAGCCGGGGGTCATGCTCAGCTGGGCAACAGTTGAGAATACATCTACACCACAGTGGGGAACCAAGCTACAGGCTGCAATTCCAAGCACAAAAAAGTACATAAAGCCACAGGAGCAACTGTGGCTGCCTCAGAGGTCTGTAGTTTGAGAGGAGCAGGGCCAAAAAAGCCCCAGAAACACTAGACCACTAAAGGGAGGCCCAAGACCTGGCCAAGGAGAGAAAGAAAACTGGGCCACTTGGGTGCCTGGAGTAGGACAAAACGCTGAGCGGGGAGCTGGGCCTACTGATGCTGTCAGCTGCTGCTCCACACTGCACAGCCTGGGCGAGTGGGTGTCCTTGTGGGAATTGGAAAAAGGTGCCCCTTCCTCAAGGTAATTTTCTTCTATCAGAAAGCGACTCACACACACTGATTTTATTAGAACACTTTACTGCCATCTGTGGGAAAATTGTTATAATAAATAATAAACGTCCGCTGTCTCAGATGTGGCGACTGCACATGGCAGCCTGGGGTCCCAGCAATTGTAGTAAAAGCAGCTGGTAGGGGCAGGGAGGGGGAAGAAGGAATCGCACCCCCAGGGTGCCTTGCACTGCAGGCATCCCAAGGTAGTTTCACCAGTAAGAAACCTGTGCAAGCCCAGTGTCAGGGCTGGTTCTTCCTCCTGTCTCACCAGGAATCAGGTCATGCCCATCTGCTCCAGTGCCCCATGTGTGTTGGTTTCTTCCACAGCACCCTGCCCCCTATCCCCCACCCTGACCTGCATCACAAGACAGCAGCCATAGCTCTAGTCATCACATCTCTGCACAACAGCATCAAAGGGCCAGGAGATGTGCATGTGTGCATCCATCCTTTTGCAGAGGGGAGATGATCTTCCTAGAAGTTCCCCAGATTCCACTTCCCCCACCCCTCAACGTAATCATACCACCACCACCATCAACCTCTCCTTGACCATCAGCCAGCCTGTCACCAGACACCTTCAAATGCAGGCACTGGTACAGGTAACAGTCTCACCATGATTGGTATACTCACAGGCAGGGGAGAACAAAGGTGAGGGCCTGAGAAATTCAAGTGTAGACACATATACTCACCTATAGAACTATACACACATATTTCTTCCAAATCTTCCCATTTGGCTCCTAGATTAGTAGACTGTTCTTCCAGGATGGGCCCCATGCAGATGGCTACACAGCCTCCTGAGCAATTGTCTTTGACTGCTGGTGACTGCACATCATTAAAAGCATGGAAGGGTTGGGGAGGTCTCAGTCCATTGAAGGTAGTTTGCCAAAATGATTATAAGCTCTTAGGAGTACTCCCATCTTCCAAGATGAGAACAGAAAGGCTTTTGAAGCAGCATGACTCTGACCAAGCTCACTTTGGCTCCTTCTGGATATCTTCATTGCCCCCAGCCTGCAGCTCTTCAGCTGCATGCTCAGCACCCCTCTATACCAGGCCTTACCTTCCAGCCCCTCCTCTCTTGGTGCTTCTTGGGTTGGCTCCTCCAGGCCCATTCTCCCTTGACCACGCCCTGAGCTGGCTGAGCTCTACTTCCATCCACGCTGCTGGGAATATCCAGCCTGTGGCCACCGGCCAGTCCAATGCTTTGCTCAAATGCTCCCTTCCTCCAAGAGCCTCCTGGTCTCCCAGCTAGGGTGGTGGGTGCCCCTTCTCAGACACTGCCATTGGGGGACATTTGCCTTACTTCACTGTGAGGAATGGAAGACCAGGGTCTTACGGAACTTACCACTGTGTCCTCAGAGCCTGCTCTGGGCCCTCCACATGGAATATCTTAGTTCACACTTGCTGGGACTGTTGTTCCCATTCCTCCCCAAGTTTTGCTTGGTGACCCATACAGTCCCAGGAAACAGCTTTAAGCCTAGCTCTATGGATAGAGTCACTGTTGGACTGAAGAGGGCAGGGATAGCATGCAAATCCTTCATGATCTGGCTGGGGAGCTTCAGCTCTTGCCTGAAGCCAGTCCTCCTAGATGCTTCATTTCCGAAAAGCGACTAAATTATCTGTACTAGTATGAATAGAGTTTTCTATGACCTGTACCCCAGAGGGAACCCAAAAAGGGAAAATTAAAAAAAAAAACACAGAGCACAATGACATACCCATCCTATTTTTGGGAACCTGATGGTGTGTTGAGTGCATTTCTTCTTTGTCCTTTCCTCCTGTGCCTGGAGGGGAAAACTGAACTTTCTGTATAAGGCTCACACACTCCTGAAGAAGTCCCATCAGTTCCCTCATGCCCTGGGGACCACCCTGCTTGGTAGTTGCCTCTTCCCTACTCTCAGATACTCTCAGGTGCCCTCTCTCCTGAGCAGCTCTTGGCACCTCCTGCAGCTGCAGCTCCAGCTCTTCTTCCTCTCCCTCCAGCCTTCAATTCCCACTTCCCTCTTTGCCCCCACACAGGTGCTACTCCAAGGAGGCTTATCCCCAGAGGGACTAACCCAGGACAGTATTGGAGCCAGGACCCTACTGTGTGCTTTGTGGCCCTCTGGCTCCAGCTGTCAGACATTGGGGTGTCAGGACCATTGCCATAGGCCCCCCAAGGCTCACAGCCACCTCCAGCCTGAATAAAAATCAGTGTTTGGACCTGGATTGGTAGCCTACTGGCTATATCCTCACCTTGCATGCTCATGAAACCCATGTGGGAGCCAGTTTGTATCCCAGCTGCTCTACTTCCCATCCAGCTCCCTGCTTGTGGTCTCGGAAAGCCGTAGAGGATGGTCCAGAGCCTTGGGACCCTGCACCCACACGGGGGACCTGGAAGAAGCTCCTGGCTCTTGGCTTCGGATTGCCTCAGCACCGGCTGTTGCAGCCACTTGGGGAGTGAATCAGTGGATGGAAAATATTTCTGTATCCTCTTCTCTCTCTAAATCTGACTCTCCAATAAAAATAAATAAATCTTTAAAAAGAAAAAAAAGGATCAGTACTTTCCAGGTGCAGCTCCCTCCTCCAGGTGGGCATCAGACATCACCCCTGTCTCAACTACTTCCTATGGCTGCCAACTGGTATGGTGAGCCAAGGGGGTCTGTAGGGTCCTTCTTGGGAGGTTTGGAAGCTTGGTCAGGGAGCAGGCTGCCAGCAGGTATCATGGCAAGTCTCCTGGGCAACAGGAGAGGCAGTGGCCAACAACCCAGCCCCTGTGGGGCAGTGACAGGGGCCTCCCTTTTAGGAACCCACTATTGCCAAGCTCTTCGCTTTCTCTCCAGGGATGTTCCTACTGTCCATTAAGCATGTTTCCTGCAGGGAAAGTTGGGCAGCAGCTAAGGCTAAGCTTACGTCACAAGATAAAAAAGCAGCTTTGTCCAGACCAGACCTTTAAGGCAGAGAGGAAAAATCCTAAAGAAACCCCAGGAGCATGGAGGATAAAATCAAAGCCAAGGGCCCAGAAGACCTCCATGCCTGGGGAGTTTCCCGGCCTATCCCTTTCCTTGGGGCTCCATCTTGATGAAATAGAACCCCTGCCTCCAGCAGGGGCAAAGACAACTGGAGGCACAGTTGATTGACTGCCCATCTGAGAATGACAGCCTAGGAAAGGAAGAGGACATACCCGAGCAGTAAGGAGGGGACAAGTACGAGGTCCTGGGGAAAAGGCAGAAGATGTCAGCCTCAAAGCCCATGTAGCCTCCTGACCTCCAGTTCATCTTGCTGTCAAAGAAACAGCCCCCCAGGCCCCCACCCTCTGGCTCCTCCAAAGAGTGGGCCAGAAATAGCACCTACCCCATTTTCCCTATAGTTACCACCAGACAGGCATAGGAGAGTGACACAGCCACACTGCCTCAAAGTTCCATCTGTTTTGTACTGAAATATATGCGTGCTGATCCAAAAAGGGGGGTGGGAGTTGGAGGAGAAAGAGATGATGAAAGGGGGTGACCATCCACCAGACTTGATGTCAGCCATTCTTGGAGCATGCGTCTGTCCTTCTGTGTTGCCCACTTTGGCAGGATGGCCGAGCTCAGAGAGCTGCTGGAGCTCAGCAGCACAGGGCCAGGAGTGCTCTCAGCTGAAGGGTTTCACCAGCTTCATGGCAGCATAGTTCTAGGGGATGGGTGGACAGAGGGGGAAGGGACACATGGTGACCCCAAGAGGCAAGTACCAGGGGTGGCCTGAGAAGGGCCAGGAAAGGAGGCCCCTAGCTATTAGTCCTGACATCTGTATGTGGCCCTTGCTGCCCACCTTCCCATGCATTGTTCAGCTCAATACCCAATCCTGCCTGGGGTTGTCACCAGTCAAGCCAACTTCTGCTTGCCTGAAACTCATTGGGCCTTTTCACCTGTGAGTCCACACTCCCTGAACTGCCGTCTTTCCCTCCCATCTGTCCAGGCCTCACTCCCAAGCTGTAGCCCAGGGGTCCAGAGGAACTCAGAATACCCAAGGCCCAGCCAGAGGGAGCCCTGGCCTGGCCTCCTCCATCTGACAGGTGTGAAGGCAGGCCCTGACTCCCTCCTACACACACTCACCTACATGGGGACCTACAGCTCATTGCTTATCATGCTCCTGCCTCAGGAGCAAGGAGAGTTGGGGTGCATAGTGGAGGCAAGGAGACTCACAACTCAGGCCTGCCACAGGGCTGTCCAGGGCCTCTCTAAGCACACATAGCACGGGGCTCTAATTAGGACAGCATGTTCCCCAGCACTGCTGCTACCCAGGAAAGCCAGCACTGGAAACAAAGCCTGCCCTCCATCATCCCCGCTAGACCGCCTCCTGCCTCCACACGCTGGTCCTGCTTCCAGCTGGCTCTGATCACATAGGCTGTCACCCCCCACTGCCACCTCCTCCCAAGGGAATTTCCAAGAGGCCGTGGGATTGGGCCAGCTGCAGAAGAAACAGCCCCAACCTGGCTCTTTCCGCCAGGCCCTGGGTTCACTGAAAGCCGAGTGAGGGTCACCTTGCAGAGGTAGGCACGGGCCAGATGACTGAGGGACTTGGGTGCAAGGAAGCAGGCAGTCCCAGACTATACCCTCCACCCAGGACTGTCCCTGGCCCCTGTCCCAGGCCAGCTCTGGAAGAGGCAGGGCACAGTCAGTGTTTAACAGAAGACATTTTGCATGGTGCTTTAAGGACCACATGCCCAAGTGCTGGAGGCTCAGGAGACAAGGGAGAGCAGCTCTGACCAGGGTCTCTCCCGCACGGAGCATTTATTTGCCCCTGCCTACAGGGCCCTTGCAAAGGTAAGGGACACCCCTCTCTTCCTTGTCCCTGCCAGCCACAGAGGTCAGAGTCATGGCAGGGAGGGACCCAGGTCCCAGAGGCAGAGCCAGTACTTGGGACTCTAAGTGCAGAGCACCCTACCCTGGTAGCTAGGACTTCTCCAGCCTCACTCTGCCCCAACACAGCTCATCCTTCAGCCAACCCAGGACCAGCCCAGGACTCTGCAAGTCTAGCCAACTCCCTGTGACATGGGGGGTATGAGCTGGTCTGCACCAGCGGCTCCGTGTATCTGTATGGCTCCACAGGAATGTCTGACTGTACACCGTGGCTGCCTCTCACACAAGCCGCCTTACCTCCTCCCTCGGGCCCACAGCAGCCCCTTGCCTCCTGCTAGCTGAATGGCAAGGAGTGGAGGTAAACTGAGGCAGGTAGGAAAGAGAACCACGTCTCTCCCAGATCAGCAGTCTAGCCCTGCCTCATGGGTGGAAACACCTGGCAGAAGTCCCTGGCTGACCTCAGATTCCAGGCGACCCTGGCAGCAGCAAAAGCACCAGAACAGCACAGCTGCACGTGCCCTCTTTCCATGCTCCTGTCTCTAATCTTGCCTTTGCAATAGCACCTGCCTTTGTTTAATGAGGCCCCTAAAACCATATAAACATCAGGTCCCTACCACCCAAGAACTACCCTGGACCCCAGCCAGGTTTTGTCCATCAACTGTTAACTCTTCTTGCTAAAGTCTCAAGACACACCTCCACATGGTGCCATGGGCAGCCATAGCCAATCTCCAGGGGCCTGGCCTGCAGCTGTACCCATAAACTCTCCTAGTTCTAGACCTTCTTTTTTGCTATAGGCAGCCACAGCAACTCTGGTACTCCTCCTGGCAGATGAGGCCAGTCCCTGCAGGGGTGGTTTGTGGTTTAACTTCTCCCCTCTGTGAGTTGACTCCATTGCCACCTGGCCTGGCTTGCTGACAGCTCTTGGTGGGAGAAGCTGTCTCCATCCCTCTCTATCTCCTGGAGAATATGAGGGCCAGGAGCTCAACTACAAGTATTCCCTACAAGCCTGCCTGCTGCAGGGACACTGCCCAGGCTGAGGCCCCTGCGTGGGAATCGCAGCGAGCCCTGCACCAGGAGCTGTCTTTGGAAGTTGTCTGCCATGAAAATGAGGCCAAGGAGAGAGACTTTCCCCTCTCTCTACTTTTATGAGTTTGGAATTTCCATATTAAAAAATTTAAGAACATTTTAAAAAAATCAGGTGTCAGCCTGAAAACACTTCAATTCCTTCAGGGTCTGAAGGGCTAAAGACATGGGAAGAGGGGGCTGGAGCTTGTGTAGGGGTCCCTGAGAAGCTGTGAGAGCCAGAGCAGGATAGGCTGAGAACACAGCTCTGGGCCTCTCATCAGCTGCCAGGTGCCAGCTGGCTGCTTATCAGGAAGAGGGTGCCTCAACTGTGCTCCTGGGCCAGCCCCCAGCTCAGTCACATCTCCCATACCTTTCCTCTGCAGGGGCAGTGCCCTCTTATATCCTGAGGGAGACCCTCTCCCAGCCCTAGCTCCTCCTACCCTGGGACTTAGCATTGCTGCCTTCAAGCCTGCGGGGAATTCTCTACTCTGCCACTCACATCTCAGCCTCTCCTCCTATGCCAGGGCCACACTGTCACCCCCTTCAGGAAGGTTCCCCTGCCCACCACAATCCAGGGGGATTCACCCCCTCCTCCTCCCCCCCACATTACACATTTGAGAACCTTGTTGACCACAGTGACATCTCCCTACCAAGCACAAGGACTCAGTTTTCCCTGCTGAGCTAAGAGCTCCCAACAGGTGGGTCCATGTCTGCCCAGCTGAGCAAGCACCATGTGTCCTTCATCAGGACACTGGGGACCCCTCTGCAGACCTAGGTGAACACCCCCATTAGACCCAGAGGTGTGTGTGCCTCCCCCATCAGACTGCTCACCGGGAAGGCATAGACAAAAATGCCCAGAAACAGCAGTAGGATGAAGAGGATGATGAAGAAGATGATGGCACATCGGTAGCGCCGCCACAGGATGAATTTCATCGTCTTGTATGGGGAGGTGAACCACAGGAAGGAGGTGTCAGGACGCCTGGAAGGTAGAGCCCAAGGTCGGCAAGACACCCTTGACACAGAATGCTATCTCCAAATCCCGCTCTCAGCACACCCGACTGCACAGCCACTACCCCAGACCCTGAAGTCTGCCCACCAGCCCAGGGTGACCTCCTTGTCCCTAACCTCAGGCCTTCACAGCCTCGTACCCTCCCACATCCACATCCTGTGGGCCCCAAGTTTCAGGCACTACCAGGCTGTACTTGCTCTGGGGGACCAGTTCTTAACCATCCTCTCCCTGTCACCCACCCCCTTTCCTCCTGGCCCAGGATTTAATCACAGACCACTGACTCTCAAACTAGGCAGTCTCAAACAGCTTTTGCCTGAGATGCACATTGGTCCACTAAGTCCCTGGAAAGCCAAGCCACCTGCCCTGCTGCACACAGTGAGTCCATGCTTAGGGAAGGCCAATGTCAAGAGTGTCCAGAAAACTGATTCTCTCCCTCACAACCAAGAACCTCAAAGCCCTCTCCAAAGCAACCCCACAGCTCAGAATAGGAGGATTTTGATTCTCCGCCATGGCTGTGTTAATCGGACTGCACTCCCTGGGTTTCTCTACCCGGCTCCCAACTACCCCAAGGGCCATGCCAGAGGTTGGAGAACACCGTGGTGAAGGGGAAGTGCCCATGTAAGCCCCAGCCAGAACCAAGCAGGTAGCAGGGAGACCCTCAGCAAGGAGCCTAACCCCAAAGCCACCTCGTGCCACACTCCTCAAGAGGTGCAAGACATTGGGAAGACAGGAGCCAGTCTGCCCACTGCACGGATAGGAGGCCCATCAGGACACTGTCCTGTAAATGGCAGCACAGCAAGGATACAGCTGTGGAGCCAGCACATCTTGGCTTCCCACTGAGCTTGGCTGAGGTGCTCGGTTCATCTGCAAAATGCATGTAAGCTACCACACAGCAGGAAGGGTCCACAGCACCACAGGGACAGGCCGAGTGACAGCATTCTTAGCTCCCGACTCACCAACACCCCACTGTGCCTGCTTCCCCCAGTCAGCTTGGGGTTCTCAGCAGCGAGCCTGTTACCTGAGTGTCCCCTCATTCTCTGTGGGCCGGCCCCTGAGCTGTGTGTGGGCATTAGGAGTCAGGGGCTAGGCACTGACCTTGGATCTTCGAGCTTCGGGTTCATGTTGGGCTCATCCCGACCCTGGCCAGCTGGCCGTTCCTCATGCTCACTCTCTGCTACAATCTCCAGGGTCATTTCCAGCTTGCCCTGAGGGGACAGCAAGAGAGTCCAGTCAGGGGCATGTAATTATTCTACGGTTTGGAGCGAGCAAGGCCAGGACAAGCAAAATGACACTTTTATTATCATCATCATTATCATTAAGACAAAGGGTTGTTCTTGTAAAATATTTGGGAACTTTATAGAGACATATAAAGAATGAACACCACCAATACTTCCACTACTATTGCTACTGTATGTTTCTGTAGGTCTATAAGATAGCACTGTGTAAGTGTGTGCATGTATGTGTGTATGTACGTGTGTTTGTATGCATATGTATGTGTGTACACACCTCTACAGCTTATGAATAAATTTGCTACATAATCATACATTCTTTAAAATTTAGCTTTCAATAACCATAAAATATGCCATTGATGTGTAGCCATAATTTACGTAGTAAAGCACTTATTTTTAGTCCATGGAAGCTGTTCCCAACTCTTTGATACTGCCAATAAGGCTGCCACAAACACCCCAGAAGTGAATGTCTAATTTCACCCAATCATCTCTTATGGGGTTTTAGCAGCAGAGCTAGAGAGTAGAAGGCGTACGTATCATTCAATCTCTTCCCAGGCATTATCATCGGCCTGCTCCTCACCCACGCTACAACCAGCAGTACGCCTAGCAGAAGCAAATGGGCTCTGTCCCTTGGCAGTCTCACCACCAGGGAGTACTTCCACTTCTAAAACCTCAATAGACACAAACATCGCATTTCAAAACAGTGCCGTATTTATTAACAAGAAGGACTAAGCTGCTTTTCCTGTTGAGTGGATGACTGTTCCACTTCCGTGAATTATCTGTGTGCATCCTTCGCTCGCTTTTCCTTTGAAGCATCGCTATTTCTTGCCAGTGGTTACATTTTTCACATAACAAGGCTGCTGCAGTTCAAGGGCCACTTGAGCAGTTGGCCAGCCGCCTGCTCTTCCTAAGTAAATGGTCAGGAATAAACTTTGTGTCTGGGGCTGGACGCAGGCAAAGGATGGCTCTCCCTTGCCACCCAGTGTCCCTCCCAAGGAGAGCTGCCTGCAAAGCCAGGATGGTCTCTTGAAGGGGAGAAGCATGAAGAAGCCCAGGCATGAAGCCATCAGGCCACAATGATGGTATGAACAGGTGACGCTGCAGCTGAAAGAAGCCTCCTGGGACAGCAGCTTCAAGGGGAGAGCATAGGTGGCAACCAGAAGGAAAGATGGAGACTGTCCTGGGCAACAGAGCAGGTAGCAGCAGGACAGGAAGCCTGCATGTGCAGGGTGTGGAAGCAGCCCCTACCCATATCATGGGGTGGAGGAAGTACACTCACGGCCAAGATCTTCTTATCGCCCTCTTCAGCCACACAGGGCCACCAGCCCTTTGCTGTCTTCTGCTCAAAGAGAGATACAAAACACTCTGGGTGGAAGACCTCATCCAGCTGGTCCAAGGAGCACTTCTCAGCTGTCCTGGCTGGCCTGGGCATGCGGTGGAGGTCCAACTGCAAGGCACCTGGAACACAAAGGTGGTTTCTGGCAGAGGGGTTCCCCATCACTGGCAGCCTGGGCTACCCTGCTACAGGGCAGGTTCATGGCCACCTGCTCAGCTCCTGGCCAGGATTCACTCATGGGTCAAAATCACAAACTCTCCATCTCAGCCCACCCACACCACAGATTCCCAACCATCCACTCATATCCATACCCAGTCAGCCTAAATAAAGTCACCTACAACTTCCATCATGCATCCTGCTAGGGACAAGTCTTCTGTATACCCATTAACTATATCCATTCATCCACTGATTGTCTAAAACTGTTTTTATTGTAGTAGAATGCTTACAACCTAACAACCTATCTTGTCATCAATTGTAGTCACAAGACTTTCTCATTCCTCACACACAAAACTCCACACCCACTAAGTAGTAACTCCTTATTCCCTCAGCCCCTACTAAGCTCTAGTCTACTGTCTCTGTCAACTTGCCCACTCAGGATATTTCATCTAAGTGGGATCATAGCTGGGCTGTCTTTCCGTCTTATTTTCTCCCATCCAAGTACTAACCAGGCCCGACCCTGCTTAGCTTCCCAGATCAGATGAGATCGGGTGCGTTCAAGGTGGTATGTATGGCCGTAGATTCTGTCTTATTTTCTAAGCATGTTTTCCAGGTTCATCCATGCTGTAGTAGATACAAACCCTTCAACCTTTTCCATGGTGGAATAACACTCCACAATGCCTATGCTACATCCTATTTATACATTCAGGTGTTAAGGGACACTTTGGTGCTTTCTACCCCTTGGTCATTGTGAATAACCCTTCAAAGAACATATGAGTGCGAGTACCTGTGTTGCTGGTTTCAGCTCATTCAGGTATTACCCATGAGTAGAATTGCTGGGTTTTTGGTGACTGATTCTCTGTTTTACCTTTCAAGGAATCATCAAAGTGATTCCCACCATGGGTGCTTCATTTTCTAGTCACACCAGCATCACACAAGGGCTTCAGCTGCTCTACATCCTCACCAGCACTCACTTCCTGTTCCTGCTGTGACTGCCACCATCCAACCACATGCAAAGTGACAGCCCATCGTGATCTATTCTAGAACCCTTTCCATCCTGGTAACCCAGCTGAATATCTTTTGTACCATTTCATCTACTCATCCATTTTGTCCGCATCTTCAGCTATCAGACTGATCAACATGAAAAAGTTGATATTCAACTATCTTTGAACTCCCCCCACCAAAAAGTAACAATTGGATGCACTTTGACCTAATATAATCACAAAAACATGATAAAATTCAGAAACTGTTTTCTGAAGCCAAATGAAGGAAGTTCTTAAGTGCCATTGCAGAGATGAGATGCTTTCAGCATGAAGTGCTCAATTACTGTAACTGAGCCTCAAATCTAGTTATCTAGCTTTGCTTTTTCCTTCCTCATCTCCCACTTTTCCTTCTGTCCTTCCATCCATACACCTGCTTCATCCTAAACATCTACTGTTCTCCACCTACTGAGCACTATACCTACCCACCTGTCTGCCCAACTCTTTACCCAACTCTCTATCAGCTATCAGCTATCCAGTCCCCTATCCACATGATTCTCTATTTTCTAATGCAGATAACAAGCACTGATCCGATATGAAATGTGAGCATCTTAAGCAGTGTCTTAACCTCCAGGCCAAACAGCTGACTCTGGTTTTTCTTTTTAAAACTTGCTTACTAAAGCCCAATCATGGAGAGACTGACAGATACAGAGTTCAAGTCTACAAACAAAAGATGCTGAAAAAAAATTTTTAAATAAGATAAATTATTTCTAACAGAGTCTGAATATATTAAAGTCCTCTCCAAAAACAACAAAAAATTACCATTCCCAAAACTATGAAAAAAATCATACCAATAACACAGACAATAAATATTTTTTAAATTCTGCTTTTCAACCAATAAAGAAATGCAAGTAAGAATAAAATTTTGGGGCTGACACAGTGGTATATCAGGTTAAGTCTCTGCCTACAACACTGGTATCCCATATGAGTGCCAGCTCATTCAATTCCCAGTTTATAGCCTGGGAAAGTAATGAATGTTGGCCCAACTCCTGGGTCCCTGCACCAACATGGGAAATCCGGGGAAAGTTCCTGGTTCCTATCTTTGGATTAGAGCTCCAGCCATTGCAATTTTTTGGGAAGTGAACCAGCAGGTAGAGGATCTCTCTCTCTCTCTCTCTCTTTCTGACTCTCTTCTCTGTGTAACTCTGCTCTCCCAATAAAATAAATAAAAATTTAAAAAAAATAAAATATTATAGTAGAAATGTTTAAATATATGTAACATAACAGTGATTGTTTTGGGAAAATGGCTCCTGCACAAAAAAGGTCATGAGTGGAAGTATACAAATAAGCAACACTTTTCTTGGAGCAACTGAGTAAAATAATTTTCAAAGCATTGAAATGCATAGTAGCCAACAAACCCTATTCTTAGAGTCAAGGAAAGATATTTCTCAAAGGTTCCAAGAATATATTCCCAGGGAAGTCACTCACACTGGAAAACCTGAAGATGACCCAAATACCTATCAGAAAGGAAAACTTAAGCAAAGCAAGCACCAGATGTGGTGACACCGATACAAATATAGTTCAGCTAGAATGTTCTGGAAATGTTAAGCTTCCAGGAAAATCAAGATTAACAATTCTATGTGTAGCAGTAAACCATTTGTAAGGGGAGTTAAAAGACAAGTTTTTGGGGGTTTTTTGGCGCACAAATTTTGACATCCAGGCATATAAGAAGTCTTCAAAAACATCACAGGAAGTATGCATTTTGGAAAAATAATGTAAGGATTTACCTTTGGTACCAAAATAAACATTGTTCAATTTTATTTTCCCATATACTTTTTGAAGTACTTAGATATATGTATATGTATGTCTGTCACCTGTATGTATGTCTCACATGTGTATGTCATGTGTGTATATATGTCCTGTCTATGCATGTGAGGAGATCCTCAAAAGTTTATGAGAAATGCATATTATGAAACCTTAATGCATGGACTTCACAGCTTTCTGCACCAAAATAAACTTGTAACGACTTGTTATGGCTTGCCTAAGTAGGATTTCACTCAAAGTGCTAAGAAAGATATGAGTTTGAAAAGAGCCCCTGTGAATGCAACATGAACTCTGCCACAAGTGAAGAAGAAACACTGCACTGAGAGCAAAGCTGGGGTGCAGTCAATGATGCTCTACCAGAAGTTCAAGGACAGCACCCCAAAGCCACCAGCAGAAATAACCTACTCGAGGCTATTCCATGAGGAATAACCGATTAGAAAATGTGTGCTCTAATTGAGGAGGATACCAGTCAACAGCAGCAGCAATAATCAGCAGCAGAGATGTCTCCATCAGTTCAGCTTACACAGTTCTGATGGGGAAATGACAGTGTAGCACACTTTTTACTCAGCAGGTGCCAAAACTGCTACACCCAGGTCAGCTGCAGACTAGAGTAGCATTTTCAATAGAAATTTTCAACAAGCTCTAGAAGCACATCTTAGAAGAACCCTAACACAGGCCAAATGTGGTTTTCCCGGTACTATGCTGCAGGTGAAGCACACTCAAAGCAACAGCTACCAAGAGGTCGCAGCCAAAGCAGACCAGCCCACTGCAAAAATCATGGCACCAGGTTTTTTTTCAGATGCTCAAGGTATTTTGCTTGCTGACTTTCCAGAGCTCTGAACAGTGGTAACACCTGCTTATGAGGAGGGTGTTTTGCAGACTTAGCCACAGCTTCAAGAGAGAAACACCTGGAAAAGCTTTGCCATGAAGCAAAGCTTCCTTCTGCACCCAGCAACACTCCTGTTCATTCCACTCATCAAGCAAGGAGAATTTCGTGGGCACTGAAATGGGAAATCATCAGGCGTCCACCTCACAGTCCTGGCTTGGCTCCTTCTGACTTCTTGGTTTCTAATCCAAAAAAAAATCTTTAAAGGGCACTCACTTTGCACTGGCACATTAGATTCCCAGGACTGACAGCCTTTCAGGAATGGACTGGTATCACCACTTACAAAAGCGCACTGAGCTTGAAGAAGCTTACGTCAGGAAATAACATTCAGCTCTTTATTGTTGTATTTTATTCATTCCATTTTTCTTTGAACTTGAAATTTCCTTGTGCATACATCTGATGGTCCCCAACCTAGGGTGGTCTGCTTAGGGCGATGGTGTGAAAGCCACTGCCATATAGTCAAAATGATGCTGTCAGTTTTGAATGCTGCTCTATTTCTGGGCTAGCAATCTGAGGTACAAAATGCTCTTACAATGCCAGACAGCAGCAGCAAACCTCGGCACATAGGCAGGCACACAACCATGGTTGTAAGCACATGCCGTTGTGTTGTGAGCTGTGTGGCCAGTGCTTTCTGGATGCAAAATACTCAATATACTGCAAGAACTACTGAATACTCCATTATACACGTACTGGGCTTTGTGTTGGGTGACTGTAACCAATTGTAAGCTAACCTGAGTGTTCTGGGCATGTGTAAGGGAGGCTATGCTAAGGTAACAGGCTCATTGTTATGGGTATTACATTCCATTTTAATTCACAGTGGGCATATCAGGATACGATTCCACTGTAAGTCAATGAGTATCTGTGTGCATGCAATTTACATATAACACAAACATGCTTTCATATATCTGAGATATATATGCCTAAATGTTAGTGGTGAGATTCCTGTTCACTTGTGTTTCCAAGTTTTTCTGCAAGAATTATGCATTGAATAAGAAACAAACATTAAGTTTGGTGCCACTGTTTTTACACCCTCATTTTTTCACAGCAAAGCCCTACAGCAGCTCTTGGACTTCTGTGTGCCCAATGACCAGGTCAGAAGCACAGACAGGGTTGGAGGGGCAGGAAAAGCACCCAGGCAGACAGGCAGTCCTTCCCTCCACCCCCGCAAGCTGCTCCCCAGCACATCACCTGGAAAACCAACAAGAGATGGCCCAAGCACTAAGGCCCTTCCACCTGCATGGAAGACCCAGATGGAGTTCTTGGCTCCTGGCTTTGGTCAACTCCAGTCCCAGCCCTTGCAGCACTTGGAAAGTAAACCAGTGGAGAGAAAATGCCAACCCTCACCCCCATCCCTCTGCCTTTCAAACAACTAAATCTAAAAATACAGGAAGCATCTCCTGCAGGGGTCCTAGTGCTCAGCAAAGACCTCACTTTTCTGCAGCCAGGGGCCACCCAAGGCCCTGTGCAGGGCCACCAAGCCCATCAGCAGCAGACCAGAACTAGCAGCAGGGGCCCCTGACATCCTTTTTCCATGGCTTTTGTTGTAATCTAAGTAAACCTCAGGTAACAAAGTTCACCGCTTTAGCTCATTTAAAGTGTACAAATCAAGGGCTTTTAATAGATTCAATTTTGCAATCATTATTACCACCTAATTCCAGAACATTCTCATCACCCTCCCCCCAAAACGCATACCTGTCAGCGGTCCATGGCCATTCCCCCACTGCCCCGCCATGCTGGTCACCACAAATGTCCTGTCTGCCTCTGTGGATCTGTCTCTTGTGGGCATTGCACATATGTGGAGGGAGCCACACGGCACCTGCCCTTTGTGCCTGACCTCTCTATGCTGGCTCGGTGCCTTTCTCTCTGAAGCCCAATAGGCCACACCCTCGAGACTTTTAAGCTTCACAGTCATGGCAAGGCTGGCTCACTCCCATCACAGCCTCACCCGTGGACTCCTATGCCACATTTCCCTCCTCCTCCCTTGCAGGAGCACTGAGTCCCCTAACCCTTCCACCCAGCGCTCCTGGTACCCTAGCACTGCCCTTCCCACTAAGACCCTGCCTTGGGGGCTGGAGGTTGGAGCCTGGATTTCCTCATGGAGTCTGTCCCCTGCAAAACAAGGATGGAGAATGGCCTGCCCCCTCACTCTCTGACTGGGACAGGGGTGCAGCGTGAGGGCAGCAACAGGCAGCAGTTCACACAGGCCTGCCCTGACTTCAGCCGTTCTCCCCTCTCTTCCTTACATCTTAGGGCTACTGTCTCCACTGCTGAAGGCCCACCCAGTGCCACCCTAACCACTGTTACAGACTTCACTCGGTGCTGGGGACTCAGTGGCCCTGGGTTCCCCAAAGACAGTGAGACTATTCCCCCTGCCCGACTTCCCAGGTGTGCCAGAGTACTCTCTCTCTCTCTCTCTCACACACACACATGCACGCATGTGCACAACCCCCCTATATACATGTACACATGTGCAAACACACACAGGATGCCCATCAGCATGAAGCACATGACTGACTAGAGACACGGCTCACCCAGGAAGTCGTCGAAGGAGAACTTGTCATTGTCCCAGATCTGGAACACCACTCGAGCAGGGATTTTGCTCTCAGTCTTGTCCAGTCTCCAGAAGGCATCCTGACAGAGGAAGCACAAAGAAGGTAGAAGCAGAGCTGAGGTCAGAGTGAGGCAGGAGCCCCTTTGGGGCTGGAAGGCCTCCGGCATTGGGGTTTTTGCCAAAGCCAGGTTCCAGAGGGAAGACTTGGAAAGGCACATCCTAGGAGGCCAGGTGCAAGGTGCAAGAGGTGCCAGGTGGCCCTACTTCTGGAAAGAGGGCTCCTCGGATCCACCTGACCCTGTGAGTCAAGGTTATCACTCCTATCTCACGGAAGATGAAACAGTAATTGGCCATGGTCAGTGAATGATGATGACACTAAATCTTCGCCTTCCTACATATCAGCCTTCGATCACACAAGCTCCTTTTTCCTTCCATTTGTCTGTCAAGGCAAAGCAAGCAACTGATCCCACCCAAGGTCACATGACAGAAAGTGGCCAGATGGGATTCTAACCTAAGCAATCAGGTTCCAAAATCCTGCTGGTGAGATTTTGAGGTCAAGGTGGGCTGGCTGAGAAACCTGAAGGTCCCTATCCAACCCTGCATGTCCCCAGAGGGCTATCCCCAGCTGTAGGAGCTGGCAGGGGTCCCAGGACCCCAGGTCCTCCTCACCACCCCACCTTATGCTCGCCTCCAAGTGGTAGCCCCAGGCAAAGTTAAAGACTGGGAAACCCCCAGGCCTTCACAATCCCAGACCCTCCCTCCAGCTCTGCCTGGGGGCAATAGCAGTTTGAGTTTGTTCCCTAAAGGCCTCAGGGATCAGCTCCAGGGTGTAGACCTGGGCTGGCCCTGGGTCCAGCTATACTCAACCTATATGACTGTCTCTGAGTGGGCCTTCCCATTCCTGCTCCTCACAGCAGCTTGTTCTCTGTGGTCTCTCCAGCTTCACCAGAACAGGTGGCAGAGCCAAGAAAACATTCTAGCTGCCCTGCAGGCAGTGGGAGGCCATGTTACAGCAGGGGCCGACACCCAAGTCTTGGGGGACAGAGGAGGGGGATTCCCCCCAACTGTGACTTGTGTAGCCTGGGATGTCTGATAAAACACAGTCTGGCCCTGGCTGCCACCAAGCTCTTGAGCCAAAGATGTGATCCTTGCCCCATGAGGAATGGTCACTATATGAAGTACCTAGCCACAGCCTTCACTGCTATTCTGGGGCCCCAGCTGGCCCCTTGGCCCCAGCCTGTGTCTGGTGCCTATCACCCCCCTCCCCTTTCCGGGCCCGAGCCCTCCCACAGGTGCTTCCCTCCTCTGGCAAGCTTTTATGGGCAGCTCCACAGACCCGCCTGCATGGGCCGCCAGCGGCCTCTGCTCCTCTGGCCAGCCTGGTTTATGGGTTCAGTAATGAGCTAGAGGTTCAAACAGCCCCTGGTGGGAGCAGCTGGACCGGGGCTCCAACCTGGGGAACGAGCCCCCAGGTCCCCGGTGCTCATTACACTCCCAGCCTGGGCCCTTTTACTAGCTGTTTATTTGCAGGGTGGGTGCCTGACGCGCAGGCAGGCCCCAGTGGGTGTGCTGGGTTCCAGGTGGGGAGCCAGCCAGGGCAACCAGTGATGGTTCAAAGCAGCCGGATGAAAGGAGACCTTGTGTTTTACGACAGTCTCGTCTGGTTAATGGGGTCCCTGGAGGGCCTGCCTGCTAGAGGTCCTGAGCCCCATGGCAGCAGGCTGGTTCTGTGGCAGGTCTGGGGAGCCCAGAGGCGGTGTACTGACCCCACTCCAGACTGGGTCCTGTAGCCCAGGCCAACTAATTGGTGCCCCGCTGTGCGCACGGCTCCACCTGCTTTCCCAAGATCCTTTCTCTACACAGGGGTCCGCCAGTCCCTCCACCCTCCTAGCCCACTCCAGAACCACCTGGGCTCTTGGTGTTTCTCTACCTCCTCCTTGCCACCTCCTCTCCAGAGCCTGGCCTGGTAAGGTGCTTCCCAGCCCCTCCTGCCCAACCCCCACAGCATTCTCTTCTCTGCTTCCCCCATGCCCAGTGAGATCAACCAGTCTCAAAGCCCCTTGACCCCCAGCGCCCAGTCAGCCCTGCTATCCTCTGCCTACCCGAGACCTGCAGTGCAGAGACAAAACCTACCAAGGCCAGAATGGAGTCACCCCAAATGCCTAACCAGCAACCAGCCGGACACTGAGCCCTTCTCCACCAACTGTTCTCCTCCTTTGCCCTCTCTGTCCTTCCCCTCTCCCTCTCTGTTTCCAGCCTTTTCATTCATCTCCAGTCACCTGCTTTAGCTATATGTATCTCATAGAGAAACACAGCTCCTCTTGCCACTTCTTGCCACTTCCCTGCCTGTCTCCAGGAAGGACTGTCCCAGCCTCACCTGCATGTCTCAGCCTGCCTCCCCACTCATGCCCTGATTCCACACAGGGCTCAGTGCCCACCCCCAGCAGCACCTGCAGGATGGCTGGCCCTCCCTTCTCCACTTCTGGCCCCCACAGTAGAAGCAAGGAGGGACACCTGCCCATCATGGAGTTCCCCAGCAGATGCAACAGTTGCTCTGTTTTGGAAACAGGCTCACAGCAGGCAGAGGCACCGAGTAATGCAGCCATGGTTAAAGCTACAAACAGGCTGGTTCTCCCTGACCTCACAGAGCACTTCACTGAGTCCCATCATCTGGCAGGTCCTCAGCGGCAAGGTGAGGGAACCTGGTGAATCTTGCATGAATCGCGTGTTTTTTCACCTGCTGGGTTCAGAGCGTGTCACAGAGCCCCTTGTGGAGGACTGGGAAGGTCAAGCAGAGGACATGCTGAGGCGTTAGGGAAAGCCAGGCAGCCCAAGGACATCATGTGCTTCCCTGTCTAAGCCGCTCAGCCAGCCAGAAGCAAAAGGACAGGCACAGAAACTTCTAGATCTAAAGCTGTGAGTCAGCCACCTTGCAAGACAAATCTGAGCATTAGAGAGCCACTGGCTCCCTTGAGCAAGGCTGCCCCACCAGGTGGATGCTCAGGAGTTCTAGGAAAGCCCTACACGTAGAGTCAGCTTGGCCTGGTCTTTCCAAATTGCTGCTCTGGGATCTATTCTGCCCACTTCATAAATGAGCCAACAGCCTAGGGTACATGATCACACACCAACTCAGGTCCCTAATTCCACCTCTACCCACTGGCTGATGCCACAGTCCTTCCCAGGTGCTTTCAGCCTGGACTGAGAAGGGGACAACGGCTTCAGGCCTTGAGGGGTAGGACCACTCAGAAACTTCCAACTGGGATGATGACCATGGACACCAAAGAAATAACAAAGGAGGTAGAGGAAGATGTAGCCACGTGACTCCCAGCCTTTGGACAGATCCAACCCGTTTAGGAAGCTGCCATACCCCTTTGTTGGCCAGGCCAGGGCTCCCACTACTCCCACTCAGACAGCGGGACCCTCCCCTGCTGTTTGCTTTGAAGGCAGTGATGGAGGACTCAGCTGCACACGACAGCTGTGCCCTGTGGGGACCTTGAATGACCACAGTGCTGCTGTTTGTAAAGATGAGGAAGACAGGAAAAACAGAGGAGCAGTGATGGCAGTGGCCACAGGGATGGGAAAGTGAGAGTGTCAACAAAGATAGGGCCAAGTAGTGGGGATAGTAGCAATACTAGCATGATGGTGTATGGTAGTGGGACAGTAGTGACCCTTTGGACAGTGGCCAGGCGGTGACATGGGAACAGAATCATGCTGGTTGATGTCAGAAATCCCCGGCATAGGTGTCCCCAGCAATGGGACACCACTGACCTTCTTAGCAACGGTGCAGACCTGCTCAGCCGGCAGATAGTCAAAGGGGAAGATGAACCTCCAGTTGAAGTTGCCCTCGCCACCAAGCGAGCGGTAGTGCACATCCGTCTTCTGCTTGTGCTCCTCGAAGCCGACCATCCAGCTACATAGTCAGGGTTTTAGAGACTGCAGTTCAGGGCTACTGCCAACCCAGGACATGCCCAAACCAGCTAAACAAGCAAGGGAAATAATGTGGCAATCCCAGCCCTCTGAACCCTCCGCAGAATTCAAATGGCCCCACAAATCTTGACAACTCGGCTGCGCCCGGTGGTTTGCAAAATTCCTGTCAGCCCAATCCACTGGTGAGTGGGCAAGGAGAGATCTCCTAAAGGAAGGACCACCCTGGAAGCCTCCTCTGGAGCTTGCCATTCCCTCTTCCTTATGCCCAGTTGCCTGGCTGTATTCCATTCCCCCACCCTGCCTTTGCCCAAGGGGCAGGGAAGACACCACAGCAGGGCCGGGTGCAAGGGCAACGGCCTCCTACCCTTTCACATAAATGTCACTCATCTTCTCCCCAGTGATGCTGAAATCGTCCAGGATCACATCTTTGGTGTTCCAGATAATGCAACGCAGGAAGAATCTGGGGAACATAAAAATCACCACATGGCTCAGATCTGCCAAAAGTGGGGACTCCACAGAAAGCAAAAAAAGCCAGCTCACCCAATAAGACATGTAATGCATTCCCAGCTGGACACCTAGCCAGCCCATAGCTGCCTGGACTCCCATGGACACTGGCCCAAAGCCTGGCCCCACCCAGAGCTGGCTGCAGCTGCCACCCCACCTCAGCTCAGTGCCTGCATCTGGGGAGGTCACCTTTTGGCTCTCCGAGGGGTGATGTTGAAGGGAGGTCCAGGACGCCCCAGGGCCTTGGGAAACAGGTCTATCCACATCTGCAGCCTCCCCTGTGGAAACATGGATGGTGGTTACCTCTCTACCCCCTTTCATCCAAACAGCTATTATCGATTACCTGCCCTAGCCTAGAGGCTTTGCACAGAGAGAATTGGGTCCTGAAGCCCCAGATGTGGAATTGTAGGGCCAGCTGCAGAAGTCACTGCCCTGTCCCATGGGCCTCTGGCCTCAGCCCCCACCCCAGCAGGCCAAGTATAAGCCTCATCCCTGACTTAGAGAAGGAGCAGGAGGTTGAAGAGACGGCACAGTTGTAGATCTAGAGGATGAAAGAGATGGAGTTTCAAGGCCATGGGCCGTGGGAGGCTGGGCATCAGGTCACATGGGGCAGAGAGCACACAGCTCACACAGTAGGGCTATTGGTCCCTGCCCCTCGTTGACATCTCCACGGTTCACCCCAGCCTTCAATTGGACTGAAATCTCTCCTCCTCAACTCGACCCTCGCTCCCTCCTTCTCCAAGAAGCATTCTCAAGCTGCTGTCCCTGCACTTACTTTCTCTCTCTGCAGGGGAGGATTTTCCTGCCCCTCCCAGACAGCAGCTCTTGGAGTCCCATGGCTATTTCCTCCCAGCCACCCTAGCTGAAATGCCTCATTGGACCAGCACAGACTTGGCCAGCTGAGGCTGACCAATAAGAATGGAGCAAGGAGCTCCTGAGTCCAGATCTCAGCCAGCTGTGTGGGGAAGTCAGAAGCCCAGGCCACAAGAGGGTGCTGGAGGTTCTCAGGCTTGCATCCAGGTCTTGGCAATAAGCAGGGTGGCCAGGCCCTACAGATCTCTCCCATATACACAGTGCTGCCCACTCCACCTGTGACAGTAAGCCACAGTGGACATGACCAGATCCACAGGCCACCACTGACCCTTCTGCCTTCCACATTGACCTCTAGGTGGGTCTTCCTGGGGTGCAGGGACTCTGGGGCCAGGAGATCAGGATCCCACCTGCTCAATGTCCGGCTGCAGAGGACTGTAGAGGGGCCGTGTCTCCACGTGCTCTGGAACCAGGCCCTGCTGCTGGAGGATGTGCAAGGCCAGACGCTCCTGTGCTGGGCCCAGGTGGGGATTTGGGAGTCTGCCAGCCTCTGCCCAAAGAGGAAACAAAAGGTCACCCGAGCCAAGATAAGAGATGATGGTATTGCATGACAGAGAGGAGGGTGGTGGCATAGGAAGGTCACCACGCCCCAGCCTCTTCCCAGCTCAGCCACACTTGGCTCGTCCTCACATCTAGCTTTCTGTAGAAAATCTTGTTATCCACAGGCTCCTGGCTTAAAACCAGAGCCTCCTCCCTGCCATCACTGGTACTACACCTCTTCTGGAAAGTTCTTCCTCTTCTTTTCAACCAATATCAGTCCTTCCTGCCTAGGTAAGCCCACCCCTACCCCAACTGCTGCCAGCTGGGAGCCCTAGGACTAGCATCTCAATACCACTCTCCCTCTGGCACATGGAAGTCGCCCTGCAAGCAGCAGTGGCTGAAACAGCAATAACAACAAATACTTGTGGAGTGGGGGCCACATGCAGATACTTGCCTCATAGATACACACTGACACCTTAATCACCTTCAGAACCCTGAAAGCTCAGTGCTGCTACTCTCTCCTTTACAGACGCGGCCCCCATGCTCATTTAGGAAAGGCAACCAACTAAGCATGGACACCCTCTTCCATTCCCCAGCACAGCTCCTGAAGGCAGGATAGGAGACCTCAGCTGGGAAAATTTGGAGAAGTTCCCACCCTAAAAAGCCTGGCTGCATAGCAACATGAACTTGGAGAGCATATGTCAGAAGCCTTGAGTGTTTGTGGATGTAGAGGGGTATTCATTGGCATGTACGCACACACACACACAAACCCACGCATGGGTACATGCGATTCAGGTGTGCCTGTGCATATCAATACAGACTTTCTAGACTCGCACTCACATCATCCATCACAACAGGGATGAGGCCAAAGAAGAAGAAGGCAGGTTAAGCAAGTGTAGCCTATGTGCACCATGTCAGAAAAGATCCATCGCAAACCTGCCAACATGGAGTGTGTCTGCATGGCCCAGTGACATGAGTAGGTCATGAGAGACAGGGAGCAAGAGCCCAGCACAGTGTGGGGCCTTGTGCCAGCTCACCTATCTCCTCCAGAGTGTACTCCTTCTCCTGAAACGCCACGCGGTCTGTCCAGTACACGGGGGCCTTGACTCTGTGTTGCTGGCAGAAGAGGTGGAGGAGCTGGGAGGGGCGGAGCTGATCCCTCCACTGGTTTGGTCCAGAGCTGAGGCCCAAGCACAAGACAAAGATGAAAACATTCCAAAGGATGCTTGTGTGGGAGCACAAGGGCATGCAATGACCTGGGACTCATGCACAGCCTCACCCACCCATCACGTTTATGGAGGTCGTGTGTCCTGACTGGGTATTCCCATTTTATAGACAAAGAAACTGAAGCCTGGGGATAAAGGACCTGTCTAAGGCATGCAAAATTGAACTGGGATGTTTTTAATTTCCAAAGCAGGAGACTCTAACCCACACAGACCCCAGATGAATCACACAGTGCCCATGTGTCTTCCTCCAGGTCTCTCTTCCTTCCTACTCTCCCTGTAGGTGCCCAACCCTCTACAGGCCTCAGTGATGCATTAAAGGATGTTGGATCATAACCAGTTTGTACATAAGAAGCAGCCAGATTCACAGTCCCAGTTACTCCATTTGCAGAGTGGGAACAAACCCCGCCATGGAGTGGGGGTGTGGCCCACCACAAGTGCTCGGGAGACGAGGGCAGCCAGTTCACACACATACATGCAGTAGGTCTGTGGCAGGCCACAGCGAGCCCCAAACTTGGACAGCAGCCTGTTCTCCAGGTCAATGACCGTCTCCCCAATCTTCTCATCCTTGGAGAGGAGGTCATAGTCATACAGGGTGATCTTCAGATCCTTCTCCAGGGGCAGGGTGCAGGTCAGCTCGAACATCCTGCAGGAGGAGCACCGGTCAGGACACACACACACACAAATCACCACTCCTGAGGTCCTCAGACACAGTGGGGACGCAAAGGAGGTGGCAGGGCAAGGACAGGTGCAAAAAGCCATCACAGTGAGTCCACCTTCCTCAGGGGTCCTGAGGCCCTCAAACCATCCACCCACACTCAGCTCTTGAGCCCTGGACTTCGCTGAGCAAGACTGAGTGTGCTTGCCTATGTGCAAATACACTTACCTGAGGTTTCCCTATCCACTGGGCTGGGGGTGCCTGCCTGATACAACACAGCAAGAAAAAAAGGAAATTGCAGCAAGACAATCAAATGGAAGCATTTGCTGTGACACCCTAGAGCTGGGTGCCAGAGCTCTGGAATTTACCAAAAGTGCAGCCTGGAACCCACTTTCTGAACTCTTGGAGTATCACACCTGCTTCCAGGGAAAGTGGGAAAAGATTTCTTTGAAGGTAGGCCCTACTGTGTCTGAGCCCCTCAACTGCCACAGGCAAACATGGTGTGCTCTTCCCCCTTCAAAATGAACTGTCTGCAGGTGGGAGACCCAAGGCTAGCACCTGACTGATGCTCAAGCTAACCAATGTGGCTTATGGCAAAGAGGAGAAGAGGTTCCAGGTTCATGGCTGGACAGGGAACAACACACGTGCCTCCTGTGGAAGAGAGGGGCCATGGTGAGTCAGATGGCAGCTGCCACAGCTCCTGCCCAAGGGATCTCCATGAGCTCCATTCTATAGGGTGAAACACCCATGATCCAGGAGCCCGGGGTGTCCAGCTAAGGGGAAGCAGCAGCCCACACAGCCTAGGAGGTGCAGTGAAAGACCTCCAAGGGGAGTCTCTGGGACGTACCCACAAAAAGACAAACTGACTGAAGCACCAAACATTCAGAGAGTGCTCAAGTGATGGGCAGTCAGCACATGAGATGGCCCTTCCTCCCCCAGCAGCAGCTCTCTCAGCCCGGGCCCTACAACAGGAGTCACACATCTTGGTGGCCAACCAGGTGGGGCATGGGGTCAAGCAGCATATCCTTCCCTCCATACGTTTGGTCAGTGACAAAGGACCTGGCTGGGCAACATCTTGCTCAGTGGAATTCTCTCCTGTAGTTGCCCAGTTGCCCACAGTTACATGTGGATGGGCACTGGGCTTCCATCTCTGAGAATCTTGCTTTGCAACTGAAGGCAGCTGAGTGGAAAGCAAGCAGAACAGCTGCTTGCCTGCCTCGGCCCACATGTGGGTCCTGGCACATGACCACGAGTCAGGTTTTGAGTGTGTCTCATGAATTGTGCTTGTGCAACCCATGGGCTGCATAATGACAGTCTCAGCTATGATGAGCGGGAGACTTACAGCACCAGGTAGACCAGTCTGGCCATGTTTTGGTGTGACAGGAACAGGCTCAGGGTGGGGAGAGGTTCTGTACTCATTCCCTCTTCTGCCTGGCTCTGACATCCTCTCCCATTATGGGACAAACCTGGTCCCGCACCCCACACCCACAAGTCCCTGATGCTCACGGAACAGAGGTTCCCTCTGTCACCCACCAATTTCCCTCCAACAACTCCAGCTTGGTGGTGGCCCATCCCCAGCCAGGCTGGTGGGTCCTGGCTTCAGGCAGAGTGACCACAGGGAACACAACAGACCCTGGTAATAAATTCTCTGTTCTTTGATGATATCATAACAGCAGATGTGGTCCTGTAAGTGCCAGAGAGGCAGCCACCAGCTTCCCCTGGGCGTCTTCCTTTCCCTGTTTTTCACCTTCATGATCCTTCTACTATCTCCATCTACCTTCTTTCTTAGCTATCCGCTGTGAACACACATGGGAAGCTATAGGAAAGCAATGACTGAATGCAGTGCAGTTCCCTGGATGGCATCCTAGGGCAATAGAAAGACATGAGTGGGAAAGCTGAGATCCTAACAGAAAGCCTGGAGCTTAGTTAGCGGTAACATACCACTGCCAATTTCTTCATTTTAACAAATGTGCCGTGGTTAGGTAAGATCCTAACAATGGAGGAAATTGGGTGAAAGCTGTGCTGCCTCTGACATTTCTGTAAACACGAAGTAATTCCAAAGAAAAAGCTCAGGAAGCAAAAAAGAAAAGAAATTAGCAACTGCCTCCTCTGAGCTACCATGTAGACTTCTGGTCTTAGATGCAAATGTTGGAGTTTAACTTAAGCCTTTGGCACACCAGGAGCAGTGGCTGAGGCGGCCACATCTCCCCCAGAGAATCATGTGGCCTGTCCACATGGGTTTTCCCTCCCGAGACCCCAGCTGTCTCCAAATTACTTTCCAAATACGGGCTCCAGGGTGCAGGGGATGTAGTTGTCCTGGTCGCTCACCGATTTCTTCCCTATGGAGATCTTGACGTAAGGATCACACTGAGGGAGGAAACGAAGATGTTTAAGTGAAACCACTCTCCCAACATATCCTTGGGTCCTCCATCATGCAGTCCCCTGTTCCTAATGAGGTGAGGAGGCCAGCAGGGAGCTGTCATGTGCTCTGTGTTCTGCCAGCCAGGAGCCTCGCCCAATGCATGACACTGTACCACACATCATCATCCCTGGCACAGATTTCTACCCTCAGCTGCAGCAGTGGGAATGAGGGTGAGGGTAGGGGCGGGCCTCTACTCTCAGCAGCACCAGTCTGTATTATATGTGTGGCAGGCTAGGCTAGTCCTCTAAAACATTGCTGTCAGTGGGCAGGCAAAGACAGTCAGATTGTACTTAACTTGCCCATTGCTGTTCTCTCTGGGAACTATCAACCTGTTTCCAGGAAGCTGGGACTGGAAAGGAAGAAGGGTTAGGCTGGCACTGAGAAACCAAAGGGTTACAAACCTACCCATGTGAACCAGCACAATGGCCACACCCACTTCTTGGAAGCCACCAGTGGGGTCGAGGCTGAGGACCACTCCATTTAACTTTGGAATTCAGCACTGTAGGGGTCACTGCCAGCCTCTCTCAACCCCTTTGGGGGCGAATGCTATGTCTGTAAAGAAAGTGCCCTCGGGCCTGGCATGGTAGGCTAGTGGCTAAAGTCCTCACCTTGCATGTACCAGGATCCCATATAGGCACCAGTTCTAAACCCATCCAGCTCCCTGCTTGTGGCCTGGGAAGGCAGTCAAGGATGGCCCAAAGCCTTGGGACCTTGCACCCACATGGGAGACCCAGAAGAGGCTCCTGGCTCTTGGCTTCAAATCGGCTCAGCTCTGGCCATCACAGCCACTTGGGGGTGAATCAATAGATGGAGGATCTTTCTGTCTCTCCTCCTCTCTGTGTTTCTGACTTTCCAATAAAAATTTTAAAAATCTTAAATAAAAAGAAACAAAGAAAGTGCCCTCACTTGGTGCCTCCAAACAACAACAGCCCCCATCCCACCTCTTCTTTTTCTCCTTTCTCTCCCTCTCCCACTCAATTCTGTCTTCCACTCCCACCATTTCCCAGTTAACTGCATACTCCTCCCTTCCTTCAAAGCCTCTCTCCCAATTCTGGGCCAGAACTAGGCAAACAGAGCTGAGGCCCTGGCCTCAGGCACAACATGTAAGGAAGAATCAAACAGCTCAGTAATCAAGGTAGTGTTTCAATGAAACATTTTAAAAATGTAAACCAATGCCAGTGGTCCATGATGAACAAAATGTCAGAGCTGTGAAGAAAGATGGAATGAGTCTTACTGGATTTTCCTCTTGCTTGGCTCCACCATGGCTGAGCACAGCAGACTTTCTAATCCTGCCCTCTCCTTCTCTCCTATCCACCAGCAAAAGCCCTACAAGTCCAGTCCCTACCTAAACCTTCACCATTACTTATCCTTATAGCCACCCTTGTTCTATTCATCAAGGAAGTAGCCTTCTCTCAAACACTATGTATGCCTCAACTTCTCTGAAAATGCTGTTTCTTCCCCCTCCAGCCTATCAAAACTCTGTCTATCCTTGAGAGCCCTGTTGAAAACTTTCATTTATTCAAAGTCCTACATCAGCATCAGCCTTCACTCCTGAAGCACTCAGTATTGATGGAACTCCATCCAGTCCCATGTCAGCTTTGGGCTTCAGTCTCATCTCCCCAGCTTGCTGCAGGATCCCACAGGCAATCTGTACCCACACCCACTTTCCTGCTGAAAGTGAGGACTCTAGAAAGGTTACCTTCCCATTGGGGTCCTTGGGTTGGAGTCCAAATGCACGGACAATATAGACCCGGACCAAGCACTCCTGGGGTCCCTGGACAGCCAGCTGGTGGAACTGTCTCGGAGGCAAAGGAATGGCCGGGTCTTCTGGGAGGGGATAAATTTTGAAGAGGCCCTGAGAAGAAGAAGGGATTAACTTTGGTCATCACTGTCACTAAAATAATCGCCGTTATGATCATTACACTTCTCCCCGCTAGAGTTGTCACCACAGAGATGGTCACCAGCAGCAGCACCTCGTCACCAAGCATAGTCACCACACCTCTCCCTTCCTCATGTACTGCTGTGACACCTCAATCTCACCTGAGTTAGGGATGAGCCCTTAAGGAATTACCTTAAACTCCCCAATGACAGACGGGTCCTCCATCTCCTCCTGAGTCTTGCCCCGGTACAGCTTAAAGGTATTGCAGAAGTCAGACAAACCCTCAAAGGCCTCCACATTCTCCAGCTGGGTGTCATAGACCTGCCACATGGGAGGATGAGGAATGGGTTGGAGCATGGTTGGAGAGTTCAAGCGGGAAGAGAGGGAGCCAAGAAGGAACAGTGGCAAAGGAAGAAATGAGAACAAAAGCAGAGGCCCAAGGAGGAAAGGAGGCCCAAGTACAGGGGAGCAGAAGAGAAGACATTTGTTCAGCTCCAATTAGAAATGGGCTTCTCTGGTCAGTCAAATGTTCTGCATATCACAATCTTCACATTCATGAATCCCGCATTTTTATAACGATCTAAGATCACAAACGAAAGGAATTACTTTTATTCAAAGATTGAGACAGAACTTTGAAAAATTAACAGATCAACATTTTAGACAAAAATGCTCACTGTTCAGTATGTCCAGTGATGATGGTATCAAATATCAGTTCTAGCACAGGCTTTGAGCAACACTTTGTCTCCTCTCAAGCAGCCAATAAATGTTGCTTATTTGCATAGTGCTTGGGAATTGCTTAGGCCTAAATAAAGCTAGTTTTTTTAAATTTAGATAAGCAATGTACTAATAAATATTCTTAATAAACAACCTAATATACATGCTAAATTAGTTAGAGCTGAAATTAATAGATGAGATACTCAGGTAAGTTTCTCTTTCTCACCTTTGTAATATTACTTCTCATTTAGACCTAGTTCAAGTTCTAGCTCTTCTGAGAGGCCTAGATTCTACCTCTTCCATTTTAAGCGAGTAATATATGGGTTCAGCATGGTAGCCCAGCGACTAAAGTCCTTGCTTCGCATGTGCTGGGATCCAACATGGGTGCCAATTTGCATCCCAGTGCTCCATTTCCCATCCAGCTCCCTACTGTGGCCTGAGAAAGCAGTCAAGAATGGCCCAAAGCCTTGGGACCCTGCACCCGAGTGGGAGACCTGAAAGAGCTCCTGGCTCCTGGCTTCGGACTGGCTCAGCTCCAGTCGTTGCGGCCGCTTGGGGAGTGAACCATTGGACAGAAGATCTCCCTCTCTGTCTCTCCTCCTCTCTGTATATCCGCCTTTCCAATAAAAACAAATCTTTAAAAAAAGCAAGTGATATATCTTACCAGAAAAAAAATAGAAAATCTAAGCAAATGCTGACAAAGCACTAATTCTGACAAAATCTGATTCCCTAAAATGCCGAGCAAGTTAACATTTGAGATGCATCTCTTTGAATATTTCACACATTAACATACAGGGAGACTTCAAAAAAGTTCATGGAAAACAGAATTCAAAGTAGTTGCTTTTAATACAAACTAAGTTCAAACTGCATTCATAGTTTTTTCACAGTATAAATTTCCCATGAACTTTCTGAAGACTCATATATATATAATTCCCAAGTTTTGCACTAAAATAAAATTTTAATTCCATTTTCCACAAAGTTTTAAAGTATCAGGCTTCAAGATGGTCAAGAAAAAGTGGAATTAAAAGATGAAAATTTTAAAATATAAGCTTCGTTTTTCAACAGAAGCTCCATCAAACTCAATATACTTTTGCAAGCCATGATATGAGCCATTTGGGGCATTGCTAAACAATTGAGTGTCCTGGGATTTTAACTAGGTCATGTAGTACTTTTTACATGTATTTTTACTTAAATATTCTTTCATCTCAGTGATGTTTATGGAACTCCTACAGGTTTATTTGCTTTATTACACTATTTGATTGTCTACTCAGAGACCCCAATCATGCAAATGCTGGGTCTCCCTCCACAGACCTTTAGTTTTGTTTTTCTTGCTTTACATTTTTTTCTTTATTTCCATTTCTTTTTGCTTGATTTTATGACTTCTCTTCTCTATGCTCCTAATTATATTTTCTATATGGCCATTCTGCCCTGAGCTGCTTCAAATGTTACATTTTCTACTCTTCTCTCTGCTGAGCCTTACATTGTATACTTCATGTTTCTACTTGTCTAACCATTCTTTAAATATCCTTTTATTTCTACTTGCATTCTGACTGCCCAATTTATAAAATGTTCACAGCAAAACATTTCAGCTCTTCAATAAGTTTTCACCTGCATTTTTTGTGCATGTGCGGGATATTTAAATTTACACCATGCCACTTCTGACTACGGGTCATAATTCCCTTTATTCCTACCACAAGGCAGACTACTTTCTATAAACATGGCTCATCTGTGTGATGCTTGTATAGTTCTACATTCTCTGCTTCCCTAAACCAAACCAAGGCTAGGACGATCCTGTCATCTCCCGAACCTGTCTTGTATGCGCTGTTCAACATAAGGGAGATAGCTTACATTTCATGGCATAAAACCTCAGTTATAGGAGCTGGGATCGAAGCCTTACAAAAATTCTCAGGCACACACCAAAGAAAAGAAGACAAGAAAATAAATCTCCATGGGTTCCATATCCGTATGAAGGAATCATCGATATTCTTCTATCAGGAAGCGTGCTTTTCTGGGACTCCATGAAATCCACTACCTCAATGGCCTTCTGTTTTTCTTATGCATCTTCTCTCCATTTAATGCCGAGTGGCCTCTACCCAGTCCCAGCCATCTCTGGGCAGTCCTTACATATATTGTGGAGTCTGTGGCTTCCATTTGTTTCCAAGTTTTCTAAAAAATGAATTTTGTGGGTTTGAATGATTTCCAAGAGAAAAGGAGAAAAATGCTGACTTATGCAACCATGTTCATACTGGAAGTCCCAATAAAATACGTTATAATTTCCAAGTGGTTGGACTTTTTGTTTAAACTTTTGCTATTAATTTCTCATTTTATTTCATTTTTTAAATCTGGCTTGTATGAGTTCTGATTTTGGTAACATTACTAAACTAATATGCGATCAAATTTTGAAAGTGTTCTCTGAGCACTAGGAAAAAAAGCATTCTCTTTTTTATTTTAATTCTGTATTTTAAATCTATAATTTTAGCTTCATGTAAAGCTGTAATTTTAACTTGATGTGGCTTATAGAAACATTTACCACTCATTATTTATATCTTTTATTTTCTTATTTATTTATCACCTGCTTACTTGCCCAAGGAGAAATCTGCATTAAAATCACCTCTGCAACTGTTACTAAACTTTGGTCATATTGTGCTTTTATTTATTTATTTATTTTTGATATGAGGCATTGCTTTATACATTTCTCTCCATTTTAGCTTAAGAGTGTCTAAGCTTTAAGATGTGTGGATAGCTTTCATTTAAATCAAACATTCTTATTTTGTTTTCTTTGCTTCTAATGTTAAATTTTATCATTTTTGTTTGTATGTACTTTGTTTGCAAAGCATCTTTTTTTTCTTAAACTATTCTAAGCTGTATTGTTCTAGATGTATCTTTTCAGCTCAAGATGACCAATGCTGGCTTTTGATGTCATCTAAGAGTCCTTATCATTTAACAGAGAAGTTTAACCCATTTTTATTTATTAGGAAAGCGAATGCTTTGTTCCTTTTCCATTACATTTTTCCCTATGTTTCCTGTGTTTCATACTTTCTTGTAATATCAAGTTTCCCACACTTTGCTGTTTAGATTGTGAGTTGTTGTTCCTCCACACCCACAACTTCCAAAATGTGTTTTCTGCTGTACTTACTCTGTGCCTCAGTCTCCCCAACAATGCTGCTGGCGGCCTTTCCAAGACCCACGTTGTTGGTGGTGATGGTGTTCTACTTACTTACCCTAAAAGAGTCAATGGCCCTTCCAGGCCTAGTTTCTTCCCAAGAGCTAGTTTAAATGTATGCTCTGCAGATCCATTCCCACATTTGGGAATATGTCTCACACTTGAATGCTGTCAGAGACCTCCTGAGAGAGGTCAGGCTGGTGGCTGAGTACCAACCAAGCATCTGGCATCTGAGGCGGCAGAGAAGGTTGGGCTCTGGGACCATCTTGGCAGGCATTCTCATTCATATTTGGTTGGTCTCATATTTTTGGCAAGGCCACAGGACCACAAGTCAGACCTAATGTGTCGGACCTTCTTCCTGGTACACAAATAGTTCTGTCTCTGTGTCCAACCTCATACACCGAACTACCAAGGCAATAAAGAACTCACTGCCCAAAGAACTGCCCCTGAAGACTGTGGCCTCACCTCTGGGCAGTCAGATGTCCAGGAACAACGCACCAGACAGCCCTCAATGCCTCAGACACAACACTGGCCAACTGGTGAGGCCACCCTGTGTAGCCCTGAAGGGCTCTCGGCCAGCAGCATCAGCAAAAGGTCAGGCCTAGCTCACCTCACCACTCACTCCAACGTCTCAACACTTATGCTCATCTCTGCTCCTCCCTTCTCCATGTCCCAGCACACTTACAGTGGGATACAGAATTTCCCTCCATTTCCATTCCAGAAACAGCAGGCAAAAATGCAGAACATCAAATTATACAGGGAGTCTTCAACATTTCACAGAACTGTCTACTATGAAAAACTGCACATAGATCTCAAAAAGTACCTGCATCCAAATAAACTTAGTTCTCCATTTCAGTTCCCCACGAGCCTCTGAAGCATCTTCGTATTTGAAGTTCAGCTAAGTGAGAATTTTTAGACAGGTATGTTCTACATAATGGTAGAAGTATGCATCTACCAAAAGAGTGTTCATTATTTAATTGAGATCCAGTGTAGTTGTGCATACTGAATTGTGTCTGACAACCTATCCTAGAGATTATACAACACACTGGAAATAATTTTTGAGCACTTACAGCTGTCTTTTTAAAAATTAATCCACATTCAAGAAGTTTGTTGGACTGTGCAATTTTCTCAAAATATCAAAATTTGGCTGCCTGAATTCTGATTTTTTCCCAAATTTTTATATTGACTAGATAATTTCTGCTCCAGTGTTAGATGACTGGACAGTGCAGGGTGGGGGTTAGGGCACAGGTCAGAGGAGCATTCTCAAATGATCTTTTTTTTTTAATATAAATTTTCTAGTACAGGAAACCTCAAACAACTCTAAGAGAGAGCAGTAGAACAAATCTCCAAGCACCTGTCTCCAAGCTTCAGCAACTTCCTCTGCTTTGCAGCTTTAATAGTTTTGAATCATTTGAAAATCTGTCAGAGGGTTACTCACACCATCTATCCTCTTGCTTACTTGTTTACGGAGTAGAGAGAACATTGGAAGGAAAGGGGAGATTTTAATCCCAGGCATCATTTCAGAATTTGCTTAGCAATTTCCAGAAATATTTACCAATCTCTGTCTAAATTTATGGGTAAATTTCCTCATACCTGTTAGGATCACTAAAATTCATTACCTTGGGTACCAGATGAGATGTGTATGTATGTGTATATGTGTATACACACACACATACAAATACACATGTATATGTTTATATATATATTTATGTACATAAACATAAGTATACCACACATATATGGATGCATGCACTAGTTATGAGTATACCATATAGATATGACTATGGCATATATAGAATATCATACATGCATATAACATATACACATGAATATAGCACAGACTTACGTTTATAGTATACATATACACACAAGTGTACAATCCTTATATATGAGTATACATTATACACATGTACACATCAATGTCCTAAATATATACGAGTATATTATAAATACATGACTATATGATACAGATATATACACAAGAGTATAGCCTGCATATATGTATAACAACAAGCACATTGTGTTTATATAAAAATATCCCATATACATGTAACACACAAGCAGACCATGCTTACATGTGAATGTACTACATACACAGGAGCACAGCATTATCTACATACAACACATGAACACACCACATCCACACAACAGAATACGTAGATACAGACATACTCCCTCTTCATAGTATCTCCCAAAGTGCATCGTATGTGTGCAGTGACCACTGGCCCAGATGGGAACTGTTCTAGAGGGGACACCTCACCTTTAGAGTGTCAAAATCCTTCTCCAAGTAGGAACCACACTTCTCTCTTTCCCCTATAGAGGCAAAGAATTTGCTCCACCAATCAATGAACTCTTCTTCCTGAGTGGAGAGATGTAGATCATTTAAGAAACATGTTGCCAAACAAGGCCATTCTGATTAACTCCCCAAGGCCACTGGCCAGTTTGGAGTCCAAGGTTTTCCCACCAGGGGAGCTGGGAGCTGACATTTGCGTTTCCCCAGTGGCAAGAGCTGCAGGGCTGCAAGGAAGTTTGTCAGCACTGGGCACTGGGAGGCATAGTCTGCCATAGTTTGTTGTGTTTAAATTCTCAGATCTCCCTCTTTCATTCTGTAAAGTGGACATCATCATCCTCATGGTACCCTCTGTACTGTAGGAGCACTCTGAGGCTAAAACCAGAGGATATCAGGGTAACTGTGGGGTGTGGAAATATCAATACTGTGGATTTTAATGAATAAAATCAGTAGATCCAGGGATGTCTTGACCCAAAACAGTCACCTAGATCTGCTAGCCTGTCAGGTAGAAAAGGAGCACCAGAAATCAGGGCTCAACCTGCCCCAAGGGCAGTCAAGGTAGAGTCCCCCAAAATCCACAGACACCCAGTGCCCTTTATTCAAAAGATTCTGCCATGTAGAGAGAAGAAAGGTCGCTTGAGACAACATGGGAGGTCACCCCTCCCATGCCTGTCCTCAAATCCACCCAAGGCTGGGAAGCAGCTCTGTGTCCCTCCCATCATGGCTCCTCTGCTTAAGAGGAAGACACAGTGTGGCAGAGGACCCCTTCTGAAGTTGCCCACCTCTGGGTGAGAGACAGAGATAGCACTTCCCAGGAGTCGCATCAATTTTGTAAAATAAGCTGGACTCCTCTTGTTCCATTTCTAACAATGCTCGCTGGCCCTGTTCAGTCAGCATGAGTTCCAATACCCACAGGTGAAGGACAAACACAAGCTTCAGCCAGACCCAAGAAATGTGAATGGGGCACCAAGGAAAGGGCTGGATGAGGGTCTCTGAGTCTCCACTTATCCTGCAAGTGTGGTCTCAACACCCCTGTACAGCCCCCAGACATGGAGCAGCCATCTGACCCACTTACCAGAAAGGTCTTCTGCAGCCCAGAGGAAAGAAGAAAGGTTCAAAAGGTTAAGGAGCAGGCAAGCAGAGTTTCCACACTCATAACCAACCATACCAGAAAGAGCCAGCTTAGAGCAAGGCCAGTCCTGGCCCTGACATTAGAAATCTAGTTTGAAGACAACGATGCTATGGTCGAGCACACATGTACAGAAACCCATGCCAGACTCACACGATGACTGACACTGAGAGGAGGATATTCACATACCCATGCCCAAGAGAATGTATGTTGAAACTCACATAACACACACACATACACATAGGCAAGATGTACACCTGCGTGGAAATGGATAGAATGGAATTCAGTGTAACTGCTCCTCAACGTTAATTTTATTTTTGCTGAAGTCTGGAGTTTTTTGGCTGGGGCTCTGAGGCAGGCACAAACACAGCTAGTGCATTTTGGGACAAAGCAAAGACAGACACACAAGAATTGGTAAAAGGTATTATACTCCCCCTCAGTCTTGAAACACCAAGTAATCATTTCTAAAAAGCAATGGGAGAGAGGGGATGTAAATACCACCATTAACGGTGACAACTATGTAGACAAGCATGACAGAGGCTGAAATCAGAGAATATACCTTCTTCTCCCATACCTTTGTAGCACTGAGAAAAATAAAGGTCCACAAAAAGAATCTCAGTAAAGGTCCAGAAACAAAATCACTATCAGCCACATTCTCTGACTATACTGCAGCAAAACTAGAAATCAACAGGAAATTTTAAAATCCCTATCTTCTGGAAATTTAGAAGCAAACTCTTATAACTTTTCTAGAACAAAGTAAAAACCAAAACTGAAACTACAGGTATCAAGAAAATGCCAACCAGGAGAGGCACATACCCCAAAATGCATGTGAGTTATAGTCATTATCTGTACCAAAGGAACATTCAGCCTTAAATGCTCTCACTTTCGTACAAAATGAATGAAAATAAGTAACCCAATCAGCCAAGAAATTGCAAAGAACACAAAGATCAAACAGAGTTGTAAAAGATTCACATATTTTAAAGACTAACACAATAGATAACTTTAATCCCAGAGCCAGCTTTTAAGATCACAAAAACATTTGTTAAATCTGGTTTATAAAAAGTGTAAATTTATTCCATTTATTTGAAAGTTACAGAGAAAAAGGTAAAGGGAGAGACAGAGAGGAAGAGCTCTCCTAACTGCTGGTTCACTTTCCAAACGGCCACAACGGCCAAGGCTGGGCCAGGCTGAGACAGGAGTTAAGAGTTTTATCCTGGTGCAAGGACCATCATCTGCTGCTCCCAGGCCATTACCAGGGAGCTAGATTGGAACAAGAGCAACACAAACCGAACCCCTGTGAGGCACGACAGAGTTCAAGTGGCAGTTGAATCCAGTCTACTACAATGCCAGCCCCAAATGTAATTTTTAGAAGTAGTTATAATATGAGGACTGTGACAGATTAAGAACAAACTATGTAATGGAGAATAAAAATAGTAATAAACATATTTTAACACTATTCTATGTTAATATCTATTAGATAGAAATTAATAACTAGATCTTAGAAAATCAAGATGAGGAAAGTGATTTTCTAAAAAACATATACTGATAAAACTAAGCAAAATGTAGATAACACGGAGTAACCAATATCCCTGAAGAAAAGTGGAAGAAATTTCAAAGAACAACTTCCAAAAAACATATCAGGACAAGACAGGGGGTAAGTTTTATCAGTCTTTTCAAACACAAAGTTATCCTTCATTCCACAGCACAGAAAAAGCTGAAATGCTCCCCATGTAGTTTAGGAAACAAAGCCAAAGAATGACACACATACACACACACAAATTACATCTTGATCTAAAAATCCTGAATAAAATATTAACTAATACACTGCTCACTAGATGGGGAATGAGCAAGCTGAGTTTTTCCAGAAAGCAAGAGTGGCTCAATATCAACCAGCAAAGACAGAAAACCCACAAGGTCATCCACAACAGAGGCTGGAGAACTCCAGCCCACTGCCTGGCCAAGCAGCCTTATCATTTAAACACTACTTTTGTTCATGGCTGCTTTTCAGCAGTGACATCAGAATAGAGTTACTGCAACAGACACTGGTGCCCTCCAAGCCTAAAACACTTACTATCTGGCTCTGCAAAAGAGCTTTCCAAATTCTAATTTATAAGATACAAAGCAAAAATAAAAACAAAAAATGCAGTGGAGGGAGAGGTGGGACATGTCATCTGCCCAAAAGAAATGTGCAGTGAATGAAGAATCACAGGATTAGAAAGAACTCTGAATACCACGGCCAGCATTGCACTGAGCAGCACCAGGCTTTCCCTCTTCAGGGACTGTGTCCCTTAGCTGCCTGTCCTGAACATTTTCACATGATCCAGAGACAAAGAAACCCTAAGACTAAGTTATAAGGAGCCAAGCATCAAGAGCCAGAATGCCAGCACTCAAATTCTGCCACCTCAAACCATGACATCTTCAGCAGTTACATGGATTGCTCCTCTATGCCTCAACTAGCTAACCTGTAAAATGGAAACACAATCATTCCAATGTGATAGAGTTACTTGGAGGAATAAATAGTGAATACATATAAAGTGCTCAAAACAACACCCGGTAATATGGATCTTTTTTGTTTTTAACAATTACTAATCATTGCATGCTGCTATTTTATTTATCATGTGGACCAGGTTAGCTTCTGAACCAAAGACCAACATTCCACAAACTGCAGGCAGGAGTGAAGCTGGGCACAATCTTTCTAGAATGTAAATCAGTCACAGGCTTCCATAGTCTTAAAAGCGTGTCTACACTTTGGCCCAGCAAATCTATTCTAGAAATCTATCCCAAAAAGTAATTATGCATATTTTTAAATACTCAACTTCATTTAAAATACTAAAAATATCAGAAGCAATTGAGGCCCTCCACTGTAAGAAACTGAGCAAACTGTATATTCATATGATCAAATGCTGTGCAATATAAAAAGTGACACTATAGAATTTCATTTATTGATGTAAGTATGCAAAACTGATGATATTTACAAAAGATTAAAAAGTAAAGAATGTGTCTCATTTTAATAAAAAGATTAAACCCCATTCACAAAAATTATATCTACAACAGGGGAATGTGAGCTCCCCTGCTGGACACCTACTTCCATTGGAAAGCCAGAGTCGGGATGGGGGCAGATCAGACTAGGCAGGGCTATAACACCTGTGGGCCTCATGTGAGCTAGATAAGGGAAGGGCCACGGTGGGCTGACTGTTCCGACTGGTGCAAGCAAAAATTAGAGTGGGTGAGGGTTGGTTGGGCTTAGCCGCAGCATTAGCTAGCAGAGGCTGGCACTGGGAGCTAATTCTGTCAAGTCAAATGCCAGAATCACCTGGAGAGTGCACAATCTGGGAGTGGGTGTGGTCTAGAAGGGAAATAGTGGGCACCTCCCTCTTGGGTTACCACACTCACTGGACAGCACAAAAACCAGGACAGGGGCAGGGTGGCTAGACAGAAAGGCACCTGCCAGTAGGTGTATGGGCTGGATAGTAGGTTGGTTGGGTTGAACTAGGCTTCAATGCCCATTGACATGTGCGAGAGCTAAATGGGATGTGGGACAGACTGGACAAGCCTGCAGTACATACTGGCAAGCATGGGAACCAGGGTAGGGGGCAGAACTGGTAGGGGTTATGGGGAGTTGCCCCGACTAGGTTGCAGCTCTAACTGGTTTGCGTGAGGACCGAGTATATAGTGGGTAGGATCGAGATGGACTACAACATCCATTGGTTCACGAGGCAGACAGGGCTGGAAACAGAACGGACCCAGCAATTGCAACGACCAGCATGTGCATAAGCTGATTGGTGTGACGGACGGTGTCGGACTCTGTACTAGCAAACTCACGCAAGAACCAGGTCTGGGATCATCTCAGGTGAAGTTTGTTTGGAGATCCCTCCAACCGAACTGGTGATCTTAGAACCCCAACCATCAAGAGACTGTCAGCCAGTGGACTCTGAATAGGTTTCATTACAATTGGAATGGCGAGATTGGCAGCAATCCAGAACTGATGAACTATCAAAACTGTTTGAGCAGGACCCTCAGAGCGCGCCTTCCGTTGGGGATCTGGGATGGGTGGGAGGTTGGGTGGGGCTTTTCCCTTTGTTACTCCCCTGACCCCAGATACAGGGAAAAATGATAATATTAGTGTGGAAACAATGGTATTACCCACTTTCACCCTGTAGCCCTTGACCCTTTGTACCCTAATCAACTAAGTAAGATGATTAAAAATTAATTTAAAAGAATTATATCTAAGTGTTGATGTTATCAGTGTTTTACTTTTATTTTTATCTTTTGGATATTTATTCCTTTTATTTTTATCAAAATTTTATTTTTTCCATTATATGCAAGTATGACTTGTAAACTTTAGAAGTTAAAAACTTTAAAATTAAAGAATAACAGGATGCTTTAAAAGACACTAAGAAAGTGGAAAAATATACAGAATGGGGGGATTTGCAAATTATACATCTAGCAAGAGATTTTTCTCTAGAAAATACATAGAACCCACACAACTCACAATAGCAGCAACAAAAGCCAATCTCAGAATAGACAATGAATTTAAAAAACACTCCTCTAAAGAAGAAACACAAATTGCCAATAACCACATGAAAAGCTGCCCAATGTCACTAGCCATCAGGGAAATGCAAAACAAAACTATTAAAAAAAAAAAAAGCCGGACTCAGCGCAGCAGTCTGGTGGCTAAAGTCATTGCCTTGCACATGCCAGGATTCCATATCAGCATCATTCTGCATCCTGGCTGTTCCACTTCCCTTCTAGCTCCCTACCTGTGGCAGTACAGAAAGGCCCAAAGACTTGGAACCCTACATCCACATGGGAGACCTGGAAGAAGCTTCTGTCTGCTGGCTTTGGATTGGCTCAGCTCTGGCCGTTGGGACAGAGGATCTTTCTCTCCTTCTCTCTGTAAATCTGACTTTCCGATAAAAATAAATAAATCTTTTTAAAAATCACCCATTAAGAGACTATGCTCAAAAAGTCTGATAACAATCAGTGTTGATGAAGATGTGGGGAAACTGGAACTACTGAATGCTTTGGTGTACTGCAATGCAGGTACTTGGCCAATAGCCTAGAGGTAACCCAAACGGTCCAACACAACAGACCAAGAACTTCCACTTCTCAGTCGATGTCTACCACAAAAACACTCACCAATGCTCAATGCATAATAGCCCAAAAGTACAAATGACTCAAATGTCCATCAATTGGTAAATGGACAAAAACATGTGATATATGCATACAAGGTCATATTATGTGGTAGCAAAAAAGAGTGACGAATATATTACAAAAAAGAATGATGCATAACACAACATGAGTGAATCTTGACAACATTGTGCCAAGTGTAAAAAGTTCATCACAAAAGACCATCTGTTGTAGGAGTCCATTAATATAAAATATTCAGAATAGGCAAATCTAGAGACAAAAAGTAGAGCAGCCATAGCTGGAAAGAAACGAGGGAATACTGCATTTGAATAGACGGTCTCTTTCTGGAGCGATGGAAGTATTCTAAAATTGGTTAAGTTGATGGTTGCACAACTCTGCTAAATACTGAAAAAGTACTGCATTGTATACTTAAAATGGGGGTCTGAATTTATATGGATTATCTCAAAAAAGCTGCTAAAAAGGAAGAAAGAGAAAAAAGATCAAATACAAACAAGCAACCTCAAGCAAAAGAACAGAATAAGAAGGAATCCCAAGTGTTGAGTCTAAGGAAAATAAGAGTTAAATGGCTATTTTGACAGAAAAGGCAACTGACTATGCAGCAGAATCTGAATTGTACCACACTCAGTTTGCATTGAAGACCTGCCTCAGTTGGAATTTGCTTTCCTATCAAAGCTCCAGATAATGTCTTGTGACTGTGCAGACTTACAGTTGGCAAGGATACCCCCTAACTCCCAACCACGCCGGCTAGTCTACTGGTCAGTAACACTGGACCCCAGCATCAAGGCACTGGCAAGGGCACCTCTGGAAGACAGTATTTCTTGCAGACCCCAGTTCTCATAGGAGAGCAGCCCAATTGTTCCACACTCCCTGGAAGGCCTTACAAAGTTAACTGAGAGACAGAACGAGGCCTCAAAGGACCTTGGGGATCTTTGAGATGTTGTGAACAAATGCAACATGGGTTGTGTGTCCAGAAACCAGGGCACCTCTGGATGCTAGATTGGATGCATGACCAGAGATCCACTCCTGTGGAGGTCATAACATTATGGAAGCCCAGCCTAGAATTCTGATGGATCCCAGAGGTGCAGAGGATAACAGAAAGTCCAAGCTAATGATATTTAAACCCAAAATGTGCAATGTTACCAGGACTTTTCTGTCACCAAGAAAATTGTGGTCTCCAAGGAGGGATTATAGTTATATCTTTCACACACTTAAAGATGTGACTTGAAAATATTATTCCTGGGGCTGGTACAACGGCCTAGTGGCTAAATCCTCTCCTAGTAAGCACTAGTATCCCATGCGGGTTCATTTCCTGGCTGCTCGACTTCCCATCCAGCTTCCTTCTAAAGGCCTTGGAGGGTAGTAGAGGATAGCCCAAAGCCTTGGGACCCTATACCTGCATGGGAAACCCAGAGGAATCTCCTGGCTTTTGGTTGTGTGAATCAGCTCAGCTCCAGCCATCATGGCCACTTGGGGAGTGAACCAGCAGATGGAAGATCTTTCTATGTCTTCTCTCTGTAAATCTGACTTTTCAAGAAAAATAGTAAATCTTAAAATATACATATTATTCCTGGGTTTACACTAATCATCTTATGATGGAGTTATTTCAAGTCTGCTTCTTCCTTCTATTCACTAAGAAATCCAAGCATAACTTGGTATACTCATAAGAATGGACCACATAAAGAACAGCACCCCTCCTCTGTGTCCTACCCAGAGGAGCCAAAGCCAACTAACTCTGATATGACTGGATGCCCACACAGTAAAGCTCCAAAAGGGAAACAGCCATACATCTTCCCATTCAGCATTCGATCTTGACCTCATTTTTCACGAGCTAAGCATCTAGCCTTGGAACACGGTGAAAAGGAGGAAGAAATGCACAAGGTTTGATTTCTGAAGTGTCATCTCAGGCTCCAACTAGAAGGCTGGCCATTAAAATACTATTCCTTTAGATTCATGCTTCAAGGCCCTTCATCATCCAGGGAGCCAACCAAGTGAGTCTGATCAAGACAGACTGGAAGCCTCTCCAATTTCAGTTAATAGCCAACATTCAGCTCTTCAGCAACCAGAGCCAGGTAACAAAGACGTGTTTCTCTCAGCTTGATCCAACCTAATGGGCACCCTAATCCCTCCAAAGACTGAAATCAGTAACAGTGCATTCCAAACATTTTAATCTCCCATTATCATGCAGTGGGCCTAACACATTTCATGAACACGGATAAAAGCACTGTCAACAACAATTCTAACTCTGAATTCAAGAACAGAAGCCAGGGGCAGGGGCAGAACTCTTATTCTCTTCCAGGATGACCACCTGAATCAAGGAGAAAAGTTTCCGGCCAAATTCGTTGATCACAATGATTATGTTGTTAGACCTTGGGTCACTCCACAGAACTACACAATTGTCTCAAAAACAGCAATCTCTGATATGCTATGATTTTAAGCAGGCCTTCATTACCTATGTCAAATCAGAATTAAACATCCTAGACAGAGTTAACAATAATTTCTCTCAGTATACATCATGATCATCAAGGCAATAATAACACAACAATCCAACACTGGGATTATTGCATAGTTCTTATGGGTGTCTATGAGAATATTTTGTGACCTGTAAAGTTCTCCATGATAAATGTTCTTGTTGATTTTGCCAATGTCATCATTCTAATTTCCAATGCCACCAAGCCAAGCACGACACCTGTGTAACTGTAATAATGATAGAACAACTCCTCAAGCTCTTTAACATTCCAAGGTTTGAGAAATTGGACCTTTTGCTCACACATTCATAAATATAAACACATGCGTAATATGCAAGTACTCATGCCTACATTTAGACCAGACAAATCTTCAGATATGCAAGTACTATGACTTCAAACCTACCCCACCCCATACCTACAAACCACTCCCACCCCTCAAAACCACACAGACATATGCCCACAGCCAGCCACCACATTGATTCAGCAGAACTCTACACATTCATAACAAAAAGCACTTAATTATTTCCACAAGTGGAACACTGGACTTTCAACCTCATGTTGACACTCGCCACAGTCTGCCTTAGCCTCTTCATCTGTTGAGGGGATCATTACTCTGCAGGCTCTGACTTGAAGCTGGATCAGTAGAGGTGGGAATGGAAGATCTTCAGCCAAAGTACTCTGCTGTCTCCAAAGGCAGTGAGTAAGGATGCCCAATACCAAGCAAAGTCAAGCAAAGGCTCAGGAGACCCAAGCATTGTCAATTGCAAGTTGGGGATTCACATAGGGTGCAGGACCTGTGGGAGATCCAGGCTTGTTTTATCCCCAAATCAGGATCCTAAGATAGCTATTTGGCCTTTGACTTGCTCTCTACAAGGGCAACACGATCCCATGAACAGGTGAAGAAAGCAACAAAACACTAATTCAGAACTTGAGGTGATTCCAGTACAGCCTGGACAAAAGCTTACCCTGCCTTCATTCTGCTTATGTAGACAGTTTTGCCTCTCAAGAGTTCCAACCAACGACTAAAGAGAAAAACTATTTTTGAAGGACGTCCCAGGACTGCAGAAACATCCATCAAACTACAGACACTAATATTAGCGATCTTAAATTCAATTTTAAAAGGATTTCGGGAGAGCCTACCATGTGCCAAAGTCAATCTACTTTCTAGTTACTGTGTGAGTTTTCATTTGCAAAATCACATTGCTTTTCAAATATTCACTATTTCGAACTTGTTACTAATTCACACTGATTTTCCTCTGCATCAGTGGGTGTAGAGGGGGTGTTAAAGACACGGGGTGGGTTTGCAAGCTTTCCTGAGCCCCCGGAGATCAGGTTGAGCTGGGCAGGCAGCATGGCGCCAGGTTCCAAGCACTTCTCGGACCCAGTCTTGTGAGGAGATGGGACCAAAAGTGGTAAGAAGGTACTGTTAGACCTCAGCAAGGACTCCTTGTCTAGGAGACTTCCAAGACAAATGAAAACTGTCCCTCCAGAAAGAGACGAACCTTTGCTCTACAAATGGACAAAGAGGTTTCTCATGGCTTAGGGGAATGGTCTCCTGGGGAAGGGGGTCCTGGAAGAGTTGGGATGGAAGGCTGCTCCAAGGGAACTGGGGCCTCCCCCTTCCTGATGGGGCCCTGGAGTTTGCCAAATGAGTTTCACCCCTGGCTGTGCCCCCTGCAGTGAGCATCGAGGGAGGAGGGGTGCACCCCCAAGGAGACCACAGGAATGCCAAGCAGGGGAAAGGCGCCCGGAGCCAAGGGCTTCGGCAACGAGGATCCAATATCGGCGGGTGACTCCAGCCCCCGTAACAGGAGAGACCGTAAAGTATGTGCTCTGCTTCCCAACCAGCAAACACAGCAAATAGCCAATTACTCCAAATAGCTAACAGATTTCAGCTCTGATTTCCCTCCCCTTGCCTCCCCTGGGCCTTCACTTGTCATTGGATGGGGCGATTTGTATGTGCTCTGAGAAAATGAGAGAAAGAATGAGTCACGGAGAAAGGTCCAGATTATACCGGTGACGGGTATCAAACCTCCCACATCAGAGTGCACAGGCCAGGGGACCAGCAGGCTGCGCTGGTGACATGGCTGAACCAGAGACACATGTTTGGAAGCTTGGGTGTGCAATTTTCAGGCACACACCAGCATTCCTGCTCAAATACACGCCCTCAGGAAACCTGCGTTGGAACAAGTGTCTGCCCAAGTAGCACCCAAACATGTCCAAAAGTGCAGGTGAAACCACAGATGGAAAGAGATTCTCCATCAACTCCCAAGTCTAGAGATGCAGCCGCAAAGTTCAGAGACAGTTGTCTTGGATGCCTTCTGGAAATGCTTCCTCACTTAGGAGCCACACCCTGTAATTGATTCCTCAGCTCAAGAAAACCTTTGCTTCAAAGTCTTGGGGTAAATTGTTGTCAGTACCCATGAGTTGCAATGAGGCATTTCTCCCCACCCACCCAAAAAGACTTGGAATTAAGGCAAATGGGGCTGCTCCTGGAGAATTTGACCATGAAATAAATGCATAGAGAGTCAAAGAGACACAAAAATCATCTCAACAGGGAAAAATGCCTTCCAGACGAAGCCTTAACTGTATGAGGGAAGGATGTCTTCACACATCTAGAGAAATAACAGGTCAGGGAAGAACTGGAAGGCCAAGCCAAGAGGAAGAAGGGTTGAACAAGGACAGCTGTCCACAGCAGCACCAAGGGGTGAGGAAGCTGAGGCCAGGCGCCAGAGCTGCCTGTGCCTCAGAAGACAGATTCTCAGTCACAGAACCTGCTCTGCACCTTCTGGCTATGTGCTCCTCTCCAGCAATTCGCCTTCCCAATTACAAGAAGCTACAGAGAAACCAGGGGCTGGCCAGAGTCCAGGGTCACATGTCCCAGGCCGATACATTTCTTGCTATGAACTGGTAAACTCGCAGACTCAGCTTAGAAGCTTGAATAATATGCATCCAAGCCAGCATTTGACCTAGCAAACATTTGAGCCCGCCAGGTTAAGCATCTGCTCAGGTTAAGCATCAGGGACACTGTGGTGCTGTGGGTCTGGAGGGCGTGCCTCTCCTTACTTAAGAAACTTCCACATGGAGGCCACAGGCCTGGAGAAGCCACAGGACCCTGGATAGTACCTAGCTGTTGCCACAAGCAGAGCAAATTCTTCAGCCTGGAAATAAGACGCAGGTAACCAGCTCTGTTACTCTTCCTTATCCCATCCTGTTGCATTTCTAACCAGCAAGGAGACACTACAGCAACTCTAAACTATTTCGTTCTCCCTGAGTGTGACATTGGAAGGGGCCATGCGTTACAGGACAGACTCTTATCAGTTGTCTCTGCAGCACTGCCTAAGCAAGGCCTTCCCTCTTTAGAAGGACAAATAAGAGACAGAAAGAACATACTCCAGTTCAAAATAAAAGAGCAATCTGAGGGATTAGACAAATGCTGTCCTAAAGAGTAAAAGCCAGAAGCAAACAAATTGCTGATTTAGACTCACAGAAGCCTCATGAGTACATGGTCCTAAAGGCGAGAGAACCTGCATATGGAGAAATATGACTGTCACATCAAAAATGATAATAAAGATTTTGATTTCCAGTAAAATGGCAACCCAGACAGCCAGAGAAATCCTCTAAGATGTAAATTAACACATATCTTTAAAAATCCATTTTAAATGCATGACGCAGTTCATGGGAATGTAAAGAAAATTCTTAAGGGTAGATGAGAAAGGAAAAATCCAAGAGAAATAAGGAGCCAGAATGCATACTAACTAAGGGACCCAAAAGCCACAAGCCGAGCATTTAGTTTTAAGTGAATCTGGGTTTGTAGTGTCTCCAAGCATCTGGTAAAAGTAAACACATACACTCTTTGGAAGAATGTGACTTCCATCCAGGCCTCAAAGAATTCTCAGATAAAGTTCCAAGGAACATGAGTTCACAATCAAAAATAGTAAAACACATAAGGAACGAGACACCATGAGCAAGAGCCAGCTACTGCCAACCAACGCAAAATGAGACCCACTGGTGCGATGGAAAGCCGAACTGTCAGAAGCAGGAGCTGGGGGGAGGGGAGGAACCATCTAAAGAAATAAATGGTGTTAACAGGACATAAAAAGCGACTGGGAGCCTTCAGAGATAAATAAGAAAATCTATAGAAAGAAAACTTTTAGAAATAAAAACAGCAACAATTAAAAGGGCAAAACAGAACATCAGAAAGAGCTAACAATTCAGTGACCTGGAAGATGTACCAGAAATTAGCTGGAGTACAACAAGCAGAAACACATAATACGAAAGAAAGTTTAACTGACTTGGAGAAAAGAGATCATGAATGGGTTTGTGATATTTGAAGAAACGTGACTGACAATTATCCAGAAGTAATAAATAATCCTCACATTTAGAAAGAGGACAGCACAATCGTAGCCAAAAATCAGTGATGATGGAAAACAACTGTCAGCTAAACTAGCATTTTCCAGGGTGAGGAGGAAATAAAAATACTTGCAGGCAATTAAAAAGTGAGAAAGTGTGTACAGAACAGGCCCTGATTACAGGCACCTAAATGAAGATGAGCAGAATGGCCCCAGGAGGGGGAAGGCTGACACACAAAAAGAACAGTCAACATGAGCGCAGATGAAAGAAAAAATGGAATCTTTTAAAAATATTAATCATTTGAGGGCGAGTTCTTGTGACGGTAGTTTAAGCAGCCTCCTGGATGGCCACACCCACATCCCAGGGCCTGGGATACAGTTCCACCTTCTCGTCCAATCCAGCTTCCTGCTAACGTGCATCCTGGAGGCAACAGATGACGGTTCAAGTGCTTGAGCACCTGCCACTCACGTAGGAGACTCAGAAGCAGGTTCCAGGAAGAAAAACATTTCAGGCTGCATTTTTTAAAAAATGTTTTTACAATTCAGTTTTTGAAGATGGAAAGACAATATTGAACATGTGCTTATAAATTGGCAGGTGATTAGAAGTAAAGTAGCTTTAAGTTTCTTGTAATATTCTGGAAACGGCTATAAATGCCAATGAAATTTAGATTTTTCTACATTAAAGATGCATGTTAAATGTCTTTACTATCACTAAGGGAATAGAAACAAGGAATAACTCTAAAGCTGAAAATATACAGTCACAGAAAAGATGAAAGTAGAAAGATGGAAAAAGATACACCATAAAATGCTAAGGGAAATCTGTTGTGATGTAGTGCGTTAAGCCATGCCTGCAACACTGACATCCCCACATGAATGTCACTTTGAGTCCCAACTGCTCCACTTCCAATTCAGCTCCATGTTAACACACTTGGAAAAGCAGAAGCCTGCCACTCTCATGGGAGATCTGGATAGAGTTTCAGGTTTCTGCTTTCACCTGGGCCAGCCCTGTTGGTTCCAGCCATTGGGAAGGAACTATAATATGGAAGATCCCTCCCTCTGGTACTCTGCTTTGCAAATTAAAAAAAATAAACATTAAATTTTTGAAAAAAGATAACACAACTGGGGCTGTTTTTGGCATAACATGTTAAGCCATTGTCTGTAACACAGGTAGGTATCCCACATGGGTGCTGATTCAAGATCTGGCTGCTACACTTCCGATCCAACTCCCTGTTGCTGTGCCTGGGAAGTTAGTGGACAACATTCCAAGTGCTTGAGCCCCTGAACCCACATGGAAGACTCAGAAGAAGCTCTGAGCTCCTAGCTTCAGCCTGGCACAGTCCTGGCCATCATGCTTGCTCTCCATTTCGCTAACTTACTTTCACTCTCGCTTTCCCTCTCTGTAATTCTACCTTTCAAATAAGTTTTAAAAATCTTTGAGAAAAAACAGATAACACAGCTAAGAAGTCTGTTTTAAATGAACACATTCTACATATTTGGAGAATATACATTCTTTCTGAGCACACACAACACTAAAGGTTGACACTTATTAAGCCAAAATGCAAGTGTCACATCATTTCCATGTATCACTACACTTAGATTCAACACTTAGATTTCCTTGTCCGGGCCACAGTATAAATTAGCAATAAACCAACATTAAGAAGATAATTTAAATATAAGAACTTCTAAATTCTCCTCAGACAGTTCAGGTGTCAATGCAATAATAGAAACGAGAAAAAAAACAATAAAAATAATACTTGTCAAAACCTGTCTTATGCATAAAGCAGTACTCGCGGGGAATTCAATAGACCTGAATGTTTACACAGAATTAAATGAAAAAGGATTGAAACAATAAAAGAAATTAGCAAACTAGAAAATAAGAAACTAAAAATGGAGTCCTTGAAGCGAATCGAATGAAACCTGGCAAGAATAGTAAAATATAAGCTTAGGAATGAAAAGAGACATGACAAATTTTTTAAATTAAGATTATTATGAAAAGTTTTATGCCAATATTTAAGAACAAAATAGATAAACGTCTATAAAATATAAATCAACAAAAATGAGTCACACAGAAACCGAAAATCTCAAAGGTCCTCTAAACTCTGAAAAAAATGACATTAGCAGTTTAAAATATCTCCTAGGAGATTATTACGTCTAGACAGTTTTACAAGTGAATCTACCAAATATTTAAACACAGATAATGGCCACCTTATATCATTCTTTGAGACTAGAAATAAAGGAGTATATATTTCCCAAGTCACTTTATAGGATCCCTATTATCGAAATACCAAACACGAAAAAATAGTGTGAAAAAGAGAAGTCATTTTCATTCATAAAAATTGATGCATAAAAAGTCCTAAATATTTGCAAATTAAACCCAGCAATGTAGGAAAAACAGTCATATATGTTGACCAAACAAGGTTCTAGAACAGACTAGGCTGTTTTAGAAATGCAAAATAATTTGGACATTAAAAAAAAATCTTTTACTGTAATTAATCACATTAACATATCACAGAAAAAAGTCATATGATTGCTCAAACACAAACATGAAAAAACATTCAACAGAATTTAACAATATTCAGAATAACAGTTTATTATATTTCACAATCAGTAGTGAAATACAAAAAATGTATTCCCTTTCAAGTCAACAGAACACGCTCTATAACCAGCTACATAAAACATCAAACTAGAGGTCCTACCAGTGTAATAAGAAAAGGATACAACCAAAAGGAAAAATAAATAAAATGTACAAAGAATCAAAACTGATTAATCACAGTTTACACACAAAACACCCAGGAATATTCACAAATCAATATAGTTAATAAGAGTTGGGCAAAGTTTCTGGATTTAAAATCAGTATATAATGATCAATTTCAGTTACACATGAGCAAAATCTAATTGGAACTGTTACCAAGACAAAAACAATTAACAGAAATTATGCATAAAAGAGCTACAATTAAGTCTAATAAAAAGCTGTACGGGGGGGAGGAGCCAGGGAAGAAGGAGGAGGAGGAAAATGACCACCGCAATGGCCCAGAGACTAAATCCTCACCTTGCATGTACCAGGATCCTATATGAGCGCCAGTTTGTATCCTGGCTGCCCCACTTCCCATCCAGCTCCCTGCTTGTGGCCTGAGAAAGTAGTAACGGATGACCCAAAGCCCTGAGACCCTGCATTTGTGTGGGAGACTCAAAAGAAGGTCTTGGCTCCTAGCTTCAGATCAGCTCAGTTCTGACTATTGTGGTCACTTGAGGAGTGAGTCAGCAGACAAAAGATCTTTCTGTCTTTCCTTCTCTCTGTAAATCTGCTTTTCTGAGAAAAATAAACCATCTTTAAAAAAAAAAAGAAAACAGAGAGAACTATACCTGACTTTCTAAGGTGAAATAGAAATTTACCGTGTGACATTAAAGATACAACTAAGTAAACACATCACATTCATGGTTTAAAAGCAATATTAGAAAAATATTTGTTCTCCCCAAACTGATTCAGAGACTCACTGCACAAGTCATAAATCCCATAGGTGAGAAGCTGACCGAAACCTGGGTAGTAAAGCAAAGCAAAGGACAAGAAGAGCAAAGGCACTCCAGGAACTGAACAAGTGGAGTACCTTCTTTATCTGACATCAAACCTTACTAGAACACTGTAGTCAGTATCAGGGAATTGCAACAGTTGAAGACAAGTAGACCCAGGACAAAGTAGAGGAAGCTTACACATAGGCTTACATCTATTCGAAAACTTACGTTTAATACAGCTGTCATTATAGGTCAAAGAAAAAAAAAAAGGACAGGAAATTTTAGGATGAAAGGAATTCACTGGTTACTCACATGGGAAAGGTAATAAGAAATCTCATCTCTAGGTCACAGTACACATGTGTTCACACAAACCCCTACATGGCAGCTTCACATGAAACCAGTACTTCGGTGTGAAAAGCACAACTTTAGGAACTTTAGGAAAAAAAAGTAGACAGATATTTTCCTCCAAATGAAAGACAGAAATGAAATGAAAATCCAACATATCTAAAGTATAGATAACAGGAATTTCAGATTTCCGAGCGAGAGCTCAGAAATGACAAGTTTAGAAACTAAAGAAACTAAGAAAACATCAGAATTTTCATAAACAGCTGGTTTTTAGAATGAAAAATAACTAGCAAATAGATGAAACACCTCTAAGAAAAAATAACAGACATGTAAAATTAGAAATAAGGATGAAAACAGAACAGGGAAGTATTGTCTTACTGTGATGATATGCAAAATATATAACACTGATAGACAATATCTGAGGACATCTCTGATACCAACCAAATTGTCTAAAGAAGTAGAAAATGGTCGAAGAATCTCTCCCTATCTTTCCAAAAAGGTGCTAGTTCATTTTGCAAATTAATACAGGGCAGTTATACAAACAGTTACCCAGGATAGGCATTCCTGAAACTCCTGTAGGCGTCAAACCTCACACAAAAATATGACAGACGTCCTGTTAATCAGCTAAATCACATATATAATTCACTTGGCCACTACCTTTAATATGCCGATCATATTTTTAATTTGTGTTGATTCACACTAGTCCACATCTTATATGTAAAGCAAGGCCATTAAAATGTCTACAACATGCAATCTCCTACTTGCAGAAGTAAAATCTGTAAAGAACAGCTCTGGTGCCTATTCACGTCTTTAAGAAACAGTCAGATCATGACAGTAACTGCTCAAGAGCACAGAGTCACCTGAAAAATGCTTCCTGGAGCCTCTAGAACAGTGGTATCAAAATGTAGCAGACAGCCTAAAAGGAATTTTTACTAAAAAGAGTACAAAAACGTAAATAAGTAACAACAATCATAAGTCAGTAGTAGCTGGTAGCTCTCCTTACACACTCCCCTCTAACTGAGATAAATAAATGCCCTCCACACTGTGTTGGGCAGCAAGCTGACCATGCTGTCTGCAGAGCCTCCAGGATGCCCACTGCAATCCCAGCAGGGGAATGGCGTGCTTGCCAACACTTACTTGTATTTGTTCCCAAACACACCCATGCCAGGTGTACTGATAAAGGTGACTAGATAAATCAAGTATGTGTTACAAAACACATAAAATTTGAATTTAAACAGAAAGGGTATTATGTACATATGAATATAAATTTTACACTTTTTCAAGAGACGAAAGTGCAGGGGGTATCTTAAACTTTATAAGGGTTTTATACTCATGTCTTCTTTGTAATGACTACTAAGTTCTTATCAAATTTTAATAAACCTAAAGCTACAAGTCATGGGTAATGCATTTTTCAGGTGTGATTTGTTCTAAAAGAATGGCATGATGAATCAGCACACTCAAATTCAGAAAAAGAACACTTAGCACCTGTCAAATGAGCAGCAAATGAAGGCATACAGAGACAGTTTTAAATGTCAGGTAGGTATACATGGCTTTTAATGAGCTGCTGTTTAACTTATTCAATTAGCCAATAAACAACCTGTCTTGATCACATCAGATAATGGGTCTTCACTCACAGTAAATGACCAAGAGACTAATTTGGGTTTATCCCAGGAGTACAGCACAGCCATACATTATATTAACAAGACAGCTAAGTGCAAAAGGATCCTCTTGATAGATATTGGACCACATTTGATAAAAATTAAATTCCCTACCCCTATTTTTAAGCTATGTTAAAACTAATAATCCAGGACACAATCTCAGTAAAATAAAAAACATCTACCTCAAATTATCACTCATTACCATAATTAGTGGGAAAATGGTAAGATAGTCTCTAGAATCATGACTCAGTCGTTTTGTTCAATCAAGTGGAAAGTTATTCTGGAATATTTTCAGTTATTCTGGAAAAAGGAATGAGGTACAAATACAAAAAAGAAAGTGGCATTTATTATTATTTGAAAAAATCTACTTGTAAAATGCAGCAGAATCTATTAACAACTCTCAGAATGAAATAAGGAACCTTAAAAAGGTTCTTTTTCAAAGTAAACACACAAAAATCTTGTTTTCTTATATTCCTAGCATTAGTGAGACAGAATCCCAAAGGGGTTAAGAAAAGATATTTTATCTAGAATAGCAGCAAAGGCTATAAAAATGCCTAGGAATAAATTTTAACAAGAAGTAGGCTGGACCTATAAAAAGGAAACTGAAATAGTTCCTCCAAGGAACGTAAGACAATAGTGAAAATTAACAAATTAAATGTCCAATGATAGGGAACAGTTCAAACTTTATGAATGTCCATATGATATGTAGCTCTATTTTTATAAAAGCACAGGGAAACATTGACAAAAATGTCTATGTTTAAAATGTCAATCATAAAAAAATCTAGCATGATTCCAATTTTGCCCAAAAAATGTATGCATGTGTGTGCAAACAACTTAACATGCAGGTGCATCAAAATCTTAACAGTGCTTCTCCTTTAACTTTCTGTCTCACACTTCATGATTTTTCCTTGTCTTCTGTAAGAGATATATCAGAAAAACTATGAAAACTATGTGTGAGTGCATGTGTGCGTGTGTATCTCCAGCATCCTGCTCAGGGGTACCACAAGTGGAATTTAACTCGCTGCCTCTTGTCAGAGTCCCTTCTCTGCGCCATCATCCTCTCAGCAGGTCTGGGACTCAGGGAGTAGACACTGAAAGCTGGACACCAAAACCCTTGTGAGGAGCTACAACCCCTGTTGAGGGAAGCACACGAGCTGACCACTGCCCAACCAGACCTCTGGGAACCTGCCTGAAGCCAGCTGGGGCCAGTAACGCCCCACAGCCCACGCACTCTCCATTGCAGGTGGGAATGTGAAGGCCAGCCTGCCCTTACCCACCCATGTCCCAAGCAGTCAGGACTAAGCCAGATGCACTTTGTTCCCACTGGTCCATGCAACCCCACCCAACACCTCTATGGGATTGGGGCAAATTTCAGATGCACTGGCTGATAGCACAGGGATGTCCTTGGTGGAGATCAGCCCAGAGCTTTCTCTGTACTCTCTCTCTGCTGCACAGAGCAAGCAAAAGCAGCTATTTTCTGCTGGAGTTCAGGCAATACCTCTTTCCTTCCCCTCCTCTGGCCCCAGGCAGCCCTCCATCCCCCCACAACCCATTCTCTCAGGGGAAATCAAGAGGCTCACAAAGAGATGAACAATACATACATGAGGACTGGATGGAGAAGACGCCGTGTTAGTGGGGGCCAAGCTCGACAGCCCATCTGCAAGCTACAAATAAATACGCTGGTTAGCCACAGGGTTAGGGAATCCACACCATGGACAGCCCCAGGGATGCAGAACTTTCCCATCCAGGCACCTTTCACTTTTCCTGCAGAGAGATGGCTCATGGCACAGAGAAGCATCTGCTTCCAAGTGAAACAAGCAAGCCCAGATCACTCCCAGCACCACCTGTGTGACCACAGGCCAGCTCCCTGCTCTTTCTAGAATCAGCACCCTCTTTTAGGAAATTGGTATGGCACTCACCTCCCCATACAACAGTGAATATGAATGCAGTGAAGACCAGGTGAGGCCCATGGACCAGCCTTAGCCAATGACAGTCTCTTACCTGTTCTTTCATTGCCCTCAGACCACCTCGGATTACCAACTGCTCTGCTTTCTCACACGGCTCTCTCTGCCTGTCCCTAGTTTGCCCACCTCAGGGACACTCCAACTCCCAATCACGCCTTGGGCTCTCTCCTAGGAACTAACCCACATCATCCCTGCTGGACACAGTTCCTATTCAAGTGCCCATTTCTCAGTCTTCTCCTCTGGAGGGCAAGCAGCAATCTATGGCTCCACCCAAAGCCTATGCCAAGGGATTCCAGGGGTTATGCAAGTCCAACACACCAACTTCTGCTGCAGGTAAATTTCTGCATCAGATGGGACCCTTGCCTGCAATCTTCCAGCGTTGTTAGTTGTTGTTTTATGGGGTGCATCCCTGGGCTGAGGGCTAAGAGGGTCTCAGGGCTCAGCCCTAGAGGCAGGGGAACTTGCTCAGAGGCCATGACAGTAGTCCCGGGCAGAAGGGGAAGTGCTCTGGTGGAAGACAGATCAGCGTGGCCAAGACAAGGAGAGGCACAATGGGCAGGGTGTCAGCAGTTGCTCATGTAGAAGAGAGGAGCATGGTAGATGGGGGAAAGGTTGAATCCATCAGGACACAAATGCACAAGCAGGTGGCTGGGGAGGTGAAAGAGCCAGAACTTCCATGGAAAGATTCCCTCTCTTCCTTGAGCCTGGAGCACAGAGCTCAAGGAGGAGTCCCTAAGAGCCAAACCCCAGGCTGTCCTCCATTCTTGGCAGAGAAAGTCTGGGGTCTCGCCTGGGGCTCAGCAAGGGTTCAGACAAAGACACAGGGGATGGAGCCATGCCAGAAGCCACAAATGAGCAGATGCTGGCACTTACAGATCCGACCTGTAGGATGGCCCATGGATACCCAGCCAGGACTTTTAGAAAGCTCCAGGGTACAACCCCCATGTTTGGCATTGTGGGACCCCCAGAAGAGACTGGCCCTGCTTATCTCACCCCACAACTCCCCTACCAGAAACCATATTGTTATTTTAACACGGTTCCTTTTTTAGAAAGGTGAAGAGGAAAACCAGTAGTTCACGGGAGCCCGAGGGAGTGAAAATAAAGCTAAACATAGTGTGGCAAAGATCGGGTCCAGTGGCAGAAATTACACGTTCCCCTTTGGGACTCAGCCACAATTGGCCACTCCAATTCTGGGGCGCGTTCCCACCTTCACGGCGTCCCAGAGACTATAATGGGAGCAGCAGGCTCAAAATTAGCTCGAGCTCAGGGACTTGGGAGCAAGCCAGCCCCAGCACCCAAGCCATGGGGTGCAGGATAGGTCACTGATGCCCTCAGATGCCTCCTGTATAGCAGCCCATCAGGCCAGGTTCCTCCTTAACACCTGTATTACAAACATGCACCTGTACCCCACACACATGCAGCCTGTCTTTTTACACACAGGTTCAAATCCACACCTATATCCTACCACTGCCCTGACACAGACACAGGTTCCTCCGGCCACCAAGCAAGCCCTCCTCTCTCCAATGCTCCAAACCCTTGAGCCCTATCCCATCCCACCCTGATATTCAGCCCACGCTGATCCACATGCCAGAGCAGTTCAGGAAGCTACTAGTCTCATTAGCAGCATCTCGGCAATGTACCATGCTGTATGTGAAACCTCAGTTCCCAGACCTCACTTTCCCCTTACCCTTGGCACAGCACACTCCTATTACCTGGACCAGGAAATTAAGGAGATCCCTGTCTCTCAGTGGCCTCCGAAGGCCAACCAACACCCACCCTTCCTGACCTTTATGAGAGACTCCAGGGTCTTGTTGCCAATGAAGTGAGAATAGTTTGGGGCTCACTCCAGGCCCAGAAAAGAGCCAGTCTTGCCCTGACACCTCTGGTCCCCTCCAGCCCCTGCTTCCTGGCCCTTTCATCCTTTCTCCAGTATATTGTGCTTCTCTTCCTCAATGCTTTTGCAGCTGCTGCCACCCTGCCCAGAGTGTGTCTCCTGGCTTTGTCCACCTGCCAGATTGGCTGCCTCCACCAGAGCCCTGCGGGCTTCCTCAGTGTCCAAAGGTGAAAATATTGGGGCGAAGGGGGACAGAGGCCACCATTCCCCCTCGAACCTCCAGACCCTGGTTGGGGTAGGTTGAAGCAGCAAGCTCTGACTTTTCTTGTTTACTCTTCTCATCTCCCTAATCATGACACCAGGTATGACTTTAATGTGAGAGATGGGTTGGGAAGCCAAAGGCCCCAATTTTATTTGAAAGACAGCCACCAAGTTGGAAGCAGAGAGAACCAGAAAGAGAAACCCGGAGATGAGGTGCTGGTGGTACCTCGGTTGGACACAGTGCCTATCTAGTCATTAGTTCTCCTTATTTTCTAAATTCGTGGGTCATGAGAGTGCAGCACATTTGCTATCAGGAAAAATGATTATATACTTTGTTCAAACAAGAGAACTACTTATTCCATAGTACGCCTGAGGAGACACACTCACATCTGCCTTTAGTAAGCTAAGTCAAGGCCATGCCATCAGGCAGCTGCGCACGCCTCTGCCAGTACCCTAAAGAGCATGCATCCTTTCCTCTGCTACTGGTTCAGATGTACACCTGACACACACTCACCCAGCCCACCCCCAGGTTGCCAGCCTGAGGGCCATAGGTAAGACAGCAGCTGGAACAAGGACACTCAGCAGAGTTTAAGTGCATATGCAGAGGCATTTCTCATACCCCTTATCTATCAAGAACTCAGGTCCCTACTTAGCATCCTCCCCACTCACAGAAACATGCGACCCACATGCCCAGGAATGCAAAGTGGGCAGATCTGCCTTTTGCACACACCAAGTCAGCCCCTGTGTGGACCCTCTTGACAAAGACCAAAACTCGCCAAGGTCCTGGGAAATACTCTGTCCCAAGAGCCAGGTGGTGACATGGGCAACAGAAAGAGCTTGTGCAGGTGGCATTTTCAGAATGCGTATGGCATGCTTATCCCAAGACCTGGGCAGGTAACATTGAAGAGCATCTGCAGCAGAGAGAAGGGGGCAAGCCAGGGGAAGGACAGGCAGGACCTAAGCAGAAGTCTGATCTGGGGACAGCAGATGTGAGCTAGGGAGGAGCCTCAACAGCCAGGACTTGATGAGCACACCAGAGGGGTTGCATCATCCATACGCCTCAAATGGGCTACACAAACAGTAGCCAAGCAAAACTCCTGCCAGACTGTCCATCCTTCCAGTCCCTGTGGGGGTTCAGGACCTTCCATGCTATCTGCACTGGGGGGCAGGAGAGGGCCAGAATGAGCTGGCAAATCCAGGGAACAGGCCCAACACCCTCCAACATCAATATTGGAGCTTCTGGGCCTCCAAAGTGCCAGGAGCTGTGGATAAGAGACAGAGTCAGTGAGAACTTCCTGTACCAGCCAGATCAACCCAAAGCATCAAAAGGAAAATCATCCCCACACAATTAGGTACCACCAGGCCAAGGAGTTCCCCAGAACCAGAGCTCCCAGCCAGAGTTGAGGTTCTACTCCTCCATCAAGCAGTTTGCTCAGGGAGGCCAGAGTCCAAGCCTTCCATCAGAACAATTTGATCTCACTTCTTCCTCCTCCTACCCTCTACTCAAGCCAGGTGAGGCCCTGCTGCTCCCCACATGGGCAGACATCTAGGAATCTAGCTCCCAGATGCCCACTCCTCCCAGATGCCCACTCAGCAGCTCTAGCCAGAGTGACAAGGGGGTCCCACAAGGCACACAGGCCTGGCTCTTGCCAGACCCCATCCCCAGTTCCCTCCTGTAGATGCTGGCAGGATGGTCAGCCTAGGCCACCTCCTCTTCAGCTACTAGCTGTGCTTGCAGCCAGCAGGGCCCAAAATAATCACCTCTGCCTTCCATCCAAATCTATAGACTTTTGAGGGCAGCACATACAGAACAGAAATCCTGCTGAACAAGCCCCACTCCTTCCAAACAGAATCACTGGGAGGGCCAGGATTGGGCAGCCAGGAGTTGGGGGTCAACTATCTGCCCACTGTAGCCATAAACACCCAACCAGACACCAGCACGGCATTCAGACTCATCTGATATAGAGCCACCTCAAACATCCATATGGGTTCCCCAGCCATGCCAACAGTGGAAAGATCATCAACCCAACTGCCCATCCAGCTATCCACCCACTACCCAGATCCACTTCTACACACACATACACACCAGGCTGACCTACACTGGACACACTAAGCATACCACAAGCAAGGATCTCCAGTGGCCAGCCTTGACCCAGCATGGAGAAGAGGCTGACTTACATGGTAACAGACAGGATCTGAGGCAAATGTGGCCCAGACATAGACCAGGAGGGCAGCAGAAGGGCAGTGGCCAGGGAAGGCTCTCAAAGCAGGTGACCATATCCATGCAGAGGCTTCAAGAGTAACCAAGGGAGCAGGGACACAAGGTGTCCTGAGCAGGCAGGATGTTGGGCACAGTTCAGGAAAGCAGGAGAGCTCGGGGCTTCGAGATTTCTCAGCAACAGGGAAAGCACAGAGCAGGACCTCCCTCGTCAGCAGCAAGGCCAGAGCCAGGCACCACAGTGCTGACAGAACGATGAGCGTGGGAGAAAGCAGCAGCCAGCAGCCCAAGGGGCAGGTAGACAGAACACCCACAAACATAGCTTCAGGGCTGCAGGGTATCCTGAAAGTGGAGGCCAAGGCCGAGGCAGCCGAGCCTGGCACCCAAGCTTACTGATTTACAAAATAGGAACGACAATTATGTGCCACCCTGTCCACTTGCTGAGGGCACACTCAATACACAATACAGGCAGGAGGGCTCCTGGTGGTGTGGCAGTGCCAGGGGTGTGACCCACATCACCAGAAGTCTAGAAAGGAGGGTGACAACTCGTAGCAGATAGCAAGTTCAAGGTCAGGTACTCGCAGTGAGACCCTTCTCCATTTCCACTGTGGGAAGGACTGGACTACAGGGCCCAAGCCAGGGCGAGCACTGCCCACTTGGTGAACAAGGGTGACAGCCACTGAGCCGGGCTCTCTGGCCTAAGCTATGGGCACAGGCCAGCACTGTTTAGCTCCTTCTTCCTCCCCATGGGATCAGGGACCCTTGGAGCCCTGTGCCTGTCCTGCCCCTTCTCCTTCCCTTTCCTGGAGGTAGGGGTCTGGGGCTATCGGCCTGGACACAGCCTCCTCTCCTAAGTTGCCCCCAGGATGCCCCCAAGCACAAGCTTGTATAAGATTCTTCCTTCTAAGAAGGGGCTGGAGGAGGGCCCCAGATGCCATCCAAGTGAGACTCAAAACTCCTCCAGTCACCACCCCTCTCCGCCTTAACTTGCCCGCTGGTCTCCAGTGCAGCCCCCAAGGAAGGGTAACAAAACAATGGCACCTCAATCAGAAGACCAAGCCCATTCCCAACCCCCAACCCAGGACCAGACCATGCCCACTCCCACCCCTCAACCCAAACCAGATGGGGAACTCCCACCCTTCAAGCTGAGGACAGAGGGGGCTCTGAGGACCAGCCCTACCTGGCTGGGGATGAGCGGCTCCTTGTCATCAATGTCGATGAGCACATCCTCCCCAGGGCTGAGCAAGCTCACGTCATCTGTGGGGCAGCCATGGCCAGGCCTCAGAGGGGCTCCTCTCTCCTCGGCCACAGAGAGGCAAGGCAAGACCTCTTCCCTTCCCCGCCCTGCCACCTTCTGGTCCACTTCTCACTACACACCAAGAGGCCAGCCCCTGGGGTGGTTCTCACCTGGACCCACAGCCTGGCCTCAAGCCCTGTCCCCTACCTGGGCCGCCCTGTGGAGATGGACTTTCGGCCGCATAAGGGTCGCACAGGAAGCTCTCCAGGGAACGGATGGTGCACTGGCCCACCACAGGCCGGCGGCCAAACTGGCGGTTATCAATAACCTTGATCACGATGGGAGGGCAGTAGAGCTCCTCCCGGGGCAGCATCTGGGGGAAGAGACGTTAACCTCTGGATGTTGGCCTGAGCCCATCTCTGGGAGGCACAGGGGAAGTGGGCAAGCAGGTCCAAGGAACAGAGAGAATGGCTGCAACCCACAGATTAACCCCAACAGCCAGAACTCCAGAACAGTCACTGACAGGCCCAGGTCCTGACCAACAGAGCAGAGGTTTCTTACCTTCTCTGTGTGCCATTCACAGAAGCCAGCCTTGCCCCACATCCTTACCTTCCAGGGACATGGGCTGAGCTGCCAGCCAGAGAGAACAAGGCTGCTTTCCCCAAGCCCTCACTGGCCCAGGAGGGGAGAGGGGGCTGGGCCAGGACTCAACATCTCTTGCAGACAGTGCCCCCCAAGTGGATACTCAAAAGAATCAGCTTCCAGATCCAGCTTCCCCCACCCCCCAACCACCACCACCCCACCACCCTGAATGCACTCGGCACACAACTTGAAATAATTTATAAGCTCTCCTTCAGTGGCGGCTGTGGTGCAGCCAAGAGGAGGCTCCTGTTGACAGCCACTGGGCCTGGAATTTCTGCCGTGCTTTCATCTCACAGACCATTTTCCTGTCCTCAGACTCGCCTTACTGCAGCCACGAGGCCCAGCAGCCTAGGGAGCCAGAGAGAGCCAGGGGCCGAGGTCTGTGGAGGTGAGCTCCTCAGGGGAGGCCCCACTCAGAGAAAGTCTCCAGGCATGGCCAACAGTCACAGAGGGCCCTGGCAGGTTCCTGGAGGAAACTTAGGGTTGGGGGTGCAAGAAACCCTGGAAAGGAAAAAACAGGCCCTTCGGGGCTTCTGCTGGTCCCAGATGGAACAGGATAGAACAAGCTGCCCCCACTGGCACTGCTCACAGCACTGGCTACTTTATCTGCTTCATTTTCACTTCGCTGGAGAGGGAGAGACACCATGAGCCAGTTGGAAACCCCACCACCACCGCAGGGAGCCAGTCACAAAGGTAGGTCACCTGAGGCTACCAGGGAAGCACAGGTGACAGCAGAGAGAAGGGACTCACCACTTCCATGAAGAGGGTGCAGACATCGAAGTTGGGGTTCTTGCGCAGGTTCCTGATGACGCAAGACTGCACCGTCTGGCCCCCACACTCCACCACGAGGCTGGGGGAGGAGATGCTGGCCATCTGGTAGCTCTTCATGTTCCGCAGGCCCCAGGCCAGAATCTGGGGACCCAGGAGGATGACATGTCTGGGAAGGCCCCAAACCCACAAGATAGGATGGGGCTGGGACCCGGAGGGAAGAAGGACTAGGCTTCTGTACCCCAGCAGCCATGCCATGTCTGGGCTGGGCTCACCTCTATGGCGGTCCGCTGCAGAGCGGGCTTGATGTTCTGTGGCACCATGTAGACATTGGCCTCCCTCTGAGGGGGAGGGTAGGGCAGATCTGCATCGTCAGACTGTGGGTAAAAGGGTAGCATGTGGGACTGATGAAGACCAAGATGGCATAAAGATCAAGCAAACAAGAGACAGGACAGAGAGAGATGGGACACAGAGACACAAGCATGGACAGACAGGCAGGCACACAGGTGGAAAGGAGCCCCAGCAGCTCACAACAGGCATTGTCCTCACCCAGAACACCACTCAAGCACCTGAGGCCTGGTGTAGGTCTCCCCACTTCATGTGAATCCCAGGCTGCCCCCTCTCCCCATAGCACAAGCTCAGATGCACCAACAAGCCACTCGGAGCTGCCTCCTTGCTGACATATGCATGCACACACACACTGCCTGTCCATCCTAGAACAACGACAGAGCCCTATCCCTCCCTGCTGCCCCTTGCAGCCCCATGTGCTTCCTCTAGCCTCCGATCTTTCCAAGGGACTCCCCTGTCCTGGTGCTCCATCTCCAGCCCTAAACCTCCACATCCCACACCTGTTCCCTGGGAGGACAGAACTCTTGCCCTGCAAAGGACCGTGTGCAGAGCAGATGGCAGAGGAGAGGAGGAATGTAATTGTCCACAGACACAGTGGGGGCAGCTCCCTCACTGCCACAGGCCAGCCCTGAGTAAGGCTGCGTCCCCCTTGGGCTGCCCACTCAGAGCCAGGCACCCTGCGTGACTACCTGACAGGCAGCATTGGGAAGGTAGAGCTCCCACCTTAGACCAGTTAACTACTACCAGTTAACTACATGCTCTACCATGTACAAGCCTAATCAAGCTAGTCTGCCTTTCCTCCAGCTCGACGTTTCCATCTACAGAATGGTTAGTTGACAGGAGCAACTTCCAAAGGTTAGTACAAGGGTAGAAGTGACCAGCTACCCAACATTTTAGAAGAACGCCTGGTGCACATAAACTCTCACTAGGACTGTTGTTCATCCAGCACCTTTGTGACAATTAGAAAAAGATGTTCCTTTCTTAAAACTCTACTCTCATGTCTGAAAAAGGTTCATATTTTATGTGTGATTAGGACAAAACACACTTTACTGCCATCTACTGGAAACTGTCACAACAAATATAAATAGATGACATCGGTGCCGGAAATTGCAGCTCCTTCATTACCGTATCCTTGTGCAGTGCCCAACCTGTACATCCATACATGAACGACCTGACATGTAGAAAATATTGGCTATAATTTAAAGGGCTATGTTGGATATTCTACACGTGGTCTTCATGAAGCTAAAAAAGGAATCACTGGAAACATCTTCTAAGTGACCTGGGTTTCCTTCTGCAAGAGTCATTCATCTGTCCCCAGGTGGTCTGATGTAGGTAGTAGAAGAGCTGAGGCAGGGATAAATGCTAGCTCCCTCCTGCCCACCCACCAAATCTTCCAAGCCCAGCCCAGCCAATCATCACTCTTGGCCCACCACCCCTAGAACTGTGGTGAGAAGCAGCTCAGCTCTGGAGTCAAGACGAGTCTGTCTGGGGTCACCCGAGGACTGCTGGGCCCCTGGGAGCACCTTTGGGAGCAACACTGGCTTTGCCACCATCCTCATGCCACCAGGGCACCAGGCGATAGAACTCTTCAGTCTACACCCACATGTAGGTTACTCCAGGTCAGAAGCCGATTAGAATGATGGACTAGGCTGTCCTGGCACACACCTCTAGGGGGCACCATGCATATCACAGCCCACGAGGGAGGCAGCCCTGGAGAACTGAGCTGGGGCCTCCACAACCACAGCTGTGGTGGTGAACTGGCTGCTGAGGTGACCCTGAGTTCAGCGTACACCTGTAGTACCCCAAGGCCACCAGCAGCAGGTGACTTCACAGAAGTGACCCACTTGTGGCCTGCTCACAGCTTCTTTTGGCCAATGCCCTACATGGGTCCACAGCCAAAAGCCCAAAACCAAAAAGGGGCAAAAAGAAGGGGTCAGGGAGGAAGGGTCAGTCCCAAGTTGCCCTGAGTGGGGAAGCAGAGACCAGTCTTCCTCACACAGCTGCAGGTTCTCCCAAACTCCCCAAGGAGGATTCATGCATGTGTTTCCTGGGAAGCATTTCCTCTCTAGCTCCAAGCCCAGGACAGCCCCTCCCGGAACCCACTCCCAATGCTATCCACACCATTCCCCACCCCTCTGTGCCGATGACCCTCCTCGCCCATCTGCAGGACCCTGCGGCCAGGGGAAGCAGGAGCTGGAGGAGGCTGAGCACTGTACCGTTTGCAGAAGGCCCTGGAGCAACAGGGCAGGAGCACACAGCTGTGGCGCACCAGGCCCCATGCAGCAAGGGGAATAGAGAGATGACAGTTAGAGGAGAGGTCAGGCAGCTTCTCCAGCACCAGGCTGCCACACTTACCCCACCTGTGGAGGAGCCCAAGAAGCCTAGGTACCTTCGGGGCACTCCCCAGGATCCCTGACACTGTGGCTCCACCCAGCCTCTGACACTGAACTTTCATACAACTGGGGGTCCCTGTCTCCCACCTTAAGATCTGCTTCCTGCAGTGGGCACTGTGGCACAGCAAGTTAAGGCCCTGCTTGGGGTGCTGTTACCTCCTAGGGTTTGCATGCAGGCTTCTCCAGTTACTACCCAGCTCCCTGCTAATGCACCCAGGAAAGCAGCAAAGGGTGGCGTAAGTGCTTGAGTTCCTGCCCACACATGTTGGGAGATCAAGATGGAGTTGCTGGCTCCTGGCTCCTATCCAGCCCACAGACATTTGAGGAGTGAATCAGGGGGGTGGAAGCCATCTCCCCATCTCTCTATCATCCTACCTTTCAAGTAAATGTAAATAACCATTTAAAAACCTTCTGCCTCCTTTCAATGGCCTCTCAGAAAGTAGCCCTACCCACACAACCAAGTCAGCCACTGTCTCCTTCTCCCCTCATTGCCCTGCCTAATTCAACACCAAGCAGGGATGATTCTACCTGTCCCGCCCCACTCACACCCCTCCACCCTTGACTCCTTTTCCTGGTTCAAGCCACTGCCCCTCTCCCTGGACTCACCAGCATCTCATGTAGCCTGGTTGCAAGAGGTTTTGCACACTGCCTGCCAACAACCAATGCATGCTGCCCTCTGCAGCCAGGGCAAGCCTTCTCCCAATTCACAGGCTGCTCAGTGGCCTCCAGGAGGCAATGCAAACTCTTTGATGTTGCCTCCAAGACCCCCACCGTCTACCTCCTGCTGTCTTCACCAGCACATCTCTCACCAGATAACTCTTCCCAACCCCACCCCACCACACCTCCTGTCTTCCACCTCCTCTTCCAAAGTTCCAAATAGTGATGAGTCCCCTCCCAGATATGGTCACTTCCTGCCCTTCGGAACCTGGCAGGTGGCAGGAACTACAGTGGTCTCTTGGCCTTGAGGCACAGAGCTTACTGAATGCACTCAGTTCCACTTCTTCTGGTCATCTCAGCTGGGACTTCAGGTGCCCAGTGAACTCTGCCCTGGGGTGTCCTGAGCACCACCCCTGGCAACTTGCACGCACCTCCATCACCAGATGCAACCACCACCTTGTGCTGTCTCTATGTGTGCAATGGACTTTGTCACTAGGTAGATGCACCACCAGGTGAATGGGTGGATAAAAAAATGCCTCTGACACACTCCCTCTTCCTCTAACTCTCTTGTCTGTGCCAGCCTGCTGCTCCTGGGTCCTCACCACCCCCACCCTAACCTGCTCATGGCTCCTTCTCTTGGAATTGACTTCCTTGGCTGCCTTCCTGGAGGGAACACATCTCTCACGGTCCAGATCAAGTTCTCCACCCTCCAGAAAACTTCCCCCCCACACTCTAGAAACTTCCCATAACCCTTGTTTCTGACTTTCTGTAACCCTCCATGATACTGCACCCACATCAGCTTCCAAGCATTCCCAGCATCCTAAACTGTGTGCGATCACCACACATGTGGGGGTCCTACAGTCTCAGCCAGCTCCAGAGCCTATTTCCCAACTTTCTGGTTCAGCCCACCTGAGAGCTACAACACCCTCCTCCCACCGGGACCCCCACCGGGACCCCCACTGGGACAGCAGCTGTCAACAGGAGTCGATGTGCAGCTCATGACCCTCATTAGAACTGGGAGGACAAATCAACATAGCCAGGAAGGGGCGGGGGTAGCCTGGAAATGTAGCAGACACACACTGATTCACTGTCCTGCAAGTGACAGAACTCTAGTACCCACAACCAGCAAGGCAAGCCAGACTGTGGCTCACTGGAGGAAACCACATGGAAGGCAGGTCTTCAGGTGGCGACTCTAGCGGGGTCTACAGGTGTTCATGGTGTTCACCAAGCCACCTCAAATAGAGAGGACCGGATCAAAGCAGAAGCCATCTGTGGGGCCCCTCCTTGGCCAACATGGAGAGCCCAGGCCTTGAGTCACAGTTCTGGTAGTCACCCCAACCAGAAGCCCACTCCTGGTCCCAGGTCAGACGCAGTGTCTGCACATTTCCCAACACCTAACCCACAGACCCCTTTCTCACTCAGCCAGGGGCAATCAGGGGACCCCCTCAGACACTCATGTGCTGGTTCCTCAGGGAGTCCCAGGCAAGGGGCAGCCAGGCCGGCTGGGAGGGCTCCATTGTCTACTGGCCCCACCCAGCTCGTTAGGAACAACATGTTGCTCTAATTACACTTCCCAGGAAAAACAGTGTTTTACATTAAAGCCTTAGGGGAGGAGGAGGGAGGGGGACCACTGGGTTCATTTTCCTGATTGCAAAACACCGAATTCTTCCTTCTAGTGGGTCTGGGGGCAAAGGAGAGAGTACCTGGTACCTCTCAGGGTAACAGCTTGAAGTCTGTGGCTGGGGCGGGACTCAGAAGGCAAGGGTGGACAATGTGAGGACAGCCTCCTTACCAGGGCAGCCGCTGGCGTGCTGTAGAACCCAGCATGAGAGAGGAAGCAGGACCCGGGTACTCCTCCAGCCACGTTCCCTGAGATGGCCAGGACCGCATGCCCATGGAGCCCAGGGCCCCAGTTCAAGAGGGAGGCATTCACACCCCTTCTGCTGTGTGTGTGTGTGTGTGTGTGTGTGCGTGCGTGTGTGCGCCTGTGTGTGGTTCTCACAGCATACACAAACGGACACGTGCACACACCACTCTCCAATTCTCAGGAAATCTAAAATTGCCGTTTCTTTGAACTCATTCCCCTTGGCAGCGCGGCCCGCCTTTGTTCTCCAGACAAAAAGGAAAAGAAAGAGACGGAGGGCTCAGCAGAGGCGGGAGAAGGAGGGAGACGGGGGGCCAAGGAGCACACAGAGGAGGAAGACACACAGAGGAAGAGTGAGGAAGAGGCAGAGAGAGAGAGAGAGAAGACACACAGATAGGAAGATGAGCAAGAGAGCTCAGAGAAAGCCCTCCCTCTGCCCGCACCCATATCCCAGCCAATGCCAGCACATGTGAACGTGTTCTGCTTGCCCTTTATAACCTCACAGCGACCTTCCAGATGGACACAAAGCCTACAAAAGGGGATTCTTGTCACCCACCAAACTGATCTCCCAACACTACTCCCTAGCACCCCCACCCACCCTTTCTACTTCAAAAGACAGCTCAGTGCCACTTCTGCCAACAGACCCCCAGCCCGACGGCATGTTATTGCGCATCGCACTCTGGCTCCCACCCTGCCATCTCTGTGCCTGACTGCACTGACCGAACGCCTCTCCCCACAGGTCAGGACACCCCTAAACCAGGCTGTAGGGTTCAGCGACCCCACTAGTCCAGGTCCCCATCATCACCAACAGTCTCTGAAGCCTCCTTGCTGATCTTCCCTCCCTCCTGCCCCCTGCCCCATAGCCAGTGGTACAGGAGCTAAGCGCTCAGCATCGCCCTTTTGAAGCCCTGCAAGGCGGCTGTTGCATCTTGCCAGATATCAGGCTGGGAGCCTGGGAGGGGCTGAAAGGGAGACACACCAGGCAGGGGCTGGGCCACAGCAATGAAGACAGAAAATCCCACTGAGGCGTTAGGCTTCCTGTAGCAACAGCGGGGGCAGCAGGAACTACCTGCCTCCACCCACTCCCGGGGCATTCTTAAAACCAAGTGGGACCTAACATCTTGGCACAAATGTCCCCTTTCAGTGGACTGAGTTATGGCCCCCAGGGATGGATTCGGCTGAGGTCCCACAGAGACCATGGAAGGTCACAAGGTCATCCTCAAATGTTGCTCCCCAAGCCAGTTGACACTGCATCACCCATCTAGGTCTCAGGCCCTGAGAACCTGCTGGCTCAGCTCGGCCTGTACGCCTGGCAGACCCCCAGAACCTGCTGTCCCCTGGCCCTGCTGACCGCTGCGTGCCCTCAGCCTGTGGCCCGGCTGGCCCGGCAGCAGGACACTTGGCCCAGAAGCTGCTGCTTGGCTCTGTTTCCTGACGATGCAACCACAGCCAGATCCCGCTCTCAGAACCCAAGCCCTCACTGCTGTATATGACAAATCCAGTTATTAAGAACTGAGACCTTTTCTTTTTAATAACTCATCCTTGGGCTGGGTCTTCTTCAGCTCAGGGCTGTGGGTTTTGGCCACAGAGCGCTCTCAATCAAGCGCGAGGGCTCCGTGCTGCCTTCCTGGACAGGACCTGGCCTCCAAGGCCAAACCGGCAGTCTTTTGCAACCGCAGCCAGGAGCAGGAGGCGGCCTGTCGGGCGCGATCACAGCCAGCTCACTTGGTGGACCCCACCTCGGTCTGGGAGCTACAGGAAGTGAGGTAAGGGGTGCGGGGCCTGAGGCTCCCACATCCTGACCCTGCACTGCTAGTCCAAGTTGCGCCAGAAATGTCAAATGGTGTCTGCTCCCAGCCTGGGGATTCCCTGATTGATGGCAGCAAGTGGCTGCTCTCTCTCCAGTTCCTGTACCTCTCCCCAGCCTCTGCCCCCAGCCTACTCTCAGATGTCCAAGAGTCTGTAAGAGTGTGTGTTTCTCACACACATCCCAAAGATCGTGTCCCTGCTTCCTCTAGACACCAACCCCAAACTTCTACCAGTCCCCACAAATCCCCAACCTACCATGTGTACCCAAAACCAGCCCTTGAACCAAAGGTGTATGCCCACCCTCCTCCTAAGTGCTACAACTTCTGGCTGCCTCCAGCAGAAAGCCTTCCTTGATTGCTTTGGCATTTATGGACTTGGGCCACCAGGGACACTACCAGGTAAGACTGGGCATTGCTGTTCATCTGGCCTCCTCCACCACCACCAGGACACAGCTTCAGCAGCCCTGGTTCCACAGGGAGCATGGAAAGAGAATCCAGACAGATCTCTACATGGCATAAGTGATCACAGAGCACCAGGCATCTGGGTGGTTCTGAAGTGTGTGTTTGCATATTGCGAGCCTTTCCTCCCTCATTCACTACCCACCCACTCCTGCCATGGGGTACAACCTCTAGGCTCTGGCTCACCTCATCCAAGATTCTTGAGCTGTCTGGCACCTGCACCATGCCCGTGGGATGTTCCACATCCAGGAGATGGAGGAGAAAAAGAGACAAGTTCTGTATTAGTAATAGGAGCACTAGGCTGGGCCAGTGGATGAACACAGTTGACACCACCTCATCCAGTCAAAGATGGTTGCTTCCCAGCCATACCTCCCTGCCCACACCATGTGGCCCCTAAGGAGGATGCAGTGGACCCCTATGCAGAGGGATGGGCAGGAACAGCCAAAGCCTAAGCCCAAATTAGCACCCAGGCAGCCCCGAAAAGACAACAGGTGTAGTCCTAGACCTGCTGAACCTGCCAGGGCACTTGGACTTGGCAATCAAAGAACTACCTGGAATCCCCCAGGACTGTTCAGAACAGAGAGCTGCAGCTAGGGTAGGGCAAAGAACAGAAGAAAAGGAGGAGGAGGAGGAGGAGTGTGTGGCTTGGAGTGGCAAAGAAGGGCTTGTAGGGTAAGAATCATCTGGAAATTGTAAGGGCTCCTTTGGAAGGGCAGGTGAGAATCCCACAGCTGCCACTGCACCTATCCTGCATTAGTACAGTGAATCTGATTGACATGGGTCCCTGGTAAAGGGCTCCCCTTTCTGCTGTTATCTCAGGAGAAAAAAGGAAGAAGGGGAGAAACCTCGGACAGGTAAGAGAGAGAAAACAGCCTCAGTGCGGGACCAAGGGACCAGCACTGCTGAAAGTGACACACACACACACTTGGAGGCCCCGCAGCCCCACCTGGTGCCCAGTGCACCTTCAGGGTCTCTGTCACTAGATGCAAGGGGACCCCAGCAGTTCGCTGGGGTCCAACAGCCATGGGGCCCTGAGCCCTAATGGGGCAGCGCTGGAGGACATCGAGGCCTAGGCCGCACACCCCAGAATGGGTGGTCAGTCTGAAGCAGGAAAGCAAAAGCAAGACTCACCTCAAAACCAGGAATGTGGTGGATGGCCGGCTGGGGTGAAGAGAAAACACCATTATCATGTGACTGTCACCAAGGTCCCCAGCTCCTCATCTCAGCCCCGGCCTGGCAACCATTTCTTCAACAGGCAGAGGCATGCATAGCCCACCCTTCAGGAAGGAAGCTGAGGGCTGTGGCCCCTCCAGACACATCCCCCCAGGGCAGTCCCCATCCTATCCAGTGTACATTTGGGGTACACATCATACCCAGAGCAAGTGTGGGAACAGAACTCTAACCCAAGCTTCTGATTTCACAGTGGGGACATGACCAGGGCCACAGCTGGGCCATGCTGGAGTCCACATGGGAATGGAGTTGCTGCCCTAACCCATCCCGACACTCCCTGTCCCCTACAGCTGGACCACAGAGATCTTCCTCCCAGAATTCGCATCAGGAGATGACCCAAGGAGAAGAAATTGGGGTGGGAGCAGGGCACTCAGATGCACAGCCCAATTCTATCATGTGTTGGGTCATGTGCTAATCAGGACTGCAGAAAAGACAGGTGGAAAGGGCCTCAGCGGAGCAGTGAAGGAGGGCTGGCATTGGTGGTGGTGGGGGGTGGGGGAGACCAGCCTCACCTTCTCTCTCTGGATGAGCTCAAAGGAAGCCAGCAGCTCTCCGGCTGGCTGGCCACCCCGCAGCAGTGGGAACCAGGCCAGCCGGGGTGTCCGCTCCATACTCGGTTGACAAATGCAGCGGCCTATAAACTCATCAGCACCCTAGATGGGGCATGGAGAAGAGGAAGTCAGAGACTTCTGAGCGGCCTCCCAGGGACCACAAGCCTGCTTCCCTGGACCACTGGGCCTCGAGAATCAGGGCAGCCCCTGTGTTAGACGGTGAGCCCTGCTCTCCTTAGAGGGAAACCAGAACCACGTGAGACACAGCCAGATGCTGGCCACCATGGCTGGACTTGTGTTACCAGTGTGTTTGGGAAGTCCTTCTGTAGGTCTAATTCATGTCCACCCTGCTTTTATGGGATTCAGCTTCATGCCTTTTAGAGACCAGAGAACCAAACCCTCAGCAACATAGGGGCTTCGTGTCCATCCCTTCTTAACCAGGATCACACTCATCACATTAAGTCCAGCTTGTGAAAATGCTTTCATCTTGTATTTCTTAGCCAAGCACCTTCCTTAGCTCCATGCTGGCACCAAAGGTCCACCCCGTACATGGGCACCCCTCCCTCTCCATACTCACTCCAACCCCCCCCCCCACTCCCTGCCTCAGCTTCCTTTCATCCTTCGTCCTTGTGTGGCTCATGCTGCTGTCTTCCCTCAGTCACAGTACTGCCCAAACCCAGCCCTGCCACATGGGCCTCCATGATGTTGCCTGCCTGCGCACTCCAGGCCTCAGCATTGTCTCCCCTAGGGCAGGAGTGCCCAGCAGAACCTCCCCTCACAGTCTGATGGCATCTGAGCATCTCTCCAAGGCCAGTATCTGGAGAGACACTGAGCAGAGCTGGGCAGCACTGCTGCCGAAGGGGCTATCTTGGGATGACCACCAGCTCCTGCAGGGTCATCTGTCTCATCAGTGGGAGTCTGGCCCGCAAACATTCAGAGTGGGCAGCAGCAATAGCCCTGGGAGGTTCCCATGAGCTTCTATGGGTCAAGTGTCACCCCTTGAGCTGTCAGGTCCAGAGAGGAGTGAAGCTGGCCAAGATGGCAGGTGGGACAGCAGGAGAGGAGGGCGACAATTATTTACCAAGAGGTGTGGGCTTGCAGCATACATACCCCCTGCCTTGCCCAGAACCCTGAAGCCTGCTGAGCTACCCAGAAGAGGCTACAGTTCCTCTCCCCTGTGATCGTCCCTGGGCTCTGGCCTGCAGCTGACTGACAGGGTCAGTGCATTCTTTGAAGAAGAGATGGTTAAAAGCTATGGGAGAGCACCTGTGTCCTGACTGGGACCAGCCTGGCCTGGGGGTGATAGTGGGATGAGAGGGAGGAGGCAAAGTTTGAAAAATGTTTCCAGAAATAGTTTCCTTGACTGGCATACCCACGCACAGCTCTGGCACAGTTTGGGGAGCCTCCCAGCATGCCTTGCAGCAGTATTCACATCTGCTCCTTCTGCTCAGTTCCCTTAACCCAACACCTGCAGAGATGCCAGGCCCCAGGCTCTTCTCCAAACATCCCAAAGCAACCTCGTCCCCTGTGGCACCAGTCTTTTCCTCAGAGAACACCCAGGAAGGCTCCCAGCCCAGACCTGTGTGGTCTACTATCATTGGCTCCCATCAAAAATGGCATCGTCCTCCCTTACCCGCTGAGCAGCTCCCTCTCTCAGGGCACCTCACACTTTCAGGGCACCTGATATCCAGCCATAGCAGCTTGCCCCAAGACATCTTCCAAATCCTGCCTCCTGCCCTCTCATCCCCTCCCCTAGGCCAGGCCTGTCTGCCATATGCCCAGGAAACTGACGCCACCACACGCCACAACCCAACCTTCTCTTGCCCAAACACCACTCTCACCCCATCAATCCCTTGCTCCCAGTCTCACATTCCTTTTTCTTCCTTCCCAGACTTCCTTCTCTCCTCACAGTCCCTCACTCACCACTCTGCCATCTAGGAACACCTCAGCACCCCAATTCTACATTTCCCTAACATCCTCCCCAACCTTATAGCCATGGCATTGTCTCCCTCCAAGAACCTTGCAGAGTTGTGCTATCCAATGCAAGAGCACTGGTCGCTGGTGCCTATTTAAACCAACAAGTCAGTGCAATTAAACTAAAGTAGGGGACAGCACTGTGGCATGGCCAGTTAAGCTTCTGCCTGCAGTGCTGGCATCCCATATGAGCATTGGTTTGAGTTCCATCTGCTTCACTTCTGATCCAGATCCCTGCTAATGGCCTGAAGAAGCTAGAAATGCCCAAGTATTTGAGCCCATGGAAAAGCTACCAGCTCTGGACTTGGGGAATACCAGAAGCCAAGAATCCATGGAGACCCAAACTTCCACCTTCAGGGCCATCTCTCCCCTTGGGCAGGAGAGGGCAGAGGAAGCCTCTGACTCACATAGGTGTCATGGTCGTACAGCTCCACCACGATGCTGGGCGGCTGCTCAGCAATCCTGACTGGCTCACCGAAGATCTCGATCTCATAGAAGATGAGTGTCTGGTCCCAGGTGGGGTTCAAGGTGTTCTTGGCCACCACTGTCTTCTGGCTCTGGTGCAGGAAGGAGACGATAGCATAGGGATCTGTTCGGACCAGGGCAAGGGAGAGAGAGACAGGATACAGCATGGACGGTGAGTGCCGCCTGCTCAGGTGCTTTGAGTCGCATCAACTACTTTCAGGATCCCTTGGTCCCAGGGGTCTCTCCCCACCCATCTGCGAGGACAGCTGGGCACCTGGTCATGACAATGAGCGTGAGATGCACAGAGTTTCCTGCTCCAACCTGGACAAAGTGAGCACCTGCATGGTTCACCCAATAAGCAATTATTAGGTGCCAATGGTGTGTCAGGCTAAAAGCTAGGTGTTCGGCACTGAAACTCCGATTTGAGCGGAAATGGAAAATTCCCAAACACAGAATGACAATTTGGATCAGAGCCTTGTAGAATAATCATACAGTGCAACAAATCATGTCAGGGAAATACTTCCTCCTGGGGCAAGCAATGTCAGGCTCTGGACTCCAGGATGCCATCATGGAACACAGATTGGAGGAGTTGAGGTGCCAGTTAGAGACTCCTGCAGGAGCCTAGTCAGAGATGGTGAGGGTTGAGCTAGAAGTGGGTTGTTAGTGAGAGCACATGGACCCAGAAGTTGTTCAGCATTGGGGATTGCAAGGCATCTAAGGCCCTGGCAATTCCCTTCTGCCACCAAAGTCCTTCCCAGTCCCCCAGCCCAACCACAAGCACCTCTCTGTGCCAAGTCCCAGAGGTGAGAGTCTAGGAAGTAGTTCTTGGAGGTGAGCTTGTGAAGCACCTTGGAGGTTCAGGCAGACTGCTGGGTCCTCGGAAAGATGCCGATTTGGCCACCGGCCTGAGGATGTGCCTTTCTAACACACTCCAAGGTTGATGCAGGGCTGCCTTTGGAGGTCACAGAGCAGAAATAAATGCAGGAAGAGGAGCTGAGGGCTTGGGGGAAGGATGCCCTCCAAACAGGACTTTGTCATAGAGCCAGGAGCCACCTTGTCATCACTTTATGAGACTCAGAGTACCAGATGAGAAGGGCACTTGGACAGGCAGGCAGGGGCTGGCAACCAGGTGCTGGATGTGTGGGAGAACCGAGTCTGTGCCCTTGGCAGCCTGCTCCTTCCTGCACCTGCCGTAAACCTGCTGAACTCACTGCCCAGACTAAGCACTGCCACTAATTCCTCATGTGACCTGAGAGGTAACCACCTGCAGCTCACTGGCCAAAGAAAGCGGTGGGGATGTCCAAACCAAGCTCTAGGGGCTGGAGTGGGGAGAGACAGGGCAGGACAGACTGATGGCCACAAGGAGACCAAGGGATGCGCTACAGCCACTGATTGGGAGGTACAGAAGGGCTGAAAGGTGTGACTAAGGAACGGGTAGGAAATGTGGGTGGGCACTAGCAGGACTGCCCTAAAGGGATGAAAGAAACAAGGTCCAAGAGGGTGGATATTGCCCCCAAAGAGCTGGTTTTAAGAGAGAGGGTCATCTACATTAAGGGCAGAAACTACTGGGCAAATACAGGCTGAACAACACTGGGCTTAACTATTAGGAGGCAGCCATCAGCCTGGACCATCAGAGAAGCAAGATCCAGTGGGGACAATCATGGAGGGCTTCCTGCAGGAGGCTGGTCTGAACCTGCTTCTGGGAGAAGAGGGCTGCAGGAATGGTGGTGGAGAGATGCCCAGCATGTCTTGCCTCCTCCACCTGGCAGGAGCTTCCCTGGCACACAGCTCTGGGTTCCCTGGCAGGGCTGGCCATGAGCCTTCTGCCTCCTGCCCCTGGCAGGGCCCAGCGGCGTCTGTGCATTTAATGAAACCGTCTGGCTGTGATACCATCAGCTCCAAGCTCGGCAGAGAACCTCTCCCAGTTCCAGTAAGGGAAGGAGGGCGCGTTCCGATAAATAAAACCATATTAGAGCACCGTGAGAAAGCCCCTTTTGTTCCCGCCCCCTGTGCTTCCCCACGCTTTATTTTTATAAGCGTGCGGGCCCCAGCCCGACCGCATTTACACAGAGATCACAATTGCGCATTGTCGCGCCATGCACACTGTATTGGTGTTGGCAGCACCCCCACCCCCCAACCCCCAAGCAGCCCGGCTCTTTCAGCAGCACCCCCACCCCCAGCCCCAGCTCAGGCAATGAGCTCAGCCCAGGCCAGGCAGGGGATGGGAGTAGGGGAGGGTCTCAACAAACTCACCCAGATCCGCACACGCACCCCCTCCCTCCCCGGGAGGAAAACACACAACAAAGGCATTGTAAAGAGCAGGCCTAGAGGCCCCGGGCCTCAGACACTGGGCTACTGTGTGCTGCTGGGGCCTGGCCTCTCCCCCACAGGGCCAGCCCCTCCCAGAAACCGAAGGGAGGTGCAGGGGCATTTGCTACAAGCAAGGTGGTCAGATCCAGCAAAGCCAGATGGACGGATGCACAGACAACTCAACCGTCACCAAGTCAAGCCAAGCACCCCGGAACAAGGGCAAGAAGGTCTGAATAAGAAGTCCCCCAGGACCCCAACTGATGAGACAGAATAAGGAAGTGGGCACTAGAGCCCAGGTAGGCTACTCCAGCGGTTGCCAGAGCTAAACCCCTAGAACTCAAGGGAGGGCCCTGCACATTCATGCTGGAGCAGGCTCTCCCAGAGGGGTCCCCAGGCCAGTCAATGTCACTGCATTTGTCAGAAGACTAACTCACAGGCTCAGGACTAAACCCCCAGATGCCTAGTCCAGGGCTTGTTCCTCCTGCCTAGTCTTCATTAGCAAGTAAGGGAGGCTGGGGCGGAGCTCCAGCCATCCAGGATATCCAAATTCAAACTGAACTGGGGCAATATTTTTCCCCATAAAGAACTTAAATCACTTAAGTCACTTAAAATCATAAAATGCGGTGCTGGCAAAAGTTGAAAAGAGGGGAGTGTCCTTCACAGCCAGGAGCAATTCGGCAACTCTGCTGAAAAGCCACCCGGGCGGCCCGCCCTGAGAGACACATGCCCGATGGCAGCCCTATCACCTGTGTGCCCGAGCATCACCCAAGTGAACTCAAATGCCGTGCATACAAAAATGTTTCCTGTGGTCCTCCCTGAGCATCAGAAGTCACTGAAGAGACAGTGGCAGAGCAGCTAGCCTGGATAGAGCAGCAGGGTGCCGGAACAGGAAGAGCCATGAGACCCCAGATAAGCTCTAGGGACCACAGCAACTGGGAGAAAGTGGGAGCCAAGCAGCAGGGGAGGTGTGCCTTACTGGTGGAGCACGCAGGCGCTGAGCATTAGGCATGCCTGACCGCAACCTGCTAGCCTCCCCGGACTCTTAGCAGGTGACAGTCTAGGCAGACCCAGGCAGAGAGCGCCTGCCAGGGACGCATGTGGCACAGGCCGGGACCCCAAGGAGAGAACAGTAAACCCTCATTCTGGTGGAGGTGTGGACAGGTGGCCCAGGGACCAGTCACAAATGTCTTGCATCCACACGGACGGAGCGGCTTGGACTGCATCCTGCAGGTCAACGTTCCCCAGAATTGTGTTCACAAGGCAGGCACACTGTCTGGGGAGCTGCTTGAGCAGGTTAAACAGACTCCTACCCATCCAAGCCTCATAGTGCCACTGACCCCTACAACGCTCCCTGCACTGTGAACCCCCAACAGTGCAGCGCTTTTTGGCCTCCTCAGCTCAGGAACCCCTTGCAAGTGAAGCATTTCACATGTCCCCAGTGCATGCTGGAAGATACCCTCTTAAGCTCCCGCATAGAAGGCCCAAAGCCAGCACTAACCTTAACAAAAGGCTGTGCTTAAACACAGCAGGGGAAGGAAGCTGCATCACCTGAACCCAGACATGGCACCAGAACCCCAAAACCAGGGTTCTCCAATATCACCAGGACACAGCCCAGCCTAGGCGCACAGTGAAAGCAACAGTGCCTGGGTCCACCACAGCTCATCAGACACACTGCAGTCCAGTCGATCTATCAGGAACACCCTAGGAACACCCAACTGGCACATGGCATTGATGCCCCAGCAATGGGAGCAGAGACCCTTCTGCTTTCCTGATGTCCCCACTCACCCACCCATCAACAAACAAGTAAGGCAGCACCTGGCTGGCTAGCATCTCTCATGTGCTAAGTCAGTCAAGTCAGGCTCCCTCCCAGGAACATAGCAACCTCATGACAGAAGTATGGGAGGGTCCTCCATGAGGGAGAGAGTGGGGGCAGGGAGCAGGGGCAGCTCTGTTCCTCCATGCACACAGCAGTTTCATATGCAGAGGAGCAAAGCAAACAGCTGCCAACTCTCCTACCCCCACTCCTTCCACCCCTACCCTTTCTCTTTGAGTAAGAGGAATCAATGGGGACCGATGTGCACTGCTATTCAGGAGTGTGACACTATACATTCCAACCAAAGGGGTGGCTGAAGGGAGGCAGATGTGGTGGGGACCACCTCCTGGGTGCCACATCCTCTCCAGCCCAGCCTCCCCGCTGTGAGCAAAGCCAGTGCATGCAGCAGATGCTGACAAGGCGGGCACGAACCCAGCCCAGCATCACAGAGAAGCCAGCTGTGTGAAGCGTCGTCTTCCATAGGTAATACTTCATCGGTTGCTGGGGAGTGGGCACAGTGGGCGGCAGGGAACCTTGTTCACACCCACACAGGCACCTGCCACGAATACGCTCTCACTGGTTCAGGGGACTGATGCTGCTCACGTGTAAGTTTCAGGGTACCCACCCTGTGGCATCTCCGTAAGCATCTTCCTCTCCAAGTTCTGTGTTAACAGGTGCTGCTGCTCTCATCTCGCCACTGGAATCCTCAGCCAGGGACAAGCAGCAGACACACCCTGGCCTCTGGGCAGCCCCAAGGCCTGCCAAGCAGCGGGCAGGGGTGGAGGAGGGCAAGCAGGCAGCAGCAGAGCCTGGTGTTTAAGGAGAGCCTGGGTCTGTTCCTGTCCTGAGGCAGCCAGCAGCTAAAAGATGCCACCAGCAACACACTATGCTCAACCCTCCCGGTCTAGACATTCCAAGTCACACATGAGTTTCCTCTGAGAAAGGCCAGCCGGTGGCCCTGCACAGCCTCCAGCTGCCAGCCACCCCAGGTCAGTTCCCAGGGAGAAATTGCTTTGGTTTAGGATTGGGAGTGAAAATAAACACTCTGGGTTTTACAGGTTCCCCGTGTGGGCTGCTGTTTTCCTTTGCAGCAGCTGCTCAATCAGCCCTTTCATTGGGAAAACAGCGCCTCTGAGGAAGCCCAAGGCAGCACTCTCAAAGCTCAGAGGAGGTTTCTCTGGGGGAGGGGTAGAGCCAGGCTGGAAAGAGTGATGTGCCCCACAGGCCAGTCCCAGGCTGACCCTCCAGCGGTCGACCCTCAATGTGAACACGGATTCCTCTTGCTGCTCCCCTTGAGGAGTTCCTTCCATGTGGACAAGAGGTCTGGGCCGCATCAGGGTTACGTACTCTGCATGAACCTGCTGCCTGCCCCCCTCACCTCTCACACCTTCACTAGAAGGGAGAAGAAGGAAGGCTGTGAAGCTGGCCCATTTCTTTTTTCTCTAAGTTTGGACTTCAGTTTCCCAGGAAGCTGTCACTGCACAGCATCTCTCTACCCCTGCCTAGCTTGCTGGCTTCTGCACAGGCACTTGAGATGGTAGTGCTAGCCCCCTGGCCCCAAAGCCCAAACAAGAAACTACTGCTTGCACTATGAGCCTGGCTGCATGGGGATGGGGACAGGTGCCTGACGAGCAAGGAACCTAGGACCTACAGCTGCTAAGGGGGAGGACATGGGCCTCATCATGGGGCAAGACAGCTGGCAAGGCAGCAGATAGGCAGATGGGTAGAAATTGCTAAGAATTGAGTCCTGCTCAGCCAAATGGCAGACCCCTGCCTTGGGCCATACCTTGGCTACCTTCACTCCAACAATTGAACCCATCCATCTGTCTCCATTCTACCTCCTGTGAGATAGGGCTGCTCTCTGAGTGACAGGAAAGACTGTCAGCAAGCGCCTGAGCCCACCATGACACTTGGGGTGTTTACAACTCAGATCCTAGGTGCTTCCAGATCCAAAGACCCCTGCCCATGGGAACTCATGATCAATATGGGAAGATGCTGTCAGATGGATCAGTACCAGTCTGAGCAGCAGGTGTGAGGGCAGTGAACCAGGTGATGGCCAAGGACTGAGAAAGGAACCACCAACTTGGCTCATAGTAAAGGCACAAGGCACCCAGGCAGGATCCTGGAGGAGAACAAGGAGTTCTCTGGGCTATCAAAAGGGGAATGCCTTCTAGGCAGCATCAACTTGTGAAAGCAGGAAGCAAGGTTGCTGGGGTGTGCCGGGGTAGAGTGGAAGGTAGCAGGGAAGGAACAAGTGGCCTAGATAAGAAGGGGTGAGGCCAGGGGAGATCAAAGAGGAGCAAACAGGTCAGGGAGAGACTTCAGAGGCAGCATCCACAGGACGAGGTCAAAGTCGGCTGCTGGTCCCAGGATCAAAACAGCAGATGTAAGAGAAGGTGGGAGGGCAGGGTGACCAGGAGTCAGATTTGGACGGAGCGGATGCAGTCTGCGATGCAGCAGGAAGAGGAGGAGCATCTAGGACGGAGTGACAGGCTGGGAGCCACAGCCAGAGGGAGTCTCAAGCAGCAAGGGTGGTCAACCATGCAGAACCCTGCAGGGGAACTAACCAGGCCTTGAACAAGAGACTGTGGCAACTACTGAGCACCAGGTAAACCCAGGGCCCACAAGGGGCAGTCTCAGGCCCTGCCTCCTGTGGCCCACGTGTCTCCATGCTCAGCCCTCTGTCCCTGGTGCTCCCCCAACCATTCCACCTACCAGAAAATGAGTCCTTGTCCATCGCAGGCAGGTCTCTGGCCTGGTACATGTAGCAGCGTAGATGGTAGCGGTTCCCATCTTCACCGAGGAAGAAATACAGATGCCAGAGTGAGGGGCTGGGTGACTAAGAGCTGGCACTAGAGGGGAGAGGAGGTCTGTCCCTGGTGAGGGCAGCAGACTAAGGCAGAGTGGCAGAAGTGACTTGGGCCACCAGGCTGGAATGAGCCTATGGGGGGTGGGGGAGCAGGTTAGGAGACAGACCACCATTCACAGGCAGATATGCGCACAATGTATCCATAGGCCAGGCTAGAGCTGAGGGGGACAGGGAGAGCAGGTCAAATGCACAATGGGGCAGCCACAGGGCAGTCAGGGCCATGGAGGTCCAAGCTCAGACCAGAGCCTGTGTCCATGGTGCACATCAACATACATGCAGATAGGCATGGATACACCAAAACACACAAGCCTCCATCCTCCAAGGCTTCCACAGATAGGTCTGTTCACAGAACCTATATAGGCAGAAGCAGAAGTGTAAATCTAAACCCCCACTAATGGTCCCAAGCATCACTTACAGTCGAAGATGCAGGAAATGGTGGGTCTGTTCACGCCGAAGCTCAGTGTGGATACTGACATGGAATCCTCACTCCTGTCGTCCAGCACACCACCCTGGAGACACAAACCTGGTCATGGCAGATGCTTGGGGGCAGAGTCTCACTTGAGTGAGCAACAGCACTGAGAGGACCCAACAGGGAAAAGGATGGTCTCTCCCCTGCAGCACGCCGCATTCCAGCCACACAGCACTCAACACTACCATGGGAGGGACAGACACTGCCTAGCAGCATCTCACAGCACACACCCGGAGAGTCTTCCCAGGAGCATATCATGGCTACAGCTCAGTCAGTGTTCTGTCATGGGAGCTGCTCCAGGCATTGTGGGATGCTTGTCAGTCTCAATCCACAGAATCCCAATAGCACTGCACCCCCACTGAGTTAAGGTACCAGAAGGAAATGATGCAGCTGCCCTCCGCAGCCACCTGGAACTTAGTGCCAGCTCTAGTGACATCAGCTTACCTGCCTCACCTCTGCAGGCTCACATACACAGGACTCTCACTACCCTTACTGTCCTCCCTCTGGCCTTTAGATGTCTTGAGTTCATCGTCTTCCATCTGCCACAGGGCCTTGGCACACACTTCTTTATCACCAACACCCAGCCCGGCCAGCAGCACCCAACAGGCACCTCGTGAAGACCCCTCACAAGCCACGCATGACCAGCATGGCCTTGTCCTATGCCACATGCATGGTACGCAGACCCAGGGACCCAGGGTAAGGGACAGGAGAGGGTGCATCAGACACAGCAGCCGCCTCCTTTAGGAAACGTAGGGTGTGAGGCTGATACCACAGAGGAAAAAACCCTATCACAGGGACTCACACCCCAGGGAGGCGCCCTCTGGAGGTGCAGCCAACCAGAGGGTTTGGAAGGTCCTGTCCAGGAAACCTTTCTGAAAGAAGGATTGAGGGAGGGTATCAGACAAAGAGAGCAGCAGTGCCTGGATCCCAGGGCAATGCCAGAACAGCAGGGAGGCTGCTCCCCCTCACCCCGTCCCTGTCACATACACACACACACACACACACACACACACACACACACACACACTCCTGCCCAGCCCCAGGCCAGGCCCAGGGCATTGAGTTTCCCACAATTGCATTCCTGCCTCCATAGCTCATGCAGCTCCCAGGCTGAGCCTGGCAGCCGCACGGGCTGTGGCCACGCACACCATCCCAGGGCTGGCTGTGTAAGGGATCCCACTGCCCGCCCAGGGGACTGGGCCCCCTCCAACCCACCACTGCCCAGCTGCAGGCCACAGCTCCCTGGAGGAGCTTGAGCAATGCTCAGTCTCTGAGATGCCACAAAGCTCCCCACCACAGGCAAGGGCCCGGAGCCAGCAGCCAAACCACCTGAGTCTGCTGACAGCTGATGTCCAAAGACCTCCACAAGGAGAGGTGAGAAGATTCTGGGGAGACACAGGGCAACAAGGACATTCTCCATCCTCCTGAGTCAAGACTGAACTGGAAACTCCTCATGCACCACACATGAATTCCCCTTAGTGATGGTGCCCTGCCCTCCAGGAGGCCTGGTACAGAGGGCTATGGGGCCACAGCCCTCACCCTATTCCATACAGACACGACCAGGGAGCCCCCAAAGCAGCAGGTGCTAGAGCCAGCTCATCTGGCTCAGGGGAGCAGGTAAAATCTCCCCGGGATTTGCCAGCCAGTTGCTAGACCCAGCCATGAGGGAGAAGTAAATCATACAAACTCATAAAGAGTCGTTGCCAAAATACAAAGGTGGTGAATGCTCATGCTCAACCTAACTCTTTTCCCACGGCTCACCACTACCTGTGCTCCTGAGGTCACCTACACCTCACAACCAGGGTGCCAACACACAGCCCTTTGCAGCTCCCTGTGCAGTGTCGTGATGCTGTTCACTTGACACTGGCCATGGCAGGGTTATTGATTTTACCAGGGAGATCAGCACATACTACCAACCAGGGTTCGTGCTGTTTTGTTTTGCTTTGCTTTTTCTGGGGAATTGGTTATAACACATCCATCCAGCCCTGGGGTGTCCATCCAGGCCCTCATTGTCTTCTCTCTCGGACATCAGCATTGCTGGCCCATCAAGGAACAACCTGACAACCCAAGACAAAGTAACTTAGACCCCACACCACCTGGCTGTCACTTGCAAGGCTCATGATTCCTCAGTTACTACTGGTCCTCTCTACCTGTTAGTGTGGCTGTACACTAGACCTGATCCTAGTGCCACAAGAGGTGTTAAATGAGCTCATAGGTCCTCAAGACACAGTTAACAGGAAAGGCCTTCAGAACATTCATAGAAAACTCTTATTGTTTCAGTTCCATTTTTCCACAAATTTTTTTGAACCCTATTCATCCATGCCTTGGATCAGAGCTGAACAAATTATGCCTATCATGGACCACACAGTAAATATTTTATGGGCCATACGGTCTCCCTTGCAACTACACAGCTGCTGTCACAGCCAAGAAGCAGGCGGAGACAACACAGATGAATGAGCATTGGCCGTGTGTGCCAATAAAGCTAGATTTACAAAATATGGGTGGGGGTCAGATTTGCTGACCCCTGCTCTCCTTAAAGAGGAAGCTTTTGTGGTTTTTAGCTACATTCTTCTCAGCCCTGTCACAATGAGAAAGTTGGGTCCCAGGGTGACGAAAGTCTTCCCTTGGGTTACACAGAAAGTCAGCAGAAGGGGAATGTCCTTGCCCACCCCGCTCCCCAGGGCTCTTCCAAGACACCTGAGCAGGTCTCTGGAGCTGCAGTGGGGGAGAGGGAGTTCAGAGCTGTGGGGAGCATAGAATTCCCTTCGCCCTTCTAACTGCCCTGGCTTCACCTTGCAAAGAAACCCTACACAAACCAGTGGGCCAGACGGAAAGAGGAGAACCCTTTAAAAGAGAGAAGGTAATGCAGAAATTCCCAGACCTCCCTTCCGAATTCAGGGCCGGCTGCGACGTTAAGCAGAATAGCAGGCGAGGGTGCAACCCAGTTTAATTGACAGCTGGAGCCAGGGCTTGGAAGCGGCTGCTAAACTCCTTGCAAAATAACTGGCTGGCCCCTAGGGAACTGGAGAGTGGAATCAGGAAACCTGGAGAATCCCCAGTGCCACGTGTGGGCTGGCACAGGCAGGCATGTGTGCATGTGTCCCTCCAGGGTTTCCACAGGCCAAGGCTGCAGAAATGGCTCAAGCAGGTCTGACCCCAAGCCAGAGCGCCAGGGGATCAGGACAGCGCTGCATCCTGGTTTGCCTGGCACGGTCCTACTTACTCAGGTCTGCTTTCCCAGCATGATCAATCATCAACTTCCCTCATAAATGCCCAAGGACACACATCCCTGGGTCACAGGTGTGCTGACACTTGACTGAGGTACACGGAAGTCCCGAACTTCAGCATCCAAAGCAACATGAAGCCAGGGTGCTCCTAGTGAGAGGGTTTCCCTAAGCTGTCCTTGTATATGAGCGAGCAACAAGCCCCAGGAGGTCCCCACTGGCAAGGGGAGCCAGCCTCAAACTGGTCCACAATGCCCAGCACAAAACAGGTGCTTGGTTTTTCTATTCAAGAGTCTAGGGACACATGGCACTGCCTTTCAATGGCCCAGGTCCAGCCCTGCTCCGGGCACTAACGAGGCAAACTCCTTACACCTCCCAGGCGTTGCCCTTGCTCAAAGTGCCAGCTCCGGGACTCATGCCCGAGTACCCTGCACACAGCCACACAGCAAGGCCTCATCCAGGCCCTTCCCTTCCCACCCACACCCGACCTCCTTCTCAGCCAGCTCAAATCCCAAATCACTGCCGCCTGGCACCAGCTTCTCCCTGACCCCCTTCCCCAGTACTGTTGACTCTCAACTGGCCTTCCCTGCAGCCAACGCCTGTCTCTGCAGGGTCTCATGCCCTGTGGCTGGAGACGCACACCTCCGCCAACCAACTCCAGGCTTCCCAGGGTTGAGGCCTGGCTGCCTGGTGATGGGAGGCAGCCCAGGGCTCTAGCCAGGTATGCACATCAAATCCTCCCTCCTAAGGACCCCACTCTGGAGGAGAAACACCGCAGCCCCAATCCCATAAGAGAAGGAAAGCAGCTAGAGGAGCAGAGTGGATCCACTGTCTCGGGCCCAGCAGCTGGTGAGGTTCTTCTCTGCTCCCAGCATCTCCTGCAGTCACATGAGTACTCAAGTGATTGCTTCAGAGCAGCACTGCCCAAGAGAACTTTCTAGAAGTAGTAAAGAGACTATTCTGGAGCTGCACTGTTCAACCTGGTAGCCAGCCACTGGCCAGGCTAGTCCTAAAAATGGGGCTCATCTGAACAGAAGGAAGCTGAATGTTCTTACTTAGATTGCTCTAAATGTTAAGTTTACATGGCCATGTATGTCTTGTTTGGAACAAGTGCAGTTCCAGCAACTCAACCATAGAACCCACCTCCACATGTCATGAGACACATGTGACACTAATAGCCTGGTGTGGCTGAGAAAATAGGAAAATCAATTTCTATTATTCTTACCGTCTTGGAGGGGTTGAGTAAAACCATGGCATCTATGTGTATAGGTGCTCATACTACACAGTCTCACATACACACACACAACCCACTGTGTGCATTCACAGCCACATGTGCACACATGTACTCAGATGACATGTGCATACGTGTGCATTGCTTCATACATACTCAGACTATAAATGCACATGCACTCATGCACTCCCAAACTACACATGTGCACACACTATCTGTGTCAAGTGGCTCCCACAACACCGGAGACAGGCTGAGCAAGCTCCCTCCAGCCCTTAAATTCTCCCAGGCTGTGAGTGTGTGTATGGACAAAGTCACATCTCTCCCCGACACACACACCAGGCTCAGGCATCTCAGAAAACCCTTCAGGACATCCTGAGCCAAGCAAAGAGGCAGGCCTTGGAAAAATCCTCACACAGAAGGGCAGGCCCAGGGCAAGGGCGACAGGATGGATTCCGTGAGCTCATCCCCGGCCGCCGTCACCAGAGTTCCCAGAGAGGCTGGTGGCGTCGGGAGGGAGTCACTGGGTGGGGGCCGGCGGTGGTGGCTGCGGCGGCAGCGAGGGGTGTGGGGCGAGGAGAGGGAGGCAGATGGAACACGCTATAATAGCGGCTTTGTGCTCCGCTTCCCAGCTCCCTGGGAACGCCAGGAAGATTATGAAACCCGGTGTCTTTGGGAATGCCAGGATATTAGCTGGAAAAAGAATAATACGAAAATAAAATAATGCTCGGGATGGAGACAGCAGACGATTAGCAGACGGAGCCAGGGCCTCCCGCTCCGTGGAGGGAGCCAGGCTTGGCCCCTGCAGAAGGCTTCAGGGAAAGGCTGCCGTGCTAATGAGCAGACTGGGCCTCCCTTCCAAAAAGACGTCTTCCAGAGCAGAGCTGGCAACAGGGCCCAGCTTGCCTGCAGACCACGGGCCAGGGAAGTAGTGGCAGGAGACGAGGGCCATCCCAGGGCCTGGTCCTCGGGCGCAGGCACCCAAGACTGTCCAATTACTAGAAGGCCACCTGGCTGCCTCCCAACATCTTCCTCCCCCAACAGGCACCATCTCAGAGCCCTTATCTCCTGCACCTGTAGGACACAGGTGTTTTCCTGTGAGCACCTCTTCCTTGCCACACTAAGTTACCACAGGTCAGCCTCCGCCAACCAGGTCAAGTCACCATTAGATCTCTTTTCTTCCCCCAAGGAGTAGGAAAGAAAGCATGTCATTTTGCCTCAACTTCCTCTCCAAGACCCAGGCCTCACATCATTAGCCGGACATGGGCACACCCTGCCCCTCTCCACCTTCATGATGCACCATGCCTTTCACATCCCCCCCACACCACATCACTACTACCACCTGGCCATCATGCAGAGTCCCAGGTCCCTCCCAGGCTCTGAATCAAGAACCTGCAGCACAACGTCCCCAGACCAGTGTTAATGCTGGGCAGCACATCTCAGAATGTATCATGTTTCCTCCTTGCAGTGACCCAGGCTGTGGGACACAGGCACAAGTGACCCATCCCCAGCTGGTGAGCAAGGGAAGCAGGACCCAAGCCACATCTGTACCTCACCAATCTGCCAAGAGCATCCAAGGGACATCTACATGAACCAGAGTGGACGTGAGCCTGGAGCCTTGCAGGGGCCTCAGTACAGCCTGGACGAAGATGACAGGCTCAGGGTGGGAGCCCAGCCTAACCTCTGCCCTGGCAGGAAGCACACAGAGGTGGCCGTGAGGAGGGATGAGGTGGGGTGTGGTGTGTGTCTGTATGTGTTGGAGCGGACAGAGCTTCGCCTCCTGTGGGCACAGAGTGATCCAGACGGCTGCTGTCAGATGTGCCTACAGCTCCATCCAAATGCCGAAGACACCTGAAGACTGTCCAAAGCTCTGCGGTCCTCAGACTCCAGGTCTGCGGGATCCACCCTCTCCAACCACTGTCTCCCTCTGGTGCACACTGCAGCCAAGTTCTGCCAAGACTCAGAGAGCCTCACTGCACGACCATCTTGTGCTAGTCACCTCTGAATCACAGTTGGCCACTTCCCCTGTGCCTCTGGACTTGACCCTCGATTGCAGCAACCCTTCCCCCACACAGACTCAGCCCCCAGTGTCTCTGCTTCTGGATAATGTGCTGCCCGCTTCTCCCAGCCTCCAGGCCACACAGTCATGCTCACCTTCCTGCAGGTCCCAGCCAGCCCCAGTGCTCCCATCCACACTTCTCTGGGTGGGCACCCATGGCCCTCCCACTCACAGCTGACACTCAGACCCCAGGCCACCCCAACTCCCTGCCCCCAGGTGCCTGGCGGGTGGCCACCAGCTCTGTCTTCCACCATGTATGTCAGCCTTACCAGAGCCAGCAGTGACCTCATCGCGGCCCCAGGCCCGCCAGGCCACCTGGCAGCCTGGCAGCCTCACCTCTACCAGCTGAGCCCCTGAGGCCCGCCATGACTTTTTTTTTCCCCAAGCCCCATCTCTCCACCTCCCTTCACCCTGGCCCATGGCAGCTACCCCAACAGTGGCTTCACTGCTGACCCCTACCCACAACTCCCGATAGCCTCCTGCTGGGAGGTTACCCCTCTCGTGAATGAACCATGAGGAGCTGATGAAGAATCTTGAAGCCCAGGTCAGACCAGAGCACTCCTCTGCTCCACAACCCACACTGGCTCCCTGCCGCCCACTGAGCAGAGTCCTTTGTAGCCAGCCGGAGCACTTTGCCCAGTGCTGTTCCCAGAGTCCTGGGCTCCCTTCCCCACCCCAACCTGGCGATGCCATCAAACACAGACATTGGCTGGTCTAGGCCGGCCCATCAGAGGCCTCTCCATTCCTCACCCTCTCACCCCACCACCACCACCACCCTGGGTGGAGGCTGGTTCCTGTACAAGTGAGAGAGAAGCCAGTCACACCTGCAGGAGCGACATTGAAATGGCTGCCATGATTGAGAAAGCAGCACTCTGGGGTCTCCAGCCAAGGGGGAAATAACAGCTCTCCATGGGCTGTGCCGGCTCACCCAATGGCCACTTCTGGCTGTTGCGAAGCCATTTATCACTGGCACTATCTTTGCCTATGCAGAGCACAGCAGCCATGCCACAGACAGGGCCTGGGACACCTGTGAACATCTCCTACTAGATAAAAATCCCAGTCCACCTCGCAGGCTCCCCCACCTCCACCCCCACCAGTCCACTTTCCTGTTGAGCCCATCTGTGCAAAGTTTCATGCTGACAGGAGCAAATCCCAGCTCCTCCAGATGATTGCCCAGCCCCCTCACATCTGGCCCAGACCTGAGCCTTCCTCCAGGTTCTCCTTACCCTCCAGCTGGAGCTGGAGCCACAGGGTCACTCGCAGATGCTGCCCCACTTCCAGCCCAGGACAGTGGGAAATACGGAGCAGCAGCCCTTCCCCAGCCCAGGCAATAGGTCCCCACCACCCTGTTCCTGTTCCCGCCTGACCACCAGCCACCCCAAACTTCCCACTTACACAACTCCAGGGCGAAGGAAGGCTTCACTCCCTTGTGCACATGGTGGGGGCTGGCCACTTCCAGACTGCCATAACCTCCTTGCCTCCACTATCTCGGTATGCCACTACTGGCTTCTATTCCTATTGCTGTTCCCACCCCATCAGACCTAGAGCCCACCCTTCTGCACCCTTCACCCCAACCCCTACAGCTGGAGACTGTCCCACAAGTCTATACCCTAGCCAAATACACGAATGTACACATACATAACTGGTTGTGTGCGGGCAGCCTCACACCCAGCTGCTAGTGTAGCCATGGACCCTGCTGCCCAGTGTCACAGTCAAGGACCCACAGTGGAGAAGGTAGAAACAAAGACCTGGCTAGATCTCAGAGTGGGCATCTCATCCAAAGCCGCTTACTCTCACTCCCACCCCTGAGAGCCCCAGACCTCAGGGGAAATAGTGTGCCCTCTGGCCCCAAGTGTCCCCACCAGACTGCCCCACAAGCACCCGTTTGTCTGTTTGCAGAGTCAGCCCATTGGTCACAGAGCATTCACCTCTGGGGCTCAGTTGCTAAAGCACCTCTCTCCCCCAAAATCCCTAGGGCTACCCATGAGGTGGCCCCTGTCTCATGAGTATGCCTGTCCAACCAAGGACACAGTGGGATCACCACACCCTGTCTGGTTTGTCACCCAGCCTCTTCCACAAGCTCTGGGCTCCTTAGCTCCACTCAGAGGTCAGAGGCAAGAAGGCCAAAGTCAGCCTCTCTCTGTGTCCATCTTGGCCGTGCCAAGAAAGTTGCCACTTTATTTTCAGAGGAGACCCAGGCTGGCCAGTTCCTGGCCACAGGAACCAAGGCCAAGACAGCAAGCCAACACTCCACCCTAAAGCCCTAGCCAGCACTGGCTTCCCACACCTGCCTCTCCCACATCCACACAGCACAGCTCTGCACCCTGAGCCCCATCAACAGTAGGCACAACCCCACGTACCAGGGCCCCCTCGAGAGCAAACACAGCTGCAGGCCCTGTCTTCTCCAGTGGCTCCATGCGGCGGCGCCAGCGGCGGCGTCGAAAAGCATCCGTCTTGCGATACTCCAGGTGGAACTTCCAGCCAAAGAGTGAGGCATACTCCCAGCCCTCGCCCTCCGCCTCCGCCTGCCTGTGCTGCACCAGGAGAGAGTGGGGCATACTCAGAAACTGTTTGGCAGGCCCATGGGGATTCCTAGGCACACCTCCTACTGTGCCTGCCTGCCTGTCCTCCATGACTCTCCACTGGCTCCCACACCAGCACCCTCCCTGTGAAGAAACCTGGGAGGGCTACCCGGAGGCAGTGGCTGCAATTCCGAGAACCCCAAGTCAGAAAATCCAGAGACAGGAGGAGTCTCCATGCACTGGGAGAAAAATGGAGGAGCCAGAAAGAGAAGGTAGCCTGGGGTGGTGATGAAAACACTGGGCTTTGATTTGCTAACTTATTTGAATTATAGGTAGATTGCATATAGCCAAGGTTTTCTTGTCATTTCCTTTTACTTCTTCACATCCCAGCCTATAAAAATGGATGTGGGCTTACAATTCAAAGGTGAAATGAAGATACCATTTCCTTGGGGGTGGGAGGCCGGGCCTTGGTCAACTGTGGAGGGGAGCCACGCTTTCTACAAAGGAGACCCTGTCCAGGTGCCTGGAAGTCGCTTATCCCCAAGTTTCTGAGGCAGACAGACTGAGACTTCACATTGCCTCACCTAGGCCACACACAATAAGAGCCAGCCCCGAAACCATTCATACCCACTCCAGGGAAAACCTCATGCCTGCCCTGGCTACCCACCATCTGCATCCTAGGAGCTCCTTAAGCCTATCTGCTTCAAGGCACCTGGAACAGCTGGTTGTCCGTATTCCTGGCCCCCACTCCCCTCAGAACCACAGCTGTTCCTCCTCCCTGGACATTCTGTGCAGGGAGCAAGGAAGGAGCCCGGGTCTGGCCAGTGCTGCTCCCGGCAGGGAAGACCTAGTTGTGGAGCCACAACTCAAATATGCTCTTGGCCAGAAAGGACACACAGGGCAAGAGGGAGTAGGAGGGGTGACTGAGAGACTGTGCAGATCACAGACATCTGTACGACCCGGTGGCAAAATGTGTCTGCTGCGTGCACTCCTGCAGGCTGGCCATGCCCCGTCATACCGACACATGACTGTGGTTATGTGTGTTCACGCAGCTGGCTGCCCAGCACATGCATGCCATACTGAGCCAGCAACCATGCCTAGCACCCAGTCACTGTGTTCCAGGGAACTGCCCACCACTGCCAAAGGGAATGTCTAACCAGGGTGCTGTGGAACCCAGCGGTGCTTGGTCAATGACTGACAGCAAAAAAGACACACAGCCCAGCTCTCAGGCCTCCCGACAGGGCCAGGCCAGTGTTCTCAGGGGCATGCCCTCACCACTGACACTCCTGAGAGTGTCCTTAAAGCCACATCTCAAATTTTGCTGCTAGGAAAACGGGCTTCAGTCACACTCAGGCAGGCCTTTGCACCTTCTGAGCCTGCGGGTAGCACCCTCAAAAAGACATGGGCTGTTGACTGTGCTCTGTGCATATGTGAACTGGGTGTGTTCCATGCAAGCATATGGAACCATCTCAAGTGACTCTTGGGTGCCTGTGCATGACACGTGCACACCTGTGTGTGTCTGGGTGCACACAGATCTGCATCTCACCCAGTGGTGGCCTCCCTCCCACCACCTGCTGGCTCACCCTCTTCAGGGCTTCCATCTGGCTGAGGTCCCTCCTGCGCAGGCGCACCCAGCGCCGTCGACGGTGCGTGTAGAACATCTTCTCAGCAGGTACCCAGTGCCTGGGCTTTCTATCCGGGGGCATAGCGATGCTGTACTCCCAGCCTGGGTGGAAGATCACTTGTCACTCACTGCCTGGTAGTGTGTCCTACCCTCCCCTGAGGGCCAGGGTCTCTGAGATCTAATCTGTAGCAGGAAGAGTCCCAGGGGAAGCACCCTCCAGGGGTCCTGACCCTCAGCTGCCCCCACCCATGGGGCAGGGCTGCCTACCTTGTTCATCAACAGCCCGGTTGAGGTCAGTGGACCACTCTTCGTCTTCCCACTTCCAGCCCAGAGGGCATTCAATGTCATCCTTGGGCAGTACCTTCTCCCCATTCTAGGAGGCAAACAGGATGGATGAATGTAAACAGACACAGCTTAGAGCAGAGGCAGAAGAGCGGCCCAGGCAAAAGGCAGAGCCACTGGGAACACGTGTGACCCTGTGTCCACACATCCTGCTCCCGTCGGCTCCCACAGTGGTCCTCTGGGAACTAAAGCCGGCTCAAGGAGGGAGGACATCTCTGCCTCCTGTAAGCCACAGCCCCTGTAAAACCAAACATCCAGGACCCCCTGCCCCTAAGCACTGCTTTACCACATCGGTGTAGTTGTCACTCATGTAGATCCACTGGCCTCCGGGCAGCCGTGTCTGGTTCTCAAACACCTCCTCCACGAAGCTCAGGTGGCCAGCATCAGCGTCATGGAGCAGGCTGTGGGGGCAGGGCCACTCAGCACCTCTGTGGAAGAGACCCCCACCCTGCCACCCCAACCTTTCTCCAGGACAACACTTGGGCCTTGGCCAACCTTCACCTGTCAGGCTCGCTGGGAGAGAGATGGAGGGGAGAGTACAAGAAGAACGGGCCAGACAACAAAAGGGAGAGCCAGGGACATCCAGGGCCACAAGGCCACATTGCCCAAAACAAACAGGGATGGAGACCAGGGACACTTAAAGCCAGTGAGGCAGCAGACACTCAGTCAAGAGCTGTAAGAACAGGGAACGCATGAGCTGCACATGCAAGATTGGAGTCCTCAGCTGAGTCAAATATTCTATGAGCTGATTTTAATTAAAAAAATAAAAGTGGAGTGTCAAACAACAAAGAGGCAGAGACAGCCATGCAGACAGAGAAGGACCATGCTGATCTGAGAAAGGACAAAGAGAAAGAACCACTGGGAGGCACAGGTGAGCATCCCCGGAGGTGAGGACTCACACACACAATGCAGGTGAGGGGCTGGCTCAAGAGAGGGACTACACTCAACAGGTGCAAAGCTGAACAGAAGCAGAACAGTCACTAGGGCCCCTCCACAAAAGACTCCTGCCCCCATCCTGGGAAGATTCAACTGGAGCTCCCACAACCAGCCCCAGGACAGCGAGTGCAGGGACCACAGTGATGCACAGAGCCGAGGCTGGGCAGAAGGGGCGGTCATTGGCTTGGCCTCCCCTGAGCTTCCTCTGTCTAGGACTCACGTCTTCTCCGGACACACGAACCAATCCCCGGCCCAGGCCCAGCCAGCAGAGGGGCGGAAGCTGTCCTTGGGCAGCTTGATCTTGCCCGTCACGTCAGAAAACTTGGGGTAGGTGAGGCCCGTCGTGCCCCAGTTTCCAACCAGGGCCAGCTTGGTCTGGTTCTCATACTGGAGGGTGAGGAAGGAGAGGTTGTGAGCGGGGTATGGCAGCTTGCAGCTCTGAGACAGGCAGGGCCGAGGCAGCTGGCACTCACAGTTTCAGCAAAAACAGACAGTTTCCCTTCAGCGAACGGGTTGAACTCCTTCTCATCCACAGATAACCCAAACCAGAGCTTGACCCGAATCTGCACTGGCATCCTGGCTCCGGGCGTCTTCTCCATCGGATACTGGGAACCGGAGAAGGAGAGAAACCCACAACACCCCACCTTCAGGATCAGGATGACCCAAGTAGGGGGGGAGCTGCAGCCCATGCCCCTCCCCCCGATCCCACTGACAGGTGTGTACCCCATAGGAGAATGGGTTAGGGTCTCACAGAGGAAGAGTAACAACCTCCAACCTGCCTGCCAGGAGTCCTCTCCATCCCAGGAGCCCTCTGCAGAGAAAGCCAGGCCCAGACAGGCTCCCTGCATCTCCCCTGTCCCTTTCTGTGCCTGAGAAGCTCTGTGCCGTGAACTCTCTGCAAACAGGGAAATGATTTATAACTGCCCCCATCCAACATGATAGCCACCAGCCCTGGATGGCTGTTGCTCATTTGAAATGTGGTCAGTGTGCCTGAGGAGCTGAATGTTGGGTTGTATTTCCCTTAAATTCACTAAAATAGCCACATATGGCTGCCATGCTGGACGGCATCATCGGAGACTCCCACCTCCGAAGGCAACCCGGTGGACGGAGACCAGCAAGGGGAAGAAATCCAAACTTCCCTGTTCGTTTTCAGGATTCAGGGTGGGTGCTGGAGGTGCACAGCCCCGACGCCCTGAACTTCCCAGAGCTTATCAGCAGGCTAACCACAACTCACTGCTCCTCTACTGCTTTTCATCCCTAAGCTGTCAGAAGTGCTGCCAGACTGGAATAACCACAACATCCCAGCATTTACAAAAAGAAAAAAAAAGTATTCTCCACAATTACTTCATCATTTGGTTGAAACCAAAGGTCATCTATGGCCTGAAGAACAGGAATTCCTCGCTCTTAGAAAAATGCCTGGTCCCCTGCAGGAGGTAACACCCGGACCCCCCTGCCAGGTCTCCTGTACCCCAGCTCCAAGGAAGGTGTCCTCCAGGACAAGGAGACAAGAGCATGGAAAATAAGGACTTGGGTGGGCTCAGGAGAGCAGAGGGAGGCTGAAGTAAGGGCTCTGAAACTTGGGGTGGGGGCATAGCTCCCCCAGAGGGAGAGCCTGGGGCAGGTGCGTATGGTTTGGGCGCTGGACATGCCAAGGCCACAGTCAGCTCACATCTCCCAGTGCCTCCTCATCTGGTTCATGCTTGGTGAAGCCCCTGATCCCACATGTCCCCCCCACACTCTGCCCCCGGAAACTACCCCACAGCTGTTGGTTTCAGCTGTCCTCTCCCAGAGGCGGTTAGCTGTCTTCCCCACTGCAAACCACCAGCCCTAGGGAAAGGGCAGAAATGCCTGGCCCCCCCACCCCCGACTTCCCCCAGCCACCCCCAGCTCTCTCTCCTGCCGTCCCCAAGACGGGGCCAGCCTGCTGCACCCAAAATAGCAACAGCAAATAAAGAAATGTCTAGTTTGGGGCTCCTCTGCTCTCTGCCGGTGCTCATTTTTTCCAACTTTGGTTTAAGTTAAGAAACACCAATGTTTTCTTGGTCTCCACTCACTGCCAACATTTTTGTAGCGCTTGCTCAGGAGCTACTGGCAGGCTCATAAACTCAGTGGGGAAGACTTCGAGAAACAATTCTAGGTCTTTTTATTTTTTCCTTGCAATCAGGGAAATTTTTCAGTTTGCATTTCCCTGAGGCCAAGGGGCCAAAAGGTCAGAGGCTGGAGCCCACCCTGTAATGGCAAGCGAGCCCGTCAGCCCGTCAGGTGCACACAGTGGCTGGCGCCAGGCATGTGAGGCCACTCCTTTTCTGCCAGGTGAAAAACTGGCTTAGCAGGGAGGTTCCCAGAGGCCGGGGTCAACCACAAGGAGAATGTGCCCAAGGCAGAGTGGGCAGCCCATTCTCCACCCCCCAACACACACACACACACATACACACACACACCCCTACCTGATCCTCTCCTCTGGATAAAATCAGACTCTCCCCTGAGGTACCAGTGCCCATTCTAGGTTTCAGCAGTTGTCTTATCACCATGCTTATGAGCAAACATACTCCCCAAAGGAAAAGGGGAAGAGAGACTAACCTGCATAGATCCCCAGGCTCCAGCAAGACCGATCACCTGTGCTGTCTAATGGAATCTCAAAGTCTGACGCAAGCAGTCTGACCCTCCTTTTACAGGTGAGCAGATAGAAAGCAGTTCAGAGAGGCAGGCCACCTGCCCAAGGCCACACAGAGTTCCAGCCAGCCCTGGAAACCTGTCCACACACACTGAGGCTGTCCTCTCTACCCAGTCCAGGGGGTGATTGGGTTCACTGGCCAGTATATGAATGGGTCAACCAGCAGCCACTCAGAGATGGGAAGAGGTAAGGAAGCAAGGAGACACGGGAAGAGATGTGTAGAGAACAAAGTGGCTTGCAAGTTGAACTGTGCCAGGCTGGGCCATTTGGATGTGAGCAGGGCCATTTGGAGTCAACAAAGGGGGTGAGGGATGGGCCTGTTTCCCAGAGCCAGCCCCTGTACATGCTCCAGGCAGGGTAGCCCCAAATACTGCCCTTTGGAGATGTTGCCCTGGGGGGTGGGGGCGCTGGGCAGTTGCAGCTCAGGGAGGGTTCCCCACACTTGTTCTGAGCACCATGCTCCAGCTTCCTCACAAAGCAGCCCTTCTCTGTGTCCCTGCAGAAGCCCAGAGGGTAGGCCTGGGGATTCCTGCTCAGGCACCTGCTCTCTTCCCCCACCACCCCATTCCCAAGGCTGTTCAGTCCCCTCAAGGAAGGGAGGAGAGGCTGAGGGGGAACAGGAACAGGTGAACCGAGGGGATACATCACTTACTTCTAGCCCGTGATGGGTTCACCTGGTCCCAAGCCGCAGATGGCAGCCTTCCCAGCAGGGAGGTGCCTGAGCCTGCAGCTGGAGCTGAGGAACCCAGCCTGGGTGCAGAAGTCCACGCCATAGTGGCCAGAAGCTAGGGCTCAGGGTGGGGGTAGCGCGAGTGCCCAAAAAGGCAAGCACAGCCTTGAGAAATCAGCCCTACCCCAATCCCAGCCTAAGGCCTCACCCTCAACCTCTTCCATGTCCAGAATAGGAGCAGGAATCAGAAGCGGCAGGAGAAAGGCCCCACCTGGAGAAGACCAGATCGGGACTCAGAGACAGGAGAACTCACTTTGAGAAAGATGGTCTGCAGCTTGCCGCAGTCCTTGCCACAGAAGCGGGCCCCCCGCCGGGAAAAGAGAACTTGGTGGGCCGGCACCCGCTGGTAGGCCACACGCTTGTCTCCCTGTAGCATCCAGATGATGATGTCTGGCAGGCTGTTCTGGGGCTGCGGGGAACAGGTAGGGGCAGTCAGGGCATAAGCATTGGTACACCCGGACCCATGACAACCCTAGGTTCATGTCCCACAGCCACTGCGTGAGCTGACCTACAACTCAGTGGCCACAGGGCCTCCACTCCCCCAGCAGCCATCCATACACTGCCCACCTTGGCCTCTCCTGGCTGACTGGGCTGTCTTCAGTGACTATGAGCCCCAGAGAGCAGGGCACCACTCTACCCATGGTACCCATAGGAACCCACAGAAAATTCCCCTTGCATCTGCTAAGAGATGCTCATGCTGGGTGTCCCCAAACGGTACATACACATCCATTAGAGGCTAAGGCTAGGTCAGGGACATAACCTTGCCCTTCAGTCAGCAGTCTCCAAGGTCCCCGGAAAGCGGCCTTGAGCAAGGCCCCACATGCACCAAAGGCATTCCCACCCCCACCGCTGCTGGAGGACACTCGCCCCTCTACCCCTCTAACAGCAAGACTCCAGCCCCAAGCAATCAATGGTCTCTGAAACAGGGTCCAGCCCAGAACAGAACTGTAAGGTGCTGAGCCCATGGGGCCTTGGACAGTGAATGACATTGGCTCCCTTTGATTCAAAGGATAGCGAGCCAAGAGTGCCTAGGGCCCAGTGACCCCATTGGGCGATGTTCCCAAAGCAGACACGTCACAGGGACCATTTCCCTTAATTTCTCCAGAGAGCCTAGGCAGCAAGCCAGGCACTTCTACCTGACATGCGAAGAAAGCCAACAGAGAAGTAAGGGCTCAGAATGTACGTTCCTGACAGCTGACAGCACACGGCTCTTACGCCATGACCCCAGGAGCTGCAGTGCCAGTTTCTTGCAACTTGGAAACGCAAGTTTTCAGCCTTCCTGGGGTCCCTGTGGTTGGGACCTCCGGAGGTACTCTCTTCCCTGCTCCCATCAACCCCTGGGGAATTCTGATGCATACACATTGAAGAAAAGGGTTTCTAGCCTGCACTCTGCCTGAACCACTGGCAGGTACATTGTGGTTTGTGCTTAGATCTCAAGGGCCACCCTAACAAGATCCCGAGGTGACCAGTGGCCACCTGAGGGGCTGGTCAGTTCTGAGCAACACAGCTGTCCCCAGGGAACTGGCCTTGTGCCAGCAGGTCCTGAACTGGACGACACCCAGGAACCCTCACTCGCCCCAGGCAGCATCTCCACCTGCTCTTCCATATGTCCTCCTCCCCGTGCCATTCCCCCAACACTGCTTCCAGGGAGACCCTTTCCTCACCACTCCACCTCCTCCCTGGGGGTCCCCACATGGCTCTGGGGGGATGAGGGGTCCATAATGAGGACCCCTCATTCCCATGGGCTGCCTGCTCACCAGGAGTTGTGTGGGTGCTTCTGGCCTCTCCAACCTTGGGTAGGGGTATGAAGGTAACAGAAAGGGCACCCCCAAAGACACACTGAAGCCAACTCTCTCTGGCAAGGTCCAGCTCAGTATAACAGGGTTGGAGACACATTGCCCAAGAGAGGCAGGCTTGAGGTCAAGTCCAACAGGCATAGGCTGGCAGAACAAGGTCCCTGGAAGGCAGCCTGTAGCACCAGACCTATAGCCAGTACGGTCCTAGCTGTGTCTCTGACATACTTTGGGAAGCAAAGAGAATTTATTAAACACCTACAGTGTTCAGGGTCCATGCTGTCCCCCATGACACTCAATGCCTGCTGTATATGGGGTCTCTGAGACTCAGAAAAGGCAAGTTGCCTGCCTAAGGCCACCCAGCACTGGCCCAGACCACCCCTGAGTTCCTCTCCATTCTGGGAGTCCAGGGTTAGTACCTCCTCAGCCAGGGCACGGAGACGCAGCAGCCAGTCCTCCGCCTGCTCCAGGACAGCCGGGAGCCCACCATGGCTGAGCTTCAGAGCCAGGGCGGCCTCTGTGATCTGGCTCAGGTGACGGCTACGCAGCTGGTACAGGTAGTGGTCCAGTTGGGTGGCAGAGGGTGTCTCACGGGCGTTGTGCAAAGGCTGACTGCAAAGACACACGTGATTGCACTGATATTCCCGAGTTCAGGCGCACATACATACACACACACACACGTGTGTGTGTGTGCACAGACTCACAGCAGGCCCCAGGCCCTAGGTCCACCTGCCAGGCGCCTGCCCCAACCTGATCTACTTTCACAGTCCTCACTACCCTACCCAACCACGCACTTCCCACTCTGAAGGCCTCCTGCCCTTTACCCTTGGCAGTCTATTTGGAACTCACAAGGACAGTTGGGAGGCTGCCAGCCAGAATACAGATGTGTCCTCCAGGGGCAGTCCTATATCACCCGCCCAGACCCCTCTGGCCCAGAACAGCCCCTGGGGAGAGAAGGGGGTTCCCCCACCATCCCAGAAACCACAGCCCCGAGCCCAGTGTGAGGGGTCCTTTGGGAGGCAAAGCTCCTGACCACCTCCCAGCCTCCCACCAGGGCTGCTCCTGGCCAATGCGCCCCTCTGGGGTGAGTGAGCACATCAGGGTTGCAGCAGGGAATGGGAGCCTCCGTGCTGTCTCCTCACCTGGCCAGGCCCCCTTCCGACCACTCCCGATCACAGGTGGGGTCCACCCCGCCCCCACCACACACCCCCCAACCAACTGGCCAGAGGAGCCTTCGACTCCCCAACAGGACATCAGTCAAACCCGCCGACTCCGCTCCCACAGCTCGCCCCCTCCCTTTCCCCTCCCCGCAGCGTCTCGACTCCCGGCTCCCGGCTGATTTATTTTTCTGCCAATTTCCCCGAGCTATGCAGAACCAATTACCGGCCGAGCGCAGCGGCACCGCCGCGCCAGATCCACCACTCTGGCAGGCCCTCGGCGCGCTGCATTTTTCCTGTTATTTTTTTTAATTGAATTTTTAGGGTGGGGGGAGCGGCAGGCAAACTCCATCTCGGAGAAACTTAAGCCCTGGGGCCTGTCTTAGGTCACGTACTGCACACCCTGTAGTAATATAATATTTACTGCCCAAGGGTGCCGCGGATGGGGCTGCCCGGGGCTGGGAACGGCGGAGGTGCAGGGGCACGCTCCGGGTGGAGGGGGCCCCTGCGCTGGGGCTTGCCTGGACCTGAGGAAGGTTGAGGGGCCAGCACAGCCTGCCTCGGTGGTGACTTAGAGAGCCCAAGACAGCAGGTACAAAAGGGTAGGGAGGTGAAAGGCAGGCTGATGACGCTGCACCCTGCAATGCTCCTGACTTGGAGATCAGGGGTGGGTGCACGGCAGGGCTCAGCGCAGGCTCACCCAACTGTGCACAGTCACTGCCTGCCCTGCCAGACCCAGAAGGGTGCCTGTATCAGGGCTGGCCACCAGGAGGGGCCAGCGTCCAACCTGAAAGGTAATTGGTCTCTTGTCACTGCTCCCCCACGTTCCCTCTGGGCCTGGACTGGCTCTCATAGATCCAGGTGGTGCCTGAAATTCCCTTACCTCACAGCCATGTGTGCATCCTACAGAAGGAGGCACTCTACTTCCTGCCCAAGCACCTGGGACCTGGGACAGCCAACCAACCCACCCCTTCCAGGAGGATGATGCAAGGTGACAGGCAGAGCAGAGGCATTTCCTGCCAAATCCTGCCAGAACAGAGAGATAGCCCAGGTCCAGAGGTCCCTCCCCCTGCCCCATCTCCTCCCCAGCTCTAGGTTTCCAGCACCTTAGACATGCCAAGGGTCCTCCCCACCTATGAGTCACCAGTAAGCCTACGGCCCACCCACCACCCCAAGGGGTGGTGCCATTGGGGTGCCAAGAGCTAATTTGCAGGCAGGGCCTGGGGGAGACAGAAATGCCCACCCACCTCAGTTGTGTCCCCCCAGCCCCACTCTAGCCTCACCCCATACCCTGGACACCTACCCTGTCCTGAACCCCTCAGCTACCTCCAACTGTGTTGATGCCTCAGAGATGGCCAGAGCTAAGAGACGATCACCCAGTCTCCTTCTGTACCTCAGTTTCTCCCATCTGTCAGTGGGAGATCATCATTTTGGTCAGTGAACACCTGTGCAGCACCTCACACGGGACACTGCTGTCATCACAACGCTCCTGGAAGAGCCCACACTGACCTCTATCCTGCCTGGCTCCCCTTATTCCTGGCATCCCTGCCTTCATCACACCTTTGTCACAACTCAGCTGCAGAGCTGCCCTTCCGCACCCACTTACCACCCCACCAGCAGGTCGCCCCTCACACTGCAGCCAGAATGGGCAGTTGAACCCCAGGGGATCCCGTTACTCTTCTGTCTCCCAGGACTAACCTCTCCTTAGCAGACCCTAAAGCCAGCCCTGTGTAAGGCATCAGCTTTCCTGCCCCCTACCCCGAATCCTAGGGCAGCAGGTGGTCAGTTTCCTCTCCAAAGGCCAGCCCTCACACCTCCATCCAAGTCCTCACCAAGCATTTCTCCTCCAGGAAGCCCCCCGAGGTGGAATTGTTGGACTTCAGTACACCTGCTCTGAGTTCTACAGCCCCAACAGCTGTTCCTCCATTAGCTCACTTTGATGTCCTCACCCCCAGCGGACTGAAGGAACACCCTTGTCAGGATGCTCTGGGTTCTTGGCCCTAAGCCTGCCAGGTTCTAGGAAGGTTTGGGGGTATATGAATAAATGAATGAGTGACCCATCTAGAATTCCATTACTGGGGGAAGAGGACATTCCTTGGGGGGTAGGATTTTTTTTTTAAGATATTTAAAAGGCAGAATGCTACACCAAGGGAGGGAGGAAAACAGAGAGTTCTCTCATGCATCCATTAGTTTCCTCCCCAGATGGCTGCCAGGAGCCCAGAACTCCATCCAGATCACCCACAGGGGTGTAAGGGCCTGAGCACTTAGGGCCATCTCACACTGCTGTCCCAGGTGTGTTAGCAGGGAGCAACCAGGGCTCAAACAGGTGTTCCTATGGGAAGCCATCATTACAGGCGTAACCAATGGGTGTCACAACACCAGCCCCAGGATCAGATTTTGAGAGATATGCACTTCCTCACTGGGGTACTAAGGACCTGAAAGGGCTGCTGCAAGAGGTGACTCCCTGTAAAGATTGTCAACAACAATACAATAATAAAAAAAAAATAGTCATAAAAAAAAAAAGAGGTGACTCCCATTTCTTAGCATGAAGGCCCCTCTGAGACCCTTTCCAAGAGGTTCCATGGCTGGACAGGGGGCGGGGTGATGAGATACGGAGGGGCCACAGAACACATTGTCATACACTCACACTTAACCCCAACTACACAGAAGTGCCATTACTCCTCATGAAGTCCACTGACAGCTGAGAGGTCCGCAGAAGTGAAGCTGCCCAAAGCCATAGAGCCGCAAAGCCAGTTATAGGGACAAGTATTTCAATCAATCTCCTGACAGTTTTTCTTCCCAACAATCGGAGTGACCAGTTATCAAGCCCTTCCTGATCATGGGCCATGCACTTGTTTCCATCATAAAGGAGTCATTCCTCAGACAGCCTGAAGTTCCAGGCACCCCAGTATCAGAGGGGGAGATGCAGAGACACGCCCCTTCTGTGGGGCCACTGTTCCTTCGATTCTGCATCACCCCATGCCCTCACGTCCTACAGCTCACAACTAGCTGTGTCAAGAGAAAGCTAACCAGAAACCATGGGCCCACTGCAGCCCTAGGGAGGGGCACTGTGGCATGTGCACACACACACACACACACACACACACACACACACACACTCAGGCCAACTTCTCCTGGAGATTCCATCAGGGAAATAAGAGGTCGGGGATCAGAGACACAATGCTCTCCATTCAGGTAAGCTGGGCCGCCCCAGGCCCACAGCTGCCGCTGCTGCAGGGAGATTTATGACCTGCTCTAAATGTCACCTTTTCAACTCCCCGCACTGGCTCCTCCACCTTTGCACTCAGCATGGGCTGGACTGCTGGCCAAGCATGGCTGGGAGACATGCCCTGCTCACCGCCACACACGAACACTCCCAGGGAAATGGGCCTCACCCTGCCAGCTAGCAGAGGAGGGCGCCAGGTACCCCCTACCTGCAGTCTGCAATGAGCTCATCCATCAGCCGAGCCCCCAGGGTGTCTGCGTCCTCCAAGCACTGCGCCTTCAGGGCCAGGTGGACCTGCGCCAGACCAGCTTCCTGTGGAATGGGCAGGCCAAGGTCAGAAAGCCATCAGGGTGCAGGACACCAAGACCAGATGCAAGCTCCTGGTCCTGTCCCCATTCAGTCCCTGAACCAAAAGGGAGTGACCACTTAAAGCAGAGAAGGCAGAGCCCAGGCTCAGCTATTCAAGAACATTCTGGGGTCCCCACACTCAAATGCTCCCAGATCCCCAGGCCAGGACCGATGACCTCACAGGTGGTCTCCAACAGTTCAGATGCTGCCTGCAGACTGAAACAGAATTAGCATGCATGCCCCTCCTCACCCACCACCTTCAAGCCAGGTTTTACACCCCAAAGCTGAGTGGCCCACTTTAAGGCTGTTCCAGTTCCATGCCTGGAACCCTCTCTCTCCAGAGGCTGCCACCCAACTAGGCTCAGAGCAAGCTGGCCTTCCTGGAGAGGAGAGGCTATGGGGAGAATCCACCTCCAGGCACAGCAAGTTCCTGCCCCAAACCTTCCCGGCCTGCAGCAGCTGGTCCCCCACTCTGAGCTCTTTGCCACCCCTCTCTCTCCCTGTGGTCTGAAGCCCTGAGCTGGGAAGTGAATCTGTCCATAGGTCCCCCCATGCACCTCTCCACCATGTCCCCCTGGAGTACACAGGAAGTACTCCAGGTTCACTGCACCAGTCTAGCACAGAGCCTGGAAAGCAAGCCCAGCCACTGCTCTCCGGCATCCATGGGGTCTGGGATGTGGCTGTGAGATGACAGCTGATCCAGACTCATTCCAAAGTCACTCCATCTCTTCTTTGCTGGCCTCTTCCCTCCTCCTCCAGAGCTGCTAGCCTCAAGGAAGATATGGCCCACCAGGCCCCCCCTACCCTTGGCCTCGTCTGGACCCCTGCACTGATCCAGTTCTTCTTGCTTCACCTCCCACCTCTCTAAGTGCTTATCTCCTCACCCACCTGCTCCCAGGCCCCTCCACCAGCTCCTCTATTGTTCCAACAGCAGCTGTACCTGCCTCCTCCACCTTCCCACAGACTACGCCCTCATGGCCAGCCTCCCTCCAGCCCATCACCTTCCCCCCTTGCCTTCTCCCCTCCCTCAGCCTCTCCACCTTTGTGATTCTCCAGGACTCTGGCCTACCTCCCAGCAACTGCAAGTGACCTCTGCAAGGTCCCTTCCTCACCTCCCAGCCAGACCTCACCACCCGCCCTCCTGTTCTCTGCTCTTCTCCCCAACTGCCCTGTCCAAAGCCACCAGGGTCACTCCCCACAGCATTCCTCCTCCTTGCAGCCCACAGCTTCCGCCCAAGGTCATCTCCTTGCCAGGGCACCCACCTAAGCAGCTGAGCTGAGCTCCTGCCTCCCATCTTGCCCAATGGGATATGACCTAGCAAGTCCTCCTCTCCCCGCTCCCCACAGGAGTCTCCAGAACCTACGTTTGGAAAGCCCTGTGTGAGAGGAGTGGAAAGACTATGCCCAGGGCAGCCTCTGACCTACAGCTAAAATTTCCAACACCGGCCTGCATACATGCTTGTGCGATGAGAGCCCAGGAGCATGTGAGGGGTGAGCAAGCTTGGCCAGCTGAAACCCTCATCCCTAGTCTAGTGACAATTTCTCCAAGCAATCCTCTTATCAGACTGGGGCTGTTCCCACCCTGCTCTTCCTGTCAAAACTGCAAGGCAAGACCACAGACTCCCAGGCCAAACAATCTGAAGACACTGCCCATGCTTGAGGCCTGGGGAGGCTTCTGCTCACCAGCCGGTCAGCGATCCCAAGCAGAAGGTTCTGTGTCTCCACCCTGTGGCTGATGTCTTCCCAGTAGGAGGACAGTACCACCACTGGCTTCACGTTGCCCCAGGGCAGGTAGTAGTAGTTGCAACCTGGAAGGGAAGAAGGACATGAGGCCCCAGGGGCAAGGGGACCTCGGGAGCTCAGGTCTCCTCCTGGTTGTTGCAGAATGAGAAGCAGCCTGGAATGGCTGGGAAAAGACTGGGGTGGAATAGACAGGCACCTGCCCAATTCCCATCTGGGAAGTTTCCAACAACATGTACTCCCCAAATGAGGTGGGAGCTCTGGCTCCTGCCAGACACAGGAGCGTGCAGCCAGACCCTGGCGATGCCAGCTCCACCCTCCCCCAAAAGCCCCAGGCCAAGCCCAGCAGACCAGGCGTCAGGGCAGTCGCAGGTCAAAATCCACACCAACTACAGACAACAGCCATCTTGGGGAAAGTGGGGAAGGATCTAGGACTGGGTCTGTGCCTCACGGTCTGGGAACCTCCCCCCCAAGAGCATAGCCTTCACTCCAGGGTCTCAGTGCTCCATAACCAACCCACCCCCAAAAATCATGGCCTCAGGCCTCACCATCAAAGACTGCCCGGCTGTACTGGGTGGTGGAGGCCAGTGGCAGACAGGTTGTATCAAATTTGTTCCCATAGTTGCCGATGCTGACTTCAAATTGGATGGCAGCATCCACATCCTGCAGCATCGAGGCCGAGTAGAAGGCAGCAAACAGCGAGTACTTGCGCCTCCTCAGGTACTTCTGAGGGCAGAGGGGGCAGACCAGAGGTCACGGGCAGGAGTCAGGGAGAGAAGGAGATCGCCCATACCCAGAGATGGCACCACTTGGACAGACAAGTGGCAAAAAGTCCAGCATGGAACCCCAGGCAGACGTGTTTGCTGGTAAGTGTTGACGTGGACACTGTCATTGCCAGCTGTGCTCACAGCACTGTTAGAACTTAAACAGCTACTCCTTTTGCCTCAAGCTCTAAGCTCCTGAAACATGGTCACTTCTCTTCTTCTAGCCTCCGGGCATCCCTCCCAGGGAAGCATGGCAGGTGTCAATAACATACACTTGACATCCCAAATGCCCAAGGAAGCGAAGGTGTGATGGACGCAGGGCTGAGCTAAGCCAATCGCTGCATGGCATCATTCAATGGGGACCCAGCTCCCACCCCCAGGGCCATTCTCTCACCTCCACCCGAAGGATGTCGTCAGCAGGGAGGTCCTCCACCTTTTGCTCACTGTGCTCCACCAACTTGGTCTCCAGGGAGAGCAGGAGGCGGCCTCGGTAAGCCACGCCTTCTCCCTGTCAGAGGAGTCAGATCAGCAGGAGCAGGGGAGGCAGGGAAGAGAAGGGAACAGACACTGCTGACTGAGGCCTCTGCTCTCAGGGGGCCAGGAGATCCCCCACAGCAATGCCATCATCTGCAGGTGAGTTCAGGGCAGACTCGAGCCCAGCAGAACCCCAGGGCCTGTGGGCATCTTTCAGGCCAGGAAAAGCGGAGGTCACGCAGACCCCAAGGGAGAGGCAGGAGCAAGAGCAACTGGAGGATGTTCTGAGGGGTTGGCTGCCTGGCCTTATGCCTGCCTGGCCTCATCGGGTCCTGGATCGTAAGCCAGGCTGGAAGGACCCTGCATGCAGGCCCCAGGCCACCTGGCATCCCACCCCGGCTTACCTTGCTGGTGTTGAGCTCTGCATAGGGGTCCGGAAATCCTGTGAACTCCCTGGGGCTGCCGTAGAGGTTGACATAGCAGGGCCCAAAAGTGGGCAGAAAGCCCAGATGGTCGTCCACTGGGAGACATACGCAGCAATCAGAGGGGTGGGCCCAGGACACTGGCTAGTGCTCAGCCCCACCACTGTCACATCTGAGTCCCGCCCAGACACCTGCTCCCACCACGTGCGCCAAGGCAGCCCTCATAAGCGCACACAGAGCCGTGACATCCACAAGCATCCTCATGCTCTCCCCTGGGGTTCCTTACCCAGAGACAGGAAGGCATCATTACTGAGACTCAGAGATGCAAGCGGACACACAGCTACAAATATGTACATGCAGCCGGTAGCAAAGCTGTGGGGCTTGGGCCCCCACAGTCCCACAACCCTCTCCCCATGCTCGCTTCCTCAGCACCCATGCCCTCCCCCTAGCAGGACTCCAAGCTTGGGAACCAGAGAATCCACCTTCCAGTGTAACACTGAAGGGGCCTGGATGATGTCCCTGCCCAGCAAAACAGGCCCCTGTGTCCACTAGCCTTGTTTGCCCAGGATCCCTTACACACACACACACACGCACACACACACACACACACACACACACACACACACACACAAACACACACTGTCCAAACAGTAACTGTCCAGTGAAGGAGCCACTTCCACCAGTGATGAGAGCACACCTGCCCTCCACATCACTCCTGTATGGGTGGCCACTCTCATCAGTGTCCTTCTCTGGCCCACAGCCAGCTCTCCCAGAATGGGACTTGCCTAGTCATGAAAAACCCTTTCGGAGAAAAGGGCAGAAATACGCAGTGGGTGAGGCTGCTGATAACAAGGCTCACATACCAGAGTGCTGGATTGAGTCCTGGCTGCTCGATGGCCCATGTACTCAAGTCTCACCCACATGGGAGACCCAGAGGGAGTTTCTGACTCCTGGCTTGGGCCTGCCCAACCCCAGGCTATTGCAGACATTTGGGGAGTGAACTAATGCACAGAAGGTTCTCTCTCTCTTCATCTGTCATTGTGCCTTGCAACTAAACAAGGAGCTCTTACAGAGAACATCTTCAATACGCTAAAGATAGAAATTAGGGCCAGGTGCAAGAACCACTTGGAATGGCTCAACCGACGCAAAGACCAGCCAGGTCAAGGCTAGGTCTGGTGGCCTCAGCAAAAAGTGCTTGGGCCGGATCTGAGGGCCCCACCACTGCTGGAGACCTGGGGGCTGGGAGTGGGGCAGGAGGGACAGGGACCCCATTGCCAGGATTCACTCTGCATTTCTCACACATTGCCTCTTTCAGACGTCAGCATAAACCGAGCTCAGCTCTGCAGGTGCAGAAATGTCCAAGCAACAAAACAAAAACACACATGGGTCACCATCCTCTCGGATCACCTTGAGCTTGTTGATATCAACCTCAGCCTCCCCAGCCCCTGACTTCCTCCCAGTCCCTCAGACACCTCACACTCCCCTGCCCCATTGCAGACACCCTGGCCACACAGAGCATCATCCCAAGCCCAGCAGGCTAGAAAGGAGTCGGGGAGAATGGGAAGAAATGCCCTCAAATGTTAATCCGTGTGTGTGCTACACTAGCAGAGGGTCACAGCCACAGATAGCAAGCTCAGAGGCTGCCTGCGAATCTCAGTCCCACCACAGGTACAAACACCCTCTCCCTCCAGCAAACACCCAAGGCTCTGGTGCAGCAGAACATACGGTCCATGGCTGGCGGAGGCTTGACCACGCCTGCGGGCTCCTCTGAAGCGTGAAGAAATGGAAAGGGAGTTAGGATGGGCGCGCCTGGGCGGAGGGCCAGTTACATGCATGGGGGTGGGTGGGTGCAGGGTCTGCAGACAGACAGCTGGAAAGACAGCTCCTGTGTGGGAAGCAGATGTGGCCCGGCTCCACCCCAGCCCAGCTGCAAACCCCTCGCAAACTCAGACACAGACTCTGGCACCACAAGGAACCCTCGGGGGTCTTCCCTGACCATCTGCCCATTGAAAACTGGACAGGAGTCCATTCAATATATTCTGAAACAACACAGAAAGCAAGCTCTTCCATCCCAGATCCAGATACATAAGAAAACAGCATACAGACTTGGAGCAAGGGAGAGGAAGGCCCAAGCCACACCACACACCCAGAGCTCCAACACCGACAGGCAGGTTGCCTGCTCCAGGGCAGGGGGTACTGAGCAGCGTCATTTCTCAGGCACAACATCTCCATCTAGTGATCATTGGCAGTATTGCCACAGGAGGTACCAAGTTGCATTTTCACAGCAGGCTCTGGGAGCCCTACTTTTAGCACCTGCCGATACTTTCAGTGAAGTACAGGTGATGCCATCCACTAGCTGACATCCCTAAATGTTGGGTATGTCCCTAAACACGGCACTGGGTGTCTATAAACAAGAAGAAAGGAGGGATATGCCCTCGTGTGCTCCTGGACCCTTGAAGCCATCTTCCAGGGGAGCAGGCATATTCGTCCATCTCCCACTCAGTCCTCTCCAATGTCTGCTTCTTCCACTCTTTGCCCTTCCTTCTCCAATCATTAAAATGCAGCCCAGTCCAAGTTCACGATCAAGCCTTGGGACATGGTTGGTGAACCTGCTGTTTACCTTACCTGTTGCTTCCCTCCCTAAAACAAAAATCTCTGTTGCTGTTTCTCACAGCTCTTCACTGCACGTGGGAGCTGAGAGGTGAGAAGGAAGAATGAACAGAGCTCCCGAGAGAGGGCAGAGAAGATAAAAGGGGAGGGAGTGTGGAGGTTTGGAGGTGAGTACAGGGCTGAGCACGTGAGGCAGAGGGAATGTGGAGGGGAGGCCCTGGGTCAGCCTCGGCGACTCAGCCAGTTGACAGACAGCTGAGCTGCCAAAGTCACACCTCATGGCCATCTCCAAGTGCGCAGGGATCAATTTTCATCATCAGGGGAGCCCAGCCACAGCCAGAGGACTCACATGGGCACAGCTCTCCAGGAAGCAGTGGCCAGGGACCACTAGAAGGAAGCAAACTGCTTCCAGCTCCCTCCAAGTGATCACTAGCAGGTCCTGCCAATTCTGTGAACATGAGGTGGCCAAGACCACAGGGCCCAACCCCACGAGCTTCTCATGGAGGCCAGCTCAGCTCCCACCACAGCCAGACTTCAAATCCTGACTGCAGAACACAGCCAGCCCAAACTCAGAGCCCCCTCCTCCCACCAAATCCCACTAGCATCTAGCTGGGAGGCCACAGAGGGTGGGGGTCGAGCTGCCTGGTCCCCAGCCATGCCTTGCCTTCATTCATGCCTTTCCTTCATTGTCCATGCGTTCACTGGACAAGCTCAGCTAGGCATGGGACTACAGGGACAGAGTATCACACAACATGACCCAGGTGTCACTTCAGGACATGGGTTTCCATCATGGGCAGGTCAGGGGCCCCTGGATGCTGAGGCCAAGCCTAGGTTTCTCCCACTGTGTCTGCAGACAGCTAGCTCATAAACTCAAGGCAAAGTGACCAGCACGGCTGCCCCAGACAAAGCCTCTATTTAGCCCTCATCACCCTTCTGCCAAGCACAAGTGTTCTAGTGTGTTTTCTCCAAGTCCAGGAAACCAGGATTGAGAGAGTCCCAAAACACAGACAAATCCTCCCAACTTGGTGGCCCCAGCAGGCCCCTCGCCCGGGGGAGGCTGAAGGACACCACAGGCAGAGGCTCCCAGCCCAGTGAGCCACAAGGCATAGTCCCCAGGGACACATGGATCTCCTGGGGAAGCTGAGACCGCCACCTGTGGCCGGCCAGCCCTCTCTCCTCTCGGCACCTTCCCAAGCCTGGGGCATTCAGCTGCCCAATGCCAGCCTGCACCACAAAGGAGGCAAGAGGGAGCCCTGCGGGAGAAATCACATCACCCATGTCCCAAGGACAAAAAGCAACCCACTTTGGAGCTCTCAGCCACGGACAGAGACACAGGGTATGAGCTCTGTGGCAGCGAGGTTTTCATGGGTACAAAATTACCCAAGAGTCCCCTCGGGTTTCCTGAATCTCCTGTGCCTATTACCTTTCAAAAAGATGCCAGTTTCTAAGGAGAGCACGCCTTGAAAAAGAAAACCTGCACTTAATACTTGGGAGCACAGGGTCCTAGGAATACTGGACTGTAGGCACCAGAGCTTGGGCGGTCAGGCAGACGGGTGACTGCTTGACCCAGGGCCTTGAATCTCCCTGCCATGCCACTCAAGCTCTTTAACCACAAAGTCAAGGCCAATGAGAGGATGCTCACCAAATTTCCAGAACAATCTGGGAGACCAGGTGGTCCTGCCTCTGCCTGCCTCCCTAACGCACACTGGGATGCCTTTGACTTGAGCGCCATCTAGTGGCTGGCAATGGTCTTGAGCCTATCCCCACTCGACATTCCTAGTGAAGCAGCCGTTCCCCCAGATTTAATTGGGGGGAGGAGGTTAGCATTTCCCCTCAGAGGACGTGGTTCAGGCACAGCTGGAGCCTCGTGAGGCCACACTGCACCTCTTCTCATCTACCCCTCAGTTCTGAGACCAGGACAGGCAGGAGTGTCCTTCCTCACCTAGGCTGTGAGGAAGGTGGCCGTCACGCCCCACACTCCCTATCTCACAGGACAGCCCTTGTCAGAAACCCCAACAGCATCCATGGACAGGACACTGCCACCTGGGATAGGCAGCTCCCAGGTCGGGGAGGAGTGGCAGGGCCCTAAGAGCAGTGGCTCCATCGATGTGAGTACCCCATCGATGTGAAGTCCCAGCAATAGAACCAGAATGGCAAACAGCGGCTGGACATGGAGGTTGAGGGAAGGTACATGGATTTCACTGGAAAATTCTCTGCTTTCCGGCATATTGACATCTTTCTATAAGTAAAAGGGTGCTGTTTTTTTGTTAATGTTTCAGAGAACCTGAAAGAAGGGACTAGAAAGGAGAGCAACTTCAACAGAACCAGGTAGTCAGTCTGCCCACAGCGCTCACCACTCCCTACCCCCAGCCCTATCCAGATATAAGGAAACCAAGGAGCTGGAGGGACAGAGCCCCAGGTACTGTGCCTGACGGAAAATGCCAACACCGATTGGAGAGAAAACCCATGTGGACCAAAGCACTCCTTCTCAGAAGGAACTGATGTGCTAGGAGGAACAACAGCCTGGGTAAAAAAACTCAAATGCGATCATCAATCTTAAAAATCAGAATTTGTACAGAGAAAAACAAGTCCAGTTCATGACATGGCCAGAAAGTTCCCGAGATCACAAACAGGAAGTGTCAGCGTGGGGCCAAGTGCATGGAGGACACCTTCAGAGCTCCAAGTCCATCAACTCGCTCTGTTCCTATGACCATGCCAGTGGATCAAGACACCTGAGAGCCCCCCTGGAGGCCAGCAGGACCAGAGCCTGGCTGGCTGGGGTCCCCGCAGGTGCCTCCACCACCACCCAGCCAGCCTTCAGGGGTTCAGAGCACCACACCTGAGCTCTTTACTCTTCAACTCACATGTAAGGACTCACCATACCACACAAAAACTTCAGTGAGAACAGACTTGCACCTTGACGGAGAATGAGTGAGAGAAGACAAATCCCCACACACACATCTACTCAGAATAAAAATAAGGTTGTCCACAAAATCAAACCAAACTGCTCTCAGAACACACACCAACACATTTCAAAACAGAGTGAATATTCAAATGTGAAAATAAATAAGAGCTTTGACGACTTTTTAAAGTACGAGGCAGAACCCTTACTCGTATTATTTGAATAAGAAACTCTAAAAGTGAATGCAAATTAGTTGGAAAGTTTGGAAAGGAAGCAAGTCAATAGGAGAGCGTGCGGACAGAAGTTAAGACAACACTGGGATGCCCACATCCCCTAAAAGAGTGTGTAAACTCAAACCCCAACTCCACTTCCAGTTTCAGCCTCACTAGTCAACGCCCTGGGAGGCAGCAGGTGCTGCGCCAGGTAGCTGGGTTCCTTCAAAAGCACGGAGACCTGGTTGAGTCCCTGGCTCCTGATTCCAGCCTCATGCAGAGCCCTGGCAGGCTCTTGGGGAGTGAACCAACAGTGAAACTAGCTGGCCTCTCTCTCCCCTTCTCCCTCCTTCCCTTCTCTAATAATTTTCAAATCTAAGAGCATTCAAAGTACAGTGTTATTAATACAGTTTTATTAACACATTAATAAGGCTGTCCAAAGGGGAAAATTCCAACACAACCGAACTAGGAAAACACCACAGGTAGGAAGAATTAGCTCATAAAAGGCAGTTCTGCAACAACACACTCCATAAATTAAAACCCTCCATGTAATGGATGCTAAGAAAATTCAAATTAATGAAATTGACTGGAATAAAAGTCACAAACTAAAAATAACAATCATCACAATAGAAGCTAAATGCTTTTGAAGAGCTCTTGCTACACCCACTGAGAAAGGGTACCCAGCCCGTATGGTTTTATGGGTGAATTATTTCAAACCCTCAAAAGACTATATCCTTATGTTATATAAACTGTTCCAGATGTTAGAGAAAACTTTAAATCTTTCCAATTAATTTTACAGAGCCAGCATATCCCAGATACCAAAACCAAAAAATAATAAGCATACATACCAGTTGAAAATAATAGAAAATCAAGAAACAGACCCAGAAACCAACTGAGAAACTTAGTAAGGCATAACGGTGGCAGTTCAAACTGTAGGAAAAAGATCACTCAAAATACAGCATTGGTAATATCACAGAACAACTTTTTAAAGTGATATTAGGTCCCTACATTATTCACAAAAGAAAGATTTACAGGTTTGGTTGCATAGAAATGCTAACTTTCTAAAAGTCAAGCCTGTTATTTGGTAAAACTAAAACTTGCAGGGCCAGTACTTTGGCATAGCTCGTAAAGCCATTACCTATAACGTGAGCATCCCAAATGGGTGCCAGTGCATTCTGGCTGCTGCACTTCCTGTCCAGCTCCCTGCGAATCAATTCCTTGGGCCGCTGTACCCACAAGGAAGACCCAAAAGAAGCTCCTGGCCCCTAGCTTTGGACCAGCCCAGCTCCAGCAGGAGTGAATTGCTTGTAAGACTGCAGTATTGGCGTCTGTTCATCCATATCACCAGCTGATTAGGAAGAATGATGTAATACCCACTCCTTCTCAACTGATGAAAAGTTGAAATTCCCCTCTTTGGAAGAAACCTGCTGATGGAAGATTTGTCTCTGCCTCTCCCTCTTTGGATAAATAAATAGATAGACAGATGAATAAAGCTTTTTAAAAATGGTAAAAATTATTTACCACCTAAGGACAGAGCCCTATGCTCTTACAAAACAAGGAGAAAGAAAAACATACCAGCAAAAATGTGGGCCAAGAACATGAATAAGGAATTTATAATAAGATGCAATGTACAAATACATAGTATATCACAAAGTATATCATAAATAGATGCTTATGAATAAATAATACTGAATATTTATTATTTTAATGATTAAAATATTTTAGAATTCACATTGATCAACTTTCAAAGCTATCAATGAAATGAAATTAAGGCAATAATGAGGCAGTATTTTCAATTGCCAAATTAGCAAAAGTTTTTTTTTTTAGATTTTAATGTGTACATATGTACATGCACACATACCCCAGTGTGCATGGCCACACATGTATGTACACAGGTGTACATGTATGTAAAGAAAGGGCCAAAAATGCTCATAGTGCATTCTTGTCTGGAGGAGTGGTCTTAGGGGTAAATCGGCTATCCCATTTTCAGATGATCTCTTTATTGAAAATTTTGAGAAATAGAGATGCATTCCCTTTTCATGGGCCAATGAAAACAGTTTCAAAATAGAAACTTCTGACGCTCAGACACTCAAGACAAAACCCAGTGAATGAGCAGGCCTTGTCATTCACAAGAGGGACTTGCATTCTCCAAGCCTTTCAGCATCCGACCCCGAAGGGAGGCGTCTCCTATGAGTCTGCAAAGGCCCCTCTCGCTGACCAGGGATGTGGGCACTCAAGGCTTCATGATCCTCCCTCTTCAAAGGCCCACGACAGATTGGGGGGGGCAAAGTGGAGAGAGCTCAGGAGGCAGGCCTGTGGGACGTACCTTCCAGTTCCCCTCCAGGGGCAGAGATCTTCGACATACTCAGGTAGGTGGTGGCCACGATGTCGTTGTGGGTGAGGCGGTCCCTAGAATGGAGGGGGCAGAAAGAGACTGAACACAGGGGTGGTTGCAGGGCACAACAGATCACAGCCCCGCCCCAGGAAAGAAGCAGCCTTGGTGACACCATGGCAGGGGGAGTCCCTGGGATTCCCCACTCTGTACTTGGGCAGAAAGCTTGCCCCAGACTCCCCTAGCAGGACCTTGTATCATACCTATTCCAGCCACCAACTCGGGGCCATGAGAGTAGCTGTAGGCTGACAGGTAGGAAGCCAGGGACAGGTGGGAAGTTTGGGGAAGCCAGACATGGCTTAGCACAGACTCAGAGCAGAACCAAGTGTCTAGAGCCAAAGCAACACCCACATCCAGAAGAAACTCCCCAGACCTCACGCCTGCTCCTCCTGCATCAACAGTGACGGTGGACCCTTACCCAGCTCCCACTAAGAACCCAGTGTGTCATTGACACTTAGCCCAGATGACAGCTCACCAAGTCCTCACAGCAGGTGCATGAGTTCTGATGTGGGATAAGGCAGCTGGGGTTTACAAGGTTAAACTGACACGCGAGCTGGTATATGGAGCCACCTGCAGCACCCCAAACAGGCCAGACCTGCACTTGCCAATTCGGAGGTTCTGACCCTCCCGGGAAACACATGGCAATGTCTGGAGACAATTTCAGAGTGGGAAGGGGGTGTAATGGGCACCTAGCGTAAGAAGACCATGGTTGGGGCTAAACACCTTTCAACGCATAGGACAGTCCCCTCAGACAGGAATATCTGAGACCCCAGTGCCAGTGGCAGGCAGGCTGCAACTCGCTGGGCTGCAAGAGACTGGCCTGCTTCAGGCAGGATCTCAGATGCACCTTCCCTCTTCTCAAGGCCTCTTGGGCCTCTCCCCTGGCTCAGGGCACTTGGCCTTGGAGATCTCAGGTCAATATGTGAAGGACACAGTTGGGCATGGGGATCGCGTTTTATTTCATTCTAACCCCAATTCTAATCCTTTCTTCCCCCTCCCTTCCTGGTTTTTTTTTTTTTTTTTTTTTTCAGGACTCAAAGAGATGATTAAGCTTCAAGTTTTCCTTCCTTTGGTCTGTATTGTGGTGTAGCAAGTAAAGCCACCAGCTACGACGCTTCCAATCCAGCTCCCAAGTAATGACATGATAAAAGCAGTCAAACACAGCCCAAGTGCTTTTGGCTTGGGAGACCCAGATGAAGTTCCTGATTTGGATCTGGCTCGGGCCTGGCTCAGCACTGGCCATTGCATTCATCTGAGGAGTGAATCAGCAGATGGAAGATAAAACTTAAAAAAAAAACTAAAATATATTTTTTTATTGAAAAGACAGATTTACAGAGAAAAAGGAAAGAGAGAAAGATCTTCCATCCACTGAATCACTTCTCAAATGGCTACAATGGCCAGAACTGAGCCGATTCAAAGCCAGGGGCCAGGAGCTTCCTCAGAGTCTCCCACGTGGGTGCAGAGTCCCAGGGCTTTGGGCCGTCCTCTACTGGTTTCCCGAGCCATGAGCAGGGAGCTGGATGGGAAGTGGAGTAGCCAAAACACAAATCAGTGCCCATAAGGGATACTAGCGCTTGCAAAGCGAGGATTAGCCAGTTGAACCATCACACCTGACCCTCTAACTCTGACTTTCAAATAAATAAATAAATACATTTTGAAGTTTTCCTTCAGGACAGAGGCCAAAAAGAGTAAATTTTCAGCTGAGGTCTTCATCACATGTCCTAGGAAATGTTAAGAACTGGGAAAGCCAGTACTATTGTAGCATAGTAGACTAACACTCTGCCTGAGGAACTAGCATACCATATGGGAGCCAGTTCAAATCCTGGCTGTTCCACTTTTCACCCAGCTCCCTGTTAGTGCATCTGAGAAAGCAACAGAAGATGGCCATTTACTTGGGTCCCTAAACCCACATGGGAGACCCAGATGAAGCCCTTGTCTCCTGGCTCTGGCCAGGCCCAGCCCTAGCTATTGCAACCATCTGGGAAATAAACCAGCAGATGGAAGATATCTCTCTCTCAATCTCTCTAACTTCACCTTCCAAATAATATTTAAAGAAGAAAACACTAAAAAGCTAGAATTTCCAGGCACACTGACATACTTTACAACAAGATTATCAACTCCAAATACCTGATAGATGGTGGCATTTCTACCCTACCTCCATGCTCAATCCCCACAAAAACGCCACAGTTGCAGAGGAATTAGAATTCTAACCTTACCTGAATCAGAGAGGAGGAAAAGGTGGGAAGGGAGAGTCTGTTTCTATGGAGGTAAGGGCTGGGTTTGGGATTTTTGTTTTCCAGCAAAAAAGGAATTGTTGAAGGATGGACTGGATGATAACGTAGAGGCATACGTGGCCCCATCCCCCTTCCAGGGCTCAGGTAGTAACACGAGCAATTGCCCTTCTGGGAAGAAGGCACTATTCTGCAGAGGAACTTACAGCCCCACAATGTTTTCTGGCGGCCAGCTGGGTTTTGGGGCTTGAGGTTGCTTTTGGAAAATACAGCGAGTCTGAAAATAGACTCACAATAAAAATACCACTTCAACCCAAACCCCAGGCGCGGCCCCCACATGCCGTCATGTGTTTGCACTGTGTGGCATGCCCCTGCCTCTGCCACGACTCACACAGACTCACACCAGGCATACCCATGACACACGGGCCAGCGCGCCCGCACACACCCCCCCGTGCACACTCACGCACAGACATGCACGGCCAGGGCCCCCGCTGCCCCTCCCCCCACACACATACACACAGATCACACCACACCTTCCCTGCATCCTTATAGGGACAGCAAGGACACCACACATCCCCAAACCGCTTCCTCACAGCACACAGCCGTGGTCACAGTCCCCAAGCCTGCCCCTGGCTGGCCCTCCTAGCTGGGCCAGCCCCTCCCCTCTAATTCTCACAAGCTGTTTCCTTAAGGCCTGGGGAACTGGCACACACTTTAACGGCTCTGTGGTCTGGGGGTTTTTCCTTCATCTCTCATTATCCCCCTGGCTGGGGGTGCCATGGGCCCTGGGCCCAAAGGAGAACCGCATGATCAAGGCTTTTTGGGGGCAGAGAAAGGACAGTGCTGGCTTTTGGGGATGCCTGGGGTCCTGAAGGTCGCAGCATGAATCATCCAATGTCACACACCCTTCCCTCCCCCCGCCCAGATGGCAGGTACTAGCACAGGCACTCAGCCTTGGGGTCAGCCTTCTGGCTGTCACCTGGTCACTTAGCCTGCCCCATTCTACTTCCTCCTTTGCGGTCACGCCCCTCAGCCCAGGGTCAGATGAGAAGTGCTTGCTGGACACACAGCTTGGCACACAGGAGATACTGAACCAGTGGTTAGCTACTACCTGTTCTTGAGACTCATAGAGCATCATCTTCACCTGGCCCACACCCGCGGGGCCATCCCCAACCAAAGCAAGCTGGTCCATTTCGCCCGATAGGAAACCTTTCTGTCCCCTATATCAACGCCAGGGCACAGCCTCACTCCCGGAAGCTCCGCTCCCTCCAACCTCCTTCCCCTGGTTCCAGGCCTTTCCTCACCACAGAACTGTTGTCAAGCCCACCCCTCCTGACCATCCATCACCTGACACACCACCTCCGGGAAGCCTGCCCAGCCCCTGCCAGCCTCAGAGATGGATTTGCCATGACTTCCTCTGACCATGCCTTTCCTATCTGCCTTTAGCTCAGACTTCACCTCTTACAGCAGGGCAGTGAGCAAGTATGCCAGGACCCGGCCACACCATCTCCCCAAGACCACTAACCCAAGACTTCTCTCACTGCTGGCAGACTGAGCAGAATCACACAGAGCAAGCCAAACCCCAGAAAGGTCCAAGGCCCCCGGAACTCACCAGTCCATCACGCGAATCCTCATTTTCTCACACATGGAGGGAAACTGCAGAGGGAAGAGCAGAGAGTGGAGCCCTTCCTCCCAGCAGGAGCCTGGGATGCAGGTGGGAGGCTGGGAAGCCAAGCACCCCTGACCCTGGGGTAGGGTGGAGTGGCATGGGGTGATATAGGGCTGGGGCTCACCATGGCAGGCAGCGTGATGCTCTGGTTCCATTGAGGGTTGGCCGTCTTCTCCAGGATCTTGCTGCACAGCTGCAGGACAGAGGACAGGGACATGAAAGATCACAGGGCCTCCAAGCTACATCAGGAACAATCAAAGCAGCCAGTGACCCAGATGTGGATGCAGAGACAGAGTTCAACAGAAGGTTTCCCCCACAGCTGGGAGGTAAGGCGAAGTGGGGAGAGTTGCCCAGATACCACAGGTCTTCTGCCCTCTGGCTGGATACTCCCCAACCCCAGCTCCAACTCCCACTGCTGCCGTGAGCAATGGGTTAGGGGAAGAGGCCTGAGTGGTTTTCCCAGAGGCCCCTGCAGGCTGAGGACCAGATCACCTGCCACTTTAGCAGACCACGAGTCCTGAGAGGGCAAAGATGAGGGAATGGGAGAGATTGGGGCCATGCACTTGCTTCTGAGAGTGAAGGAAAATTCAGCCAAGATGCAAAGCCTGTAAGCCACAGATGGTCTCAGCCTAGTGCTGTCCTAGAGATGGAACTTTTCAGAAAAAAAAAAAAAACAGCAGGAGTGGAAGTCAGACCCAAGGCAGCAGCTCCTGTGTCAACTCTGCCCTTGGAGTAGAGGAGAGCAGCCAGGGTCCTCTGGACCCACACACATGGACAGCAGGTGAAGGCTGCATTTCCAATACACAGGTCCTGGTGGGTCTGCAGGTTCTACACAGTATAGCTGAGAGCCTTCAGAGCATGTGCTGGGGGCCTTGCACATGCATGATATTTTTTTTTTAGCATCTGGCATAGATTAAGAACCCCAGGTCCCAAGAGTAAGAAATTTGTCTCCATCTCCACCACCCCTGGTGCAAGCTCCTGTACCCCTCTCCCCCAGAAGAGAAACACAGGCCAAGACTGCATGGACATGTGGCCAAGGATAGCTGTCAGGATTTGGTGTTTGTAGTAGTAAAGCAAAGGGTAGAGAGAGACCAACCACCCCTTGGAGTGTCAGGAAAAGACTGGAACAGATAGCTCATAGACCCAGGGCTGTGAAGCCTAGAAGAGCAGGCTCAAAGTCACTCCATAAAAGAAACCCTAAGAAAACGAATGAGACGCCATTCCTTATCCATTAGACTCACAAACTTCTCTGAAGTCTGACAATCCATTGTAGACAGCAGTTGAAAAAGGGCATGCTCCTGTTCACTGGTAGGAAAAACAGTTTGACTCCTCCAGAAGACAAATGCTCACGACTAATTAAAATCAAAAACTCGCATTGCTTTGGCCCTGTTGCTTCTCTAGACACATAGCTTGCAGAAATGCCTGCACATGTCCAGAATGGCATACATGTGAGGTTATCCAGTGCAGCATGACTCAAGCCAGCAAGGATTTGGAACAACTCAGGGATCCACCAGTAGAGGAGAAATTGGGCAGGTTGTGATCCATCCACATAATGGAATACTATACAGCTTTGCAAAACAATGAAGATCATTCTGTGTACAGACAGGAAATAATCTCCAAGCTACAATTATATGTAGAAAAAGCAAGGTACACAATACTTGGCAACAATTTGTGTTGAAAGGTTAAACCTAACTGAATCAAGCAAAATACCTGAGCTTGAAAACAGAACTTTTAACCCAGACGAAAGAGAACACAATGAAGAAGAATGAAGACAGAGAGCCACCATGAGCTGTGGGACACAAGGAATTTCATGAGAGAGAGAGAAGAATGAAGGCATAAAAACCCATTAAATCAAATGGCAGCAGAAAATTCCCCATCTGGACAAAGTCATGGATGCCCAAAGACAGGAGACCCATAGCACCTCAGATAGACATGAGCAGAGAAATTCTAGCCAGTTTCAGAAGGTACAACACAGAGAAAGGATTATAGCATCTGCCAGCATCCTGTGTCGGAGCTCCAGTTTGAGTCCCAGCTGCTCAGCTTCCCATCTAGCTCCCTGCTAATGTGCCTGGAGGAAAGCAGTGGAGGATGGTTCAAACATTTGGGCCCCTGCACCCATGTAGAGGAAGGCAGATGGAGTTTCTGGCTCCTGAAGATAGCATGGCCCAACCTGGGCTTCTACAGCCACTGGAAGTTCTCTCTCCTCCACCCCAGTCACTCTGCCTTTCAAATAAATACAACTTTAAAAAAAGGAGGGAGGACAGGGACCAACTATAAAGTTCCTAGGAATTAATAAAATGCAAACACAATGTAGCAAAAATTATGGGGTGCAGCCAAAACAGCACTAGGAGAGATGGCTATAGCAATAAAAACCCACATCAGAAAGAAAAAAAAGACATAAAATAAACAACCTAACCATGCGTCTCAAGGACCTTAGGAAGGAGGGGGGAAAAAAGAACAAACCAAATCCCAAAGTCAACATCAGAGTAGAACTAAATTAAATAGAAATGAAGAAAACACCAAGGGTTCATCAAAGAGTCAGTTTCTTAAAAAGATGAACAAGATAAAACTTCAGCTAGACTGAAAGATGAAGAGGGAACCAAGATCAGTAAAATCAGAGGTGAGCAGCTGGCATCGTGGCACAGTGTTTTAAGCTGCTACTTGGAGTCCCCACGCCCCGCATCACCTCCTGGCTTGTTAACTTCCTAGCCAGCTCCTTGCAAATGGGCCTGGGAGGCAGCAGAAGGTGGCTCTAGTATATCAGTTCCTGTCACCCAGGTTGGAAGACAGGAAGGAGCTCCTGGCTTCAACCTGTACCAGCCCCAAGCCATTTTATCCATGTGAACCACTGGATGGAGCATCTAATTCGGTCTCTCAAATAAATCCTCTTTTAAAAGTACCAGTGGTCAACACATGAAAAAGTGCCAAATACCTTTAGCCAATAGAAGTATCATCTCATTCAGAAAGGCGAAAAAAAAAAAAAAAGATTGGCTAGAATAAGGAGAAAGGAGAATCTGTCCACATTTTTGTAGGAATGTTAAGTACAGCCTTTGTGGAAAAGAGTATAGAGGTTCCTCAAAACACCAGGAGCAAGGGAAGGTGCTTGTGTAGCAGTTACAAGGCTGACACCTCATACCAGAGTGTTCCTCCACTTCCAATCCAGCCTCCTGCTGAATGCACACCCTGGCAGGCAGCAGGGCACGGCTCAAGTACTTAGGGCCCTGCCAACCACAAGGAAGAAACCTAGCTCCCTGCTTTGACGTGGCCCAGGCCTTGCTCCTACTTGAAGTATCTGAGGCATGAGCCAGCAGATGGAAGATCTCTGCTTTTCAAATAAAATGATACATATATATTTTAAAAAAAAACTAAAAACAGGCATACCAACATATGGGCTGGCTACCCCCTGCTGGGTAGGAAAGAAAAATACTCCTACATGCATTGCAGCCCTGTTTCCCAAGGCCAAGACACGGGATCAATTTACACATCCATCAGTGAGCAGGTATTGCAAACAGACAATGCAGGAACGTCATCCAAACTAGCAAAAAGAATGAAATCCTGACAAAATGGATGGAAATAGAGCTGAGGGCATTAAGTGAAATGCCCTGGACTTAAATCTCAGGTGCTTCCTCCTTCATGGAAGCTACGCACGTACCACACACATAAGATAAGAAGAAATGTATTTGTATATTCTGGTATTCAGTGTCACAGTAACTATGACTGTGGGTAACTATGGCTCATAATGACACATTATTTTCTGTACATTAAACTGGAACAGAGGAGCTGGTAGGCTCTAAACACAGCAGATAAACAGAAAGTCTGGCTGCCTGGGGGAGTTGGTGGATGCTGTGGTTATGTTTTACCATGTTCTGCTAAACCCCTGACAAATGTGCAAGTATTATACTTTAATTCAGAATTCGTGGGGTTTTTTTTAAATATTTTTTTGGAAAGTTATATTTACAGAGGACAGAAAGATCTTCTGTCTGCTGCTTCATTCTCCAACTGGCCACAACGGCTGGAGCTGAGCTGATCTGAAGCCAGGAGTTTGGAGCCTCCTCTGGGTCTCCCATGTGGGTGCAGGGTTCCAAAGCTTTGAGCCGTCCTCAACTGCTTTCCTTGGCCACAAGCAGGGAGCTGGATGGCAAGCGGGACAACCTGGACATGAATCAGCTCCCATATGGGATCCTGGTGCGTGTAAGGGATCTGCCGCGTCAGACCCAGTGGTTTTTAAATAACCTGATATTAAGTAAAGAAGACACTTGCCAAGCTGCAGAAAGGGTCGATTTCCCTTTCATACTGGGTATGATCTATAAGGTTACTGTGAATGCTGATTTAGTGATATCAAGCACTACCCCTGCAGAAAGCAGGGTTAAGTTCCTGCCAGCCTGTGTCACGGCATTTTTGCCAACAGATCAACACGTGACCTTATGCTGCTGCTTCTGTGGAAGCACGCCTTATTGTGTGCATATTGTGGTTCACTCCTGCAGCTCTGCCGTCAGCACCACCTCTCGCTGGAGCCCAACCCATGGACACAGCTGATCTCCCGTTAAGACACATCACAACCGTGCATGTAGGAACAGCAGACGGCTCAGCACCCTGCGTGGGACCCGTGGTAATACAGAAAACACCAGCAAATGACACAGACATTAGGGAAGTGATGCCACAGACACACGGAGAGAGGTTTTATTTACAAGATCACAAGAACTGAGGCTGCAGAGGTCTCTCTCTTGGTCAGCCTCGCCAGGCCTCACACACAACAGGTGCCCACTCTGCATATGCTCACAAATGGCCACAAAAACGACTCAAGTGCCAATTTGCAAATCACACCGCACTCTCAGCAAGTGGGGAGATTCCAAATACAGATTACGTGGGCAATGAAAATTAACTGTATTCTGAATCTTCCCCCCCCCCACCCCCCGCCAGGGAATGGGAAGAAGAGAGACAGGGAAATGTTACAGACAGAGAAGACATACTTGAAGTAAATATGCCAAAATGCTAATTTAACAGTGTTCATTTAAGGTACCATGGGGTATAGAAATACAATAAGGTTATTTTTTCCTCTTTGTTTTTCAAAATAACTTGTTATAGTTCATGGGTTTTATTCCAGCGCTCTGAAAAGAAGTTTGCAAACTTCCTGCCCTGTTCTACAAGAACTTCCCATTTTTTCCTTCTCCTGTACCGTGAAGAAATCTGTGCAGATGTGCATAGACACACACACACACACACACACATACACAATCACCTTGCCCCTTAGTAACTTGGCCACATTGTGGCTCACATCTTGGACAACATCACCACCAAGTGTCCATTATAGGAATGACAGGTGATCAGGTTGGGGTGGATGCACAGAGCTGAAAACCTTGGGCTTTAAATGAGGATGAAAACTAGGACGGGGGCTGGGGTGGCTAGACAGAGAGGCACTCAACAACATCTGTGAGGGCTGGATGGTTGAGTTGGTCAGATGGAACTAAGCTTTAATACCCATTGACAAGTACAAGAGCCAAATGGGATGGGGGACAGACTGGTCTACTGTTACACATACTGGCAAATCAGGGTAGGGGGTGGGCCTGGTGGGGGTTATTATGGGTCGCCCCGACTAGGCTGCAGCTCCCACTGGTTGATGTAAGGGCCAAGTATGTGCTGGGCAGAACCAGACTGGACTGCAACACCCATTGGTTCCAGTGCAACTCGGGACTGAAAACAGAAACAACCCAGCAATTGAAACCACCAGTTGATTGGGGTGATGGACTGTGCCGGGCCCTGTGCTTGCAAGAACATACAAGAAACTAGTCTGGGAATACCTCAAAGTTTCTTTGGCGATCTCCCCAATTGAACTGCTGGACTCAGAACTCTAACCAAGAAAAGACAGAAGACAGAACAGGTCAAACATTCATCTCAGCTATTTGTTGGCAGCGAAATATGGGGCAAACGAAGACCTTATGATGGACCATATCAATCAGTGGACGACCCCATCGAGCGAAACTGGCAGCGATTCATAACTGGAGAACTATTAACACCACTTGAGCAAATATCTCAGAGCATGCCCCACATCCGGGACTTGGGGTGGGCGGGAAACCGGGTGGGGCTTCTCCCTCAATATCCCCCTTTGCCTCAGATACATGATGGAAACAATATGGACATAATAGTATTACCCACTTCCCTATACTCCCTGAACCTTTTTTTTTTTAACCGTGATTAACTATTTAAAGATTGTCAACAACAATACAATAAAATAAATTTAAAATAAATAAATAAATAAATGAGGATACAGTGGGCAAAGTTTCCTGCTCGAGGCAGGAGGTGTGGGGAGGCAGAGCACCACTGAGGGCCAAACACATTACAAGGTGGCGGCTCAGGACAGACAAGTCCGGCAGGCCCCAGGGATCACCACACACAGCTGAACAAGGTGAAGCTGTCGAGAAGATGGCTTAGCTACGCCTTCACCACCAGGTCATTCTCCCATTTCCCCAACTGCCTGGTCAAGGGGACCACTGGTAGGTGGGGCTTGAAGTTGGCTGCCAATCAGCTGTATTTAGTCCTTTGCCTTTCAGTCTCCCCCCTTCCAACAGCGCTGGCCTGCAGCACCCTCAGGGCCCCGAGACTTCCCACCAAGGCAAGCAGTGAAGGTGACACAAGTTGGAGCACCATCAGAACACCTTGCATGGGAGGAGGGAGAAACAAAATCGACTTCTGGACATGGCTTCCCCATCTGACCCTGGCAGCATAAAGTACCCAGCCTCATACTCCAGCCCAGGTCCTCCCCAAGGCCAGGAACAGGGCATTGACCGGACCGCAGACTAGAGTGCACTTAGGTAAGGATCTGTAAGGATCTGACATGATTGAGCTAAAGCATCGCCATGCTGCTTCTCCCGACTCCGCGTGCCGGATGGAGGAGCCGGTGAGAAGAGCCTCTGGGAGCCAGCTACAGAACAAGCCCCACATCCAGCACAACAGTGGCTGGTCTGAGCACTGCATTCATAGACAGTGAGGTCCAGAGGAACACACTCAGAGGGGAAGCCAAGTTCTCCTAACAGGGAAGGGAGGGTGGTGAGCAAAGTCACCATTGCGCATCTCCAAGTAAACGCCTTCTTCCAACAAAGTCACTGAGAAACAGCTCCACTGTGCCAGGCTGTCACCCACAGGTTTCCTGCTCACTGAAAAGGAGCAGCCATGCCCAAGGGAGAGACCTGAGGCCACTGCCTTCGCCGGCTGAGCAGAACATCCTTGCCAGTGAAGGACGGCCTGCTCTCAGGGTTTCCTGTCAGATTCAAAACACTATATGCAGAATCACCTTTGAGGTGTCTTTGTAAAAACGCATCCACTTATTTATCTGAAGGACAGGGTTATAGAGAGAAAAACGAAGAAAGAAATATCTTCTGTCTACTGGCTGACTCCCCACATGGCTGCAACAGCAAGAGCTGGGTCAGGCTGAAGCCAGGAGCCTAGATCTCCATCTGGGTTTCCCACATGGATAGCAGGACCCAAGCACTTGAGCCACCTTCCACTGCCTTCCCAGGCGCATTAGCAGGGAGCCAAATTGGAAGCAGAGCAGCCAGGACTCAAACCATTGCTCCTATGGGATGCCAGTGTTACAGGCAGCTATGAAACCCACCATGCCACAATGCCAGCCCCAACCTAATGGAGTCTTTAGCCCTTAATTCTGGGGCTGAATACTGAAATCAGAGAACGGAACAAACCACCACCACAAGAAAATACCCAGACAAGTCCAGAACTTGCACACATAGTCAGAACTCTTCAAAAATGTGGTGTCCAGCATGAGAAGATAGAGGGTAGGGGAAGGGGAAGAGTGTGGTGTTCCTAGGAAAATGACAGCAGCTGTCAGGTCAGAGGGAAAGCTGGGCCTTGAAGACATGTTTGAGCTCAAGAGTGGGGTGGCAGTCTGATACGAAAGAGGTGCCTGTCTTTAGCAAGGGTTCCTGCTGAAGGCAGAGGCCATTTGCTGGCGGGGTTGGGGGAGGCGGGAGCAGAGCAGGGAGCAAAGATGACCTCCTCTGAGGGTAAGTGCAGGCAGCAGGTGGAGCTGTTCAGAGGGCTGGGACTGACAGGAGGGGGCCAAGGCTAAGGTGAGCTATGGAAGTCCTCTGCAGAGAGGTGACAGTCAAAGCCAGGGGATGACCAAGGCCATCAGAGCGAGCCCACAGATGGACGTGTGCATGTGGGGACACCAGGCTGCGTGGAGCAGGGCTGGAACAGACACCTGTCCCTGGGGAGGCCCTGCCATCCATGCGTTCCTTACCATTTTCCCCGCAAAGCTGACCTCCACGAAGGGGTCCACCAAGTTCTTCTTGTTGCTGTCAAAGCCAAAGATCTGCTTCACGTTGTCCAGCACAGCATCATCCACTGGGGAGAAGGATGTGCCAGTCATCATCTGCCCTCCTGCCAGGCCACCTCCCAACCCCAACCGTGCCCTCCCACCAAGGCCCAGCATGCATGCCCACAGCCCTTCCGGAAGGCACTGCAGCTGGTTCAAGGCTGGACCTCTGCCCCCGGGGAGCGCATGCCCACAACAGGAAGAAACAGCAGTGCGATCAGCCCTGAGAGCTGAGCAACCCCCAGGTGGTGCTGCCCCAGGGAGAGCCAGGAACACAGACCCACAGAGCAGCCAAAGGAGTCCTGGTGACTCTACTGGCATGGATGACTTTCCACTGAATTCTGATGACTCCTCTACTAGTAAGAGCAGGGGGCATCCAGAAAGGCTTTGGGGCATGCCCAGGCTGCAGAGGGAAGGCAGAACTGGCCAGCCCTGGCCTCCAACAGGTAAGGGACACACGGGTGGATGCAGAGAAGAGAAAGGAGAACTGAGACAGGACCCCAGGCCACAGCCCAGGGCCCACCCACTCACTCTGCGGCAGGTCCTCGGCCCGGAAGAGCTTCAGGCAGAAGTGGGCTCCTCGCAGGGCCACCCCTGTGGGCCTGAGCAGGTTGCCTTCAATGTCCTCCCTGTCGTCAGAGGGGTCTTTTCTGTCCATCTATGAAGCAAAGAGAACGTGGCTCCTTCCCTTTCTTAGAGCACCTCCTCTACCCACCTCCAGTTCACATCTTCCCTTACTGACATGGAAGGAGAACATGAAGTAATCTTGCCCAACCAATTCAGGGGGCAAGGTCATGGACAGAGAACCGTGTTGCTTTGGCCAAACAGAAAAAATCACGTGGACTCTTTCTGGATGGACACGCAGTAAAAGCTCTCTCCACGTACTTTCCTGCACACTCTCCCCCTAACTCTCAGGGGTTCTTCAGCAGAACAACTCTGTGTTTGGGGTTTTAGCTGGGTGTCCCCAACACAGATACCATGCAGGGTGCTGGGAGGAAGGTACTCACGGGTGCTTCATCCCCTGGACCCAGCACACACACACTGGCTTTCAGGTAGCCCTTGGCACCCGCAGAGAAGTCATCAGGGTCAGAAAGCAACAGCCACTTCCTGAGATAGGCATGTCCTAAAAGAGACAGTGTCCTCCATGATGACCTTAGGCCCACAGTCCCACTTAGGAGCCCCGAGTGAGAAAAGAAACTCATCCAGTGGGCAGAGCAAAGCCGGGAACTAGCAGGTGTATCGAGCATCTGTGTGGGTGAGGGATGCACAGGCCAAGCCTGGGGCCACTTCTCCCTTAGGCAGGGGGAATACCTGAGCTCATCCCTACCTCTGGGGACTCCAAGCTCCAGCTGGAACCTTCTAGATAATCACCCCTGAATGGGCCAACTGAGACACACATGAGGGGCTCATCTCCCCAAGGGCCTGTTTTAGTGGAGGATGAAAACCTGCTTTGCCTTCCAGAACCAAACTCCACCTCCAATTTCTAACCCCCTGCTGTGTCAGAAGAGGCCCTGGGTGAGACGGATGTCCCCAAGTGGCCCCAGGAGCAAGTGCAAGGACATGGGGGAGGACTCACGAGGCTCTCTGTAGACAGTGCCCACGTCCATCTGAAAGAGAGGAAACACAGATTCAAGCCACGGAGGTGGTCAAGAAGGCAGGGTACAATGTGTGAGTCCATCAAGAGCCCTGCCGGGCATGACATTCTGACACAGAGGGTGCAGGTAACTGCCAGAACCCACGTGGAGGGCAAGCAGAGACAGCATCCACAGTGACCTCAAGCCCACAGTCACAGCTACAGAAGGATGCTCAGAAAAGCACATATGGGGGAGGCCACTGACCCCAAACACGTGGGACCAGAGCTGTTCAGATTGCAGGAAATGTGCAAAGTGGCCACCAGCTGTGCCTCCGTATCCCAAAAAATCTAACATGCAGAATTTCTCAGGCAGGAAGCTGACGTTTTAAAAAGTTGCAGGTCTCAGGACATCTTAGATTGCAGGTTCTGATTAGAGAGGCTCCAGCCTGCCCAAGAACACAGTAACGGTGCTATGTCTGGACTGCAGCTCAGATTCATTCTAATGGGATGTTTTATCCTTTCTGGTTCTGACACATTCTATGGCAAAAGCACAGAGTAGCGAAGTGCTGCTGGCAAAGGGGGCTGCAGGAGCTGGGGCAGGGGAGATACAGGAACTTCCTGTACTTGCCGCTCATCTTGCTATGAACCTAATGTGGCTCTGAAGCATAAAGTCTTATCTTTCATGTTTATTTATTTGAAAGGCAGAGTTACAATGAAAGAGGGAGGAAGAAATCTGGCATCTGCTGGTTCCTGCCCCAGATGCCCGGAATGGCCAGAGCTGGGCCAGGCCACAACCAGGAGCTCGAACCCCACCCAGGTCTCTCTCCCAGGTACCAGGGGCTCAAGTGCTTGAGCCACCTTCCCCTGCTTTTTCCAGTCCATTAGCAGGCAGCTGGCTCGGAAGAGGAGCAGCCGAGACTGCCAGTGTCTTGAGCAACAGCTTAACTTGCTGTGCAGGATAAATACCTTAACTCTTGGACTCTCAGAACAAGAATGTAAAAGTTAGAGAATCAAACCATAATTCAGATTTCATTATACAATACTGCAGACTCAAACACATTCCCTTAAAAATAAAAAAAAGTGTCTCCAGGAAAACGGGCAGCGAAGGACTACTTCCCAGAGCTGGGATTTGGGGTTTCAAAATCATCCTGCTCCTTTGTTTTCTAAAAAGAGGAAAGCAATGAGAAAGGCACTAAACTGTGAACTGCTGGGCAGGTCGTGTTACTCTGTGCGACTGTAGTTACCTCTGCTTCCTGCAATTTACCTGCAGCCTCTGAGCAGCCAGCTCTCGATTCTCCAATATGGCCTGTTCACTTCAGGACCGTGTGAGACACAGGAACAGGCCAGGGTGGGCCTGCCTCTCCCCACAGCCCTGTGCCTCCTTGGTACTCCACTGCTGGCCCACAGCAAAGGTGGGGTCAGGGGACAAGCACCAGGTCCCACCAGGCCTGGATGGCCAGAATTGGGAGGTGAGCCGCCTTGAAGGCCCCGTGCACCAGGGGACGCCTCTGTGTCCTTGCACCCCTTAGGGCACTGCCTGAGACCCACCCCTCTCTCCCCCGAGGCCTGCACCCCCTTCCTTCTCCACTGGCAGGCGCACAGCCTCTCTGGGCTGGTGGGGAGGCTGTGTGTAGGGCTGCATTTCTGCAACTGAGCTTGCCCAGCCCGGACAAGACCCAGGCTGCCCCGAGCGCCGGTTCCTGCTACCAACCCGTGAGCGGAGGCCAACACGAACAGGTTAGCACTGACCGCACCTCAGCAGAGAAGGGAACTCACCCGAAACTCCCCAATGAGTGCATCAGTCCTGAGGGAGCGCGAGTCCACCACCTGCATGGAAAGCTCATTTACAACCCAAGAGAAGCCAGGATAGACAGTGTCCAACCCAGTCACTGCCAACCTGTAATGCTCCCTCCCAGGATTTTCTAAGTGTAACCTTCCCATGGACCTCAGTTCAGTCCCACTGGACCAGGCACAGAACCACACAATCCCCATGGGGCATGGGCAGGCCTAGAATCCATTCATTCCAGCTCCAGAGTCCACACAGTAACCACTAGACTACACTGCCTTTCACGTCCCAAGGCCCACAAAGAAAGAAAACCCTTGGCCAGAGGCATGCATCACACAAGCAAATGATAAGACAAGATGAAACCCATAGTGGCCATTGTACCAAGAGGTTTCAGGACCCTGACCTGAAGCCCCTGGGGATGATGAGCCAGCAGGGGTCTCAGAAGGAAGCCAGGACCCACAGAGCCTACTGTGGCTGGCTCGATACCTGCCAGGTGCCATGCACCTTCCCACACTGACCTGCACCCTGGTAGACATGTGCAGGAAGTCACACACGTGCACATGTGCACAGACACGTATGTGCTCCCACATAGCCTGCAGCAGGACCTACCGTGACAAAGATGGGCTCGTTGAACAGCTCCGCGGGAGAGTCGAACAGATTGAAGAAAAGAGTCTGTGGGCCAAGAGCCAAGGGAGACACTCCAGTTAGCACTTGCTCAGCTCACTGGTTAGGGTAAGCCAGGGCCCTCCAGCACCCAAGTCCTCCAGGACTGGTCATCCTAGGGCCAGGCGCCTGGCATGCCCTCGTTATTGGACAACAGAGATGTGGAGCAGCAGAGGCCCAGGGCTGGAGCCTGAGGTCACTGACGCAGGACCAGGCACATGCTGCACCCCACCGTATATGCCCTGTATAAACGTTCAGGGCCCCAGGCTGGGGTGCCCACCCAGTTCTAGCCCCAGTGCCCAGCGTTTCCCACCTCATTGAAGAGTGGACTGTTCCCCTTATGGATCCGTGTCCGCTTGGTCTGTCCAGCGGCCGTGACCTTGACCACAGGCTTGATGTTCACCCCCGGCAGCTGGCGCCCTTCAATCACCTGCACCCTGATCTGAAAGCCAACAGCTGCATGAGCCAAAAGAAGGTGTAAGGACTGGATGGGCAGGAGGGAAGGGACCTGGCTGGGGTACCGCCTACTCCACTTCCCATCCAGCTTCCTGCTAAGACAAAGCCTGGGAAGCACAGGTGATGGTTCAGGCAGCTGGATCTCTGCCAGTCACATGGGGGACCTGAATGGAGCGCCAGGCTCCTGGCTTCCGCCAGGCCCAGACATGGCTGCTACAAGCATTTGGGGGGCGGGGGGGGGCTAACCAGCAGATGGAAGATCTGTCTGTCTCTGTCCCTCTGACTTTCAAAGAAATAAAAGGAAATCTATTTTAAAACTTATTTTATTTCTCTTTTGAAGGGCAGAGCTATACAGAGAGAAGAAAAAGGCAGAAATCTTCCTTCCACTGGTTCACTCCCCAAATGGCTACAATGGCCAGGGCAGGGCTGGTCCAAAGCCAGGAGCCCAAGAGCCTCCTCTGGGTCTCCCACATGGGTGCAGGAACCTAAAGACTTGAGCTATCCTCTGCTGCTTTCCCAGGCCATAAACAAGGAGCTGGAGCAGCCAAGACTCAAATCAATGCCCACACAGAATGCTGGCACCACAGACAGAAGTCCAGCCTACTATACCACAGCACCAACCTGGAGAAAAAACAAAATTTTTAATTGTAGATCCTGACATCACAGGTCTGTGTGGGGCCAGAAATTTGACATTGCTCCCCTAACCCCAGGGACCCAACCACACTGGTGTGCCCATCATGAGACACACAGATGGAGAGGCAGAGCCTCTGCTGGGACCTGAGTGCTTTCTTGTTTCCTTTTTGGGGACTGGGCAGAGGCCGGACACCTTTCAGGCAGGGCAAGCAAGCCTTCAATTCCAGGTCAGGGCTACCCAGGTCCCCAGGGAAGCGGAGGCCCTACTTGGAGGACCCTTGGGGTCCAGGCACATTTTCCCCCATGGTGGGCAGATCACCTGGAAGTCCTGCGGTTTATCCAACTGCAGCTTTCTGGGTGCCGGCGTGCTCCTGGCTCTCTTACTCCCAGGGTGGTAGGGGGGAGGATGAGATGGTGGCTTCTTTGGGGTGGAGGGAGCCCCCGGACCTGGCACACCACTGGTATCTAGAAATGGCTCTGCCTCATCCCCTGTGAGCCCCTGGTCCTCCGGTTCCTCCTCTCCTCCTGTATCTGGAAGGACAAGACCCTAGTGAGTGCTGGGGGGTGGAAGGGGGCCAGCCCTGCCTGTAGGGATGCATCAACCCAGTGGCCTGGGCTCCTCAAGGCTTGGGCCCCACTTGCCTGTTCCCACCCTTCCCTACTGAGAGCTGGGATGGATGAAGCAGAGAGAGGAGGAGCTTACAGATGGTGAATCTCAATGGCAGTCAGGCCAGTTAGTGAACAGGAAGATGAGAGAATGGCCTAGCCCGCCCCGGTCCCCGCATCCTACAGGATGAGCCCTCTAGCCTCCTTGTCCTACTCCGGTGAGTGGGTGGTCACAGCAAGAAAGACAGTTACAGGTAGCAGGAGGTGAGGTGAGGACCTCCCTGGCCCGTGTCTCACCCGTGGGGGGCAGCCACTTCTTTCCAGAGTATCCCGTGTCCACCGTGCTGTCACTGAGCAGGGACCAAGTCTCGGCCCGGCTCTGTCCCCCGCCTGGCATGTGATTAGGGCACAGCCCCAGGAGGGACGGGAAGAACAGCAGTGAGAGTGCCAGCCAGGAGATGCTGAACCCATCCCTGCTCCCGCCACCTGGGGCAGCTGGGGGCCGGGCTCAGACAGGGCTGCCAAATCTCAGGGGGTTGGCCCTTCTTGCCACCTTCCAGGCAGGGCAGGGAGACCCCACTCTGAGTGGATCTCTGTGTGTTCTCAGAGCATCTGGGGGCCCTCTGCCCGCCCCACCCTCAGGCCCAGAGATGACCGTCTTCTGCCTCCCCAAGGCAACTCCAGCTCTGGTGCAGCCTGGGGCCAGGTGGGTTACGAGGGTTCAGAGCTGTCTCCCATCTCCAAGCAAGGACAGTGCTGAGCCCCAAGAAGGTCCTCTCCACCTCTCTGGCCATTGAGCCTCACACGGGGCTAAGGCCCCGGGACTTGCTCTGGGCACAGCCGACAGCAACCTCTGGGCTTGTGTCTTGATCATGAAGAAAGCTCCCGGATCTCTCCCATCTGTGTAGCATCCTGTCCCCCTCCCTAGATGCCACCACTGGCAAGCCAGCCACCTCAGCACGGGTCCTTGCTAGGCAAGCCTGGCAGAGGTGAAGGAAAAGAGCTGAGACACGCACAGGACTCAGCTAACCAGTCTGCCCACTTCACAGGCAATGTGGTTATCCATCAGCCCAGAGAGGGAAAATGGCTCAAAGTCACATAGCTGTTCCTCAGTGTCAACTAAGACAGGAACTCACACCCTCTGGCTTCAACCCCGCTCTCTCTCATTCAGAAATGCTCTCTCTTTTTCACCCAGGCCGGCATTGAGGTCCTGCTGGGAGCTAGGGCTAGCAAACAATGGGCTCTGGGATGAGGCCTTTGCTGTGGCCTGGGGCAGACCCTGCACTGTACACCCATCTGGGAGCTGGACAATGCACAGTGCTACCCACCCCCATCCCCAAGTACGGCCCCTTCCCCAGGCAGCTGGGTGGGGGGATCCTCACTATCCCCCGGGGCCCTTAAGAGAGAGGCAGCACCCTGTCCCTGGCTGCCTGGCCAGCGGTGGGCCCCTCACCAGCCAGTGCATCCGAATCCAGCAGGGTTGGAGAGGGCTCCAGAGGCGTGGCGGGTGGGAACAGGGGTACTGCTCCAGGGAGAGGCGTGTAGGACACCTGCAGCACCAGTGAGGCCTGGAAGAGACAGAAGTGGGTGGCAAGTCAGCACACAGGCTCCGGGTACCATCTGCATCCCTCCTGTCCCTAAGGAATGTGGCTCTGCTGAGGTCTGGAGGAGGCTGTGGCAAGGCCACCCCCAGGGACCCCTGCACACAGGCAGCTGGCTAGGAGCATCTGGGCTCAGGCCCCGCCACACAGGAGCCACACAACCTTGGGCAAGCTCTGAAACCTCCCAGGACCCTAGCACCCTCACCTGTGAAAATAGAATGGTAACAGCAAAAAAAAACAAAAAATCAATTGAAGGAGCTTGCAGTAGCAATGAAGCAAGGACCCAGCCTCTCCTGCAAGATCCCTCAACTCTCAGCCTCAGCCCAACTCCGGGACAAAGTCCCTTGGCCGTGCTGTTCAGCCTTCCTCTGCCGCTCTGCAGAGGGCTTTGCCACAGTCTGCTCTGCCAGGTCTGTAGGCAGTGCTGGGAAGGTCTTGGGCACCACTCACCTTACCCAGCTCCGTCGTCAGCCAAGGCGACAGGGTGAGGTCAACCCATTCATTGGGCTCCCTCCCCACCCACATCCTGAGACCTGCTGCACCCCAGGAAGAAGTCCAATTCCTGCAGCCCAATAGCTTTTTCTTTTTTTTCTTTTTTAAGACTGAACTGACACACACTTAAGAAATCTTGCAAAGTCCAAAAACCTTACAGAAGGAAAATAACTCAAGATAAAGCCAGCAGCCCAGAACCCCCTCAGTCTTCAAGGAAACAGTTGATGGCTGTGGCTTCATGTTGCAAAGTAAGCATTCCCCAGGCCTCAGCAGCCAAGTCAGCAGGAAGGATGCAACACCTTCCACTCCAACAGAGCACAGCCCGTGGCGCTCCTCAGCTGGACTGGAGACGTCCCAAGACCCGCGCAGTCGACCTGGTCTCTGCACTCAAAGGTCCTGAAGACCTCCAAAGTGTCCATCTCTCGGATTCGAGCCCTGCTGACAAGCCTGCAGGGGGACAGGGACAGCAAAGCCAGGGCTGGGAACTTGAGTTCCAGAGCTCGCCACAAGCGGCCTTTCAGGGTTCGCAGCTACCACCAGGTGTCGCCACTTGCACAGCGACGGCCTGCGCGCTGTCAATTCCAGCAGCCCAGACAAGAAATGAAAGGGAGTGGATAGGAACGGCGGGCAGGGGTTCCAATGAATGCCAGCCCATCACAGCCAGTTTTCCAGGGGACAGTGAAGCCATGAAACAATTGCCAGTCATGCCACTGAGGGCAGTGAGGTCATCCTTTGTGTTCTCAGCAACCATATCCCAGGGAAACATCAGACAAACCCGAGCTGAGGGCCATGCTACTCAAGAACTGGCCTGAACTTCCAAAAATGACACAAGATTTAAAAAGCCAAAGAAAGACTGGAAGCTAGCCCAGATGCAAGGACGCTCAAGAGCCCCAACAGCTCTTCTCTGGGGCCTTTCGTCATTAGGAAGCCTGGAGTGTCAGGCCGGGGCTGAGGGAGAGCCATGTCTGGGTCCGCATCCTCATCTGAAAGCTACAACTATGTGAGAGGCTGTCCTTTCTCTCAGAAACACATCTAATGGTGAGGATAACGGCCAGGGGCTGGCTGGGCAACTGAGTCCCACCTAGTATAAGACCCAATATTCTTCATCCTACTCTTGGCGAATTTTCTCTGAATCTTCAGTGATTCCAAAACAGAAGTTTTAAAAATCCCAGAAATCCACTTCTGCTCTAGCCATCCTGCCTCCTGGAGACAAGTCCCAACCCAGCGTCCAGGAGCGGCATGCCATTAGCACCCGCTGTACCACCTGCAGGCCCAGTGTAAAAAGGAAAGCAGAGTCTCTTATTCAAACATGAGGAATTTCAAGACAGCCACAGCAGGGAATAAAACCGAGCATGGTGGCCGCCCGTGAGCCCGGTCCTATGGGAGCATTTGTTTTGCTTGGCCTGAGTCAGGCTGGCATCTGACAGTACAGCCCCGGAAGCCCTGCCTGACACATCTGGCCTGACCCAGCCACGCACGAATCCTCCACAAACACAAGTACGCGTCAGGCACCTGCCAGGGGCCAGATATGGGGATGCCTCCAGGAACAAAATAAAGACTCCTGTCCCCATGAAGCTAATGTCTTGGCAGAAGAGACTAAAAAAAATTAATAGGCAAATGAAAAAAATAAAATATGGGGGTCAGCATAGTGGCACAGCACATTAAGCCACTGTCTGTGATGTCAGCATCCCATGAGTGCTGGTTCAAGGCCCAGCTGCTCCACTTCCCATCCAGCTCCTTGCTAATGCACCTGCAAAGGCAGCAGCAGACAGCCATGTGCTTGGGCACGGCTACCTGTGAGGAAAACCCAGATGGAGTTCCAAGTTTCTTGGCTTGGGCTTGGCCCAGCCCAGGTTGTTGAGGTCATTGGGGAGTGAACCGGCAGAAGGAATATCTCTTTTCCTCTGCCTCTCCCTCTCTCTGCAACTCCACCTTTCAAATAAGTAAATAAATATTTGATCAATGAAATGTGCAAATACATAAATATATAAATTACAGAGCAGGCTAGGGGGGAAAAGTGGAAATAAACAGGGCAAGATATTGGAGTGTGGGAGCAATGAAGCTCCACTAGGCGGGGCCACGCCCTGGTTGCGGGGGGGGGGGGGGGGCCTAACACTGCAAACAGGCCCCCTTGAAAAGCTGTGCTTCTTTTCCTAGGAGCTCAGCCTGCCTGTCCTCTCCCTGTCCCTAGCTCCTGATAGAGGTGGCCCTGAGCAGTGCAAACTGTCCAGGCAGCCCTTCCTGGGGTTCCCTCAGCACCAGGTGCTCCACACCACAGCTCCACACCAACCTCCTGAAGAGCAGGCACTGCCACCCACTGAGCCACCAGCACACAGCTCTGCCTACAAGCAATCTCGAGCTGGGGAGCCTAGAACAGAGCTCACCACCAGGGGGCAGGCTCCCAGAGCATCAGCTACAGAGCTGGTGCTTGCCAGAGCCGTCTAGCCCCATCCAGGACTTCCAGGGATAAGAGGGCTTATCTGCAGCTCCCACCCAGGGTCAGGACTTTCCACCTTCACCATGATGTCAAAACCCAGCCCCAACCCCCTTCTGCCGACAGCTGAGGTGCCCCACCTCCAGCATGGATGTGCATTCCCTGTATATTCCCAGACCACGTGTGCTAGGGCTTGAGCCCCCAGGGGCCCTCCCCACATCAAGGAACCCATCCAGTAGCCCACTTCCCCCATGCCCAGCCATTGCATCACAGCAGGTTATCCTACTGCAAGGCCACTGTCAATCAGATGTCCACCCCAGACCGTACAGCCTCTGCTGACCGTATCTACCATCTCGGGGTCCCCAGTTAACAACACCCACAGGACTCTGGGGGCTGCTGCCTGCCCTCCACAGTAGGGGAGCAGAGAAACTCAGGAAACAAAAGCAAAAGCAGAGCCTCCCAGTCCCAACTCTTCCCACACTTTCAAGGGTCCTCTGGCCTCCTGTGGACCTTGTAGAGGGAGAACTGCATCCCTGAGCTCCCCAAGAACAAACACTTCTCTCCAACACATGCTCGGGCTGGACAGCGAGGCCTGGTGTGCCTGGGCCTTCCTTTCCTTCCCTCAGGCCCCTCAGAGGCTGTTGCTGGAAGGTGAGCTCTGAGCAGGTATAGTGATGGCTACAGATGCTCACGTTGCTGGCAGAAGCTCTGGGACTCATCGGCGTTGCCCTGGCTCACCACCAGGCTCTGTTCTCAGTGACTAGGGACATCGGGGCACAGGGGCCAAGTGGGCTACCCCCTCCCTGAGACACCATGGGAAAGCACTACTGGATCCCCTGACCCACAGTACCTTCCTCGCCAGCTGCTTGCAGAAGGGAAGGGTTCTCCTGGGAAGCAGCCTCTCCCCACCCAGGAAGCAACCTGGCCAGCTTGGGCCTCAGTGACCTGGGAGGCAAACTAAATTGGGAGTGCAGAGGACCAGGAATTCCTTCTAGTCCCTTCTGTCCCGGGAGTCCAGGAGCTGTGCCTCGGGGCACGTGACTGCAGCCTACCCCTTTCTCCAAGCCTCAGTGCTCTGTGTGGTTCCAATGAGCTCTGCCCAGATTGGTCACTTCCTCAGTTACCCTGCCAGACCACCAAAGACCCCAGTCTCTCTCTCTGTCACACACACACGTACATGCACACATGCCTATACCACACACACATGCTCACACACACATGCCTATACCACACACACATGGTCACACACATGTCTACACCATACACACATACATCCCTACACCCTACACACATGCTCGCACATACATACCTACACCATACACACACACACACACAGGACTGTCCAGCTCCATCCTGTTGGAGAGAACTCAGCGCCCAGAGGCCCCAGGTCTTGCCAACAGGAAGTACTTCCAGCCCAATGGTTCCCGGGGCATCCTGGGAGGTGGGGCTGACCCAGAGGGAAGGTCAGAAATTTTAGTGACCAGGAAGAAAGAGCCCTGCGGAATATATTTAGCTCACTAAAAATAACAGGAGCCACAGATGAGGCCGGGAATTGTCTGCTTGACTCAGAGAAGCTCTGGGAAACTCGGGGGTGGGGCTGGATAGGCAATGGAGGAAATAGAAGAGGGTCTACCAGGTCCCCAGACAGGGGAGTGGGATGTCTGTCCCTCTTCCCTTGTCATCTGTGACCCAAGTGATTCAGAGAGTCCAAATCTGAAGAAAGGGCCTGGGCAGTGAAAAGGGGCATCTGCCAGGGTGACTGGGCAAGCCACAGACAAGACTGCGCACATGGTTGGGCAAGGCCTGGGGCAGGAGTGAGGCAAGGCTGGCCTGAGCCCTGTAGGTGGACCAGGGCTTCCTTCATGCTCCTCCCACCTCTCCCATCCCAGTGTCCTTCTGGGCACTGCAAGCTCTGGCAAAGGAAGGACAGGCCTGACCCTTGAGAGCTGGACTCTGACACAGCTCTGCACTCAAAAAGGCAAGGCCTTGGGAGGGGGCCACCAGCCCGAGTGCTTGGGCTGCTGTGACCATGTGGGAGACCTGGATGAAATTCTGGGCTCCTGGCTTCAGCTTAGCCCAGCACTGGCCATTGTAGCCATCTGGGGAACAAACTGGCAGATGGATGATATTTCTCTCTGCCTCTCCCTCTCTGTCTGTAACTCTGCTTTTCAAAATAAACAACTGATTCTTAAAATAAATAAATAGAAGGGCTCAGGGCAAAAACACTCAGGGCAGGGGCCCATGCACACTTACCCCCGTGGGCTGCTGCTTGGTGTCCAGGAGTGGGGCATTGAAGCTGGCTGACAGGCTGGGCGTGACGAGGACCTCCCGGAGTGGGATCTTGGCCTCCCCCAGGAACCTGAGAAGAGACGGGAGTCCAATGGAGAAGCTTACCTGATGCAGCCTGGCTCTCCCCACACTAGCCCCTTCAAGCTGCCCAGACCACAGCCTCCTGGAACCCCTCCAGGAACCCTGCCACCCTACTGCCAGTCCCGGCCAGGCCCCTGGGGAGGAGACAGCCTCCTCTTCCCAAAGTTGGTCTTGATAATCCTTCTGCCCCTCCCTGACCCCCAGACACTCCTCCCTCATCAGCAGCCAGGGCTGTCTTGCCGTCAGCCCTCACGGTCCTCAGGTCAGCATCTCTGCAAGCCCACCTCACCTGTGCTGCTTCTGGTCTGCAGCAGCCCCACTCCCGACCCAGTGTGTGTCTACATGGATGTCTGCATTGGTCTTCCAGGCCCCAGTTGGCAATGATCATGAAAGAAACACACAGAAGCCATCCTGTCTTCAGATTCAAGGAGGAAGGATGCCAGGTCATGGGAGACCTGGGTAGCCTGAGTGGAATCTCAGCAAAGAGACAGTCCCCAGCGTGAGAGGAGAGAGTAATGAGGGGAAAGCGTTGCTTCTTGGAGTCGCAATGGGTGTGCCATGCCTTCTGCAGGGGCAGCGGCCGGAGAGTGGCCTGTCTCCACCAGAACCTATCACGCCTGGACTCAGCATCTGACTCCTGCCTGCTCCCAGGTTATTAGCCCATCCCACCCATCACGGTGAGGACACAAGGCCTTGATCAGCCAATTAAAAGCTGCAGGTGCACTCATCCTGTCCATTTCCAACTGCTTTTCCAAGATAAATAGTGCATCATTTAATTTCCCTGAAATTACTTTCTCTGAACTCAGTAGTGAGCAATCTTCATGATCCTATAAAGTAAAACTACATTTTGACCCAATTAGCTAATTTTTAAGACTACTTACAATGACATACTATTGCCCATCCAATAGAATGACTCTGATAAACACACATGTGCAAAACACAAACCCAACAGTGTTGGCCAGGATATAATGGGACAGGAAGTGTACACATGTGAACGGAAGGGCAAAGAGAGCATTTGCTGTGGAAGACAGCGTGGCAGGCCCTCAAAACGTTCAGTGGGTAGTTGCCACGCCATCTCTCAGCCCACTCTGGCATGGGCCACAAAGAACTGAAATCCAGATCTGGAGCGGACGTGGGCACACCCACGTGCTTAACAGCATTACTCACAGCAGCCCTGAAGCTGAGGAAACCAAGTGTCTACGAGTGGGTGAATGACCACACAAAATGTCCTAAATACAGACGATGGAAGGAAATTTGGACACACACTATACCATGGATGAACCTCAAAGAACTAAGTTGAGTGCAATACAGCAGCCACAAAAAGGGAAACGCTGTTTGATTTCACATATATAAGGTATGAGAACGGTCAAATTCACAGACAGAAATATGGGTGCCAGGAGCTGAGCAGGGGACAGAATGGGATACAGCTGTTCAATGGGGGCAGACGTTGAGTCGGGCAAGAAGAGAGGTTTGGTAGTGACTGGTTGTAATGGTTGCACAACACTGACTGTGCCTAATGCTATTGAGCTGAATGAGGGATCTTCAGAAATTCATAGCAAATACAGATTATGAAAAAAATCATGCATGAACTTCAAAATCTTTTGCCCAAAAGCAAACTCCTCACTCCATGTTTCCATGAATTTTTAAAGTACTGCTGGCAAACAATATCCCAAACTAGTTGGAGGCTTGCTCTAGAATCCCATTACCGACACTGGAGCAGTGGAAGATAGTAGGTGTTTATGGCAAAGCACAGAGCAAAGAGCTGGGCAGAGCTGTTGCTTCATTCCTGGGCCCTCCCAAGGAGTTAGAGGTGAAGAGTCTTAGAGACTGAAACTGGGGCTGAGAGGTGTATGATTAGTTCACGTCCAAGTTCCTGGTTGGTCAGTGAAGCTCATGACCTTCCTTTGATTGGTCAGTGATGACTTGCCCTTTAGAGGATATATGATGGCCAGGTGGACACGTTGGTCCATGGATTATGTGAAGGTGGTGGCAGTTATAATCGGCTAGAGCTTGGAATTCCCCTGCACGGATCACCCCAAGCCAGTACTGGCCATCAAGGTTCTTATCTATTGGAGAAGCAAATGACCCAGTGATTAGAACCTTGTAAGACCAGTTGGATCACTCCTTTAAGTCACTGAATTCATTTTGATAAAGTACAGACAAGGACACCTTGGGCTAGGGGGAACAGGACAAGAGGCTGGATGCCACTTTTACATTATGGAGGTTTGGGTACAGTACATTTAAAGTGTTTAAAATGAGCGGTGCATTGGCACAACAGGTAAAATGTCATCTGGATGCCCACATTCCACACTGCAGTGACCGGGTTTGCCTCCCAACTCTTCTCATTCTGTCGCCCTGCTGATGCACATCCAAGGAGGCCGCAGGTGATGCCCCAACTCCTCATTTCCCTGCCACCCACATGGGAGACCCAGACTGAGTTGCAGGCTCCTGGCTTCAGCCTGATCCATCCCTGGCAGTTTTGGGCATTTGGGAAATGAACCAGCAGTTGGGAGATCTCTCCATATCTGTCTCCATCCCTCTCTCTCTCTCCCTGTCTATGTAATTTTTAAATAAATGACAGATAAATTAAAAACAAATAAATACCCAACAACTTCAGAATATACATTCATTAAAAAAAGAATGGCTAAAATGTTAGATTTTGCTACAAAACAGCTAAGAAGGTGTGTTACCAAACACACAAAATGCTGCACTGGTTGCTTATTTAAGCTCAACAAGGAAACCTCAACATGGAAATTCCTCTATTTCCACCCCTTTTGGACCAGCAGACTGTCACCTCACAGGGTCCCCTGGAAACACAATGATGAACGTGGGACATACCCCAGATTAATTTTGCCAATACATCTTGAAAGGCAGGCCTACAAGGAGGGATGTTCAATATTATTTATTCCAGGGCTCTACATAGCTCATGTGTTCTAACTTATGAGCTAGTTTATATCAGATTCCTTTGAAGATGAAGGGTCTTTGAATGATGGATTACTGAGGGCTGTTGAAGTCCTCTATGCCAGGGATAACTATTGGGGACGCCTCTGCTATCAGTGTGTAGATTTAGGTGTCCTGGGCAAGATCAAAAAGCCTAGCCCAGAACCAGCAACGTGGGGTAGCTTGTAAAGCTTTGTCCTACAGTGCCCACATCCCATAGGGGCACCAGATCTAGTCCCAGCTGATCCATTTCTTTCTCTCTTTAAGATTTTTATTTATTTTTATTGCAAAATCAGACCTAGAGAGAGAGAAGGAGATACAGAGAGGAAGATCTTCCGTCCGATAATTCACTCCCCAAGTGACTGCAACGGTCGGTGCTGCACCAATCCAAAGCCAGGAGCCAGGACCCTCCTCCAGGTCTCCCACGTGGTTGCAGGGTCCCAATGCCTTGAACCATCTTTGACTGCTTTCCCAGGGATGGGAAGCAGGATTAGAACCAGCGCCCATATGGGATCCTGGTGCATTCAAGGAGAAGGCTTTAGTCACTAGGCCACAGCGCCGGGCCTGACTGTTCCATTTCTGATCCAGCTCCGTGCTTATGACCTGGGAAAGCAGCAGATGACTCAAGTCCTTGGGCCCCTGCACCCACATGGGAGACCTGGAGGAAGTCGTTGGATCCTGGCTTCTGAGTAGTTCAGCTCCAGCCATTTGGGGAGTAAACTCGTGGGTAGAAAAAATTCACTCTCTCTCTCTCTCTCTCTCTCTGTTTTTTCTCTAACTCTGACTTTCAATAATTAAAAAAAAAATGGCTAAAGCTTGAAAGAAAAAATAATATAAAAGACCAATGTGTAGGTATAGCTGACCCTGGAGTCCATAGATAAAAGTGTTGTCTCATTTCCCATCACGTAGCAGAGCAACTTGGTATCAGGCAGGTGAGTGGCCAACTAACGCTAGTCCAGAGACTTTGGGTTCACTGTACAATAGCGCTGCAGCATGAAGCCTTCAAGCACCAGAGGTGGGTGGGTGTGGATAGAGCAGGCAGACAGCAGGGCTGCCAAAATCAGCTAGAGTTCCAGCTAGGATGAACACAGCACCGGCCAGGGCATGGTTCACAGAGCAAAGCCAGGCCTCCTGAGTGAGGAGCCATGAGCGACACAGCCTCTCCAGCTTGAGGCTGGGAGAATTCCCAGAAGTGGGGTGTGAAACAATGGAAGGAAATGTGGAAAGCCATGCCGGCCCCACCCCTGCTAGCTGGGGCACCTTCAGACTGCACTAGCCAGTAGCGACTGCAAGCAGTGATCCTTGCTATTTCCTTCCTGAAATCTTTCATTCTTGCCCTCGCCAGAGGCCTGAAGGGAAGCAGAGGCACAGCACCAGTCAGCCTTCCAGAACCATCCCCAAACCCCCTACCATGCCTCATCTGGCAGGCTCCCAGGCCAAGGCCGACATTCCCCCATTCTAACCACCCAACACAGGAGGCAACAGTCCAGGACAGTCCCTAACTCCCAGAGCCTGCGGGCACCATTCCAACCAGTCCTGCTAAGACTGCCTGCAGGAAAATCAAGAAAGCCTCCAAGCCATGTTTTCCCCTCTGCCTTCTGAGTGGCCCTGGGGCTTTCCCACGTGTCCCTCTTCTTGGGAACTGCAATAAATGCTGCTTCCATGAAGGTCCACTCCTGATCTGTTGGCCTCACCACACCTGGATCATCTGAAGAACCAAACATGCTAGTTCTTCGTTAGGAAGATCAAAAGTGACTGATGATTCTGAAGATCCTTTTGAAGTGAACTTTGTGCAGTGATTTAAAACACCCACCTGGGGCGGCCATGTCCTATACCAGTGTGCCTCATGGCAGCCCTGGCTCCTCTGCTTCCAAACCTGTTTCCTGCCAATGCTCACACTGGTAGGCAGCAGGTCATGGCTCACACGGCTGGATCCCTGTCACTCACGTGAGTTCCTGGCTGCTGGCTTGGGCCAATAAAAATAAAGTTTTAAATGTAAATATTATCCACTGTCATAAAGGACAAAGACCACGGAACTATTCCAGATTAAAGGATGCTATAGACATCAGAGGACTAAATTCAGTAGGGAGTCCCTAAACTGCATCTGTGCTGGGGGCAGAGTGAGGATGGGAGTACAACAGAGAGGGTTGGAACACAGCCCAGAGATTAAATATGGAATCCACACAGTGTGAGAACTACTGTGGTTGTATGAAAGAATATTGCTATTTGTAAGAAAGACACACTGAGTATTTCGGAGTAAAAGATCATGATGAATATAACTCAGCCTGAAATAAGATGGTGGGGGAGAGGATGGAGAAGAGAGAGAACAGTAAGACAAATGGAGTAAAATACTGGTGGCAAGTGTCTATGGATGCTCTTTGAGCTATTTTTGAAACTTTTCTATACATTTGAGATCATTTTGTAAATATCACCATGGGCCAGAGTCTCATTCTTTTTGAAGCTAGGAAAACCAAGTGTGGATACAAACTCTCCTCACAAGGCAACTTCAGTTCAGCTGCATCCGCTCCTTCCCTGGTTAGAGTCCCCGGGTCAGGAAATGAGCAACGGACGTGAGCCCCTGGACCTCTGCTTTACATCCAGACCTGGCAGTGAGGGCCACCAGGACATTCCACACTCCTGAGCTGGTCTGGCCTCTGGCAGCCTTCCTGCTGGGATCTGATTCCCCCAGGGGCTAAGGGACTCCAAATAGTTTTCCACTTCAGTCCCAAGCAAGACAAAAGGAAAATTCCTCCGAAATCCAGGGATGTCCTGGATGGAATGCGGTGGGGGGGGGGGGGGGGGGAAACAGTAATTTAAAAATCCTTGAAACTAAGGCTACGACACATGTTTTTCCAGCCTGCCGAGAACACTGGGATGGTGAGCTGAAAATGTGCTTGTTCACAACAGCCTTCAAGAGACGCCAAAGACAGCAGCAGCTAAAGGAAGAAGCGGAAGGTGCACACAGGAGCTTAGGCAGTCCGTGAGCTGCCTCCCGGTCCTCCAGCCAGTCACAGGTGCCATGATGGATCCTGAGACCCTGAGAAAGGCCAAGGCAGGCAAGTACCTGTGTGGAGGGGCGAGAACCCTCAGTGTCTCACTTTACAAGAAATCACCGGACCCCAATATTCTAAAGTGAAGATCACTGTGGATATCTGGAGGAGCGTTCCCTTAAAGGTGACCACATGCATCCTAATGAGTCTGGGGATAAATCCAGGGGTGCTCCCACACTGTTGGATTAAAGCAAGGGGATACAAGGAGCAGTGTTGTGGCACAGCTAATCAAGATTCTGCCTGTAGCACCGTTTGAGTCCCAGATGTTTTGCTTGAAATCCAGTTCCCTGCTAACACACCTGGGCAAGCAGCAGCGGATGCCCAAGTGGTTGGGTCTCTACACCCACATAGGAGACCTAAAGAAGCTCCTGGATCCTGTTTTTAACCCTTGTAGTAATTTGAGGAGTGGACCAGATCTCGCTCTATGTTTCTGCCTCTCTCTCTCTGTAACTCTGCTTCCAAATAAATAAAATACATCTTAAAAATAAATAAAAAATATGGGCCCGGTGGCGTGGCCTAGCGGCTAAAGTCCTCGCCTTGAAAGCCCCGGGATCCCATATGGGCGCCGGTTCTAATCCCGGCTGCTCCACTTCCCATCCAGCTCCCTGCTTGTGGCCTGGGAAAGCAGTCGAGGACGGCCCAATGCATTGGGACCCTGCACCCACGTGGGAGACCTGGAAGAGGTTCCTGGTTCCCGGCATCGGATCGGCGCGCATCGGCCCGTTGCGGCTCACTTGGGGAGTGAAACATCGAACGGAAGATCTTCCTCTCTGTCTCTCCTCCTCTGTGTATATCTGGCTGTAATAAAATGAATAAAATCTTCAAAAATAAATAAATAAATAAATAAATAAATAAATAAAAAAGAACAAAGCAAGGATGTTAAGTGCTTGGCCATCCCGGCTGGTAGTCACCAGATAAAATGTAGCTACCACTGAGGTTTATGTTTCAGATAAACCTTTTCAATAAAACTTCTCAATAAAAAATAAAATAAATCTTTTTTAAAAATACATCTGACCTCCACTGTCACTGGAAAGTCATTTTCCAACACAAATTAAGTTAAGCCTGTGAAATGCATTCATATATTTTCTATACCACGTGATTAAACTGCTTCTGCTTTCTTTTTTTTAAAGATTTATTTGTTTTTATTATAAAGTCAGATATAGAGAGAGGAGGAGAGACAGAGAAAGATCTCCCATCCAATGATTCACTCCCCAAGTGACCACAATGGCTGGTGTTGTGTCAATTGAAGCCAGAAGCCAGGAGTTCTTCCAGGTCTCCCACATGGGTGCAGGGTCCCAAGGCTTTGGACCATCCTCAACTGCTTTCCCAGGCCACAAGCAGAGAACTGGATGGGATGTGGGGCCACCAGGATATAAACCGGTGCCCATATGGGATCCCAGAGCATTCAAGGCGAGGACTTTAGCTGCTAGGCCATGGCGCTGGGCCCTCTACTTTCTTTTTTACTGTTTATATTTTCATGTCACCAAATTTAAGCAGTTTTCTCTGTCTAAATGACTCAGCACAGGGTGCACTCAATAGTTTTTTTCAGGAGGGCAGTCTACATTAAGTTTTACCAAATATCACACCCCAAAATCCTGGGTGTCTTTTACGCGATGATTTCAACTTGCCTTAGTTTTCCCAGAGCTTCTTTCACAGTTATCATCAGTCTGGCTTCCATATTTGTAACAATGTTCCCATGTGTTGCTTCAACTTATTTTTATTGTTTTTCATGCTTTTTATCCTGTTATTTCTGGTTTAATTTATTCTTACTAGCTTATGGTGATTGGTGCACACAGTAAACAATCCTAACACTGGCCATCTATCTTAATGTCTTGGCTAACTTACGGGAAAATGGAAAGCAATCCCCTTCCCAGGTGCCACCCTGGCTCCTGTGCTTTGGGTTCAGTCGCCGGTGCACACAGGCCTCCTCTGGACAGTCCACACAGGTGCCCACAGTGGTAGCATGCTCCTCAGACTCTTGCTCAGTCCTTCGGGTATGGTGCCCAGCACTGGTGTGCTTTCAAAGCTCCCAGGTCATTATAAGATGTCACCGGGGTTGGACCTCCGTTCAAAAGATCCAGAACTCTCTGTCCACACAGTAGCCACATGGCATGATGGAAGACACTACAGTGAAATGAGACTTGAGGTGCTGATCTGCATTACCCCAGGAGATACAGACATAGCAAGTGTTCCCATCGTCCTCACAGCTCCGTTCTGCAGTCTAGACAATCGGCCCCCTACACCCTGGGGAGCTGCTGCACAGGCCACACCCTGACCCCTAGGCTGGAGCCCAGGCACTAATGCAGAAGTGCCCTGCATTAGGATCCTCTGGGAGGAACATCTGGGGAACCAAAACATCCGTCAGGAAGCAGCATCATTTCCCCTCCAGAGCAGACAGGAAGCATCCAGTGCTACATCCGGTGCCTCATCAGGTGCCACCTAGGACTGGAGTCCAGCCCCTCCAGTTGGGGCTTCCTTTAGGGTTGGGTGAAAGCTGACAGTATCCCCACCTTTGAGATTGGCTCAGAGGGTCCCTATGGCTCAGGCTGCCCCTCTGTGGGTGCAGGGTAGAGTGCTGAGCAGTGTGAGGCAGCTCCTAGCCAAGAGTACCTTTCTAAGGATGGACCGAGTGTTCCCCAAGGTGCCACTTCCAGCCAGCAAGCCAGGCAGGGCTGACAAGGGCCCCTCTAAACTACCACTAGCTAACAGGAAAGACACAGCAGTGTGAAATGTTCCAGAAGCCATGGGGAAAGAGAAGCGGGGTAGTGCTGAGGAGGAAGTAGGGAAGAGGAAGAAAAAAGGAGAAGGTGGCAGGAAGGGGAGGAAGCCGTAGTGTAAGGAAGGCATGGAGTGAGAGGTCACAGAGGAGCAAGAAGCCAGTGAGGACAGCTCCAGATGCAATAGCAGCCAGGAAAAGGGAGGGGGCGACGTGTAGCAGACAGTTAAGATCTTTGTCTCCCCTCCTCTCTGTATATCTGGCTTTCCAATAAAAATAAATCGTTAAAAAAATTTTTGTAAGCATTATTTTTTTAAAGATTTATTTATTTTTATTGGAAAGACAGATATACAGAGAGGAGGATAGACAGAGAGGAAGAGCTTCCATCCGATGGTTCACTTGCCAAGCGGCTGCAATGGCCGGAGCAGAGCCAATCTGAAGCCAGGAGCCCGGAGCTTCTTCCGGGTCTCCCAGGCAGGAGCAAGTCCCAAGGCTTTGGGCCGTCTTCGACGGCTTTCCCAGGCCACGGCAGGGAGCTGGATGGGAAGCAGGTCAGCCAGGATTAGAACTGGCAACCGTATGGGATCCTGGCGCGTTCAAGGCAAGGACTTTAACTGCTATGCTATCACGCTGGGCCCAATGCGTTATTGTTTTGAGAAAAAGAGGGACAAGGGGAGAGACAGACAGAGCTCCCAGCTGTGGTTCCCCTCAAATCCTTGCAACAGCTGGATTGGATCAAGCCAGGGCTGGGCTGGGCCACAGCCAGGAGCTAGGAACTCAATCCAAGTCTCATTTAAATGACAGGCACCCAGTTATTTGAGCCACGTTGAACCAAACTACTTGAGCGATCACCTGCATCAGAAGAAAATGGAACTGGGGGGCTCGGCACCGTGGCCTAATGGCTAAAGTCCCCACCTTGAACGCACCAGGATCCCAAATGGTTATCAGTTCTAATCCCAGCAACCCTGCTTCCCATCCAGCTTCCTGGTTGTGGCCTGGGAAAGCAGTTGAGGACGGCCCAAAGTCTTGGGCTCCTGCACCCACGTGGGAGACCCTGAGGAGGCTCCTGGCTCCTGGCTTCAACTGGCTCAGCTCTGGCTGTTGCAGTCACTTCGGGAGTGAGCCAGCAGATGGAAGCTCTTCCTCTCTCTCTTCTCCTCTCTCTCTCCTCCTCTCTGTATATCTGACTTTCCAATATAAATAAACCTTTAAAGAAAAGACAATGGACCTGGGAGCAGAGCACAGACTCAAACTCAGGCACTCAATATGAAGCATGGTGGCCCAGTCAGGTGTTTTAACTACTAGGCCAAACAATTATACACAATTGCCTGATAGTAACTATCACAAAAGACCCTCCCAGGACTATAATATTACACAGAGGCCACCACAACCTTACACACACACACACAAAGTCTATCACAAAGATATTTGCTCGGCAGGTGTCTGTTCAACTTTGAAGTAATATAACCCTGGTCATTCACTCATCATGATGGCTAAAAATTCTCAATCCAAAGTACCTGATGCTTTTGCCTTTAAAATCTCATCCTATATATAGGCAAACATGCATACACATATAGTGTCTAGAGGAACTGTATAATAGGCTAGCATATCAAGATATGAAGATACAATGCATTATGCATCTCTACTTCCAAATCAAAGATGGATTCCCAGTGAAACTGTTAAATATATCTTGACAGTAGGATGCTGGACTCTACCATTATTCATAACCTACAATGTCAGGATACACTTAAATAGAATGATGGCCTTATGACTGTTTTTAAAGGACTACACTACTGTAATAATATAGAGGAAATCTGTGCCTGGGGAGGTAAGGAGGGGAAATCCCAGAGCCTATGGAACTATATCACAAAATTTTTTAAATTTAGGTAGATTTAAAAAAAAAAAAAGCTTCACCTTAGCCTCAACTTCCTTGAATGTGCCCATGGTCTATTACAGCACACACAGACCCATCACAGAGCTAGTCTATTCCCCAACACACATCAACACCTTTAGGGTCTCCTCCCCCACTCCCCTGTGTGACTTATTTTACCAATTAGGCTGACAGCAGATTGCATTCACTTAACACTTTTTCTTTTCTTTGAGAATTTAAAATGTCAACTGGTGGTTCTTGTCACTTCTTCATAATGCTTCCTATTTTATGAATCTAGAATGTGCAATGCTTCTAGTCTCAGATGCTGCTTCTCCTTTCTGTACACAGGAGATGTGCTGATGGTTCTGACAGTGGGGCTATGACAGAATTGCCTGACAAAGACCCCTCCCCACTGGACAGGTTCAGCCCCAGGCCCCACATGTTCAGGCAAACTGCCACGCAGGCTGCTGCTCTAAGCTGCTCACTGGAACACCAAAATTCTGTCACTTCCTCCCCTGATAGTGTGGCTCTGACTGCCTCTAATACTCTTCAGACACTTGCATACGTTTAAATTTCAACTTGGCTTAATCAAACGTAAGTTTTCATCTCAGGAAATGCAAAACCAAGAAATGTGAGAAAGAGAAAATCCCAGTGACTAGCAGGCCTCTGGCGGAGCAGCACATCCACGCTCCGTAGTGCAGGTCTGGGCTTGGGGCCAGCTCTGCTTCTGATCCCAGCTGCCTGCAGCAGGTAACGGCTCAAGAACTCAGGTTCCTGTCACCTACATGGGCGACCTGAACTGAGTTCTAGGCTCCCAGCTTCATCCTGATCTGCCCAGGCCTGGCTAGTTCAACCATCTGAGGAGTGAACCAATGGGTGAGAGTCTCTCTCTGCCATCCAAACAAATAAGAATAAATAATTAAAGAGTAAAATTGTGCATTTTTAAAGGTAATATAAAATAAATATAAGAAAGAAATTCCTGATAAAATGAAAATATTAATGGATCAGCTATTCTGCACATTGATGTTGGAGGAACAAACATCTAGTGAACTGACCTTGCAAAGACCTGGTCTTATGGGGAACTAGATGGCTGCTCCCACTACACTTACAGGGGCCAACGGGAAGGTCCCAAGATTCAGCACACCCACAGAGCAGCACAGCACACGTGTGACCTGTCCTGAGGGCGAGCACGGTCCTTGAGCCAATTACAGCTGAGCTCCCAGCTCTACTGTCACGATGCCTACACAACCTCAGAAATCTTACCCTGGGGCCCGGGCAATTACCTGAAAACAATCATGAAGATGGAACAAGCATTTCCTCTATCTAGCAACCCACCGTGACCACGTGACCATGCTGACCCACCTTCCCCTCCCTCAGATCTCTCAACCACAGCAGCCTCAGGAGAACTAAACTTTACCACCACTGCAGGACTGAGCACCCACCCTGGGCTCCTGGACCTGCCTTGCCATCACGGTTCCACCATCACTTATCTGAGAAAACAGCTCAGTCTCTGAGCCCCGGATTCCCCTCTTCATAAGGGTGACAATGGCAGTGTTGGACACTGCTGGGCTCTCCAGGAGCATCCACTGCATGCTTTGCTATTATTATCCTCAGCCTGTCTGAGAGTGGGAGGGGGCTGGGGAGCAGGGCTTCCTCAATCTGTGCACTACCCCCGCTCTGCCACCCTTCTGTTCCTGCTCAACTGTACAGGTCCTCAGCCTCAGTCACTCTGTCAGGCCTGAGCCCAATGCCGTCACTCCCATACACCAGAACACCCATCCCTTCTTGCCTCTTCAAAGCCTACACCTGCCTGCACGTCAGATCTAGCAGCCTCCTCCAGGAAGCTTTCCAGGGGTGCCCAGTACCCAGAGTTGCTCCCTCCCTGACCTGCAGGCCCATCATTCCCACTTGCTACTGGCTGCCTTCTCTCCCACAAAGCACCTGCGTTGGGAAGGAGCTTAGCCTGAATGGATTGCGACCTCTGAGTCTGTGCAGCTGCTGAGAGTCAGAATTGGATGAGATGCCTTTGCAGCAGGTCTAAGCTGCACACTTTGCAGCCACACCTTCAGAGGGTCCTGTGAAAGGCGTCCCATCCTGCCAATGTGTGCAGGACCACAGAGAGACCGTGGCGGCTGTGTTTCTTCTCCAAGGGTTGTTGATGTCATCATACTTGCCTGATGCTCAGGCTAAGACCTTCATCAGCCTTGGCCTCTCCTGGCTTCCTTTATGCATACTCCCAACCCCAGGGCAGCACAGTCAGGCTTCCCAGTTGACCCTATTCCCAAACAACCCACCAGCAAAGCCATACCTCATCTTGGAACATGAACTCACCTCCTTGGTCACCTAGTTTGGCTGTGGGGACCCCCCAAAATCCCTGCCCTGATATTCCAGGCTTGTCCCTGTGCAGTCTGATGCACTGTGTCCTTATCCACCCACAACACAGTCAACAGGCCTACCAGTCTGCACCCACCATCCATCAGCACAAGGGGAGCAGCCCTGAGCCTGCCTAGAGAAAGCTGCTTTTGCCACCACAACTTTGCACCTGCCGGTCCTCCTGCTTGGAAATCCTGTCCCTGGCTACATGAAATAACCCAACTGAAACCCTGTCACAGGGAGGTGCCTGGTCAAAGTGACCCTTTCTTACTATTCCGACTTTCTAAAACTTAAGTCCCACCTCTTCCAGGGAGCCTTGCTGATAGCTCCCTGTTTGCTGACCCTGCCTCCTGCCTCCTGGAGTATGCAGCTGCCCTCACCAGCCCTGCCTGAGCAGGGAGGTGGGCCCACTCTAGGAGCCTCTGGGCTGATGTGGGAGAGACAAAGCACCTTCCCCACCCTACTCCCACCCTGACATCTCGCCACTGTCTGGGCATACTCGGCAAACACAGACCATCTTCCCTTCCCTGTAGCACGGTCTGCTCTCAACTTTACCCAGAATTCTGAGGTCACTGCCAGGTTTCCCCAGCAGCCACTGTGCAAGGCCCAAGAGAGGTGGCCTCTCAGTAAATGCTGACTTGAAGTACCAGCTCTCCAGAGCTTGAGTTCTGAAACTTTCTTTCAACACAACCCACCTGTACCTTCAAGCCATGGAGCCCCATTCTGGTCCACCTCACCTGTTCCTCCCCATCTTCTCATGGTCTTTGACCACCACATGAAGCTCAGATGTCTGGTCCAGGGGGATGCCCTTGAGGTCCCACTCAAAGCCCTGGAAGAAAAGCAGAAAAAAAAAGGACCTTAACCTGCAGCTCTCTAGAACAGACTGTGTTTCGTTCACTTTCATGCCTCCAGGACACAGAGCAGAAGTCTGGTGTGTGAAGGAGATTAGTGAGTGTTAATCATTCACTAGTGTCCATGAGAGAGTCTAGTGGATGGATGGATGGATGGATGGATGGATGGATGGATGGCTAGGTAAATGGGTAACTGGCAGACTGATGGCTGGATAGAAGCACAGAATGGATGGATAGATAGGTGGAAGGAATGGTTGGATGGATGGATGGATGGATGGATGGATGGATGGATGAATAGGCAAATGGGTGACTGGCTACCTGGCTGGATAATTGAAAGGAAAGGACAGAAGGATGAAACAGATGGGAGGGTGGATGGATGAACGGACAAGGCAGATGGGTGACTGGCTAGATGTATGGAAGGAAGGAAGGGATAACTGGATAGATGATAGATGGATGGATTGTCAAATGGATAATTGAATAGATGAATAGTGGTGAGGAAAGAATAAAGAGAAGGAAGAAAGGGAGAAAAGATGAAAGGAAAACCAGAATTCCAGAGCTTTAGAGGTGACAATGAGAGATGAAGGCAGAAGAAGAGAGAAGAAAGCAATATTTTGATGGTCCCCTCTCTCCAATCAGTTGCAACCTATCCCCAGGAATGTGGGCCAGTAGTATAGCTGGGGAAATGCCAGGAGACTCTGTGGAGGACTCAGAGATCAATGCCACAGAGTTCTCCCTGAAGCCAAGGCCCTATGCAGAGCATGGGGCAGGCCCGGCCAGGGGCCTCACAGCCCTCATCAGAGCCAATGCTTCCTTGTGCATCCCAGACCCACCAGTGAGAGGCTGCCAAACCCTCCAGAAGGCTCCAAGGAGCCACATGTACAACTGATGGTTGAGGATACACAGAGCCCATAAGAGCCAGAGGGTAATCAGGAAGGGCTTCAGAGAGGCGGTGGGCTTCAGACAGGGAGTAGGGTAGATGTGAAGGAAAATAAGAACGTCCCCAAACACACTCCATCTGGCTAGCCAGAACAAAGGAAAAATAGCAACAAAAGTAATTTTACTCCCCTCCAGATTTCCCCCCAACACATACACATGAGATGTCTCTACCTGCCTGGAGGGTCAGGTCCCAACCCCTTTCCCAGAATCCCAGGGCAGGAGGGTTCAGTGGGCACTCAGGCTGCCAGCCCCACCCCTCCTCAAAGGTACTGAGAAAACCACCTGTTCCAGAAGACCCCCGACTTGTCCTGAAGAAAGAACGGCAGCAGAGAGAGAAAGGGCAAAGTAAAAATCGAATACCTCATTCCACACGGGGTTCACGCTGTTCTTGATGACTTTGGTTCTCTTCTTCACTCCTAGAGAGACACAAAGGGGAGTGAAGAGGCGTGGCCCAGCACCTCCCCACCCCATCACACACCCCAGCTGGCTTCTGTCTGAGATCCATACTTGGGCTCGGTGGCCAAAGGCAATCTCACAAACCTCACAGGACTTGCCTGAGAATCGCATCAGTTTGTGATCAATATCCAATTATGGATCACACAAACCTCCCCTCAAACCAATAAATAAAAAACATAAAAAGGAAACATCTACCTCCATACATCCTAAACTTCACTTATAGGACATGCCTGAGCAGGCCATCCCTGGAGAAAAGGAGAGGCGGGTGTTCTGGAGCTGGAGGAAGGCAGAGAAGAAAGGGGATGGCGGGAAACTGAGGACTGGACGAGGGGCTTCTTTTTGGGGAGATGACCAGTGCACAGCACTGCAACCTGAACCACCTACCTTGTGCAAACTCTAGTTAGAATGGTGAGCTTCATGTATGTGAGCAACACTTCCATGAAAACACCCCTCTCCACCTGTGATGTCAGCATCTAATATTAGCACTGGCTTGAGTCCTGGCTGCTCCCTACTAATGTACTGGGAAAGCAGCAGAGGATGATGAACATGGCTCAAGTGCTTGAGTCTCTGCCACTCACATGAGAAGCCCTGGAGGAAGCTCCTGGTCCTGCCTATCACCTGGCGCAAGCCTGACCATTGTGGCCATTTGGCAAGTGAGTCAGCAGGTGGAAGACCTCTGTCTCCCCCTCTCTCCCTCTGTAACTCTGCTTTCAAATAAAACAAATAAATTTTAAAAGACCAAACTGTCTCTCTGTCCCTAGTCTTGAAGAGACCCTGAAGGTGCAGCCTCCTGCAGAGCCAACCTCACTCTATCAGACATAGAAGGCTGAGGTGGGGGGCAGCAGATGATGAGGGGAGGGTGGGGAGACATCTAGGTGAAAGAAACAGCTGAGAGATTAAGGGAAAATGCCAGGAGAGGAATGTTTGATGGAGGAGGTTAGAAGGAAACATATTAGATTCTATAGCAATCAACCTGAAAACAGTTGCTCAGGCTGCTCGAGTAATTGTTTTTTAAGATTTATTTATTTTTATTGGAAAGGCAGATATGTAGAGAAGAGGAGAGACAAACAGGAAGATCTTCCATTCACTGATTCACTCCTCAAGTTTCCACACAGGTTGGAGCTGAGCTGATCAGGAGCAAGAAGCCAGGAGTATCTTCCAAATCTCTCACCAGGTGCAGGGTCTCAAGGCTTTGGGCCATCCTTGACTGCTGTCCCAGGCCATAAACAGGGAGCTGGATAGGAAGCAGGGCCTCCGGGACATGAACTGGTGCCCATATGGGATCTTGGCGTGTTCAAGGTGAGGACTTTAGCCACTAGGCTACTGCGCCAGGCCCTCCCCAGTATTTTTAAGGCAGGGAAAGTGAAAGAGAGAATCTTTCATCTACTTTTAAAATGCCTAAAACAGCCAGAAGCCAAGGACTGAATCCAGGTCTTCCACACTTGTGGCAGACCAAATACCTGAGCCAATGTCTGCTGCCTTCCAGGGCACCATTAGCAGAAAGCTGGAGCAGGACTCAAGTCCAGGCACACGAATAGCGAATGAGAGTGTCCCAAACACTAAGTTAAGCACTGTGCCAAACACCTGCCCTCACTCCCAAGTCCCTTACAGGAGCAAGTGAGTTCTCAAGCCCCTCCCTCTTCGGGTTACAAATCACCTGACGTAGACAAAGGCCATAACTCTTGGAATGATATCACTGACCATGGTCAGGTGTTTTCTGTGTGTTCTTAGGGCAGCAGGCACAGGGCCACATTCTTAAAAAGAACCCAAGGAGTCTGTATGGATGTGGCTTGTGTCTATGGATTTTGCCATCTGCAAACTTGAAAACAAAGGTGTTTTAATATATTTAGGCATTAAATAATAAGGCCAGTATATGTTAACATAAATGATATATTTCCATAAAAATAATTATAACTTCCAAAACAGAGAAACAACAGTGACCCTGTTTTACATCTTTGTGACTTCTTTTATTGTCTGGCCACACTGTGATGTCTACTTCTGTGTTCGGCCCATTGAGATGTCTTATTTGGATTGTCATCTCTGAGGAAAACCCAGCCAGATGGGTAGCTGGAAATGGAGGCATGTTTTAATACACTCACACACCATTGTGAAGATCCTGGGACATCACATCTAATCCTCACATTCCTCAAAGGCAAACTGCAATGTAAAAATTTGAAACTGGCCCATACCTATGTTGTGACCTGTAACATCAGAACTGATTGTTCTAATTAGTTCTAATCTGTCACCTTTGTGTCATTCTGGGACACATACATTGGACATTTGAATCATTTCTGTTCAAGGAACTATGAAGATATTCCAAGAGTTAACACTTTATTCTACATCACCAAAAGCTCAATTTTGTTGATTTCATCAAAATGTCTTGAGGTACTGGGAAGTTGGGGGCTGTGGTTGTGGTGTAGCCAGTTAAGCTACCACCTGTGACTCAGGCATCCCACATTGAAGCACTACTTCCAACTCATCTCCCTGCTAACATGCCTGGGAAAGTGGTGGAAGATGGTCCAAAGGACTGGACTTGTGTCACCCACCTGGTAGACCCACATGGAGTTTCAGGTCCTGCCTGGAGCGGCCCTGGCTATCGCAAACATTTGAATAGTGAACCAACGAATAAGAGATCCTTCCTCTCTTACTCCCACTCTCTCTGTCACTCTACCTTTCAAATAAATCAAATAAGCCTTTGAAAAAGTACTGGGAAGATAGAAGACACAAGATTTCTAAAATTTGCTTTAAAGTTCAGGTTTTATCATTGGCAACAAAAGATGAATACCAACCACACTCGAAGTGACAAGCTCACTCATTCACATTCATGAAAACACCTACCAATGCCCAATGAGTAGTCACAGATAGTCATTTAAGTAGAAACAGTATTCTATGCCCCATCCTCCTGATGCAGCTAGTTCAACTTGCAACTCAAGCAACCACACAAGCAAGGGCTTTTCCTTGCAGCCACACCATTTTTTTTTTTTTTTTGGTATGCAACAGAAGTTGTATATGCCCCATTTCAGCACACAAAATATTACAAAGATTAAAATTATAAATTGTATTCTTCCTTCATCAAGGCCCCTATTAAAGTGAAACTTGCTTTCAACTGCAAGTACACAGTAGAATATAGCGACCAGTACAACCCTTGGTTACTGTCAAGATGCCAGCAGTTCTACTTCCCATTGTGATGGTATTACCAGTACAAATGTCAGCATGTGAGAACAACACATAACTCTAGTGTCATTTTTTAAATATATTTTTATTTTGAATTATGTGGTACAATTTCGTATAGGCTGGGATTCCCCTCCAATCTCCCATCCCCCTGTCAGATTTTTCCCACTTTGTTACAATAGTGTAATCCTTCATAAGGAATCATAATTCTATCAGTATCTTATTTAAGTGTACCCCAACACTGTTCGTATAAACAACATCAGACAGTCCAGCACCCCATTGTCTACACATATCCAACAGTTTCATTGGGAATCCATCTTTCATCTGGAAGCAGGGATGCATATTCTATTATACCCCCATGTCTGTATATGATAGACTCCAGTACTCCATCACTATACATTTCCATAAGTGGGAAGTCATGAAGCAAGGTCAACAACTGGTATGAGTTAGAACAACCACAACAACAACAACATCAACAACAAATTACAGCACCATGAAAAAATGCGCCACTGAGTAACCAACACATGGGTGACAAAAAGGAAACACAAAAGTCTCTTGGAAAAAATGATGCCATTGTATAATCCATGAGTCCATGATGAATTCAACAAGAGGAAAGAAATTATTTGAAATAAACCAAACTGAAATTAAAAAAACATCAAAACACATGGGATACAGCCAAAAAAGCAAACAAACAAAAACAGTATGGATCAGATTATTGAAGTTACACTTTCCTTGTTGGTTTCCTTATATAAGACAGAACACATGGTATTTGTTCTTTTGTGATTGACTTATTTCACTGAGCATAATGGTCTCTAGTTGGGACCACCTGGTTGTAAATAGAATAATTCCAATCTTCTTAGTGTTATTTTGATGACAGACTTGGCCTTACAGATCTGTTCAAAATGTCCTGGGACTAAGCCCAGGGGTCCATGTCCCACACTTTAAAGAGCTATTAGGGAAGTAAAGCCATTTTGGACAATGATTAAGATGTCCACATCCCATATCAGAGTGTCTCACTACATGCCTCAGCTCCACTTCCAATTCCAGCTTCCTGGTCGTGGGGCAGCAGATGATGTCTCAAGTCCCTGAGTCCCTGCCACCCAGGTGAAAACCCTGGATTGAGCTTCTGGCTCTGACCTTTGGCCTGGCCTACCCTCAACTTTTGCAAGTGTTTGTGAATGAGTGGGTGGAAGATCTCTATCTGTCTCTCTCTCTTTCTGTGTGTGACTGCCTTTCAAACAAAATGAACATGATAAGCAGATATACACTTTAAAAAAATTTTTTTTAAATCTCTTTGGAAATTCATTTCACATTTCCTCTCATCTGTAAGATGATAGTAATATATATGTTTGCAAGGAAAGAATCTTGATTGAATTTGAACTGTAATACTGCACCAAGGTGGAGGAATCCACCAGGAGGGAGGGGTGTGGGGAGGGGTGGGGGGATTCCCAGAGCCTATGAAACTGTCACATAATGCATAATAATTAATAAAAAAAAAAGTAAAAAAAAAAGATGATAGTAATAACCCCATGAGGGGTTGTTATGCAAATTAAGCAGGGTGGGATGCGCAGGTGCCTGGCGCACAGCAAGCTAAGTCATTGTGTGCCCTGACCTCCTGTTGGGGCCCCACGCTGATACCCTGACCAAACAAACTGCTGCTGACTCTCCCATGCCCAGTTCTGTTGTCTCTGCTCTGATAAGCCTCCCATGACTGCTGCTCTTTCTTGGGCATCTCGAAGCAAGCTGCGACCACAGCCAGCTGGGAGGTTCAGAGGGCAGACACCATACCTGACTCCCATGAACAACCCAAGTACGTGGCGAGATACCCAGTCCCTGGGTGCTGACCAGGTAGCAGCTCTGTTCTCAGGAAACCCCATAGAATGCCATTGCCAGCGTGACTCTCTATCAATGGATAGAGACAGCCTGGAAGGGGTGCCAGCTCCAGGCCTGCCAGGCTACACCACTCCTGTAGACTCCAGTGCAGTAGCCCCAGTAGTAGCTGGATATAGGTCTTCAGAGCCATTCAAACAAGTACTACTGCTGTGTGATCTTACATAAAGTTCATTGCCCTTTCAGGCCTTGGTTCCCTCAGCAGAATTGTCAAGGACAGTGTCTACTGCATTGGGTTTTCAACTTACATAGATTCAAGTTCCCCTCCCTGAGCACAGGGTAGCTTCCTGCAACCTATAGGAATCAGATGGAAAATTCCATCTGCAGCCTCACTTGAGATGTTCACTGGCAAATTCATTTTCTGGTACTTCCAACTAACATATATTGGGCAGTATCTGTTGTGTCAACTCCTCTTGCAATGTCGTTTAATCATTTTCCACTGAAGGCAAGCAGAGAATGCTCTCAATGAGATTTCATCAAGTCCTGGTGATACTCTGGGCACCATTAAAGGACAGGATCACAGATGGGGTCTCCAGCCCCAGAGAAGAACAAGAGTGAAATGAAATATATGAGAGGCACAGCTGCACAATGTACAGGAGCCACATAAAGACATGATCACTTATCAGAAAGAAGTTTCTTTCCTATCAGAGATTGAAAGCTATCTTGTCCCTGTTGATGAGTCACACTGGTCTCAAGAGAGGTGGCTTCATGTGTGCCACGGAACACGCTTCACAATTGCAGATACAGGGAACACACAGCTCACGGTGGGGGAAAGGAGTGTGTCCACCAACTCCAGCCCACTTTGCAGAATTGGAGACCAACAGGCATCAGTGAGAATCATGCTGAAGCTTGGAAGGTGGGGCAGGGTGGGGTTGGAGGGGTCCCCAAGCTGAAGGACCTTGCCAATCACAGAATGGCTAATACCATGCACCTCACAGAGCAGGTGAGCAGATCCTAGACCCCAGATTACAGATCACAGATGCCACCAGGAGCTGGGGACGTGCATTGAGTTGGGTGTTACCTAGAAGGAGTACCAGTTGGGGAAGAGCTGAGATGGCCAATTTTACACAACATGTATTTCAGCAGAATGGCTTTTAAAGTCCAATGGGAGATGGTGAGGGTACAGGTGGCAGAGGTAGGGTTGGGCAATTCAGAAGGGGGAGGAGCAGTGGAGGCCTCCAGGTTCTGACTGAGTGCATCAATGCTTGTTTGGTGTCATCTACCTAGAGAGGGAGCACAGGCTTTAAACTCTCAATAGAGATATGGGAATCCTGCTTCTGCCCCAAGTCAGGTGAAAGGATTTGTTCCCAGAAGCTGCTGGTGGCTTCAGATCCTCAGGCAGCCTCTCATATATTTCCTGAAGGTTCACTGTGCATGAGCACTCTCTGAGCACCCACTAGTACAGAGTCAGCAAACACCCAGAGAGGCAGCAGCCACTGAAAAAAGACAAAGATAGGCCTGGCTGTGGCTGGAGATGGGAGGGTCTGCCCTACTCCTGGGCGCAGGAAGGGAGTACCCCCTGGCAAGAAGGAAGGCCAACTCCCATCACTCCACTACCTGCCTGCTATCTGCAGGCTCACACTGCTGCACTCATCCATTTCTCCACACTTTCACACCCCTAGGAGAAGAAGGTTACAGCTTGGGGATTCACAAGCCAAGACCAGGAGGACCCATCTGGAGAAGGTGGAAGAGGCAAAGAGATGATCATGGGGCAAGTCAGGAAGCAGACACAGCGAGCATGTGCTCTTGCTTCATATCTCTGTCCAGGTGTCCCTGTTAATAAAGCCACTGGGGACTCCACCCTGACCACCGAATCTGATTCAATCCTTTACCAAGGTCCCATCTGTGGACACCACAACCTGATTCAGTTCCACTGCTAACCCCTTATCCTAAGACTGGAGATTAAGACTTGAACACATGAGACTTTGGTCGATGCCAGATGATTTGTTAAGCCTCATATCTGCACACCCCAAGGCCTAGGCAACCCCCTCACCAGCAGACCACTACCCTTCTCATTCGTAAGCACCTCATCCAGTCCCATCTTTCCTAAACCCCAGCTGGAGTCTGATCCAAGAAAGAGGTGACCAGGAAGAGCTATGGGCAGTGAATCCCTGGAAATGATGGGATCCACCATGAGGGAGTTAGTCTCAACTCAGAAGGCCAACTGGAACTTCACATATGATTTTTATTTGCTGATTAAAAATGAATTAAGCAAAAAATCTGGGGAAAATACTAGAAATGCCTGTGACAAAATGTTAATATTCTTTCATATGATTTTAAAACATTTATTTAATTTGAGAGACAAGGAGATATAGACAGAGAAATCTTCCATCCATTGGCTCATTACCCAAATGAACTCAATGGACAGGGCTGTTCCAGGCCAGTCAGAAGCCAGGAACTTGATCTGAGTCTCCCATAGGGGCTCAAGTACTTGGGCCATCTTCCACCGACTTTGCAGGTGCACTATTTAAGGAAGCTGGATGGGAAGTGCAGCAGCCAGGACTTGAACCAGCACTCTGATATGGAAGGGCAGCCTCCCAAGTAGTGGCTTGACCCACTGCACCCACTCCACCGTATCTAATTCCAGAAGGAAATTTGCTCTACCAGAAATTACAGATTTTTTTTAAAGGTTCTGCTTCTAGCAGCCAAGAATTAGTGCATATTTTCTTATTATTTTGCTAGCACAAAACCTTATCACACAAACTTTTGATAATTTCTTATGGTTCAAATGGTACTTGTAACATTTTAATGCTACTATTTGTTCATAGTTATTTCTTACCGAAGGATTTTTTTTAAAGATTTATTTTTTTTATTTTTATTACGAAGTCAGATATACTGAAAGGAGGAGAGATAGAGAGGAAGTGGAGCTGCCGGGATTAGAACCAACGGCCATATGGGATCAAGGCGAGGACCTTAGCCACTAGGCCATACTGCCGAGCCCTACCGAATGATTTTTAAATGTTTCCAATTTTTTATGGTGAGGTGTTTGTTCTTTCTGTTAATAAAGCCATCCCTCCGTATTGAGGGGAGCTGGTTCTAGGACCTGCCCTCCCACCTCAAAATGCTCAAATCCTCCATACAAAGTGAATAAAAATGTAAACTAGCTGCTGGAATGATGATTCAATTGATTAATCCTCCTTCTGCAAGCGCTACCATTCCGTATGGGCACCAGTTCATGTCCTGGTTACTTTGCATCCAGCTTCCTGCCTATGGTCCAGGAATACAGTGGAAAATGGTCCAAAGCCTTGGGATCCTGTACCCACATTGGAGAACCGAAAGAAGCACCTGACTCCTGGCATGAGATTGGCTCAGCTCCAGCCATTATGACCATTTAGAGACTGAACCAGCAGATGGAAAAAATTTCTGTTTCTGCCTCTCTCTGTAAAGCTGCCTTTCCAATAAAAACAAATATTTTTAAAATGTGTAAAATGGAACTAAAAGATACATTTCTTATGATGTTAAAAATTTTAAATCCATGAAGCTCATTTCCCATGTACTATTTTTTAAAAGAAGATTTATGAATTTATTTAAGACAGAGAGGTGGGTAGTTTCCATCCACAGGGTCACTGTCCAAATGCCTGCAACAGCCATGATGGACCAGACCAAAATCAAGAGCTGGAACTCCATCCAGGTCTCCCACGCAGGTGTCAGGGATTCAAACACTTTAGCCATCTTCTGCTTTCCTAGGTATGTTAGCAGGGAGCTGGATTGGAAACGGAGCAGTCAGGGCTTAAACCGGTGCCATCTGAGCTGCTGGTGTCACAGGCAGTGGCTTTATCCACTGTACCACAACACTGGCCCCTCCCATGCATTTTTTTAATTTCCCTAACATCTGCACATCTTCTCCTTTGAATCATCTCTACCTTACTTATAACACTTAATACCATGTAAATAGTATGCAAATATTTGTTACACTGTATTATTCTTGGGAAAATGACAATTAAATATGCCTGCACATGTCTACTACAGGTACAACTTTCCATAAGATACAGAGGCATGAGAAGGGGCAACAGATCTTAACGCATTAGGACTTGTCAGGCAGGTGTTTGGTTTAGCAGTTAAAACACCACTTGGGACACCAGAATTCAATGTCTGAGTATCTGGGGTTGGGTCCTGGCTCTGCTCCCCATTCCAGCTTCCTGCTAATGCACACCCTCAGAGGCAACAGATAATGTGACTCAAGTAGCTGAATTTCCGCCAAACACCTGCGTCTCATTGTCTCTCTCTCTCTCTCTCTCTCTGTTGCTGTATCTTTTAAATAAATACATAAATCTTTTTAAAAAAAACTATATATGGGACAAATATTTGGTCTCCAGTATAGTACATATTTTTAAAATGTGATATGACCTAAATATTCACCAACAGGTAATTGAACAATTGAATTATGGTGCACCCATATAATAAAATAATATTCAGATATTTTAAAAAGTTGGTACAGAAGAATATTTACTGAAAAACATCTGTGGTATTTTTGAGCAAATATGTGAACATGTAGCGGGGGGGGGGCGGGGACTGGGATGAGATTACCTCTAGAGACAAAGACAGGAGTCTGGACTTCCAGGGGTGGGGTGGGGTGTGCGGAGCTGGCACCCCTGGGTGCCTGGGTGACACCACATTCAGGTATGTCATCATTTACATATGAAAGCATACCTTCCCTATCAGGGCACTGGTAACTTTGTGAATCAAATATACATCTACTTTGTGGGTACTGTGGGTGCATGTCAGGCAGTTCACAGGATCCCTGATCCCTACCCATAAGATACCAGTGATACTGCCTCTCAGACATTGGCTGATGTTCCCAGAGGAACAGAATTGCTCCCAGCTGAGAGCCACCATGTCCAATCAGACATTTATATTTTATGCATCTTTCTTCTATGTTAAATTTCATAACTAAAGTTTCATTTTCAAAACAATAGGGAGGGAGCCCGGTGCGATGGCTCGGTGGTTAAATCCTCACCTTGCACATGCCGGGATCCCATATGGGCACCCGCTCATGTCTCAGCTGCTCTGCTTTCTTTCTGCTTATAGCCTGGGAAAGCAGTAGAGGACAGCCCAAAGCCTTGGGACCCTGCACTACATGAGAGACCCAGAAGAAGCTCCTAGCTCCTGGGTTCGAATCGGCTCAGCTCTAGCCTTTGCAGACACTTGGGAAGTGAATCAGCGGATGGAAGCTCTCTTGCCACTTGAAGGCCTTTTATTATTATTATTATTATTATTTTGTTTCATGTATTCCCGACAAGTGTCACTGTCTACAATGAAGAAACAAAAAGCTGGTTTAGAGGTTTCCAGTTATTTTGAACATCCAAAAGGCTATGTTTGGAGTCCAGGTCTCCATGAATCATCCTTACAGACAGAGGAGCCAGGAACATTGCCTGAGAGCACAAAAACAAGCTGGCTTAAGACGGCTGTAAAAGGGCTGTCGGTAGCTCAACTGGTTAGTTACCACCTTGCAGCCCCAGCATCAGAATCCCATTTGGGCTCCTGTTTGTGTTTCGGTTGCTCCACTTCCCACATAGCTCCCTGCTTATGGGGAACGCAGCGGAGATGGTCCAAAGTATTGGGACCCTGTACCTGTGTGGGAGACCTGGAAGAGGCTCATGGCTCCTAGCTTCAGAGGGGCTTAGCTCCAGCTGTTGTGGCCATTTGGGGAGTGAACCAACGGATAGAAGATCTTTTGCTGTCCCTCTTCTCTGTAAATCTGCCTTTCCAATAAAATCTCTGCAAGACCTTCAGGCACTCTGCAGAAGCATGGGTAGAACTAAGGACCTGACCCTGGCTAGTGGAATGGGAAGGGAGAGTGGGCAAGGACTCCTGAGTCCCTGGCTGGTGAGCCTGGTGAGCAGGGCAGAATTCACCAGGTGGGGCACACGGCACATCCATCCTTCAAGGAAACAGACATCTGAGCTCCAAAGCAAAGGAAGTCTGGTTTTACTCTTGGGGGCTCTTCAACCCCACATGTGGTAGGTGCTCAGTGAACATGTGTTTAGTGATTAATTGCATGAGTAAAGGCACAAAGTCAACACCTTCAAAGCTGGAAACAGGAAGGGAAGTGGAAGTAAGCTGGTCATGCCCACCACCACTGATGGACCAAAAATTCTCTACCATGGCCCTGGTCCTCGTGATGCTTTTAGTTAACTAGAAAACTAATTAGTACAAGAACAAAAGAATGACCAGTTATTCCCAACAGTCTCCACCCTGAGCTCTTTAGACAGAGAAGAAGAAAAACCCTTCAGAGTCCAATCTCTGAGAGCTCAGACTCTATTTTGGGAGTGGAGTCCTGAAATTACATCCGAGACTGGAATGTCCAGAGCACAGCTGCAAGGAGCATGAGGCCAGTGTCAGCCATATGCTGCAGCCTGCATGTTGTAGCCGGCATACAGGACAGGTTCCTCTGCAAGCAGTGCCATGGTCCCCTCTGCCCCAGAGGACCAGGTCCTGGAGCTTCCCAACCCTGAGTGGAAAAAGGCCTGGGGATTTGTCAGCAGCATCTGTGCCTAAGCTTCCCCAGAGAAGCCAGGACCCATTCTGAAGTTCCATGGAAACTCGGTGGACGGTCCTGCTGTGCAGCCAGCCTGGGTGGTCTCAGCCAGCGCTGGGGTTGGTTCTCACATCTTAAGCTCATCTCTGCCTCCATGGGGACTGCCTCTGGACTGTCACCGCAGCCCTATCCAATTTTCCTCTGGATGCAGCTCCCAAACCATCTGGATCAGGTGTGCAGTCAACACTGATTCTCAGGACACCTCCCACAGGCACTGGATGCAAACCTCTACAGAGGAGTCCCGGGGAATCCGTTTTCAAACACTCTTGCCAAGAGATTTGAGCACGGCAAGTGCTGAGGACTCCACCTTAGATTCAGTAAGGCTGCCTGGCACATCTGGAAGGTGACTGGAGGCAGGGCCAAAGAAGAAACAGACACTAGAGAGCACCTGCTCACACCCCGAGCTGGAGCACATCAATGAATAAAGCAGGACAGGTGGTCATTCCCAAGGAGGCCTGGTGCCCCAAGGATAGGGCCGAGTACTACACACATACTGGTTGTTACAAGTGTCACTGCATCTAGAGTGGAGAATTGGATGTTAAGTAAATCCTGGCGCTTTCCTGGAGAGGGTGGTATGCAGGTAGACTTTGAAAGATGCAGACTTGAAACAGCTGGAGTGATTACATACTGTTGTATTCTTAGGGGCTTATCAGTCCAAATGAACAGGAATAAGAGCAAAGGTTAGGGCACAATGAGATGTGGGGAGTACAGCAGTTGCCCCTGATCAGGGAATCAGGGCCAAGGCAACACCCAAAATGGGACTCGATGAAGCTGGTCACCTGCCTGCCTCGAGGGCAGCATCCACCAACCAGTGTGAACGCATCAGTGATCCTCTCTGGGTTTCCACATCCTGACTTGCAGAACACAGATGTTGGGAGGCACCACGCACTCCAGAGCCTGGGCTTCCATGGGCTCCAGGGCTACTGGCCAGTGGTCAGCCTAGAATGTCTACACAGCCAAGGTTCCTTCAGCATCTGAGAATTAAAGATCTTGCCTTAACATTACTCCAGCAGACCAAACACACAAACATGACACCTTAAAATGTCTGAAACGTTCAAATAAGCAGCAAATACAAATCGTCCCACCACAAGGAGTCAGCGCTATACACAAATCATACTTTGCCGACTGCTGTATTTCCTCAAATCTCAGGCTGCCACTTGTCCTCCTTGTATGACCTGCGTCTGACTGCACAAAGCCCCAGAGCGTGAGTGTGCAGCTCCGGGCAAGGAGGAAGCCCTCTCCTATTTATCTTTCCCTGCAGCGCTGGGGTCCTGACTCACAGCTATTGTTCCTTCTCCTAATTTTGACGGGTCCTTCCTCTTCCCTTTCCCTTCCTGAGTCTCTCTGTCCTGTGGGAACCCCTGCCCTGCAGTGGCAGCTAAAGGTGCTTGTTGAGGTGGGGGTGGGTGAGTCCTCTGCTTCCCTTGACATAACTCTCCAGCACCACCCATAGAGGCTGAAGCTCCTCAAATCTGGAAAGCTCCCCTGACATCCCTGAGAACTTGTGGCCCTTCCTGTCTGGGACACTGAGGATTCAATGTGGGATGTGATCCATCAAGACAGAGGGGTGAATGAATGAATGGAACCAAGGCACAACAGCAAAGCTCACCAGCCACTGCCCAGTTGCAGGTGGCCCTGATTTTTCTTCACCTCTTGGATGCATCTGCCAATATCCCACAATTTTCACTACCTGATTCAACCAGGATTCAGTTCTCTTCAGGTGTAGGTAGGTCTCCCGGAAGTGGGAAGCGAAAAACAAAGGTGGCAGTGGACACAGTACTGCAGTCGGGTGGTTCCAAAGCCCCCCCAGCCCTAAGGCATTTCCTGTGAGTTTTCAGTCTCATCACCATCACTGCCGAAATCGAGGCCGGGGCTCCCTCCCTACTGCCAGGAAAAGAAACTGGCCTGTCTGGCCTGGGACTGGTACTGGGGCTAGGGCGGGAGGTCAGGGCACCAGCATCGGCCATGGGCGTGGACATCATCACGCGCCCCAAGGTTCTCACCTCGGAAAGTCAGGCTGGCCACCGGATCGCTACGCTGGTCCTTCTTCACTCCCGGCAGGTTGCTGGCCCTCACCAGCAGGCAACACAGCATGGCTCCTCAGCCTCAGGCACCCAGAGGCGCGGCGGCAGGACAGCAATGGAAGCACCCCGTCCAAGCACCCACCTCACAGACACCCGCGCCAAAAGAGAGCTGTCACCTTCGCGGCGCCTCCACAGAGAAGTGGCGGGTGCCTGGGAGGGGCCCAGTAGGGAGGACACCGGACACCCTCTGGGCGGGGTGGGCCCTCCCCTTCCCTCCCCTTCCCTCCCCTTCCCTCCCCTTCCCTCCCCTTCCCTCCCCTTTCCTCCCCTTCCCTCCCCTTCCCTCCCCTCCAGTCCCCTGCCCAGATCCGCCCTGGCCAGGCGGAGAAGAGTAGAGGTCGGACCGAGCCCGAGTGTGTGCCTATCCTAGTTCTCCGCATCCAGCCAGGAATGGAAGTCGCAGCTGACACGGGCCACCGTGTGGCCTCCGAGCGTAGATGCGTCGCGCCGATCCTGCCCCACGCGGGAGACTCCAGTGGCCAGGCCTCCGGGGCCGGTGTGCACCGGAAGGGACCTGGGGGAGCACGGGGAGAGTGGGCGCAACAACGGCGGGGCGTCCGCAGGCCACTGGGAGCTAGAGCCTAAAGAGCCCTGGAGGAGTGCCCAGTGCGCGCCTAGCCCTGGCATCCTCCCACTGCGCGTTACCCATGCTGGAGAGTCAGGCCCCTTGGCTCCGGCTTGCTGCCTAGGCTGCCGCTCTGACACCTAAAACCCAAGGTCAGGAGATACCCCGATGTTCCGGTCCCAGCGACCCAGCCTCTGAGCCTTTTTCAGGGCCATCTAGGGCCTCTCCTGAGGTCTGAGTATTTGTTCAAATCGCACTGTGTTCCCAGTAGCTCACCAACCCAGCTGTTGCTGATTCCTGAGACCTGCAGGACATGATAAAGCTTGTCTTCTCTTTCCCATTTTATGACCAGACTCCAGTAACTCCTACCCCTTTCCCCCAAGGCCCAACTTCCCTGTGTACTGGATTATTCCATCTGCCTACAGACATGGTACCACTGTCTGCCCAATAAATGCCCTTGGCACCCACACGACTCCAGCTGCCACTCTTCTCTCCTTTCACCAATATCTTGTCCAAAGCATCATCCCTTCTTTCTGTCTCCAGTCTCTTCCCTCAAATCCTACCAGCTCTCCTTCAAAATATGTCCAAAGTCCCACCACTTCTCACCACCTCCATGGCAAACATCACTATTAGTGCTTCACGCAGGCATTGCGATGGACACCCTATGTGGCTCCCACTTCTATCCTTGATCTCCACAATCTATTCTCAACCCCATCAGCAAGATGATGTAGTGTCATCTTTAACTCCTTGAAAATGCCCCCCACATGACCTCACTGACCTTCCCTAACACTTCCCTAGGGGACCATCCATGAAGAATGTGAGCCTGCCAGGTGTCTTCAGCCAGGACAAACCAGCACCCTCAGGGCCTTTGCTCAGCTGCTTCCTCCGACTGCAGTGTGTCACCCCTGCTTCAGCCAACTGTCCATTAAAAGGTGGCCACCTCTGAGCACCCCTGTTTAAAGCCACACTTCCATGCCAGGCTCCAGCTCCAGCCTCCGTGTAATACATGCACCTGTCTTCTTTCTCTCCCTGTTAAGAATGACTGCCTCCTCCAAGAAGGCAGGGTTTTTGTCACGTTGGTCCACTGCCATCTCCTCACTGCCATCTACTGTACCTGGAACAGTACCCAGCACAAAGCAGGTGTTCTGTAAACCATAAACCTCTTCCTAAAGAATAAATGAGGGGGTCCCAATGCGATGACCCAGGGGCTAAAGCCTGGGTCTTGCAACTGGGGCTAAAGCCTTGCCTTGCAACTGCCAGGGTCCCATGTGTACCTGTTTGTGTCCCAGTTGCTCCACTTCCCATCCAGTTCTCTGCTTGTGGCCTGGGAAAGCAGTAAAGCATGACCCAAGTACTTGAACCCTGCACCCACATGGGAAACCCAGAAGAAGCTCCTGGCTTCAGATGGGCTCAGTTCCGGCCATTACGGCCAGAGTGAACTAGCAAATGGAAGATCTTTCTCTGTGTGTCTTTCCTTCTCTCTGTGAATCTGCCTTTCCAATAAAAATAAATAAATCTTTTTTTTAAAAAAAAAAGAATAAAGTAAGGGTCAGCCTATGACTTAGCAGGTTATGCTGCAGCTTAGGACAACAGTAGCCCATTTCTGAGTGCCAGTTTGTCCTGGCGACTCTGCTTCTGATCCAGCTGCCTGGGAAGACAGCAGAAGATGACCCAAGTGCTTTGTCCCTATCAGTCATGTGGGAGGCTTGGATGGAGTTCTGGCCGCCTGCTTTTGGCTCAACTCAGCACAAGACCATGATGGCCTTTGGGGGAGTGAATGGATGGAAGACCTCTTTCTCTTAAGCTGCCCTTCTCTGTCTCTGTTGATTGACCTCCTAAATAAGAGAAATAAATTCATCAATTAAAAAAGAAATGAATCCCACACATGTTCATGGGTCACCACTGACTTGCTAGAAGGGTGCAAGATCCTGGGGTGCATTACACTCCTCCCCTGGGTCAAGGTCAGGGAGTGGAGACCTCCCTCCCCCACCCAGGGTAGGTGTCCATGGGAATACTTTCAAAGAGAAGTGGATAATGAGTGGGAGGGGAGACCGGGGGGAGTGGGGCAGCCATCCTCACAGGAGTAGGACAGGGGAGGAAAGGAAAAGGCAGGTGGGGGCTGTGTTCTCCCACCACTTTCCCAACTGCCAGGGCCCCTGTACTCTCCTCTGCCATCCAGATGGGGTGGGCACTGGCTTCCTCCCCTACATCCAGCTCCCCTTCCTCCTTCTGGCCCCAGCTGCAGCTCCAAAGTGGATCCTCCATCTGAGTCCACATCCTGGCCATGTTCCAGTGGTGTACATGTGTCTTAGTCACTCTTCAAAAGAGTGGAGGCCTCACACACTAAGAATGGAGAATCTCGACTCTCTCTTCTGCTCTGTATGAATCAGAAGCACACAGATCCAATTGCCAATCAGCCCTGGGATGTAGCAAACACCAGGGACAGCAGACAAGAAAGGAAAATATTCCACTTGGGTCTGGAGTGACACTGTGGAGCTGTGAGGCATACAGAATGTACCTGGAGCTCCATGTGTCTCTGGATCATAATTGAGGTGGACTGGTCGCTTTAAGACAATTTAAATCTATGTGAGCCATGACTTCAACTCCTAGCAACTCAGCTCAACTTTCCATCTCATCCATGTGCATACCACATTCAGATGGCTCCACCAAGTTCCACCACCACCTGCCTGGACCATTCATGGACCTCCTAGCTGGGCTGCTACCCAGTTACTCTGGTCACACTTGGCCCACTGCCCACACCGCAGACAGCTGATCTCAGAACAAACACCATCAAGTCACTGCTCTGCTAAACACCTCTCTTGCCACTGCAAGAGCCTTCAGTGCTTGCAGGCTGAAGAAGCCTGGACCCCTCATCTTAACCTCTCGCTCTCTAAGTCCTAGCTCCAGAGACCCCACTCTCATGGCTTTGTGGCCAGCAGACCCCTCTGCCTGCAGCCACATTGCCCTCTCTCCCAGCGGAGCCACTCCCATCCATATTGCAGGCTTCAGTTGCTTCAAACATCACTCCCTTGAGACCTCATGGTCTTGGTGGGCTCCCTCAGGCAGGAAACTGCAGGGGCCATCCTTCCCCTCTTGGTCCCATCATGATGGTAAGCAGTGGCTGCTGGTGTGCTTGCTTGTTTAATGTAGCACACTGTGGAGAGAGACCGACCCTGCTTTAACATCTTGGGTGCTCCAGTGGGCAATGTGGGGCTGGAGGCTGTGCAGGATGCTGTACTTTGGCTACCCAGTGCCGGTCCCACCGCCAGGTCTAAATCAGATATTCCCAAAGAGAGAGAGACACTGCCCCCTAGAGGAAAGCTTAAATGTGGTTTCTGGCTTTTTTGCTTCTTCCCAGCCACAAGCATTCTATCCCCACCCATATGCCAATCTGTCAGCCAGCCAGGAAATCTGTGAGGATGGCTAACAGTGAACACGCCTTTTATAAACCCACAGCTTCTGTCCAGGGGGCGGGGACTCCATACATCTGCAGTGCAAACCAGAAAAGCAGCAGCCGGCGCCTTGAGCCATCTCTCCCATCCTGCCTGCGGCTTCCTGCTCAGGGCTCTGATCGCCACCCAGGACGTCTCCCCCTGCAGGCGTCCATACAGGGATTCCATGACTTGGGGGCACCTCCCTCCAAGAAATGAAGCTCTAACATACAGCATGGTTGAAACCTCACCTCTCCCTCACATGTACACCCTCCTCTTCTGCCTTACACGTTATCCACAGTTTATCCAGGCCACACAGCCACCTGACTGGATGGATTGCCTTGTCCAGCCTCCCCTGCAGCTAGATATGGCTGTGTCCTCAGAGGGAATGCAGACACAGGCACCTGCAGCCCAGGCCCTCAGGCTCCAAGATGTGAGAAAACCCTGTACATCAGAAGCTGTTTCTGGGGTTCCCTAGCACACATCCAACCTACACACACAGGTGTTGCCTTGGCCCAACACCATGTCTTACAGCAAAATTAGGCCTGAATGAAGCACTGGATGTTCCATACTCATCTGGATTTATAGCCTCTCTTAAAAAGTCGGAGAAACTGGAGCCAGTGATGTTGCATGTTAAGCCATCTCCTACGACACCAGCATTCCACCAGTATCCCAAATGGATGCTGGTTTGAGTCCCAGCTGTTCCACTTCTAATTCAGCTCCCTGTTAATGTGCCAGAGAAAGCAACAAAAGACAACCCATATGTATGGGTCCTTGCACCCATGAGAGACAGACCCAGAAGAAGCCCCAAGCTTCTGGCTTTAGCCTGGTCCAATCCTGGCTGTTGTAGCCATGTGGGGAGTGACTCATTGAACAAAAAAATTCTCTCTCTCTCTCTTTCTCTCTCTCTGTAACCATGCCTTTCAAATAAATAAAACAAATCTTTTAAAAGTATGTATATGCCAGAGGTGATGCAGTGACTCAACAGGCTAACTCACAACTTGCAACCACTGGCACACCATATGGGTACCAGTTCTAATCCTGGCTGCTTCACTTGCATCTAGCTCCCTGCTTATGAACTGGGAAGGCAGTCAGTGCGCCCCTGTAGCCATGTGGGAAACCCAAAGAAGCTCCTAGCTCTTAGTTTTGGATCAGCTCAACTCTGGCCATTGTGGCCATGTGGCCATTGTGGCCATTGGGAGAGTGAACCAGCAGGTGGAAAATTTTTCTCTGTGTGTTTCTCCTTCTCTCTGTGAATTTGCCTTTCCAATAAATACAAATAAATTCTTTTTTTAAAAAAAAAAAAAGTGCCCTCAGCCTAGTGCGGTAACCTAGTGCCTAACATCCTCATCTTACATGTGCCAGGATCCCATATGGGTGCTTGTTCTAATCCCGGCAGCCCTGCTTCCCATCCAGCTCCCTTCTTGTGACCTGGGAAAGCAGTCGAGGATAGCCCAAAGCCTTGGGACCCTGCACCCATGTGGGAGATCTGGAGGAAGTTCCTGGCACCTGGCTTCAAATCAGTGTAGCTCCAGTTATTGTGGCCACTTGGGGAGTGAATCAGAGGATGGAAGATCTTCCTCTCTGTATATCTGACTTCCAATAAAAAAAAATCTTAAAAAAAATTGCTAAAAAAAAAAAAAACCCATCCATTAAAAAAAAAAGTGCCCGTGTATCAGCTGGGAAGCACAGCACCTGTGTCTCCCCAAGAGCAGAAAGCAGGTGCAGTCCTAACACTGGCTGCAGCCACCATCACATGGCTACCACAGAGGCCCCTTCCACAAGCAGGAACAAGCAGACAGTCCTGGGCCCATATTCCAGGCTGATTTTTTGCATACTGGCAGCATGTCATTCAACCTTTCGAAGTCAGTTTCCACCTCCATGAAATTCCATGAAATCAAGCACAAGCATGGTAAGGAAAGGAATACAGCAAGGGCAGTGCCTCCAGCACAGTGCGTGGCACAGGTGGACGTCAGCGTTCCCCTGCTGATGTGGCCTGCTGAGGAACAGGTGTGGGAAGCATGTAGAGTTCAGGGTGAGTGTGGCCTGGGGCGGGGACAGGGAGGTGGTGAGTCATGGGGCAGATGATTGCCTTCAGCTCAGAAGCAGCTGCTCCAGGAGGAACAACCAGCGGAGACAAGACCAGAGTCCCTGGAGGCATGCAAGATGGTCACCAGCCACTCTACTGGTTGAGTCCAATCTGGCAGCTGTATTTGGACAAGCAACTGATTGTAGAATTGATCATGAGGCTGGTGCCATGGCATAGCCAGATCATCCTCCATTTATGGCACCAACATCCCATCTGGGCTCCAGTTCAAGTCCCAGTTGCTCTATTTTTTTTTTAAGATGTATTTATTTTTATTGGAAAGTCAGATATACAGAGAGGAGGAGAGACAGAGAGGAAGATCTTCCGTCTGATGATTCACTCCCCAAGTGACTGAAATGGCCGATTCGAAGCCAGGAGCCTGGAACTTCCCCCAGGTCTCCTGGGTGCAGAATCCCAAGGCTTTGGGCCATCCTCAACTGCTTTCCCAGGCCACAATCAGGGAGCTGGATGGGAAGCGGGGTTGCCGGGATTAGAACCGGCACCTATACGCATTCCAGCACATTCAAAGTGAGGAGTTTAGCTGCTAGGCCACCGTGTCAGGCGCCCAGTTGCTCTATTTTCAATCTGTCTCCCTTCTAATGGACTAGGAAGGTAGCAGAGGCTGTCCAAAGCCCTTGGGCCCCTGCACTCATGTGAGGGACCTGGCTTCTGACTTTAGCCCAGCCCAGCTCCAGCTGTTAACAGTCATTTGGGGAGTGAACCAGTGGATGGAAGATTCTGCTTTATCTCTCTCTCTCCTCTGTCTGTAACTCTCTGCCTTTCAAATAAAAATAAATAAATATATATTTTTTTAAATTGACCATGTAAGGGCTCAGCAGCGTGGCCTAGTGGCTAAGGTCCTCGCCTTGATCATCCCATATGGCCGCTGGTTCTAATCCCGGCAGCTCCACTTCCTCTCTCTCTCTCTCCTCCTCTCAGTATATCTGACTTTGTAATAAAAGTAAAATAAATCTTTAAAAAAAAATTGACCATGTAAAAAATTATACAGAAAATATTGTTGGATGTGTGCCATGATTTCTATGTACAAATGTGTGTCACATCCACCATGGGCTGCCCACCTCAGTGGCACAGGATCTCTTGTCCTGACCCCAGCTTAGCAGACCCCATACAGCTATGCAGGCCCAAATCAGAAGCACAGCAGCCAGGACTTGAGTCAGGCACTCATATAGCATGTAGGCATCCCAAGCAGTAGGGTACCTGCTTCCTGCTAATGTACTCAGAGGATAGCAGACACTTACTCAAGTGCTAGCGCCCCTGTCACCCATGTGGGTACCTGGATAGAGTTCCTAGATCCTGGCTGTTGGCAGTTTCTGGCTCCTGGTTGGCCTGGTCCAGACCCGGCCATTATAACCATTTGAGAGAAGAAGCAGCAGATGGAAGATCTTGCTCTCTCTCTCTCTTTCAAATCAATTTGTCAATTAAAAAAAAAAGTATATGGGTTCGAGCCCTGTCCCCTAGTAAATCAGATCTTTTTAAAAGACTTATTCATCAGGGTCAGTGTTATAGCACAGCAGGTAAAGCTTTCACTTGCACTGCCAGCATCCGACATGGGCACCAGTTCGAGTCCTGACTAATCCACTTCTGATCTAGTTCCCTGCTTGTGTGCTTGGGCAAGCAGCAGAGAATGGCACAAGTGCTTGGGCCCCTGTACGCATGTGGGAGACCCAAATGAAGCTTCTGGCTCTGGCTCAGACCAGCCCTACTCCAACCCACTGAAACCATTTGGGAAGTAAGCCAATAGATGGAGGATCTCTCTCTCTCTGGCTTTCTTTCTCTTGCTGACTCTGTCTTTCAAATAAATAGATGGATCTTTCAAAAAAGACATTTCTTTATTTACTATCAAAAGGTAAAATAGCAGAGAAGACCAGATTCCCATCTCTCATCCATTGTTTCCTTCCCCAAATGGCTGGGCCAGGCTGAAGCCAGGAGCCAGGAACTCCATCCATGCCTCCCACATGGGTGGCAGGAACTCGAGATCATGAGCCATCATTTGCTGCTTCCAGGCACAATAGCTGAGAGCTGGACCTGAAGCTGGGTAGCCAGAACTTGAACCTGAAGATATGGGGAAGAAGGAGCTTAACCTGCTGTGCCACAGTGCTGGCCCCGGTAAAACAAGCAGGTAGCAGAGTGACTCTTTTTTTTTTTTTTTTAAGATTTATTTATTTATTTATTATTAATTACATTCCATAATGTTGTAAATTGTTGTTGATGTTATATTGGGACTTTTAATTGATCGGGATGATATTCTGCCAGCTCTACCTTCAGACCAGAGATGGTTTCCCCATGAAACCGATGAATTTATCTGGACAATGAGATGCTGGACTCTATGCTTGGTATATGCTTGCAATGTAAGAATCTTGACTGCATTTGAACTGCAATACTGCAACAAGGTAGAGTGACTTTTAAAGATAAGGAGGGAGCCAGGGAACTCTGCAGGCAGACAGCTTGAATCCCAGCTCCACTGGTTGCGAGCATACACCTTAACCTCTTTGTGACTCAGGCTCTACCTCTGTAGAATGGGGGTGCTGGCATTTGCTACCGCACGAGCTTGCTAGGAGGACTGAATGTGTGTATGAAGTGCGCTGTGTAAGTTACAACTGGGCCATGACAGAGCTCGTGTGCAATATCCTGTGGAAGAATGTGGGGCACATAATAAGCACTGTATCCATCAGACAGTCCTCTGGAGAACACTGCGGCCAGCTTTTAAAGTGACAGCCTCTGAAAGTGGCATGTCATTTGAGCTTCAACAAACGCCTCCGTTTGCATGCATCCATATTTGAAAAACAGGAAGCTTCCATCATTTGGTCATGTGTTCCTTGAGGCATGTCTCACTCTTCCTATTCTAATCTAGTCCCATGCTAGGTACCCCCAGCACTGCCCTCCCAGGGCTGGCTTAGATCCCAAGCCCTGGCTGTGCTGGGTGTGGGCAGCACATGGTATGCCTCCCAAAACACTTGCTTATTATTCAAGAGCTGAGGATACTGGGAACAACAGAGATCACACTGACCATGGGGGAGGGGTATGCAGTGGCCACTGTGTGACCATGGCCAGGCCCTTGGCCGTCTCTGGGACTGGATCATCATCTGCAAAGTAAGGGATCACATCAATCTCCTGGCCTTTCGGCCTCCCAGAACTGCTGTGAGCATGAGATGAATCCATACCCACACCCAGGAACTGACGGTGTCCTTTTGGGGTAGCCAAAGGAAGGCCTTTGGGACACACCCCAGAGTCTTGGCTGTCCACTTCAGGCCAGTCAGGGAGGGAAGCCTTCCCAGAAGGGCATTTTGCTCTAAGCCCTGTATCCCTGACCCCAGCGCCTCCGGTGTAATCATTCACCAACCTAACCCAGGCTGGGAGAAGCAGAGTGAGCAAGGCGGAATGCTGCAGGGAGGCCAAATTTGGATATGGGTTAGGAGCTTGGCAAATGCGGGAGGTGGCATGTGGCCAGTGGCTGGGGGAGGGGGACTGCACTCCTGGTGACTGCCTGGTGGGAACAGTGACTACCAAATCAGATCTTGGGGGTTCCGGCCGCGCTTCGGCCCAGGTTGAGAGGCTCAGGATGGGAGCAAACAATATACTTCCTCTCTCCACAGCCAGGCCTGAGCTGCAGGAAGGAGGAGCCCAGCCAGGGAAGCCCGGCAGCCGGCAAAGGGCAGGCCTGTGGCTTGACACCAAACAGGTGTGGGGGCGGGGGAGAGCCAGGGAGAGGCTGAGTGGGAGGTAAGGGGGGAGGAATGGGGAGAGACTGTCCCACAGACAGGCCCTGGGGGCTGGAATAAGGACACCAATGCTCTCCCGTGCGCCACTTCCTGTGGGGAGTGCACTTCTGGCTAGAAAGGGCTTGCCATTCATTATCCATTCTTTCCTTTCCTGCAGTTAACCTGTGTCTGCTGCTGCAGGAATGGGCCTCAGGGGAGGAGGGGGAAAAAGGCAAGGGTATCACATGCATTAGGGAGGCAGGAAGGGGATGGGTAGTTGAAGGAAAATGAGGCTCCAGGTGGGTAGACAGCTGAGACAAATCTCACTCCCTGCAGGGGCTGCAGGGGGCACCACTCAACTCAAGGCTCAGACCAGAGGCTGGAAATGGGCCAGGAGCACCAGCTTGCCACAAAGCTACCTAAAGCACAAGGGAGGGGAACACACACTAACCAAGTGAATGGAGCTCCCTAGGCAACACAGGGTCCTACGCCAGGGTCCTGCTTGGTCTGTGCAGAGCTGAGGACAACGAGGGGAAGTCTGAGGAGCCCTTCCTGACCCCTGGGTCCTCCCTGCTGGAAACACCTTGATAAAGCTCATTTCCGGAGGCCACAGGGCGGTAGCGGAGGGTGAGGGGTGAGGGAACAGGCCAAAGCAGCACACAGGGACACACAGCTGCAGTGTCACCCCACCACAGGCCATGCTATCACTCCAGTCAACGCCTCCTCCTCTAGCTGTGCACTGAGCCCCCACCCCCAGCTCCCCAGTCCCATCCCATGGGGCACTGAAACCCAAGATGACAGTGCTGTGCAGACGCAGTAGCAGCCTCTGCCAGGAGGAGAAAGCCAGGGTAGACAGACCATACGCTCCAAGGTGTGCACACGCCTGGGGACAGGGGTCCCAGAGCTCAGGACAGAGAGAGATTTTCACCACTGGATGGCCAGAATCAAACCCACGCCGTGATTCCTGGGGGTCCAGGGAGCGGGAGCGGCAGCTGAGTCAGGTAATGGAAGCTGAGAGCAGATGTGGCTCAAACACTTGCTCCCTTCTGCTTCTTCCCCATCATGACTCCAAACCCAAAGCTGAGACTCCAGCTCTGGCTTGACCCTGAGCAGGTGGTGGGGAAACAGGCAGGACTCAGGCCTCACTTAGGAAGATTGTCCTGCTCTGGGAGACCCCATTTGATGATTGAAACACACACACACACACACACACACACACACACACACACACACACACACGGGCGCGCGCACACCAAGTACAGTGCGATGCAAAGGACTAGAAAGCTCCTGAACTTTGGTGACCACTGTACCCCACTGCCAAACACCCCCGTGCTGTGCTCCAGGCAAACGCAGGGTTGCAGGAGGGGTGGGCAAGCCTCCGCCCCAGCCTCCTGCACAGCCTCCTGCGCAGCCTCTGACTGGGAGCAAAGGAGCGCAACTGCCCAGCACCGGTGGGAGGGAAAAGACGGCTATAAATAGGATGGGGCCCTGCTTTCCGGGGAGAGAAGCCGCGCGGTCCGGTCCCGTGCCTCCTTACTGCCCAGCGCGAAAAGGCCTCCTCCTCTCAGAGGTGCGAGCGGGGATCCGGGGGCTCCTCCTCTCAAACGTGCGAGCAGGAATCCGGCTCTCGCCTTCCTGCCTTCCTGGCCTCCCTCAGGGCCGCCCCGGCCTCAGTTTCCAGGCCCTAGAACGCCGCCAGTCAGCGCGCTCTAGTTCTCTGCCTCAGTTTCCCCCTGAGTCCTCCCCAGCAAGGACGTGTCTCTCTGCCACAGCCAGCGTCGGTCTGGAGGGGCTGGGGAGCCGTGTCTCTCACCTCAGGGCTCCCTCACCGGTGGACAGTCCCCGTGCCCCCTCCCTGACCCCTCCTCAAGCCCTATCCTACCTGCGAACACCGCGGAGCAGTAGGCATCGCTGATGTCGGCGTCCGGGGTGTGGACGTTCTCAGCGTAGAGGATGAAGACCCTCAACATGCCTGGCGCGAGCGGGGAGGGCTGGGGAAGGTCGGGGAGGGTCACTCCCTGAAGACAGCGGCTGCCGGCGTGAGGCCGCCTCGGAGCTCCGGCTCCAGCTCTTAAAGGGAACAGACCCCACCCCCGGGCTGCTCTAATGGGCCAGGCTCCGACTCTGCGCCGGCTGTGGTCGCCTCGCCGCTCCAGCGGATCTCCCCAAGACCTGGGCTTCTGCTCCGCTGCCACCCGCACAGCCCTAGTGGGGTTCCATTCAACCGTAAGTTAAAGCGCGGGCTGCGGGCTGTCCAGATGACAAGGCATTTTGCACCTGGCTGTGGAACAGCGCACTGGGCGGTGGCCGCAGGGGCTGGAGGCTGGACCAGGGCTTTGCAGGTCTTGCTTGCCCCTCCCGTAACCTTCCACCCCCCTCCCCCTTCAGAGCCACGCCAGGCCTCCGGCCTCAGGGATTCCAGCATTCTCCCCACAGAGAAGCCGGCCGGTCACCCGAGCTCAGACAGAGATCCTGGGAAGAGCTAGCTGCGCAGTGGCCTCTCTCTCCAAAAAAAAGCAGGAGCTGAGAAGTTCATTGATGGATAGGACTGGCTGCCCACACAGTGTTACTCTAATTTTCTGGTATATAAAAGCAATACATTGTTAACATAAGAAGCACAAGAAAAAAAATTCTTTTAAAAAAATAATTTTAGCATTTTTGACAGTTACCAGTTCGGATTTCTCCTCCACCCCCACCCCATAAAAGGTTGTGTGTGTGTGTGTGTGTGTGTGTGTGTGTGTGTTTAAGCTACCTTATTTATAACAAAGCTAAGATCAGAATACATATGCAGTCTTTGTCATACAACGTTTTCTTGCATTGTTAACAATTCTCTGTAACATTGTTTTCAGTGGCTACCTAACTGCCTATCATGAATGAATGGACTAAATTCATGAAGCCCTCTCCCTTTGTTAGATATTTGGGCTCCTGCCCATTGTCACTACTCCCAGAGTAAGAAATAGATCTTACACAATGGAAACTGAGTTGGTTTTCAGTTTGAATTTAGCCCACTCCACCATTCCCAAGCCCAATAGTTGCTCAGTTCCTAGCCTTGGAATGATAAAGTTGTAAGACTGAACTGTTTTTAGGCTCCCATGCCTATTGCTAAACTGCCTTCCGGGAGCTACCCAGGTCCACACGCCCAGCAGCCCATGACTCACCTTCTAGAGAAGGATTAGGACAGTTGGATGGGTGTGCAGCTGCTAGCTGAACCCCTGTAGCTCAGGCAGACAGTGGCCTGGGCCAGGGCAGCAACAGTCAGCTGCTGGCATGGGTGGGCAGGTGGAGACTGTTCTGTACTGAGGTAGGAAAAGGGAACCATACTTCCCTAAAGGTCTGTCATTTCAACATCAGTATTGCAAGTGGTCATTTGTGATCCTCCTGCAGCAATCTTAGCTTTTCTTCCTTTCTTTGCTTCTGGCACAATATGTGATGGGGGAAGGTAGGAAGGGAGGGAGGGAGAGCTGAAATCTAATCATTATAGGCACGATCAATCGTGTCCTCCCAGAGCCCAGGCAGCCAGCTGGGTCTGGGACTTAGAGCCTCCAGAGCTGTAACAGGGCCATTGGTGTTAAAGCCACTCAGACTGTGCTGATCCACTCTGGCAGCCCCAGCAAGTGCACTCAGAGCTGGGCACAGGCAGCTCCCACGCCTCTGTGGGGAACTGACATTAAGAAATAGCCAAGCCAACACTACCCATTCCAGACTGCTGGTACAATAAAGGACAAAGAACGGGGGAGTGTGACAACGGTCAGCAGGAAGGCCTCATCTAGTGTCTGGGACAATGAGAGCTGTTCTGTGTTAAGATTCATTTATTGGAAAGGCAGTTACAGAGAAAGAGGGAGAGACCTTCCATCCTCTGGTTCACTCCCCAAATGGCCACAAAAGCCAGGAGCGAGAAACTTCATCCGGGTCTCCCACTTGGAGACCAAATACTATGGGTTGTCTTCTGCTCCTTTCCCAGACACACTGGCAAGGATCAGGATCACAAGTGGAGCAGCCAGGAATCAAACCCTTGCAGGTGGCAACTTTACCCTTTGTAACACAACAGTTTGCGATTAGATCTCATGGCCACTCTGGAGTTCTGGGTCAAGACTACAGTGGAGGCCCAGAAGAAGGGTTCCAGAGAGAAGGAAGGGAGTGCTTCTGTGTGAAGACCAGGGAGGGAGGACCAGGGGAGGAGAGACCACAATGTTTGGAGTGTAATAGGGGGAGGTAAGGGTGGGGAGGACTAACAGTTTAGTTCTCCCTAAACTCAGAGGAGCTGCAGGACCAGATTTGCTTCTCCAAAGCTCCCTCTGGCTGCTCTCTGTCCAAACAGCCAGAGCGCAGGTAATGGGCGGCAGGCTCCAGCAGAGGGTTAAGAGATGATAGTGACAGGGAACGTGTGGAAACAGAGATGGCCTGAAAGAAAGCAACACTGAGAGGAAGAAGGGAGGAAATTCTGCAGCGCAGGTGAAGTAATTCAGCCTCTTACTACAGAACTTGGCTGTTGTGTGTTGTAGAAAACCACTTTGGCTTAGATGAAGTGATGGACTCATTGATGGGCCTGGTATGTGGGAAGGATTTTGCCAGATACAGGTTTTAGAGAAGGGTACCAAATGGGGCTACAAATATACTTGAACTGGGGAAAAGGGCAAGAGACCCTGCTGGTGTAGGGAAAAACCCAAATTATGGTCTATTTTTAAAGAAGTTACAGCCTAGCTCTAATACAGAGTAACATGAACCTGCCGTATGGTCGAGCTAAAATAGATCTCAGAGGCACCCAGCTGCTGGTAAGGGTGCATGACTAAAGTTATTTGAGAAGAACTGGGGGTTTTGTTTTGCGTGTTGGGGGAGGAGGGCTAAATCTCCTTATAACTTCTGTTTATTCACTGTCTTCACAATTTCTCTGCACAACCCAGTCTGAGAATATATACACCCAGACTTTATTCTTCAGTGAGTAGGACGTGTTTGGGATATTGTTTTCTGTGAGACCACCCAAGCTCAACTAATCAGATTGTCTCTCCCAAGACATGAACTTGGGTCTGAGAGATGTCCACTGGTATGTGTGGCTGAAGATGAGATGGACTGGATGAAAGGCTCAGGCTGAGGTGTTTGGTTATACCAAGGAATTAAGATACTGCTAAGGTAACTGTGTCCCACCTTGGTCTGCCTGGGTTTGATTCCCAGCTCCAGCTTCTGACTCAAGCTTCCTGCCAGCATAGACCTTGGGAGGCAGCAGGTAGAGGCTCAGGTGGCTAGGTCTTTAGCACTACTGTGGAGATCTGGGTTGAGTTTGCAGCTCCTGGCTTCAGCTTGACCCAGTCCTGATTGTGGTGGGCACTTGAGGGGTAAACCAGCAGATAGGAGCTCCTTATGTATGTCTCTTGCTCTATTCTCTGCTTTTTTTTTTTTTTAAGATTTATGCATTTTTCTCAGAAAGGCAGATTTACAGAGAGGAGGAGAGACAGAAAGATCTTTAATCTGCTGGTTCACTCCCCAAGTGGCCACAATGGCTGGAGCTGAGCAAATCAGAAGCCAGGAGCCAGGAGCCAGAAGCCTCTTCTTGGTCTCCATATGGGTGCAGGGTCCCAAGCTTTGGGCTATCCTCCACTGTTTTCCCAAGCCACAAGCAGGGAGCAGCCGGGAAGTAGTACGGGATCCTGTACTTGCAAAGCAAGGATTTAGTCACTGGGCCATTGTGATCTCAGTCCCTCCTCTGCCTCTTAAGAAAAAAAGAAAGAAAGAAAAAGAAGTGGGAGGCTCATGTGGAGGGCAGTGGAGAAAGCTTGACATGGAAAGAAACAGCTCCTGAGTAGGCTGAGGTAGACGAACATGAGGCAGGCAGAGACCCTTCTAGGGGTTTTTCCTGGGTGACCCTGCCCAGAAGCCTCCATGCACACGTGTGCCAAAATGGCCCTTATGATGGAAGTTTGCCATTTTTGGCTCCCAGCTTTTAACTTCCCCTACCTAAAACAGACTTTCTCCATTCACTGTGAGTGGTTCTAGCGGACACAGATGCCTGCCTCTTCTCTGGAAACTTTTCCTGCTCCAGGTTGGGGGATCACAGCTGTGGCACCTACAGTCTGAGTCCTGTCCATCTGCCAAGGCCTCCAACTGCCCTCCATTCTGGGCACTTGCACAGCTTTCCCAGGAAGGCCAGGTTTGCCCGCCACCTCTGCAGCTTGGAATCCTAGCTCACATGCCCAGTGTCTTGGTGATAAGTGCCTTCAAACTTTGCCCAGGACACCCTGGAGCAGAGCTAGGTTTCTTGCTATAAATGAGCCCTGGTATGACAGGGCCACATGAAGCACTCCTACTGTCCTGTATTTCTTGTCTACCTTTTCCTCTGGCCTGGAATGAAGATTGGGATCAGATTAGCAGTGGAGAACATGAGAAATAAGCACTGATGTAGTCCAGTACACTCTTCAGGCCAGGTGAGGTCTAATGATATGTGTGTGTATTATCAGGGGCTTTTTGTGTGGAGCATAATGAGAAAACAACTGCCATGAATAAGAACCTAAGTGGGATATCACTATCTCTAGTCAAAATAACTATTTTCTCTGGGACCACTCAGGAGGAACTAATCATAGATTATTTCTTCTAAGAATTGGAATTTGGAATGACAGACGCCTGTGTGTGCATTTGGAGCTGAGATGAACAGAATGAGAGGGCTTAGGGCTTCTGTGTACTGATGCAGAAGTGGTGCACTGCACAGTCACACATGGTGGCTGTCCTAGACCCCAGCACTGTGAAAGGAGGCAACAGAATGGTCCTTCCTCAATAACATGAAAGGTCATGACCAACATCTCCACACTGAGACTAACAGGATGCGTTTATTTGGTGACAGTTGTAGGTGACATGGGAGCCTTTAAGCTCGAAGACCCATTGAATGATCCATTTTTATGCCTAGTGAACATAAACACTACGTCTACTGAAACATAAAGGGTCCTATACAAATAGGACTGGACATAACCTGACATTAATCAACTGAATGTGGAAACTTGGCAAGGCCTGTTCGCATAGATTCTTCTTGGCCTGTCTGGGCAGCATTCCTTTCTCCTGGATAGAGGGCAGGCTCCTCTGAAATGGGGATCTTAGGATCTACTGGCAGACAAGGGAGGCAGAGTAGATCCCTATGGCCTGCTTTAAGAAAAAGGCTTTGTAAAGGGCCTGCTTTTGTTATTCCACAGAAGGGGCTTTGCGCTATATTAGACACGAGGAGACAGAGGACACAGAATTTGTTTTCTGTGATCTGTCCAGGCATAGGTGTGAGGATAGAGGGTGGCACGGCACAGAAAGAACAAAGTAGGCTGTCCACTTTGAGTGGAGGGGGAGAAGCTGCAGGAGGTAAGATGAAGCTAAAAACTGTAAAACCAGTAGAACAAGAACAGAACAATGATAGCAGTGTTACAGGATGAAGCTTTTGCCACACTGCCTTGATTCCAATTGTAGCTCTCTGGACCTACTAACTGTAATCCTTGGGCATCTGCCTAAATAGTAGTTCCCTTGCCTGTAAAACCCAGACTGTAGGAATACCTATCCCATAGGATAACATTATAGTGCCTACTGAGCATTTGATAAACTATTAGGCATTGCTAGAATGTCACATTAGTATCTCATGGGATCAAAATTTGAGAAATGATGCCAGAAATGTTTATGAAGATGGCCCAAGTACTTGGGTCTCTGACACCCAGGTGGGAGACCTGGCTCCTTGGGTCAGCTTGGCCCAGCCCTGGCCATTGTGGCCATTTGGAGCGTGAACTAGTGGATGGAAGATGCTCCTGGCTGCAGATCAGCTCAGTTCTGGCCACTGAACCCATTTGGTGAGTGAACCAGTGAATGGAAGATCTGTCTCTCCTTCTCTCTGTAAATCTGCCTTTCCAATACAAATAAATAAACCTTTGAAAAAATTCTTTCCAATAAACAAATCTAAAAAATTTCTCATCTATTGCTTACCTGTGTTTCATCATTGTGTTTTTTATCTTCTTCCTTGTGCCTGCTTTGAGTTAGAAAGGAGGTGGCAAACGTCTTGTTTGGAGTTGGAGGGCTGAACACAAGTCTCTGTCTCGAGAGACACTGTAAAATGGCTGACGTGGGTATAGCTCTAGCCAGCCACTGCAATCCCTGCAGATGGCTATGTGAAACAAGGGACTTCTCCGGCCTGTGACACTTGTGTGGCCTTAACTCCAGACATGCTGGCTTCATCCAAGCCAGCATTCAAGGCAAGGACTTTAGCCATTGGGCCACCATGCCAGGCCCCATTTTTGTTTTTTTAGTATGTGCTGGAACCATTTCTTTTTCTCCCCAGTTTCTAATCCAACATAGGCTAGTACTTTTATAAAATATCAAAAATTAAAAACTAATACATACAAACCCCATTTTTTGTTACATCCAACCAACATAAAATCAAATAAAAATGTTTCTCAATAGTCAATTTCTGTACTATCCAACTAATTGTGAGTCAACACTGGGTCCATTTCTTTATCAAATAAATTACCATTAGAACCTTTTTTTTTTAAAATCTTAACATCTACCACAAAATCACTACATCTACATGTTATTTGGATCTGGATCTGGATTCAGACATGACAGAATTTTAATGAAGTTCCAAATTTAAGTTGGACTTAATATAGCTGCCAACTAACAATAATGTTGGCTGTTAAAAACTCTTTTACAAATACACAAAACATTTAAGGATAAAATGACAAAGATTTACTTTTAAAAAATTTATTTTTATTTGAAAAGCCAATTTACAGAAAGAAGGAGACACACAAGGGGAGAGGTCTTTTATCTTCTGGTTTATTCCCTACATGGTGGTGATGGTTGCAGCTGAGCCAATCTGAAGCCAGGAACGAGGAGCTTCTTCAGGTCTCCCATGTTGCTGCAGGGGCCCAAGTACTTGAGCCAGCCATCCTCCATTGCCTTCTCAGGCCATAAGCAGAAGAGCTGGATTGGAAGTGGAACAACTGGAACACCAATTGGCATTCATATGGGATTTTGGAGCTAGCCAGTAGAGTTAGCCTGTTGAGTGACAGTGCCAGCCTTTGAGATTTACTTGTAAAAAAAAAAAAAAGATTATTTATTTGAAAGGTGGAGTGTGAAATACAGGGAGAAAGAGACAGACTTCCATCTGCTGGTTCACACCTCAAAATGGCCACAATACCCAGGACTGGACCAAGAACTCCATCCTGGTCTCCCACTTGAGCGGCAGGCACCCAAGTACTTGGGATATTTTTCACTGGCTTGTCAGGCACACTAACTAGAAACTGAATCAGAAGCCGAGAAGTCAGGACACAACCAGCATTCTGATATGACACGTTGGCATTGCAATAGGAGGCTGAACAGACTATGTCACACCACCGGCCTGAGATCTTTGAAATAAGAAAGGTGGTACTGGAAATCTATCAAATCATAGGTATATGATTGGCTTTGAGTTCATTCATTAACTGATGAAACTCAGACTTAGCATATGAGAATGTTTATTCTAGTCAGACTTTTTAGTGTGCTTGACAGGCTCCATAATCAAATATTAGACTCTATTTCCTATATTAAAAGGAAAGTCACAGGGTCAGCATAGTAGCAACAGGAAGGCTATTCCCTATCCTGTGTGCCAGCATCTCACATATGGGCAGTGGTTCATGTCCTGGTTACTCCATTTCTGATCCAGTTCCCTGGGCCCAGCACCCACATGGGAGAAATGAATTCTTGCCCCTGGTTCCAGATCAACTCACCTTGGGCTTTTGGCCACTTGGGGAGAGAAATAGTTGATTTAAGATCTCTATCAGGCCTGATGCAAAGGTTCAATTGGCTAATCCTCTCCTTCAAGCGCCAGGATCCCATTGGATGGTGGTTTGTGTTCTGGCTGCTCCACTTCCCACGCAGCTCTCTGGCTGTGGCCTGGGAAAGCAGTAGAAGATGGCCAAACTCCTTAGGACCCTGCACCGCACGGGTGATCCAGAGGAACCCTCTGGCTCCTGGCTGATGTGAAGCCATTTGGGGAATGAGGTAGTGGAGGGAAGAAGTATACATAATAAAAAGAGGTTTCTCTTTAGAGATTCACAAATTTACATTTTTGCCTATAAAATAAAAAAATAAATCTTTAAAAATTTTATTTATTTATTTTTTAAAAGTCAGATCTACAGAGAGAAGGAGAGAATGAGAGAAAGATCTTCTGTCCACTGGTTTACTCCCCAAGTGGCCACATGGCTGGAATTGAGCCAATCCAAAGCTAAGAGCCAGGAGCTTCTTCAGGGTCTCCCACGTGGGTTCAGGATCCCAAGGCTTTGGGCCATCCTTGACTGCTTCCCCACGCCACAAGCAGGAAGCTGAATGGGAAGTAGAACAGTTGGGACACGAACCAGTGCCCATATGGCATCCTGGCACTTGCAAAGCGAAGACTTTAGCCACTAGAATACTGCATTGCACCCAAAAAACAAATCTTAAAAACATTAAAATTCCAAATGGTGCAGTTTTAGACAGGCAAATGTCTGCATCATTCTTTGTCAAAGGCTAAAATTCATTAGCTTTTCCTCCAACTACGTTTTTTAAAGATTTATTTACTTTTATTGCAAAGTCAGATACACTGAAAGGAGGACAGAGAAATATCCTCTGTCCGATGATTCACTCCCCAAGCAATTGCAATGGCCGGTGCTGCGCCAATCCGAAGGCAGGAGCCCAGATCCTCTTCCAGGCCTCCCACGCGGTTGCAGGGTCCCAAGGCTTTGGGCTATCCTCGACTGCTTTCCCGGACCACAAGCAGGGAGCTGGATGGGAAGCAGGGCTGCCGGGATCAGAACCAGCGCTTTCAAGGCAAGGACTTCAACAGCTAGGCCACGGTGCTGGGCCCATCAAATGGTTTTTTTTTTCCTTAAAGATTTATTTTTATTTTATTACAAAGTCAGATATACAGAGAGGAGGAGAAAGGAAGATCTTCCGTCTAATGATTCACTCCCCAAAGGGCTGCAACGGCTGGTGCTGCACAGATCCAAAGCCAGGAGCCAGGAACCTCTTCCAGACCTCCCACATGGGTGCAGGGTCCCAATGCATTGGGCCGTCCTCGACTGCTTTCCCAGGCCACAAGCAGGGAGCTGGACGGGAAGTGGAGCTGCTGGGATTAGAACCGGCGCCCATATGGGATCCTGGCACGTTCAAGGTGAAGACCTTAGCTGCTAGGCCACGCCTCCAGGCCCCATCAAATGATTTTTGACGTAGCTCCCCATCAACATTGGTTAGTAGGATAAAATACTCCTTCCAATTTCATCCTTTCAGTTTCCTTTGTTCTTAGAATCACAATTTTAAAAGTAAAAATAATGCTTTTCTGGATAATTAGAAGGAAGTAAGTTTAAGTTTAAAATTTTATCGCTTCTTGGTCTTTTGGCTAAGATCAAGTGTAGAGTTTAAAATTTGGTCTGAAGACTTCAAAGTTGAGGCGAGCAAGATTAAGATGCTCGTAATTCCCTAACTGCAAGTGTTCCAGAAGCAAGCTCAGAAGTAAAACATTCTTTAAAAACAGTATTTGTCCCTGACTTCACTGCTTTATCTTTCTGGCACCTTATTCTTGATCGTGGAATAGTTCCCCTCCCTCTCATTATCTCCTTCAACCAATACTTTTTTTTTTTAAAGATTTATTTTATTTTTATTACAAAGTCAGATGTACTGAGGGGAGGAGAGAGAGAGAGGAAGTGGAGCTGCTGGGATTAGAACCAGCGGCCATATGGGATCAAGGCGAGGACCTTAGCCACTAAACCACGCTGCCGAGCCCAACCAATATGGTTTTAATTCCAACAGACTTTCGGCACCCAAAAGTCACTTACCCCCCAACCCCACCTGCTAATAAGCTGCCTGTTGCATTTTGACATTTTGCTTAAATTTTGACTAAATCTAAATTGAAGTGTGCAGTGAGTTGTTGGGTGGCAACAAAGTAAAGTTTTATATTTTTTACTCTATTTTTTAAGTGTGAGGTAACTAGATCTTCTGAATTAAATACTTAAAAAATTGTCTTTCTGGTTATGTTTTCTCACTCCACCTTCTTTCTATTATCAACTGGTGTACTCTAATCTTGGAATCAAATACTAAGACAATTAAAAACCAACAGACTTTCATCTATAGTACAGCCCCACTGGGCCATGTCTTCCTAATAACTCACTGAATCACTCTTTTGTACCTTTACAACTTCTTACATATTATGTAGTGATTCTAATGGTTTAAAAAACAACAGGGGATGGTCCAGAGGAAGTTAAGGGTGCTCTGTAAATGCACCCTTAGATTCTATTTTTAAAAGATCCTGGCAGAAACAAGAGATGTTATCAGGAACAGAAAAGTTTTCTTCTTGAAAATCATCAAACAACGCTTTACTGAAACTTACGGTCAAATATGAGGCGTCCTAATGTTAAAACGTGAGCTTTAGGAAATTTGACCTGCACCCAGTTAGAGCAGATTATAACACTGTCTGCTTTGATTTTCAGCAATACACGAAGAATCCCTACAGAACCCAAATTACAGAGGTTAAAGAAGAATCTTGTCTACAATCAGTCAAGTAAGTCCTCAATAAATCAGCCACAAGACTTATTTTAAATATACAGTAGGAACATTTATTTTAACACTTCTAAAAGATATTTCTCCATGCCTGATGATTTGATATAAAAATCAAACCCATCATACTTTCCCCATCAGTCTCTACATTAAGCGTAATCAGAAATTTGTACAACATGAATATTCGCTTCTTAAACAAAAATTACAAATTAAGTGATAACAAAAATACACAAATCAACTGGACCCTAAACAAATTTCTAACAGATTTTTTCCCTTTTCTGCCCCCATCACCTAGAGCTTCTTTCTTCAGCCTCACTCTGCTCCTTTTCTTTTCTTTGCTTGGCCATGAATTTCTGTTAGAGGCAATTTATAACATAAAATACTTATTAGAAGTTTTTTTTAATAAGTACAAACCCATTTTATGAATTTTAAGGTATTTGCCATTAAAAGGACAATATCACAAAATAAAAATTAGAAACATGGTATTTTAGATTAACTAATTTCTTTCATTCATCAATCATTTAATATTTATAATATGTCAAGGCATTACATCTGGACCTTGAAGACTCAGTAGTCAACAAGATAGGTAACACACAGCTTACACCATGAAGCTCTTATTCTACTGGGGAAGGAGAAACAAAAACAACCAAACAAGATAATTCTGGGCAGTAGTAAGTACTCTAAGATTAGAAGGTAACTGACTGAGAATATTCTTAGGGGACAAAAGAGGGTGTTCTACTCCTCCCTCTGTGTTTGTCAAGCAAAGGCCTTTCTGGGGAACTGAGATTTGAGTCTATATCAAAGAGAAGAACTGGCCATGCAAGTAGGATTAGGAGAGGGCAATGGACTAACAATATAAAGGGGTAAAGATAGCAAGAGGCCTTTCATGTAAAAAAAAAAAAAGAACAAAGAGAACTAGAAACACTAGAATATAGTGAGAAAAAAAATGCAGTTTCAGAGAAGTAGAAAAGAACAGACTCAACAGACTAAAAAAACCTGGATATTACTGTGAGTGCTGCATAAAGGTACTACAGAAAGGTTTTAAATGGCAAAATTGTATGATAAATTAAGGGTACAGGTGTCATAGCATAATGTCTAAAACTTGAGCCTAGAGTAAAACAGAGGTGGGTTCAAACACTAGGACTGACACTAGCTATCTGAGCCTGTGTTACACTCAGTCTCCTTAAGTCTGTTTCCTCATCTTGAATTGGAATGACGGCATCTGCCTAGTAAAACTGATGAGGATATTAAGCAAATCCCAGCAAATAACAGCGTAATAACTGGTGACTGCTAATAGTCTCCATAGCAGGACTTTCTAAAGACATACATGCCTTCATCAAAAAAGCGGGGAGTGACAGGTTTGGTTTGGTTTGGGAAAGTGGGTTATATATAAACAAGCAGAAAACTAAATAACTTGCAGACTCTAATATGGTAATATGTACATGACTTTATAAAACAGCATCAGAGTAAGTTTCCCACACTTTGATGGAATGTCATGAGATTACTGGTCTGCAGCATCTACTCTGGCAAAAACTGTCCACAGAAAAGGAACCAGGATTAGGGAGTAGTGGCAAGGTACAGTGAAGGACAAAAACAGGATTTTAGATTTAATAAGAATAAACTAACATAATTATCCAAAAGTTCTCCCAAACCTAGACATTTTAGATAGATTTGGGTACATTTGGGTAGATACTTTAACAGTTCAGCCACAAGACATTAGGACCTGAAGAATATGTCTTAAGAAGAATAAGAATAATAATAATAATAAAAGGTACCTCTGTATTTAGTTTATGACGTGTGCTCTTGCAATGATTTGTCATTGCCTTTTCACCTGAGTAGAAAAGCGAACAAATTGGACAGAAGAATCCAGCCTTCGGTACAAGGAAGTCTAAATCTAGAAGATACAAATTGAAATGCAAGAGAAAGAACAAAAATTGTTAATTGATTCTTATTAATTTTTTCAAACAGGACAACCATATTAATTATAGTGTACACTTACATGCAATCATAGTACAACTGCTAAAAGATGCAGAGATTAAAAAATTTTAATCACAAATCATATATCATCACATCTAACAAATTCCATAGAGCCAAAGGGAAGGTCAGAATGCCATTGTAATGACATACTGCAGGCTAAATAGATTGGATGATACAGAATTCTTCAGTTATGCTTCAGAACAGCAATGCACAGGATAAGAATGTGAGTCTGGAATAAACCTCTTATGAATCCCAGGTAAAACACAAGAGAGAGAAGCAGCACCATAACAGGCAGCTGACTGCTTAAGGAGTAAGCTAGAACAAAATTTGCTAGCCAAATTTTTAGCATGTTCTGCTTAAGCAGAATTTATTTCTAAGTAAGTATAACTCCATATCCATTAGAGCAGCCAAAACACACAAAAAAGGAGTATGTGTGTGGTAGGTGGGTACAAGTTCCAAAATTCAAGAACATAATAAAAATATCTTGATAGATAAAATGAAACAAAAAAGCTGAGTTCATAAATGTCAGTGAGTAAAGCCTGCAAGTATCCATTTGAAAACAACACTTTAGGTGAGAATTATTTATCTATATGTAGTATCTAGATACTATGATGTAGAATTTTTACTTCATAGGAATAAGGAAAAAAATGTCAGTTTCACTTTACCTTCAGGGATATCAGATGCCACTGATCTGCCTAAAGAGTCTTCAATTTTCTTGCGTTTTTCCTCTGGTTCCAAATCCTTTAATTCAGATTCTTCATCAACTAAAGTCATTTCATTTTTTTAAGGAGGTGAAAAAAATTACAGACTTTGTCATTAAGAGTGGAGATTAGGGGAGAAGGACAAAAGCAGATACAATTTTTTAAACATATGTATCATTATTTTAGCTTCTATTCCATGAGAGATTAAAAAGAGCATTTTTATCAATAGAGAAAACAAAAGGTAAGTAATAACCAAGGCTATGGTATCTGATGCTGGGACTGAAAATGGCAACTCAATCTTTGTGCCACAATCTTTGTGTCCTGAGGGGGAAAATTGGGTAGGATTTTATGAGTGCACAAAAGGAGGCAACATAAATAAAATTGAAGTTGGCTGGCAACAACAACAAAAAAATCATACATTTGCTCTGATAGGTCATCCAAATGAGAAATGAACTAGGTGACACCAACATATAAAAAGTATAGTTAGAATAACAAAGGAAAGACAGAAAAGCCCTCCAACTGTGGAACAGTCCTAAGGGCCCAGATGAGATTAAGTTCAATGAATTATTTGGACAGAATCACAGTTTAGTTTTTCTCTTAGAAAAGGAAACAGGAGGGGCTGGCCTTGTAGTGTAGCAGGTAAACCTGCCATATACGACATTAACATACTTTGTGTCCCAGCAGCTCTACTTCTGTTACAGCTCACTGTCAATGGCCTGAGAAAAGCAGCAGAGGATGCGGAACATGTGAATGACATTCTTGGCTTCTATCTGGCCCAACCCTGGCCACTGCAGTCATTCGGGAAGTGAACCAGTGAATGGAAGATGTGTCTGTCTCTATTTAACCCTTTAAAAGGGATAAGTAAACCTTATAAATAAAGAAAATCAAATGGACAAAAACTGTGCCTCAAAGAGAATGGGATACCCCTGTAGTGTTATTTGGAGTGGTTGATTTTTTGCTTTACCACTCTAAGTCAATAAACTGAGATCCCACCCTGCTTTTCTTTCTTGTACTTTTTTAGCATTTTGTCATGGACAATATCTAATATATTGAACACAGTGACAAACATTTCTTGAGTGTCTTAAGTATTCACCCGTAACAGATTTACTTATTTGTTCCAACTTAAGTTTTATTAATACTATTAAGATACCTTGCATAATTCATTGACTGGATGCTTGAAGCATCCACAAAGCAGGAACCTGCTCAATAAACAAGAGTAAATAAGTGGTTTCCACCTGATGCTGTAATGTGATCAGACCACCATTTCATACACCATTTCCACCAATCCGTCATAATCTAATACTAGTGCTTCATAATTATAAAAATTTTATTAGGGTGAGACATTCAGAGAAACAAATGGAAGACAGGTTTCTGACTTTCAAACAAAACAAAATAAAAATTTTATACCCCTTTCCCACTCCCCAACCTCACTACTTTTGTATTTTTCTTCTCAGATGGTAGATCTTTGAAACATTCCATGCTCCATACTCCCACAAACTTGGCTTACCTCCATCAATTTGAAAGGCCTCTTCAACTGTGCCTGCGTCCACCCCAGCAGCTTTGTCTGATGATGGTGCTTTCACAATTCTGGTTCTTTTGGTTGGTGCCTTAGCTTGAAAAACAAAGTCTCCTTAAGTGCTATGTTACCATATTTAAACTATCTAGATAGTAATAGGAATACCTCATGTTTTTACAAACAATACCCAGGAGACAGGCATTTGGCATATTAGTTAAGACACAGCTTGGGATGACGCACCCCACACTCGGGTATCTGGGCTTGAGTCCCAGTTCTACTTCAGTGGAAGATTTATCCCTCTTTCACTTTCAAAAAAAAAAAAAATCATTTTAAAATTTCACATTAGGCCTAGGGTTTGAGACATCCATGTCCCAAGGTTGGCGCTGCGGCTCAACATACTAATCCTCTACCCGCAAGCACCAGCATCCAATAATGGGCACCAGTCCTTGTCCTGGTTGCTCCCTTCCTATCTAGCAGCTTATGATAAAGCTTTGGAGGATGGCTCAAGTTCTTGCACCTTGCATGCACGTAGGAGATATGGAAGAGACTCCTGGCGCCTGGCTTCACATCAACTCAGCTCAGCTCTCTGGTCATTGTGGCCATTTGGGGAGTGAACCAGTAGATGAAAACCTCTTTCTGTTTTCTTCTCTCTCTGTGACTCTCTCTTTAAAGATAGTAAGCCTTAAAACAAACAAAAAAAGAAAAAAAAAGACCCTAATTTAGTTGACCATTCCACCCTCATCAAGTTTCAAAAAGACTTTTCTTTCTCTTTTTTTTAAGATTTATTTTATTTTTACTGGAATGTCAGATATACAGAGAAGAGGAGAGACAGAGAGGAAGATCTTCCATCCAATGATTCACTCCCCAAGTGACCGCAATGGCCAGTGCTGTGCCAATCCGAAGCCGGGAACCAAGAACTTCCTCCAGGTCTCCTACATGGGTGCAGGGTCCCAAGGTTTTGGGCTGTCCTGGACTGCTTTCCCAGGCCACAAGCAGGGAGCTGGACGGGAAGCGGGGCTGCCGAGATCAGAACCAGCGCCCATATGGGATCCCAGTGTGTTTAAGGCAAGGACTTTAGCTGCTAGGCCACAGCGCCAGGCCCAAAAAGACTTATTTCTGTTGAAAACGCAGAACATATTTGTGGAGAGACAAAGAGAAAGAAAGATCTTCATTCTGTTGGTTCGCTCCCCAGATGGCCACAATAACCAGAGCTGAATTGATCCGAAGTCAGAAGCCAGGAACTTCTTCAGGGTCTCCCTTGTGGGTGCAGGGTCCCAAGGCTTTGGGCTATCTTCAACTGCTTTCCCAGACCATAAGCAGGGAGTTGAATGAGAAGTAAAGCAGTCAAGACACAAACCAGCGCCCATATGGGATACCAGTACCAGGCCCACATGTGGTAAATTTTAAAGGAACTGATCATGGTGTCCATTACCAGATGAACGTTATAAAGAAAATGTGGTATATCTACCTTTCAGATGAAAATAAATCAACCTTAAAAAAAAGAAAGAAAAAACCTGTAACACACCACAGACCACTTGGGTGGATACTCAGTATAGTGTTGGTTGCTGTGGGCATCTTGGGGTTATGAACCAGAAAATGGGAACTATATCTCTATTTCAAAATAAGTAATTCAAAATAAAGGAAAATATACCTTTTTGAATTATTCTAAATCTTAAATGTAAACAAAAACTGGAAGGCAACCTGGTATAAATATCTGTCTGCTGATTTAAAGGCCTGGTGCAATAGCTCAATTGGCTAATCCTTCCCCTTCAATCATCAGGATCCCATATGGGGGCTTGTTCAAGTCCTGGCTACTCCACTTCCCATCCAGCTCCTTGCTATGGTCTGGGAAAGCAGTGGAGAAGGCCCCAAAGCCATGGGACCCTGAACTTGCATGGGAGACCTAGAAGAAACCCTTGACTTCTGGCTTCGGCTTGGCCCAACTTCAGTCATTGTGGCCATCTGGGGAGTGAACCAGTGGATGGAAAGTCTTTGCTTTTCCCTCCCTCTATAAATCTGCCTTTATAGCTGGCGTGGACTGGCTCATGCCTCGCTGGGTGGGACACAAAGATTAGTTACTCCTCACCATGGTGTTGAGGATTTTCCTGCACACCCCCCGCCAAAAAAAATGTTCTGCACCTTAAATGTCGACAAATGTCTTATTAGAGTTACAAGCCAGTCTAGATTATCCTAAAATCTGCCAAGATCAGCAAAATTAGACTTCAACACAACAAATGGCTAAATACTAAAATGAAATAGACACGAGACAGCTGAATGGTACCTTATAGCCATTTTAAGGTATATAGCAGCCGGTCCTGTATATAAACTAAAATTGAAATGTCAATGAGCTAATCATAGGTTGTGGTTAGGACTTGCTTTTTTTTTTTTTTTTTTAACATACTGGTTACTCAAAACCATGTCAATTCCATAATAATGCAAATTGCTGTTGATGTTATACTGAGACTCTGAATTGACTGGGATGATATTCTACCAGCTCTAACTTCGGACCAGAAATGGTCTCCCCAAGAAACTGTTCAACCCATCTGGACAATAAGTAGCTGGACTCTATGCTTGGTATATGTTTGCAAGGAAAGAATCTTGATTGAATTTGAACTGTAATACTGCATCAAGGTGGAGGAATCCACCAGGGGGAGGGGAGGGGGAGGGGTGGGGGGATTCCCAGAGCCTATGAAACTGTCACATAATGCAAAATAATTAATAAAAAAAAATCTGCCTTTATAATTAAAAACAAACAAACAAACAAAACCAAAAGCCCAAGCAGAAAAACCTATGGCTAAAATTCATATATAAATTCCTTGTATGAGTGAATTTTAAGTCCTTTGCAGTAAAAAAAATTAATAATTGCATTTGCCATGAACTTGCTAAGGTTCCCCTGCATTAATAGTTAATATTGTCTGTTGCCTTGGAACATTAGTAAAGTGCAAAATTAATGGCAACACCATCACATAAATTTATGTTTAAATGTACATTTGTTTTCATAGACTTAAAAGGCAGAATGAAAAAAAAATCAGCTCAAACTTTCACTGTCCAATTCATACTCTAAATGTCTGAAATGGCTAGATTTGGGCCAGATCACAGCCAAGAATCAGGAACTCCACCTGAGTCTCCCTATGGGTGGCAGGGATACAACCAGCTGAGTCATTATCTACTGCATCTTAAGTGCCTTATATGGAAATAAGACAAGAAGTGGAGGGGTTGGGACTCAAACCAGCACTCCAATACGCGACACAGGAATCCCAAACAGTGGCTTAACTTGCTGTGCTACAACACCTGCCCTTAAAGCATATATTTTAAAATTAATTTTAAATGCAATCTTTTCAGAAAACAAAAAAGCTATCATTCCCAATATCTACCTGCTAGGTGTCTTTCAATCATCACTTTCAGATCTTCTTCCATGACATTTTCATTTGCTGCATCCACTGCGGACAAGGCTTCAAGTTTTGTCTTCTTTGTGTCCACAGCTCTTCTCTTTCCATCTCCCCTTTTATCTGTGGGACAGTCACTTTTGCTTTGTGCTAACTCTACTTTTAAATCACCATCTCCATCTTCCTCCTCTCCAACTTCATCAACAGTAACAAAATTAAGCTCTTCTTTAAGGTTGTTAAAATCAGCAAGTGAGTCCTCATCCTCTTCAGTTACTTCATCCAAAGTCACTAAATGTAAGTCACTGCTATCGTCCTGTATTTCATCTACAGTAACCAGAGCAGAAGGGTCTTCAGGCATCTGTGAAGAAATGAACCCCATGGACTCCCTTACATTACTCGCTTCATCTCCTTTAGTATTTAAAGTAGCGAAAGTTAGGTTTGTCGACTCATTTAAAGGTAGTTCTTCCACTTCTCCAATTTCATCCACAGTTACCAAGCGTTCCTGTTTGAGCAGATCCTGTTCTTCAGCCATTGACAGAACAGTAACATCTTTAGGCTCACTATGGGAAATGCAATCATCTTGGTCAATTAATTCATCTAATGTAAGAAGTGAATTCGAATTTTTTACCATTTCTTCCATGTTTAATTCTTCTTCATCAATTACTTCATCTACAGTGACGAGAGCTTGTGCAAGATGTGCACTTGCATCTTCCTCTTCCCCAATCTCATCCAATGTTACAAAGGATAATTCTCCCTCGACACCATGAGGGCCAGCAGTCTTTCCCTTCTTCTTCTTCAAGTTAAGATCAGGAACATTTTTAAGAGTTTCCTTCTTTTTTCCTTTTAATGGATTTTGTTTGGCTTGAGGATTCACTTCTTCTATAACCTCATCCACAGTCACATATTCATCCAAATTAAATGAAAATAATGGTTCCTGTTAGAAAGTTAACAATCAGGTTGTAAACATGTAATGTCTGACTGGCTAGCTCCAATCAATCACAGTAAATGTGGATACATGTCATTTGGGAAAATTTTAGTGCAAAGAAATTTACTAAACATCCAAATCAGGGTTATGTTTTTTTAAAGCTCTACAAATGAATTAATTACAATTCATATATGTCAACAGTAAAATCCTAACAAAATCAATCTATTCCTACTTTTAACTGATGTCAGTGAGGATTATAACTCCTAATGAATGCTAAGTGAGTTTTGAACTATAATGCACAAAGTACTTCATTTAAAGCATCTGTCAAACAATAAAACACAAAGAATGTACTGTTAAATATCAAGTGTCCTAGGAAATTTACTGGAAATTAACAGTACTCCCAAAATAGTTACCAAGCAAATACCCGAATAGATTGTTTTACTGATTTACACTTACTTACATTTTAAGCCACGAAATGCCAAGCAACTAAAGTTTAAATCTTGAGAAAGTCACATAAAATTATTAAAATTTAATGTTATATAACTAAAAGAAAAAAACCTAATTTGAAATGCAGTGTCTATGATACAGAAAATAAGTTCCTAGTGGGGCTCCTTTACATTCAGCATATTGTCAATTATCAACTAAGAGTTTATTCTAGCTCAAGGTGAAAAAGTGAATTCATGGTAGGATTAGTAGTATAGTCAAAATTCGTACATCCCATTCCATTCTGTTGTTCTATAGATCTTACTCCCTCCCTAAACATCAATATTATTATGAAGTAGGTGTAAGTTATAAGACAAATTCTGCTATGGAGAGATGATATGAAAGGTTAATGTTAGTGGATTTTTTTTTTTATCTCGTTAAATTTGGAACTTCTACCAGTAGCGCTTTTAGAATTCTTAGTGTTTTGTTCAGCTAAAGTTTGAAATATTAAATAATACAGAAAAACAGAATTCACACCAGACGATGATGCTCAAAATATGAACTTACAGAAAGCATTATTGAAGTATAGTCAATTATGCAAGTATTTAAAAACCACACAAAACTAAGTCAACAGTCACTGAACAGGATAAGCATCTCTAAAAGCTGGAGTTAAATTCAGTTTTTCTGAGTTTCCCAATATCCATGTCTAAATAGGGTAACCAGTGACCTGACAAAGCATCAGTTTAAAAGAGGAAATCATTTCGGATTCAGAAGCAAATTGCTAAATCACCCTAGGGAGATTCACTGTAGACTTTTTCGCATAAGCCTATTTCCAATTAACATCTATGTAGGAATGCTTTTAAAAACCATTTCATATTATAAAAGGTTACTGGATTAAATCAATGAAATTTTTAAAGGAAAGGACACTGGAGCATGGGGTGAGCAGACGAAAACATCAAACAAGATTACATCTCCTACTTCACAGCAACAAGAGCTTAACACTGAAACACAGGGAACCAGTCTTCCTCTTCTCCTCACCTTATTGTTGCAGTTATCCCATTTCATGCCGGAAGATCTAGCCTCTGCTTCCTGAGACTGTTTAGAATCTTTGCCTTGCAAAGCTGTGATCCTTCCACTGGCGCCTCTGATAATGCCACTTTGAATAGGTTTGAATTTACTGCTGCTTTCTGCCAAGCCTGACCAGGCACTTGTAGGTTTCAACAGACCAAATTCCTTGAATCCAAGTTTCTTTTCAGAATTTACTTGATCTCTGAGCACAGATTTAAAAAAACTCTTCTGATTTTCAGTTTTGGAAGCAGCTTTTGCCTTAGGAGTAGAAATCATTGTAGCCTTGATGCCTGATTTACTGCTGGGTACTTGTGATACAGCCAACACACTAGTTTTACTAGTTTCATCAGGCTTATTGGTCTGTCCCAATGCTTTATTTGGGTATGCCTTAACTAGAGTGATTTCTGCAGGTTTCTCTGTCACGGCTGCCATAATCTTTTCCAATTTTTCTGCAACCATCTTAATGTCATTCTTTTCAGCCTCTTCTGTTCCTGCTTGTAGATCTATTCTGGTTTCCTTGGTAGTAAGGTCAGTGTTTTCATTCTCATCAGTGTTAGTTTCTTCAGAATTACCCTTTTTACTCACTGCCTTCTCATCACCAGAGGAAACTCTTGGTACTAAAGTCACAACACAAGCAGCTGGCATTATTTCTGAAACTGTTTGTTTGTCCACTTCAGCTACAGTTTCTACGACAGATTGTGTAACTCCCGAAAAGAAATCTGCTTCAGATGGAGATTCTTCTAAAATGTCTTTGATGTTCCTTTCTTCCATAAATGCACTGTCACATGCTGATAATTCTGTTTCAGCATTAATTTCCACCTGGTCTTTCTCAGAGTCGCTGGAAGAGACCTGCTTATTTAAAGCAGACTTCTCTAAATTTTCAGTTAGCAGTGCAATACTAGTAGGAGTGGGTGTGAAAAGAGGAATTTCTACTTTGATCTCCTCTTCTTGATTTTCATCTTCCAATGTCTTAAGAGAAAAGTCAAAATCACAGAGTGCTTTTCCAGGATCTTCCTCGTAAGGCTCTTCTTGCTGTACCAAAGTTTCTGCTTGTTTCCTAAGAGTGTTTTCTTCATCAACCTCATTAGGCTGAACTGAGTTGAAATCAGTCGCTGTCTGTACCTCAGTTTCATTAACTGGACTGTTTCTCAAATCAGGGCTGAAAGTATTTAAAAACAAACACACACACACGAAATCAAACTATGATGAGAATTCAACCATTTTTAAACAATCCTACTAATGCCAATGGCAAAGAATTCCTGATGCACCCAGCCAAACAGCAGTAAAATGGTTAAGAAGTTTTGTGTAAAAACGTAAAGAGCACAAAAATTTAAGAAATATTCTACCTCAGTGAAGAATTCTCTCATAAAGCAAAGAGTGGCTAAACTATGACAACTATATACCCATTTTACTCAAGTTATTTGTTTCTTACTGTGTTCAAGCTGCCAAATATCACAAGGCTGGATGTGAATCTGAGATACTTCAAGTTATATAGTCTTACCCTCTCAAAAGTTGTAATTAAAGCAGTAAATTTTTTTTATAGTTGTATAATAAATGATCCATGCAATGAAATTTGCCTTTTAAGTGAGATTAAAAAAAATTTACAGAAATTGGCAGGAGGAAAAAGTCATACTCTTAATTATATCCCTGTTTTCTTAAGATTTCTTTTTGTTTGAAAGGCATATTCACAGAAAGAAAAAGACACAGAAAGATATCTTTCATTCTGTTGATTCACTCCTCAAATGGTTGCAACTACCACAGTTGCAGACAACCAAAGCCAGGAGCCTGGAGCTTCTTCCAAGTTTCCAATATAGTTGCAGGGACCAAGGACTTGGGCCATCTTCCACTGCTTTCCCAGATGCATTTAGCGGTGAGCTAGATCAAAAGTGAAGCAGCTGGGATTTGAACTGGCACCATATGAGATGCTGGCACCGCAAGCACAGGCTTAATCTACTAGGTACAATGCTAGCCATGAACACATATAATTTTTTAAGATGTGAAATGCATCAGCTTTTAACTTCCCAAGAATCGTGCCGAGTGGACTGATCTTATCAAATATTACTCAAATCGAAAGAGAACAAATGGGTATAATTTTGTGATTTCATTACTTTGAATGAGGCAAAGACAGAATGAACCATTTTTGTTCATATGGATCAGAATGGTTCATATGGATCAGAGACTATCTTAAGTAAAATCTTAGCTTCTGAAAATAATATCTAGCATTCCCTCAACACAAAGTTAACAAACACATCCACAAAATTACACTAGAAAACAGGTTAGAGACAGATACCTAGAAGGCGATTAAATCATAAACACCTTATAGTAAAGAGTAACAACTTTGTTCCTGTTTTCCAAAAAAGGTATAAGCCATTCCCTATAACATACTTCATAAAGGGTGGCCAAATATCCTTTAGTTAACAAAGCAGCATACTATGTATTTGTGTCCTGAGATGTTAATTGTATTTTAGAAATTTAAAAAAAGTGCTGCACCATCAGGATGGTCAAAGAACTGAAAATCCATCACTTCCATCAAAGACCGTGAGTTTAGTTTCCAAAGAAAAATTTCCTATCAGAACAGAGAAATAAGTCTCAATCAAAATTTGTACATGCATCATTTACACTGAATACTTAGCAATCACAGACCTCGGTCGATTCAGAGTCTATTAACCGTAAGCTAAAGAGGTTATTTCAACAATTTACACTCTTTTATAGTCAAATATCAAAAACTAATTTTAGTGTTCCAAAACCTTAACAATATGCAAAATAAATTTGTTGTCAAGCAAATGACAAACAGTTCTGGCAATTACTCTTGCAACAGTTATGTAAATGCTCTTTTTAATAGTAAACTTTTGTTTTTAAATAGCAAAATTCACTTCCCATAATGAATATCAAATTCATTACTGAACTAAATATTAACCCTAAAGGCTTCACAATTTTGGCTATAAAGACTTCTATATGGACAGAAAAACCAGATTCTGTTCTGGCTGTTGTAAGACCTGGGAAGTGACTTGGCAGGTGGAAAAATGTACAAGATCTCTCTCCCTCACTCTCTGCCCCTCTTCCCTTGTCTTTCCAATAAAAAAAAAAATGTAAAAGCACAAGAGGCATAGCCCAGTGGTTATCCACTTCTCATGTTGAGTCCCTAAGCTGCATACCTGTCTCTGGCTGCTGGCTCCATACAGACCCTGGGAAGCAGTGGTGAGAGTTCAACTGAAGAGCAGCCCTGGACTATGTTCCCAGCTACTGGCTTCAGCTGGGCCTTGGCTGCTGTAGGCATTTGGGAGTTTTAACTGACCCGTGGATGGGAGCTCTTCTGTTTCTATCTCTCAAATAGATAACGGTTTACTTGCAGAACTCAATAAAATAGATAAGCTGAATTTTAGGAAGAGCATACTTACTCAGCAGCAGTAGTTACAGCTAAGTTGTAAGTCTGTCTGCACTACCCAGTAAGGCCCAGCCAGGGTGGGTGAGGGATGGCCTAGGAGGAGGCTGAGAAGGGTGCCTGGTAAGGCCACACCAGGAGAAAGCAGCTTCCTCCTCAGCCAGCAGTCCAGCAGCGACATATGGATCCACCAGGATCAAAGGGAGCCTCTGACAATCTCGAAGGCACATTCTCTTGTTCCCCCAACCCCCACTTCCACAGCCCCCTAATGAAGAACAATCCCATAATGTCCTCTGGACACGACTTCCCTGGGCCGCTGCCTACCAGACCGGTGAACCTCGCCCAGGAACATTCCCAATAAAACTCATTTTAAGCTAAACTCTATTCTGTGTGGATTTCTGGCTCTGAACATGACCTCTAACCTTACATAACCTAAGAGGTATTGTTATTTATGAAACGCTAAATAGGCTGTAGTAACAAACATGACAGCTGGTATGATGTTTTGGAGAAATGAATGCAATTGCAAACCTGTTTTGATAGAGTTACCAAAGTATTAACAATAATTTTTTATTATCTAAACCAGCGTGACTCTTTAAGAAACATTTATTAGGGGTGGCACTGTGGTGTAGTACATAATTGGCATCCTATGATGGTACTCATTCGAGTTTCAGCTGTTCCATTTCCAATCTACTTCCAACTGGCTCCGCTAATGGCCCCGGAATGAAGCGGAAGATGGCCCAAGTGCCTGGTGGTGCCTGGACCCACCTCTGTAGGAGACTCAGATGAAGTTCCAGGATCCTGGCTTCAGTTCGACACAACCCTGGCCAAGACAGCCACTTAGGGAGTTCTCTCTCTCTCTCTCTCTTGCCCCGCTCTTCGTCTGCATAATTTTGCTTTCAAATAAACAAATCTTAAAAAAATTTACTTAGAAAAAAATCCATTAAGACATTATGCTCCTTAGGAATCTCACATTCATGCATCAAATAAGTTCTGCATTTAAAAACAAATTCAAATTGCTATTTCAAACTTGTAAAATGGGCTGACAAACACTGGTGAATCAGTTAGTATAGAAGTGAAGAGAAATATCCCATTCTGTAATTTAAAATGAAAACAGTGAAAGGCAAGTTACAAACTGGTGGGACAAGGGTGTTGGCAAGGAGGGGATCTATCAAAACAAAACAAAACAACTGGCAAAGAGTGTCCTTTATGTGGCCAAAACAAGGCTGTAAACCTCTAATTTGTAGGATCTGAAAAACAAATTTTCAGTCTCTTATTTAACTTTTCTGTTATTTAACTTTTTTTGGACAAAAAATTCTTCCAACTACAACTGATTTTAACAACTACCAAAATACACAACGAAAGTTATCACTTTGTTTTAATTTAGTGAAATTTTAAGCAGATACAAGTATTACTGTATTTAATTATTTTTGGAACACAAAAAAAAATCACAAAAGTATAATATCTGGATGAGACTGATAAAGCAACAAAACCATATATCAAACATAACTGTGAAAGAAACTCACAAAAAGCTCACACATACACAAAATAAACTTGTAAGATACAAACTTTGTTATAGTAACTGCTTGAAATGCAGAAACAAAACATACACATGAACTCACGTGAACATATATACTCTTAAAAAATACGAACAAACTTAAACCAACATACCTTTCTTTTCCTAGTCCTTGGTCATTCTCAGTTTGAGGCTGTAACATAATTGACATTTTATTAAAGGCAAATATACTGGAATTAGATATATTTCACCTATCTATGAAACACTCTTAGTGAAAACACAAAAACAGTATGTCTAGAAACATGTAAAAACAAGCAGTTTTTAGTGTCTACTTAACTACTGGGTTCCAGAATTTTTCTCTTTAAAGGCTACTTAAGAAGAACATACAGGATAACAATCAAATAACTCATGCGAAAACAGAAATCTTTAAAGTTTGGAACTCTGCACATATTATCTTCACAGAATAAAAACAAACCTGGAATACCTACAATTTTGTTATGGTTTTATTAATAAATTTACATTTTTAAGAGACTTTTTTTTTTAAAAATTTGAAATGCAGAACTACAGAGAGAGGTATTTTCAATCTGCTGGTTCACTCCCTTAAATGGTTACAAAGGCCACACCTATGCAAGGAAAATGCCAGGAGCCAGGAGCCTTGAGCCTCATCCACCTCTCCCACGTGGGCATAGGGGCCAAGTATTTGGTCCACCTTCCATTGCTTTCCTAGGCGTATGAACAGGGAGCTGGAGTGGAGGCAGTGTAGTTGAAACCCAAACTGGTACACATATAGGATGCTGGCATTACAGATAGTGGCATTATTTCTATGCCAAAATGCCAGCCTCGAGGGAGATTTCCTTTTTTTTTTTTTTAAGATTTATTCATTTTATTACAGCCAGATATACACAGAGGAGGAGAGACAGAGAGGAAGATCTTCCGTCGGATGATTCACTCCCCAAGTGAGCCGCAACGGGCCGGTGTGCGCCAATCCGATGCCGGGAACCTGGAACCTCTTCCGGGTCTCCCACGCGGGTGCAGGGTCCCAATGCATTGGGCCGTCCTCGACTGCTTTTCCAGGCCACAAGCAGGGAGCTGGATGGGAAGTGGAGCTGCCGGGATTAGAACCGGCGCCCACATGGGATCCCGGGGCTTTCCTCTTAAAAAAGATCACTTGAGCCATGGGCCCCAGGCTGGGCTGGCTTGGGTCTTTTGATCTACCCATGTAGCACGCTCTGGGTACCTGGAGGTGTGGGCTTACAAGGAGTCTGGGGAATGGCACAGTGGGAGCAAGCGGGACTTGAGGGTTTATGTCCAGGTGAGAAATTACTACTGAGGGACTTCCATAGAAAAGGCCACTGTAATTGTAGGTAAGTGAGGGGGCTGAGACAAGCAATTGGAGAGGGGAACAGGAGGACCTTTAAGGGTCAGACTGAAGCACCAACAATTGTGGGAGACCTGAGCTCGGGTAGGTAGCATTAACTACCACCAAATACCACTCACTGGCACGCATAGAAGCTAGGGCTGGGGGCCTACCTGGCAAGGCTAGATCACAGTACCCACCAGTGAGTCAGAACAGGGGATGAATAATGTCAGATTGGGCCATAACACTAACCAGGAGGCGAGAGAACCAGGTCTGGAGACAGTGAGAGTCAAAAGTAGGTGTAGAGTGGGCTAGGCTAGGTCTCTGCTCCTGTTGAACCATGTGAGAGCTGTGTCTGGGTGTGGATCAGATGTGGCTGGGCTGTAACACCCAACAGTAAGAGCTGGAATGGGTGTGGGCAGGTTGGGCAAGGACACTATTCCTGTCAGGACAAGAGGTAGACTAAGTCAACCTGGGCCAAGAACCCACCAGTGTGTGTGAGATCTGTCACTGGGAGGAGACTTGATAGAGGAGCTTGGGGAGCTCCCTTTGTCAGGACTCAGTCCCTGCAGGTGAGTGCAAGAACCAAAGCCAGGAGCAGCCCATACCAGGCCAGGTTGGACCAGTGCATAACATCCACTGGCAGATCTGAGACTAGGACAGGGTGCGGGAGGGGCAGGAACACCAGCCAGTTCACATTAGGGCTGGGACTGGGGACTGGCTTGGCCAAGCTAGGCTGTAGCACCCACTAACATAAGTGGAATCAGGCGCAAACTTGATGGGCCAGGTTACAGCACCTACCGGCAAATGCCAAGGTAAGGCAGACCAGGACAGACACGGCTGTAGCATTCATCAGTACACTTGACACCTGAGGGCAGGGGTGCAAGCCTGGTAGGGAGGCAATATGGACTCCCTGCTGGGCCAATGCTCCCACTTGTGAGCATGAGAACTGGAACTGGGGGCAGACCAGGCCAGGCAGAATTATAACACCTTTTGGCCTGCATGTGAACTGGGTTAGAGGGAGAGCCAGGCTGGGCTAACTGACTATATCCACTAATACATGTGTGAGGCAGAGTAACTGCGGGCTGGTTGGGCTTAGCCACAGCATCAGTTATCAAGTGCTGGGATTGGGGGCAATTCCTGTCAAGGTAGAATGCAGAACCACCTGCAGAGTGCAAGATCCGGGACTGGGAGGGAGACCAGTAAGGAATCTGTGGGCACCTCTCTGATGGACTGCATTAAGAATCCTTGAGCCAAGGCTCAGCGCAGTGGCCTAGCAGCTAAAGTCCTAGCCTTGAATGCGCTGGGATCCCATATGGGCTCTGGTTCTACTCCCAACAGCTCCACTTCCCATCTAGCTCCCCTGCCTGTGGCCTGGCAAAGCAGTCCAGGACGGCCCAAAGCCTTGGGACCATGCACCCATATGGAAGACCTGGAGGAAATTCCTGGGTCCTGGCTTCGGATTGGTGCAGTGCCGGCAGTTGCGACCACTTGGGGAGTGAATTATCGGATGGAAGATATTTCTGTCTCTCCTGTATTTCTGACTTTGCAATAAAAATAAGTAAGTCCTTAAAAAAAAAAGAATCCTTGAGCCTGCCTGCATGGTGGGTGCCAGGCTCGTGAGCACTGGGGGAAGGGGGCCCAGTGGGGCCCAGATAGCCTGGCATAGATCCTTGGGCCTGCGAGCCCCAGGGGCAGGGAGTCTGGCAGGACCCGGATCACCTGGCACCTGCACAGGTCACCTGTGCAGTGGCTGCTGGGTCTGTGAGTCCTGGGGGGCGGGGGAATCCAGTGGGGCCCAAGTCAGGTGGACAGGGTGACAATGGCGCTTAGGGAATGGCACAGGTGGGGTCATGCGGGCACCTGAGGTCTCATGTCCAGGAGTGATGGTCTGACCAAGGAGTGCATGTGTCAGAACTGGGCTTTCTCAGTAGAAAAGATGGAGTAGTGGACGGCAGGGTCAGTTTCACTTGAAGGATATGGCAGTCCATTGGGACCTGTAGAGGACATTTGGCACCATAGCAGAGGAAGGAGGACAGAACAAACTGGACAAGTACCCCAGCCAATGATGAAAGCAAATATCTGGGTGGATGGAGACTCTAACGTCGACTATGTCAGCCAATGGACATTAGAAGTATTTCTTCATCCTTAGGTTTGAGAGATCTACAGCATATCAGAACTACTGAAACCACTTAAGCACAATTCTCGGAACATGTTCCACACTGGGGACCCTGAGTTGATACCAGGCGACTGGTCCCCATCCCTGAGTACTGGGGTGGTTGGGAGGCTCAGTATGGCTTCTCCCCTTACCTTCCCTCTTCCTCCAGTTACAGGAATAAGAGAGAAAATTTGGAAACAATGATCACACCTACTTTTCCCTAACTCTTGATCCTTCCCTCCCTGATCAACAATGTACACATTATCAAATATAAAAACAAAAAATTTAACAAAAAAGATAACCTGTGCTAAAAGTTTCCTAATCAGTGTTGTGGTGCAATGTGTTAAGCAGTCATCTGTATGAGCACTGGTTTGAGTCCTAGCTGCTCCACTTCCAAGCCAGCTCCCTGTGAACGCACTGAGAAAAGCAGCACAGATGGCTCCAGTGTTTGGCTGCTGCCACCCATATGGGAGACAGGAATGGTATTCTGTGTTCTTACCTTTGGCTTGCCACAACATTAAGGTTGTTAATTAGGGATTAAATTAGGAGATGCAAGATCCATCACTCTCCCTTTTTCTGTAATTCTACTTTTCAAATAAATAATTCTTAAAACAAAATATGACAAAACTAAAAGCATAAATGCCAATACAAAATATAAACAAACAAAAGAACAAAAACAAAAAAAACTCACCTCTGTTGAGTCTATTTTTGGAGATAATGTGCAGGTTAACACATGGTCCCCTAGATTCTGTGGATTATCTTTCAGAAAGCTGTACATTGATTGAGCAGACTCAGGACTATCTAACTGAAGAATTGCCTTTGGAAAAGACAAAAAAAAAAAAAAAAAAAAAAAAAAAGCATGAATATTCTCTTAAAAAAATTACAAGCTTAAAATTACTATATAAAATTACTGAATGATTTAGCAATTTCACTTTTCTGTATGTACCACAGAATTAAAAATAGAACTTGAATATACATTTTTACACTCATGTCCATATTCACAACAGAAAAAAAATGCAATCTAATAGTCCACAAACAGGTAAGTGGATAAAACAATGTGGCACAAGCATGCAATAGATTTTAAGTCTAAAAAGGGAGGAAAATTCTGATAGATGTTGAAACACAAATGAATCTAGAAGGCATACTTAGAATTACACAAACATGAGGTAACTACAATAGTTAGATTCATAAACAATGACAACTTGAGTCAATTAGGACTTGAGACAGGAAGGTTCAGTTTTGGGAACGGATGGAGCAATGACTTTACACTGTGAATGTACTCAATCCCTATGAACAGACACATGAACAAACTCAAAATGCTAAGTTTGCATTTTACAAACAAATTTGTATTTTCATCACATTGAAGTTTTTTAGGCTTTTTAGAAAACTGAATATATTTTTTATTTTAGTTTTTACTTCAGGATCCAGATATGTGACTACGAAGGCTAATATTTACAAAATTAAAAAAGCCTAATACAAATATAATATTTGTATCATAAAAAAGCCTGAAAGTATGTCATTGCAAAAAATTTAAAGTAAGCAGGAGGGAGGGTAGGGTAGAGTATGAAGTATTATAATTATGCTCTTAAAATTGTACATACAAAATCTGTAACCTTTTTGTAACTATAAAAATTTCAAGGATAAAGAATGCTTTTAAAAGCAAAGGTTCAAAATTCTTATACACCACCCGTGCCTACCGTCTTTCCTTCAGGGATCAGTGATATACAGCTCAGCAGGTAAAGTCAACACCCACGGCACTGGCATCCAATGCGGGTGCTGGTTTGAATCCTGGTTGCTCTATTTCCAGTTCAGCTCCCCACTGGGAGAGCAGGGGAAGACACCCAAATGCCTGACGCCCTACACCCATGAGGGAGACCTGAAAGAAGCTGCTGGGTCCTAGTTTTGGCCAAGCCACTGTATACATCCGGGGTGTGAACCAGCAGATGTAAGATTCTATCTATGTGCCTGGCTCTAACTTTGCCTTTCAAATAAATATAAAACTTCAAAACAATACAGAAAGGAAGTCCAATCATGATTACTTATACTTCTTTCCACAAAAAAATAAACAGACCTAACTATATGTCTTTTAGTTGGAAGTGACTTAAAGACATAGCTAGCAATAAACCTTAATTTTACAAATAAGCATAAACTGAGCCAAGGTAAAAAAAAAGTTTAAGAGCAAAATCCCCTAAGCATCCCAGTAAAATAATGCTCTCTGTACTACATTGTGTTTTATTTTCCTTAAAGTCATATCTCCTATCTTGTTACAGTCTGGAAGAAAATATCTTAAAATAATATAACTCTAGTGTAAGCAGTTATGTAATGCTAAGTGTTGTTTCAGTTCAAAAGATGAATTACAAGCTGTAGATCCTAAGAATTACTGGATTCAGTTACATATTCTCCAGACTATATTAAAATAGTAGGGAAGTTGTTACCTTATTTTTATTATTCATGAATACATGGTGATCTACTTTTCCAAACTGAAGTCCAATACAAAGTACACACTGAAGTCCATCTTCTGGTAAATTCTCAAGATGTACAAGTGTACTGTAAATTTCATCAATATTTGCCTATATTTTTTTCAAAGAGAGTATTAAAAGCTGTAACATCAAACTGTGTAAATACATGAACAATAATTTAACATTACAGATGCTAAAGCATTTGTCATAGCCATTAGGATATAGCCTGGGACAATCTGCATCCAATATCAGGGTGCCCTGGCTTCAAGCCTGGTTAGGCATCCAATTCCAGCTTCCTGCCCAGGTGTATCTTGGGAGACAGTAGATAGCTTAGGTACTTGGGTCCTTGCCACCTTTGTGGGAAAACCCAAATGAGTTCCCAGATCCTGGCTTTGGCATACCCCAGTATTAGTTATTGCAGCTATTTGGGGAATAAAATATTAATGAGATATGTATATCTGATTTTCAAGTAAAATAAATACATAAAAAAAAAACCCACTGTCCTCTCTTAAGATTAACAAAACAACTATATGAGTAAAGACAGTGAAGTAATCAGCAAAACAATATACTACAACAGGAGACAGAACACCACCAACGTAACATTTCCCCAAAACATCCTCAATAGTATATGGAGGACTTTTTCCACATCAAGGATCACTATGACACTTTTTCTTTTTACCAAAAAAACAAGACATTTGACATCTTCAACACCCTCAGTATCTTACAATTGTTACTAAAGATATTCTCTATTTATTAAGAGGAACAAATAAAACTAAGGTTTCAGTCAACTAAACAGGGGTAACAAATTAATTATTGACAAAACTTACATTTGGGTCATTTTCTTTAATTAAGGTTGTAAATACAGCTTCCTAAAAAGTCAAATCATGCAAAGTTTAGAAGTGTTGAATCCTTTAGCATTCATATACTTAGTCAAGATATATAATAATAATCCACATAAATATGTATCACAAAGTATTTTATGAGGCAGAAGTTATGTACCTTCCAAAAATCATTCCCTCCTCCTAAACAACCTGTCAGCATCCATCTTACTCATAGAACTCAGTAATTTCCATTTCCCTAAATATAATAACAGACACATAAGTTCAAATATGAGAAATAAGATTTTAGATTATAGAAAGTGATTCAAACTATACAGAAAAAATTAAGCTAACCAGGGCATGAGAAAGAACAGAGATGCAGACAACAGAGAAAACAGTAAAGTAAGCATGAAGTGATTTATTACTGCTGAATTCTAAGCGGGCAGAACACGCCATGAATGTCAAAGCTGACAGAGCATAACTAACAGGTAGCTTTGAGTTCAAGAAAGGAATCAAGATCTTTGTGAGACCATAGTTCTTACATTTTTCTTTCTCTTCACTGACATGTATAAAGCAACCCCACCAATTCAATGAGAGTGATCCTGATATGATAAAAGTTTTTCCAAATTTTATGCATTTCCATCATAATCACATCATACACCTTAGCAGTTTAGTCAATATTTACAGGTCACAGAAACACTGAAAGACTAGATACCACCTGAAGTTGAATTGGAACAGATTTGAATTGTGTTTCAGTTTCACAGTTTGTGGGAAAAGGACCATGAGGAAAGCAAAAATGAAGGCAGAAGGTACAAGGAATAATTATTCTAGGGGTTCAACACAAGTTTCTAAGAAATGAAGCCATTTTATATGGCATGAGGTAAACAAAGTACACAAGTAAAAATACATATATCTACTATAAATGAACTATATCTACTATAAACAAAATGTAAGAAATTAGAGAGAAAAAATGAAAACCTAGGAACTCCAGTTTAAATAACAGATGATGCCACTGAGATAGCAGTGTTGAGGAGACAGAGGGCAGGGTTCCTCATCATGAAAGTTAACTCAGGAGTGTAGTGAATTATTAGAAGGACATGAAGGCCTTTTCTCAGTGCCTGAGAGAAAAAGAAAACTACGGAATGTAACTGATTAAATCTGGTAAGAAATTTAGTAAGATCTCATAAATATGTTACCTCATCTTTTATATTGATGTTTTCAGGAGCCACACTTATTAAGAGTTGATTTCCATCCATGGATATTGGGAAACAGGTATAAAACTTTACCATAGAGTCTGCAGCTTTTCTACTTATTTCTATATATGCCTTTTAAAATAGAAATTACAAGAATGAAACAAAATTGTCTTCAGTTATTTATTCTTGAAAAGATTCAATATTTGAGTCAAATAAGTAATAGTAAATATTTTTAAAAATTTATGCATTCCCATAGGCTAAGAATACTAAAATTATAAGAAAAAATTGAACAGAGAAACTAACATTAAAGACAAAAATAAGAACACTCTAGTACTTTGTAACTCACATTATGTGCTTTCTTATTCGTTACTGTATCTTTAGCACCTAAATATTTCTTAAACCAAAAAATGTATGATTGGCAAGTTGCTATTTACATTTTGCTGTTTTTGTAAATATAAAATTGGAGCTTCAACTATTTTAATTATTGTACCTAAGAGGTTGAACTCTTTCATGTATTTGATAACAAATAAATATTCTGTTCATTTACTGCTGTAAATCCATGTTTTAACTAATTATCTGATATTTACCATTATTTTTTAAAGATTTATTTATTTTTATTGGAAAGGCAAATTTACAGAGAGAAGGAGGGACAGGGAGAAAGATCCGTCCATTGGTTCACTCCCCAAGCGACTGCAACAGCCAGAGCTGAGCCAATCCAAAGCCAGGGGACAGGAGCCTATTCAGGGTCTCCCATACAGATGCAGGGTCCCAAGGTTTTGGGCCGTCTCTACTGTTTTCCCTGGCCACAATCAGGGAGCTGGATGGGAAATGGAGAGACTAGCACTTATATGGGATCCTGGTGTTTGTGATGATTTAGCCACTCAGCCATCGCGCTAGGACCCATTTACCAATTTATTCCAGTTGTAACATAATAGCATAATGTGGAATTGAACACTGTTTCATATTTTACATAATTTTCATATTACTTCTGTTAACTAACTTCACTAGTGTGAATTGAATACAACCTTTCCTATTTACTTGTTATTTCACTTTCCAGCATACATGCTCTAAGAATATTAAATGTTAAAGTCTAGAAATTAAAGTGGTTCAAGTTTTAAACTTCGAGTTATTCTGAATAATGTAATAAAATATCATTTCTGTTCTACTCAGGACATAAATGATCCCTTTGTTCTGTGTATTCACTGGCTAATTAGCAGCCATTTCTATGATCAAATCTATGGTCTTTCCCAGTCTGTGCTCAAGTATCCTTAATGTTACTTAAATACTGCCTCACAGCACAAGAGTATGTTGCTGGCAATTCAGAGATGTCAAATAGAAGCTACACAGTACTATGTTTAAGTGATGATCTTAAGTTTTCTACCTAATACAAGAGAAACAAAACTATCACATTAAGATTGCCATAGTAAGAACACATCCTGAGTGTGTGAAGTTGCAAAAAGGGAAAAAGAAACTATGCTTGTTTTGCTATGGCACCTCCAAATACAACCATTAAAGTCCACAGTGTACCATTAAGTGCTTACCTAAAATGAAAGAAGTTTAAACTGATACAAAAATACATATGGAAAGAATAATATCATAAAATAGGGTTTGGTAACACCCTACAAGGATCCTCAGACACATCCCTGGGAAGATTACTATAACTGACTGAATCAGGGATTTTTCCATACAATATCTAAAAAAGTATTTATTAATCACCATGTATCTAAAAATTTACTGACCTAAGATATTTGGGCATAGATTTTATAGTATTTAGTTATTTGTACATATACTGTGGTATGTGATATAAAATATGCTTGAATTGCTTCCAAAGACCCACAATTTCCAGGTATCCTTACATAAACAACTAATGTTAGAAATGCAGTCTTATTATATCTTTAAACATTATGAATAATGTACTTCTGAAGAAACTACTGAAATTTCATTTTCATGAAAAGTTCGTTCATTTAAGAACATGCAATTTAGAGTAGTGTAATCAAGTGTTGAATCATATAAAACCCAAATGGACTCAGTCTTCTCTTACTGTTTTCTCAAGGACAATTACCGATCATCACCAAACTCATATTCTACACTGCTTTCAAGAAACTCATTTACTTCCTTCTATTGTAAAAACAATATTTTCCAGCACTCTAATAGTCAATTTCATCACCTAAACTCATTTTTCAATTCTTCTCTCATACAAAATATCCCCCTACAAGTTGTATTATTTTAAATGTGACTGTATTATTTTAAAACACAAAAGAAATGCATATTGATAGAAAACTTAGAACCTGGGTCATTCTCTAAGTACTGATATCATTATTAGTTTGAGTATTGAAAAGGCTATTTTCCACTTGAATATCATTAGTAAAACAGCATTAAAAATATTAGTGAAAGTGATCTACAAAATATTACTACTTTAAAATTATCACACTACACATGTATAATATCTTATTAAATAAAATCTTTAACAAACTTTCCACATCTTAGTAAGCTATTATTCCACAGTATTCAAGCAATTTCTGTTTAGATCCAACATAAAATATATCTATTCTACATTTTAGAAATCCCTTAGTTTGAAAAAACTTGATTAATTTGAGATGCCTTTAAAGTTTTTCTTTCCCATTTTTCTAATTTAGTGTTTTTCAAAATGTGCTGCAAGACAGTAGGAATACCTATTACCTACTCTTACCTTTTTATGAGATGATAAAATCAAAATATCCTTTAAACCACCAAAGGGTTTTGCCAAGTTACGAATTTCTTCTACAGAATATCCTTTATTAGGCAAATTCGAAATAAGTACCACACACATTTCCTCTGGTTCCTTCAAAACAAATTTGGAAAACTGTAATTAAAATTTAACTGCTTTAGATTTACTTAAGTTTTACTGTACATCACAGGTTAATTAGTACATACACTGAATTTGATATTCAGGCAAATTTGACTAACTAGGCAGACTAATCTGAATTTCAAATTAAAAACCATATGCCTTCCACATTGAACAAATTTATATTCTTCAAGTATAGGAAATTCAAGTACAGTGGTACTGAGCCCAGATTCATAAGTCTCTTTTTCACTTTTTGCTTTAAAATCCAAATTCACTTATCTCTGACTACCACGCATTTCATGTGTTGTCATCATTCTTGTGCCACTGCATTATTGTAGTAACACCCACAAACTCCAAATCAGTAGGTATTTAATCTTCCGGGAAAAAAAAATATTAGTTTTTGGCATTATCTCTTTAGAATCCTTACCACACAATTTATTCTGTTGTAAAATTAAGCAGTATTTTCCTACCAAACATCCTCTCAGGTCTATTTGGTTATTCAATATTGGTGGTTTTTACCAACGACTACTTTTCCACTGGAAGTGTTAGAAAAATCTTTAAAAAAAATCTATAGTAAAAGGCTTTTCTGGTATTTTGTTTAAAAAAAAAGGAAGTTTTCATTGTCATGAATCAGCTGGTAGTGATTCCTATTACATCAAGCATATTCATAAATGGTTCCCTCTCTAAAGGGCTTTCTGTGAAACCATCTGGTTGATGCTTTCTAACACTATTCCTAGAATAAGACAATTACTTAACTGCAACTCAAGGAAGGGAGCTAGCAAAAAAAATACACTTATGCTTAGCATTTAAATAATGGCAAAATCCAAACTGGTAACATCTAAATTAATGATTTTCTTTCTAATTCAGACATTACAAGAAAGCAGTAAGATGATGTTAATACTTTTCAAATAAAACTGCAAATGGTACTTATTGCATTCAAAACATAACGAAACAATCCAAACTCCAAATTTTAGTAAGTTGCCCATTTGATTCTTGGGGAGAAAAAGCCATCACAAAATTTCTTGGTTCTAATGTGATAAACTGCTGTGTACCCAAAAAACTAATTTTGGACTAATATTCTCAATGAAAAAGTGACCTTCAATAACATGTTCATCTGTTGATCATGTATTACTAAATCTGTTTCACTTAGTCATTCTAAATTTTTGAACTGAAACATACTTACACAAACTTGATTTTTAAAACTGTCAAAAATTTAAGTTTTACAGCGTTAAGCAAAATGCAAAAACTGACCTTGTTAACTGGTTCATTCTCTGTGGCATCCAAAGCAGCTGAATACAAAACAATAAAAAAAAATTAATGCAGATACATTTTATCAAGATCTTTACAGGTTACACAAGAGCTATCTGAAATATATACACAGCATGCAAAACTTAAATAGCAGCGAACAGCTATAAAAGTGACAATGGCTTTTAAAAAGCACATTCAATTTTATTTACTCTGTTATAATAAAAATGAAACAGGGTGAAGAAATTAATCATAACATTTTTCCTACATTAGCAGAAAGCTGGATTGGAGCAGGTACTCCATTTTTAAATGATGTAGTTGTAGGTGCTCCAGGAATAGTAAAATTTTTTATTTTATTTAGGTAAAGACGTTCATTTTTGCAGGAGGCAGGATGTGTGTGTGTGTATGCATTCATAGTGACACAACAAAATTAAATACCTCTGTTCCTAAAATTTCAGTTTTTCTCCGCCTATTGACCTACCTGAAACAAATTGTTTAGCGGAGTTTTCTGTGACTTTGGCCTCCACGTCAGTCAGTGTTTCTGAGGTTTCTGCATGAAAAAGTCTGCTTTAGTAGTCTAGAAAAACACTAACATAATTCAACTAATGAACAATCACTTAAAGATAGTTCATCACATTAGATCTCCTTGGGTGACTTAACTAAAAAACAACCCTTTTGAAGATTTTCATGCAAACTACAAGATACACAAGGAAAATACACCAAGAGGGTCTAAGATAGTAAACTACATAAATAACAGCATTTCAAACTTACCTGGTACAGTCACAGGTTTATTGGAATCTTTACTTTTGATATTCCCAGCCTTTTTTGCTTCGAGGGACTTCTTTCCGGTAGATTTTGCTTTTAAAGGTACAATCAATCCATTATTTCAAGAGTCTGCTAATCATGCAACATGTTTTATACTAATATATTAGTGAACAGGTAGTGGTTTATATCAAAAAACAGTCCTTCCCACATTTACTTTTCTGTTCACTTTCAGTATTTGCCTACTAGTTAGATTAAAAACAAATTTAAGATGTAATTTTTAGTTGACATCCAATAAGTTCAAACTTCACAAAAGGAGGACATCATAACAATACACCCCAAAATTCGCATTTGCTTTTCTGAAGAAAGTTCATTAAGGATAATCAACTAAAACATGTAATACTAGGGGCAACCACTGTGGCAGAGCACGTTAAGCTCTGTCTGTGATTCCAGTATCTCACATGGGCACTGCCTCATGTCCTGGCTGCTCCACTTGCAACTAGACTCCTTGATGATGTGCCTAGAAAAAGCAGCAGAAGATGGTTCAAGAACTTGGGCCTCTGCACCCACATGGGAGACTTGGAAGAAGCTCTGGGCTCCTGGCTTCTGCCTGACTTAGCCCTGGCAGTTGCAAACATTTGTTGAGTGAAGCAGTGGATGGTGGATTCTCTTTCTGCCTCTCCTCTCTAACGCTTCCAAATAAGTGAAAAATAAATCTTAAAAAATGCACAGAGACAGACAGACATATAGATGGTGTACATATACATATAAAAGTAAGATTATGGCAGTTTCAACATGCTACATTGATTTTCCTTCTTTTTTTTTTTTTAAAGATTTATTTTTATTGGAATGGTAAATTTACAGAGAGGAGAGACAAAGATCTTCTACTGGTTCACTCCCCAAGTGGCGCAATGGCCAGAGCTGAGCCAATCCGAAGCCAAGAGCCAGGCACTTTCACCAGATCTCCCATGTGGGTACAGGGTCCCAAGACTTTGGGCTGCCCTCACCCAAGATCACATGCAGGGAGCTGGATGGGAAGGAAACAGCAAGGACACAAACAAAGCCCATTTAGAATCTTAGTGCAAGGATTAACTGAGCCACAGTGCTGGTCCCACATTTATTTTCCATAGTATTCCACTGATTTAGGGAGAAAACACTCTCCTAACAGGAAAAGAAGTAACCTTTCTAAAAGTAACAAACATTAGAGGAAGATAATATGAGTGACAGCTCTTAAAAACTAATGAGGAACAAAAAAACAAAGCTCCTACAGAAGGAAACTGATAGACCAGTCCATGATTACATCCCTGGGAAAAATGTAGTTACATAGTTGTGTAAGTAGAGTGTATATACAAAATCACTCAGCTTTGTAGTATCAAATTCTTCAAATGTTATTAGATGCTAATCTACCTTATAAATTTAAAACTTGCTTTTGGTATATTAGATTCTTTGAGAGAACTAAGAGTAAACTTAACAACACCTTGCTTCTCCAGTCTTACCTGTTTTGACTGATGCTTTACCTTTAGCAGCTACTGTTACCACAGATTTTACAGAACTTGCTGATTTCCCTAAATCACAAAAGTTGCTGTCAAAATTGGTTTACTTAACTAGCATGAGTAATCTCCAAATAAACTCATACAATGAACAAATTCCATTCAAAATATTAAATGATATCATATTTGGGGCACAGGCCACTTATTAAATCAAGCAATTATGTCACCGAAGGAAAGAATTCACTTAAAAACTGCATTCAGGCAGGTTAAGTAAACTTGTGAATGTGTTCATCAACCAGAAGAGAAATTACCAATTCCAAGGACATAAACATAAAAACACACACACACACAAACAAAAGCGAAACTAATGATTACAAAAGCACTAACAGCCAGACCTACAATGACTACTTGCTTTTCTGCCAGTTGACTAAGAAGCATTCAGGAACATCTACCTCTGGTCAGGTCACATAAAGTTTGTTTTCACTTACTGTTAGAACATTTTAACTGTATAGCACTATTTAAATTGCTCTGTGCACTACTTGTCACCTAGTTATTACATGTGCTTATTTTCCAAAACGCTACTATCTGCAGAATATGATCATCAAAGTTGCAGTAAAAATGATCAGAGTAGCAATAATCACAATCACAGAGCAACAAGAGACTTTAAGTTTTGAAAATTCTAACTCATAATTATGAACAAAATATGAGAAAATCAAAGGTCAGAAATCAGTAACTCTACTTGAAATTCCAAATTAAACTGAGAAGCCTTTAGTATTCACGAGATTTAGATGTACACTGTTCCATTATATAAACAAGGCTGTGATTGCTGTACCTACCTAACAAAAGAATTCTTGTATGGAAATTATAACTATATAAATAAGTAAATAAATGGGGAGAATCACTGACATCCACAAAAATTAACTGAGATAGTCTACAAGTCCATCTGCCATATTCAAAGATAGGTTGTGGTCAAAGTATTAAAAAAAAGAGTAATACAAAGTCCTCCCTATTTACAGACTGCAATTATGACATCCATTGTTTCAGATAATCACAGTTAGCCACAGTCTAAAAGTAAAAAGTGGAAAAATTCTAGAAATAAACAATTCATTAAATTTAAAATTGTGCTCAGGTCTGAGTGATATGATAAATATTGTTCCAGGAGTGATTCCTTTGTTCAGTGAATCCTCACTGTATATGAGACTTTTCAAAATGTCCATGGAAAACTGAAATTTATGAGCAAGTTTATTTTGGTATAAAAATTTCTGGTGATCCACGGTTAGTTTTCCGATAAAATGTACTCACTGAGAATTTCAAAGACAACTTATATGCATAGATTTCAAGGTTTTGTTTTTTCCAGAATAAACTTACATTCTTCTTTTTTTTTTTTTTTAAGATTTTATTCTTATTGCAAAGTCAGATATACAGAGAGGAGGAGAGACAGAGAGCAAGATCCGTCCAATGATTCACTCCCCAGGTGACTGCAAAGGCCGGAGCTGCACCAATCCGAAGCCAGGAGCCAGGAACTTCCTCCAGGTCTCCCATACAGGTGCAGGGTCCCAAGGCTTTGAGCCACCCTCTACTAATTTCGGAGGCCACAAGCAGGGAGCTGTTTGGCAAGCAGGGCTGCTGGGATTAGAAGCGGCATCCATAAGGGATCCTGGCATATTCAAGGCAAGGACTTAAGCCACTAGGCAACTGGGCTGGGCCCTAAACTTACATTCTAATCCTATTAGTCACAAATTTTCTGAACCATTTGTGATTAGCAACACCTCTAATCGTCTCCATATCACAGTGCTTCTACTGACATAAACTTTATTTTACTTAAAAGTTCCAAGGCACAACTTAGATATGCAAAAAAGCAGTTGTAAGTGCTTCCTAAGCAAATATTCAAAGTAAATTATTTTGAGAAAAGGAGAAGAGACTTTATTCACCTACTTTATTCTATTATTGTCTTTATATTCCATGTATATGAGCACTGGTTTGAGTCCCAGCTGCTTTGTTTCCAATCCAGCTCCCTGCTACTTGGCCTGGGAAGGCAGCCAGACATGGTCAAAGGTCATGGGCTCTTGAACCCACATGGAAAAACCAGAAGCCCCTGGCCAGTTCCCTACCCACTCAGCTCTGGCCACTGTCATTTGAGAATAAATCATCAAATGAAAGGTCTCTCATTCCCTTTCTCTGTAATTCTTTCAAATAAAATACATTAAAAAAAAAAAACAAAACAGTATTTAGAAAGTTCAGTACTATCCATATTCAGCCATCCATAGGTCTTGAAATGTGCTGTCAAAAGTAAGGCAGGATTAAAGCACCAATCCTTACACTCCATCACCTATACTAATCAATATTTGATTATTCAGTTTCTTCTACATTCAGTGAGGCCTTAAGGCATTTCCTTCCACTATCCCTAAGATACTCCACAAAGCAAATTCACTTTACTAATTCCATCTGCGAGTCAGAACTTAAACAAAAAATAGCACTGATTTTCAAGTTATGGGAAGACCAGTGGAGTTTCACGGAGTATCATACACCTATTATCAAAATAATTTAACTTGTGAAATAAATGCATGTTCTAGACAAGGTTTTGGCAACTCCTCATTCCATATAAATTACTCTTTCTATTATATGAAAATATGGAAATTCTGTCACTAAAAATGAGATTTTCCAGTTTAACACTGTTTCCCTTCCTCTTTAACATCATGGAAAAGTTAATACACTGATCTCTATTAAAGAAATGATCCTGAATTAACCTGCATTAAACAGAAATGGCAGGGGAAAGTAAGATTTTGCCAAAGGAAAAAGAGAGTAATACTTAAAAACTCATTATAACCTAAAGAATGCAAAATGAAATGCTTTCATAAAATATATAAAAAAATAAGTATTTTTAAAATTATATATGGATTTCCACTTTTTTGTAACAATATAAACTTTAGGGCCCGGCAGCGTGGCCTAGCAGCTAAAGTCCTCGCCTTGAAAGCCCCGGGATCCCATGTGGGCGCCGGTTCTAATCCCGGCAGCTCCACTTCCCATCCAGCTCCCTGTTTGTGGCCTGGGAAAGCAGTTGAGGACGGCCCAATGCTTTGGGACCCTGCACCCGCGTGGGAGACCCGGAAGAGGTTCCTGGTTCCCGGCATCGGATCGGCGCGCACCGGCCCGTTGTGGCTCACTTGGGGAGTGAAAAAAAAAAACATCAGATGGAAGATCTTCCTCTCTGTCTCTCCTCCTCTCTATATATCCGGCTTTCCAATAATAATAATAAAATCTTTAAAATATATATATATAAACTTCAATCTATTTTTTCACAACTTGTTAAGTAAACTCCAATGCTTCGCTAGCAAAATTTCCCTGTTTTCATAAACACTATAAAAAATTATCCTGTTTTTGAAAACTTCTTATGACTATATAAATCTCAAAGATCAATACATACTGACCTATGTGTCACAAAAATCCAACACAACTATTGAATACATCTTAAATAATTAAAAATGAGTATGTCTAGAATGCTAATCAAAAACATACCTGCAGATTTGATTACTTTTGATGCAGATGTCCTGCCTTGTCCAGTTTTGGCTAAAATAGCAAAAAGATTATTTTAATACATCACAAATAACATCACATGGATTTAAATAATAACAATGCAACCTTTATACCCAATATACCGAATCTTTCCAGTGAGATGATATAATGCTTGCTTCTCTAATTTTGGGTAATGTTTTATCAATTTCCATGTTTTAAAAAGTCATCTCTATTTCTCTTTCTGTGATTTAACTATCTATACTATTTTCGCAATGTATTTTTTGCAGGGTTTTTGTTATTAATGAGAATGTCTTACATATTAAAAAATAGTCTGTATCACATAGATAATAACTATTTTATGGGGTTATGCAAAATACTTTTAATGTAGTCAAATATCTTCTGGTTGGGAAGGATTTCCTCACTCTGAAATTTAAAATATCATCATTGTTATATGACTTTACTATTCTATATATCACTCTTTGCCTTCAAGAAAGCACTTGCATCAAAATAAATTACAGGTGGATCAAAGATTTAATGTGACAATTTTAAGAATATTATTGATAATTTTTGTTATATATTATTTATATGTATTATTTTATGTTATATATTATTTATATGTATTATTTTATGTTATATATTATTTATATAATTTATGTTTATATATTATTGATAATTTTTTTATGTTTCTGCATAAAGAAAAACAGGCATTTTTAAAGGTGAGATCATCCACCCAAGAAGAATCATTTCTTTTAAGCCACGTTAATGCCTATTATAGCAATATTTTCAAAGTTTCGAAGCAGTTGCTTAGCCAACAGCTGAAGAAGCCTCTTGCAGATGCCTACATCACTTTCACAGTACCTACATCAAGTCCAAGCTTTGCTCCATGTTCTAGTTTCCTGTTCATGCACACCCTAGGGGGAAGTGGATAAAGGCTACAGTGGTTAGAAAAAACCAGATTTAAGTTTCTGGCTTCAGCCTAGCTCAACTCTAGGTATGCAGGCATCTGAGGTATGAATCACCAGATGAGAGACCTCTTTCTGTCTTTCAGAAAAAAAAAAATTCTAATGAAACTTTTTATTGCTCACAATTATAAATGGACTATTTTATTAGATTACATGTGGCAATTATGTATATATAATAAAGCTACTAACTTTAGAGAACTAAGATGGCTAATTATAATGCAATTTATTAACATTTTAACATTCTCTTGGGTTTTCCATCATATGATTTTATTTGCAAAAAATACTGTTGCAGTTTATTTCCCCAATTTGCATGCTTCTTGACTTGTATTGCACTAGCTAAACTGTAAAATTTTAGAAAAAAATTTTGTTAACTCACAGGGATGATGACTATTCACTGTTTAGTTCCAAATCTCAATGGGAATGCATCTTATGTTTTATTACTAAGCCAATGATGGCTCTCAACAAATGTATACTTGTGTATCTATGTGGGCATATCTCTAAAAATGCATTTACAAAGAAAAATCATACTTGAGCAAGCAGCTGACTCTTCTGATGACTCTTACATATTTCTAGGGAAAGGATTATGTTACTTTTGAATATAGCAAATAGAATTAAAAGATTTCCACACTCTGAACCATCTTTATAAGATTCTCTCCTGTGTGTAATATACATCATTCATTTTATAGTTCTCTAGGTATCTTGAGGGTACTTGAAAATAATGTGAGAAAATAGAACTAAAGATAAAGTAATTCTCAGGTAGAAAAATTTTCCTAAAGATTTATTTGTTCATTCATATGTTTTGAGATTTTTGTGTCTTGTTCTTTACTTTTTTTCTAAGATTTATTTGTTTTTATTGGACAGGCAGATTTTAGAGAGAAGGAGAGACAGTGGCAATTATGTATATATGTACTGCTGGTTCACTCCTCAAGTGGCCACAATGGCCACAGCTGAGCAGATCTGAAACTAGCAGCTTCTGGGTCTCCACGCGGGCGCAAGGTCGCTAGGTTTTGGCCTGTCCTTGACTGCTTTCCCAGGTCAGAAGCAGGGAGCTGGATTCCTGGGAAGTAGAGCAGCTGAGACTCAAACCAGCATCCATATGGGACCCCTGGCACTTGCAAGGTGAGGATATAGGTAGTGGGCTATTGCGCTGGCCCAGATTTATTTATTTGAACATCAGTACAGAGAGGGATGGAGACAGACACATATACATACACACAGGAAGCGAGCGAGGATGGGATACATCTCCCAACCACTGATTTACTTTGCAAATAGGTCCAATAGCTACTAACGGACCAGGCCAAAGCCAGGAGGCATGCGGTTCAACCAGGTCTCCCAAGTGCATATTAGGAGTCCAAGGACTTGGACACTGCTTTCTTAGGCTACTAGCAGGAACTATACTGGAATTGAACTGCAACTGGAGCAGCCTGAACTTGACCCAGAACCCTTTTGGGATCCCAACTTAGATGGCAGCAGAGGCATTACTTACTACATTACAACACAAGGCCTGGTGTAATAATATTTTTAATCCATAAAATATTTCTGTAGTACACATTTTCCACAAACATTTAAAGACCCATGTATATTAATTTAACACCTACATTCTTGTTTTTGAAAATTTCTATGTCCATTTCATTTGAAAAGCAGAGAGAGATAAGAGATCTCTTTCACCTGCTGGTTCACTCTTTAAATGCCTGTTACAGTCACAACAGGACTACACTGTGGCCTGGAGCCTGGGAACCTCAATATGAATCTCCTATGAGGACAACAGAGATCACAGTACCTGAGCCATCAACTGCTGCCTATCTGGGTATGCAGTAACAGGAAGCCAGAAATCAAAGCATTACTGGTACTCAAACCCACGGACCTCAATACAGAAAATGGGCACCCAAAAGCAACATTTCAACTGCCCTAAATGCTCACCCCTCACATCTAAATTCCTAAGTTAAATCGTCCTACAGTTTTAATTTTTTGTGAACTACAGTATTCACACTTATCGTTTAGTAACTATACAACAGGGTGACACTCCAGCAAGTCACCTTCTACCCTCCTCAACACTACCTGTTCCTTATATCTTTAACTTTGATTGACACTGTGATAAGAATTAAATCTTGCAATATCGAAACAATTAAGATTTTTTCCACTCATCATAATTACTCTGCAATACATCTGTGCTACTACAAATATTTACACTCCTCCCTCTTTTTTTGCTGAGTATAGGTCTAGGCTAAGTATATACCACAGTTTGTTTCACATTGACTCACTGAAGGACATTTGAGTTGCTTCTAATATTTGGTATTATAAGTGAAACAGCTATAGCTATAATATTCATGTACAAGTTTTTCAGTGTACATTTTGTCCTCTATTCTCTGGGATAAATGCTTGAGAGGGCCACTGCAAGGTCATATGGCAAGTATTTCTTGAAGAAACTATTATACTTTTCCAGAATGACTGCACCACTTAACATGCCTATCAGCAGCAACGTATGAGTTTTCTATATCTTAATCAGCATTTGGTATCATATTTTTTTAATCTTAACCACTCAAATAAGTGTATGTGTCTCTGCTCAGAATTTGATGTCAGCATTGCTTGATTTTCTTATGTCATCTATGTTTTCCCCAGTTTTCACTTCCCCTCTTATTCTCTGACAACCCTATTCTTTTTTAAAAACTTCTTATTATTTCATTTTTTAAAAAGACTTATTTATTTTTGTTGGAAAGTCATATTTTACAGAGAGGAGAGGCAGAGAGAAAGATCCTCCGTCTGCTGGTGCACTCCACAAGACATCAAAAGGGCTGGAGCTGAGCCATCAGAAGCCAAGAGCCAGGACCTTGTTCTGGGTCTCCTATGTGGGGTGCACGGTCCCAAGGCATTGGGCCATCTTCCACTGCTTTCCCAGGTCACACACAGGGCTCAGAAGCAGACCAGTTGGGACATGAACCAGTGCCATTATGGGATCCCAGCGCATGTTAGGCGAGGATTTAGCCACTAGGCTACTGTGCTGGGTAAAACCGCATTCTTCTTTAAAGGAAGTTTTTCTTTCCTCTGAATACTACTGACTAGCTAGAATATGCAGTTATTGCTTTCCAGGTAGCAGAGCTCACATGTGAAAATTTTATCAGCTGAGTGTTTACTGACAACGCACTGGTATTTGGAAAACAACAGACTTAACAGAAGTGGTATCTAAATAGTAGGAATCACTTTAAACATACTCTGAGGGCCTGACGTGGTAGCCTAGTGGCTAAATCCTCACCTTGCATGCTCTGGGGTCCTTTATGGGCATCAGTTCCTGCCCTGGCTGCTCCACTTCCCATCCAGCTCCCTGCTTGTGATCTGGGAAGGCAGTGGAAGATGGCCCAAAGCCCTGGGACTCTGTACCTGTGTGGAGAGTTCAAAGAAGCTTCTGGCTCCTGGCCTCGGGTCAGGTCAGCTCAGCTCAGGTTGTTGCGGCCACTTGAAGAGTGAAGCAGTGGATGGAGATCTTCCTAGCTCTTTACCTCTGTAAATCTGCCTTTCTAATAAAAATAAATAAATTTTTAAGAACTCTGAAAAATGAATTTATAATGAGCATTTATTGCATTGATAGATTTAAATCTAATTCATTTTTATCCACAAAAAGGAGAAAAAATGTTTTTAAACTGCATTTAAAAATTAGGGTGGACTATGTCAGCTAATGGATTCTGCAGCGATTTCATCGTGCTTGGAATGGCAAGACTGGCAAAAATTCAGAACTGTTGAATTATCAAAATCACTTGAGCAAGAATCTTGGAGCATGCCCTGGGATGGAAGGGAGGCTGGGTGGGACTTCTCCCTTTATCTCCCATCTTACTCCAGATACAGGGGAAAGTAGTAGTAATAATAATAATAATAATAACAATAATATGGAAACAACAGCCTTACCCACTTTCCTGTAGCCCTTGACCCTTTGTGCCCTAACCAACTATGTAGATTATCAATATAAAAATAAAATTGCAAAAAAATAGCTCTAACAGAAAAAAAACAGATTACAAATAATAACATTTTGCACACTATTTCTACAGATACAATTACAGCATTAATACAAACTTGGGTTAATTATCTTCATACTTTCTCTTGCAAATATTTATTCATCAACCGCTTGCAGTACACTAGATATTAAACAATGAAAACATAAAAATACTATCAACTACCCAGCAACAGACTTACTTAAACAAGCCATTAATAACAAATAATTTAATGTACCAATTGTGTTCAGAATAGAGCTAGGAGCTTCCAGGGCCTAGGATAGAAACGGACGGTATGTTTCACATGAGATAGGCCATATAGCATACATTAGAATGTGTTCCACCTTATTTCCCCAAAAAAAAAGTCTTTCCAAAAGGAGTATCTTTAGTACCCTTGCCAGACACTTATTAAAATATGTGCTTACTGGATCAGGAGGTCACTTTGAGAAGCTTAAATGAAGGTACTGGAATCATGGCTCAACTAATTATTCCTACACCAGCAATCACTGACACCTTATATGGGTGCCAATTCACATTCTGGTGCTCCACCTCCTATCTAGTTTCCTGATTAGAGCCTGGAAAGCAGAAGAGGATGGCCCAAAGCCTTGGGCACTTGCTTCCATGTGGGAGACTCAGAAGCTCCTGGCTCCTGGATTCGGATCAGATAAGCTCCATCTGCAACAGCCATTTGGGGAATAAACCAGCAGATCGAAGATCTTTCTGTCTCTCCACCTCTCTATAAATCTACCTTTCCAATAAAAAAAAATAAAGAAAAAGTTCAAGGGCCGTGATTCGTATCCTAGCTGCACCATTTCCCTTCCAGCTCCCTGCTTGTGGCCTGGGGAAGCAATACAAGATGGTCCAAAGCCTTGGGATCCTGCACCCACTTGGGAGACCTGGAAGAAGCTCCTGGCTTCACATCAGCTCAGCTGCAGTCATTGAAGCCATTTGGGGAGTCAATCAGTGGATAGAAGATATCTTTCTCTCTGTTTCTCTATGTAAATATAACTTTCCAACAAAAATAAATAAATCTTAAAAAAAAAAAAGTTTAAGTGAAGAGGATGAGTTACAAGTGTGATGAAACAAAGGTAAAAGCATTTGAGAATTGAAACAGAATTAAGGAACAACTAATATGAATCAGTAATCAGAAGTTAAGTCTGAACTGGGGAGGAAGGAAGAAAACAGAAGACAAGAATAACATACTTCTTTTAAGTTTCTACCCTGGGTGCTAAATGACAGAAATAAATCTGAAGAAGATAAAGGGGCTTAGATGAATATGGTATATAAGCTTTACCCAGGAAGTGTGACATGACAAGAGCAATAAACTTTCTGTGAAATTATTTAGGCAGAATAAAAGTGATCAAACAAAATTAGGAATGTATTTTCATTGTGAAATAGGTAATTCAATATGGACTGAAAAGTTTGAAATTCCACAATTTGGAGTCTGAAAGCTAAGTAAATGACCTTAAGTCAGTCATTTCACCTCCTGGAATCTGTTTCTTCACCTATAAAATGAAAAAGTCTACCTTTCAGTGGGGCTGAAAGAATACATGAAGTAATATAAACACACTGGGTGAGGTGTTTGGTGAAGCTGTTATGTCACCACTTAGGAGAGCCACAGTTTCAGTTAAATCACTGTATGGGATAACCATATTCTAATCTATCAGAGAGCCTGGTTTGAATTCCAACTCATTAACTTCAGACCTAGCTTCCTGGGTGGCTCCTTGGAGACAAAAAGTAAGGGCTCACTTAGGTTCCCTGACACCCACACAGGAGACTGGGATGGTTTCTGCCTGGTCAAACTACCTGCTATGGACATTTGGGAAGTGAACCAGCACAAGAGGGTCTCCCTGACTTCTGAATAAAATGAAACTGAAATAAAAAGTAATATAATTTATTTAAAAAACAAATGCAAAGGAGACCCTTAAAATTTAAATTTCTTTTTCTTATTTCTCTCCTAGCATGTCTTACACTAGCAGACTATTTAACTTAAATCATTACTGCCTTACTCAGTGCACTAAATTCTACCTCAAAATCTGAAGTCACTGTGGATCACTTTCACACTAATTCTATTTTCCCTTCCTGTCATGGCTCCTCTCAGTGTCTAAAACACAAATTAATGTTTGTCACTATAAACTACTTGGGGAGAGGAAGTGCAATTTGGTTTACTGCTGTATTCTAAGCTTCTTTTAGAAAGTGTTTCCTATAATGGGCACATAGTACACAATAAACATTTTTCAAATTAGCACTATGCAAGCCTTCCAAAATTTCTCCTTTATTTTCAAATTATTTGCATTCTTCTTTGGTTTTCCCTTTTCTTTTTTATGATTTGCTTTTGGAGCTGGCATACTGGCTCAAAGCTAATCCTCCACCTCCAAATGCACCAGGATCCCATACAGATGCCAGTTTTTGTCATGGCTGCATCATTCCCTTTCCAGCTCCTTGCTTGTGGCCTGAGAAAGCAGGACAGGATGGCCCAAACCTGTGGGACCCTGCACCCACTTGGGAGACCTGGAAGAAGCTCTTGGCTCCTGGCTCCCCTCTGGCTGCTGTGGTCATCTGGGGAGTGAACCAGTGGATGGGAGAGTTTCTCTCCTTCTCTGTGAATCTGCCTTTCCAATGAACATTAAAAAAAAAAGGGGGGGGGGAGAAAAGGGTTGTTTTTTATGTGTTTGAAAGGCACAGTGAAAGAAACAGAATCTTCCATCAAAGGTTCACTCTCCAAATGACTCAAAAGCCACAGCTGAGCCAGGCTGAAACAGTAAAAGGAACGCCATCCTGGTTTCCCATGTGGCTGGCAGGTACCCAAGTATTTGGGACATCTTCCCTGCCTTCCTAGTGGCATTAGTGAAAGCTTATAGGAAACTGAGTGGCTGGTACTCAAACTGGCATTCCAATAAAAGATGCTATCACAAGCTGCAACTTAATTTGCCACATCAAAACATGAGCCCGGGCCCGGCAGCGTGGCCTAGCGGCTAAATTCCTCGCCTTGAATGCCCCGGGATCCCATGTGGGCGCCGGTTCTAATCCCGGCAGCTCCACTTCCCATCCAGCTCCCTGTTTGTGGCCTGGGAAAGCAGTCGAAGACGGCCCAAAGCTTTGGGACACTGCACCCGCATGGGAGACCCGGAAGAGGTTCCTGGTTCCCGGCATCGGATCGGCGCGCACTGGCCCGTTGTGGCTCACTTGGGGAGTGAAACATCGGATGGAAGATCTTCCTCTCTGTCTCTCCTCCTCTCTGTATATCCGGCTTTCCAATAACAATAAAATCTTTAAAAAAAAAAAAGTTTCTCAGGCATCTGTATGCCACTTTCAATGCCATGTAACTGAGACTAAAGGATATGGGTATGGACTGAATCTAGGGTATTCCAGACTGGGCCAGACTCCAGTACCTATTGATGCTTGCAAGAGCCATGGTGGGTGTAGGGACAGGTCAAGCACCTGCTGACCCACATGAGAGCTGGGACTGTGTGTGAGCCTACAGCACCTAAAGATAAGAGCCAGAATTGATGTGGGCCAGTTTGGCAAGGTCGCTGTACCTAGTTAGGACAAGAGGTAGGCCAAGTCAGGCTAAAAAAGAACCCACCAGTGTATGAGAGATCTGCCTTTGGGAGGTGACAAGACAGAAAAACTTGGGGAACTACTCTTTTAGGATGCAGACCCTGCAGGTGAGCGCAGGAACCAAGACTGGGAGCAGCCCAGACCAGGCCAGGTTACATTATCTCCAGCATATGTGTAGGTCAGGTGTGAACACGGGCTAGGCTGAGTCAGTTCATAACGCCCACTTGGCAGAAATGAGAAATCAGGACAGGGTGCAGGAGAGGCCGAGATGGGCCACACCAGCCAGTTCACATTAGGGCCAGGACTGGCCGCTAAGTGACTGTGTCCACTGGTGCATGCATGAGCCAGAGTAAGTGCAGGCTAGTAGGGCTCTGCTCCAGCATCAGGTGGCAAGTGTTCGGAATGAGGGCAAAGTCCTATCAAGCTAGACTGCAGAACCTCTTAAAAAGTGCAAGATTTGGGGCTAGGAATACACTTAGTCAGGAAACTGTGGATTGCAGCTGTTATAGGTGAACATGAAAACTATGGCTGTGGGTAGACCTGGCTGGCTGGGGACTGGCACTTGTCAGCATTAAGTGTGGGCTGGATAATGGGGTCGGTCGTGCTGAGCTAGGCTTCAACCCATTTCTGTATACAAAAACCAAATAGAATGTGGGACAGACAAGTCTGCTGCACATACCAGCATGTACAGGAATAAGGGCTGCAGCAGGCCTGATGGGAGTTATTGGAGGTCACTCCAACTGGGCTGCAGTTCCCACTGGTGTGCATGAAGGCCAAGTGCGTGTTGGGCTGGGCTACAGCATCCATTGGTTTGCGTAAGAGATATGGCTGGAGACAGAACTGACCCAGAAACTGCAACCACAATGTATGTGTGTAGGCTGATGTGGGTGATGGATTGAACTAGACCCAGTACTGACTAGCACACACAGGAGTCATGCTGGGGTCACTTCAGGCAAGGTGTCTTTGGGGATCCTTCCAACTGAACCGCTGGACTCCAAACTCCAACCATAGGGAGAATCGGAGGATTTGTGGTCTGACTGTGGAATATGTATGTCAGAACTGGACCTCCTCAGTTGCAGCAGACAGTGCAGTAGACAGTATGCCCAGATGCATATGGGGGATATGGCAGTCCACTGGGGCTGCAGAAGACATGCAGTACCATAGCAGAGGATAGAGGGCAGAACAAATTGGATAACTCTCATAGCCACGTGCTGACAGCAAGTATCTGGGCACATGGAAACTCTAAGACGGACTGTGTCAGGCAATGGACTTTGGAAGAGCTTCCTCAAACTTGGAGCAACGAAATCAACTGCTTTATGGAACTATCACAACCACATGAGCAGAAGCTTCGGAGCATGCTCCACATTTGGGACCCTGGGATGACATTGGGTGACTGTCCCCTATTTCCAGGTACAGATGAAGTTAGGATGCTAGGTGTAGATTCTCTCCTTCTCTCCCTTTTTCCTCCAGATAGAGGAAGAAGAAAATTGGAAACAATGGTCTCACTCATTTTCCCCTATTCCTCGATCATTCCAATCCTAATCAGTGGTCCATGTGGGCATGCATCCTTCTCAATTATGCAAACATCATTAAAAATAAAATTTTTTTAAAATTTGAAACAACAACAAAACTAAATCTAAAAACAAGACTACATAAAATCACTTAGCACGATTTAAAGACACTGTGTTCTTATAAGTGTAAACAGCTTTTGGATGTGTCTGACAAGATGTATTTTCTGTTCAGTGTTTTTTGCTCAGCTACCTTTCAATGTCAAGGAGTTCTGCCTGATAAGCTATCTTAACATACTAATCTCTGAATTTTGTCTGTAGGTTTATTACGAGGGGACAGAATAAACTAACCTAAACATATCAAAACCAGTCATTAATTATGGAACTCTGATAGACATTTCACATAAATCACCTCAGAATTCTTACACATACATATTACTTTCTTATTAATGCAAGTGTCAATTTAAAAACACAATATGAATCCCTTTTATTAAAGCACAATAAATAATGTCTTCCTAGCATCAACTTACAAACTGACAACACACTTATATGTAAAAATACTTTTATTAAAAGGGACAACTTACCAGTAAATGTAACAGTTTCAGCAGTTTTTGAAGAGTCTGCATCTTTTCTATTTAAAAGAAGAAAATTCTAAGTTTTTTTTTAAAGTTCTAAAATTGATTTATTTAAATCTAGAAAAGTTTAAAGTGATTCAACTAGAATTATGTCTCATTTAGGCTGTACTACGGCGATGAAATATACATGAATGCTTTAAAAAGTTGACGCAAAATGAAATTAGAAGATAGTTTTGGTGCAAAAAAAGCTGAAATCCACACATTAAGGGGATATTCAGAAAGTCTGTGAAAAACATGTTATAAAATAACTCTGGGTTTCAAGATCTTGCACCATAATAGTTTATTTCTTAACTCATATGCAGTTTTCACGTACAAAATCACAGAATCACTTACTTTAATGTGGATCCAGACACTTTCTTGGAATCCAAAGTCTTTTTCTTCACTTCTTTGTTCTATTCAGAAACAAACAACATTTTACAAATAAAATGTCATTTCCAAGTTACAGAATTAACACAACACAGAAAAGGACAAAAGGAATCCAACAAAAAGTCGAAAATCTTCCTACTCCAAAGATAAATAAAATATTTACTTTTCCTTATTAACAGGAAGAAAGACTATTTTTCAATTTTTATTAGAAAGGAGGCTGAATAGGAAGTGGTGCAGCCAGGACATTAACAGGCACCCACATGAGATTCTGGCATTTGTAAGGTAGACTTCAGTCATTGAGCTATCACACTGAGCACCCAAGATTACTTGTTACCCTCCTCTGCAACTCTTATCATTATGTGTGATAGTTCTGATATATCAAATAGGGAAATTCTCTCAAAATCCATTTCATTCAGGAATTTAATTCCTTATTCCTTTCCTCCTAGGAAACAGGAAGGATGACAGGAGAAATGGTCCTCACCATGCATGCCAGGATCTCCTATAGGCACTGGTTCTAATCCCGGAGGCCCCACTTCCCATCCCACTCCCTGCTTGTGTCCTGGGAAAGCAGTAGAGGATGGCCCAAAGCCACAAAGCCTTGGGAACTTATACCCATGTGGGAGACCCAGAAGTAGTTCCTAATTCCTGGCTTCAGACCAGCTCAGCGCCGGCCATAGTGGTCACTTGGGGTGTCAATCAACAGACAGAAGATCTTCCTCTCTGTCTCTCCTCCTCTCTGTATATCTGACTTTCCAATAAAAATAAACAGATCTTAAAAGAAAAAAAAAACACTAAAATTGAGTACACAAAAATTAAAAACTATACATAAGCAAAAAAACCTGAATAAAATTCAAATAAAACTAGACAGTTATTAAAATTCTGGATTTTTAAAATTAAAGATGGTACTGGTAAAATAGATATGTTCATACATTACCACTGCAGCTACCCAGAGGGCAATCTGACAATGTATTTTTTTTTTTTTTTTTAAGATTTATTTTATTTTCATTACAAAGTCAGATATACTGAGAGGAGGAGAGATAGAGAGGAAGTGGAGCTGCCAGGATTAGAACCAGCAGCCATATGGGATCAAGGCAAGCACCTTAGCCACTAGGCCACGCTGCCAAGCCCGACAATGTATTATTGTATATCGTATAACCTGATGATTTCATTGATTGGTATCAACTATAAAATGCAAAAGGAGCCAGCACAATGGTGCACCAGGCTAATCCTCTGCCCTATGGTACCAGCTTGTGTCCAAGCTACTCCACTTCCAAACCTCTTCACTGCTTATGGCCTTGGAAAGCAGCAGAGGATGACTCAAGTCTATGGGACCCTGCACCCATGTGAGATACCCAGAGCTCCTGGCTTCTGGCTTCACAGTAGCTTAGCCCTGAGCATTGGAGCCACTTGGAGAGTAAACCAGCAATTGAAGACCTTTTCTTTCTGGCCTTCTGTGAAATCTGCCTTTTGAATAAAAAGTAAAAACAAACCTTTGGAATAAAAAATGCAAAAGATGGCCTGTTAAAGGCATACAAGAAATTAGCTAGAATTCAGTGTACACTAATGAAAAACTCGAATTAACCTATATACCAACCAATAAAGAACTGGTAAAATAAATATGATATGTTCTAACTATCATGTTCTAACTAACTATATGTTCTAACTAACATTGATACTTTTAAAAAAGGAAAAAGGTTTTTTCTCAGTATCTTCTCTAAGTTAAATATATAAACCATGGCATTAGAAGACACACTGAGTTTACTGTAGCAATTCAAACTCTTGGTTTGGATGTCAGTATCTTTTATCAGTGCTTGAACTGGAACCCTAACTGTTCCTATTTCTGAGTTCCTGCCAATGTGTACACTGGGAAGAGAGCAAAAATGACTAGGTCTCTGCCACCCATGCCGCAGAGAAATCCTCGCTCCTGACCCGGGGTTGGTCCAGCCTCAACTGTGCAGGCATTTGGTTAGTTAACTAACAGACAGGAATTTTCTTTACTTTTCTGTCCCTAAAATAAAATTATATAAATCAAGCTGAGGGTTACCATTGAGAAGAACAAAGGGTATTGAGAATTGGCAAGAAGTTAATTGACATTTCCAGGATGCTGGCAAATACACTATTTCACTTACTTAATGTAGCAATTTCATAGATACATAGTAATTTTGTTTCACATTTGATAATTTCTACTCTTCTTAATGCTTACCACAGTATTATCTATGCATACATTCTGAAATTTCAGTTTTTAGATTTACACACATTATCTGCTGAGCTAAAATTTATACATTTTTCCTTAGGCACATGATCTGTTAAAAAGTAATCAGATCGGGTGTCTCTCTCCCTTCCCTTTCGAGAGGCACCCCACCTCCCCGCTCTTCGGAGGTGCTTTCCCCTTCCTCTCCCTTCCCTGCTCACCTGGTCCCTTCGCAAGTAAACTTATCTGTTTGCAACAGATTCCCGGCTTTTTATTTCTATACTAAGCTGAGGAAAGAACCCACCGGGCATTTCTGGTAACATATTTTCCCTGGCGCCCAACGTGGGGCGTGAAAAAAGAGACTTAGACGGGAGCCACATGGCCCAACTCAACCGAGAGAAGACTTCATAAGGTCTGTATGCCTTCCCTCAAGTGGGACCGCACCCGTGGAAGTGACCCTTGGCACCCTATGGCTCTGCACGAACACAAAGGACCCCCGGCCACGGGCTAGCTACGGTCGAACCTTCAGAGGGATTGTATTATTAGCGGGGTGGTGTAAGGAAGGGCGGCTGTTTAGGCCTTCAGAGGCTCTAAACCCTAACCACCTCTTTGCCCTTTCCTATCACCTTCATTTTCCTTTCGGGAGCAAGGCTGTGGGTGCGTGTGTTCGGAGGAAACCTGGAGGAGGACTGACAGTCTCTGGCAGAGGCGACACTTCTGCGTGACTAGAAACTCCCCAGGTGGATTCTGAACGCTGACCGCCCAAATGGGTACCCTAGTGCTGAGCTCCCAGCCACATTTTGGGCTGGTCTCTCCTCGGTGGAGGAGGGGTGAGACTCCTGGCCACCCCCACGAGAGTGTGACTTGGGTTGATCCCTTAAAGTGACTCCTGTGGAGCTTTGGACGACCCCCTCTATACTCCCCCAGATGAGTTGAGAAAAGGCCAGTCCCTTTGTTCTGTCTCCCGTCTCCATTCTATCACCCAAGCAGCTTTCCGCCTCTGAAACCCAAACAGCCTTAGAATGGGAGAGCGCATTTTTGGAGCTGCACTGTTAGGAGATTCTTCCCTTAGAAGCTCCAATAGCCACAGGGAGTCTTTCAGGAATTCAGGGAACCTGCAGCCAGGTAGAAACCTTATCACCTTTGAAGCCAGAACCAGCCATAGAAGAGGGAGGGACAGTCTTGGAGAATGCTGTTGAGGAATTTAGGACCAAGGTTCTGCTTGCATTTCTATTGTGATTCTTTATCTGCCTCCATTTGGGATAGGGGAAGTTCCAAAATCAGCTAGCCCAAGGTAATTTGAGAAACTTGCCCTGGCCGCTTCCCAGTTTGTTTGGGGCAAGCCTATTTTAAGGCGTGCTCCATGACTTGCCAACTTTCAGCCATACTGGGATCGCGCACATTTCTGTGGGCTTTTATTTTGATCAGGCCGAGAAGAAAGTTCAAGCAGTAAGCATTAGCAGTCATGTCCCTCAACTCCAGGGACCCTTTAGATTTTCAGGAAAAGGATCACGGTGGAGAAATGGTTACCAAGGATTTTGGAGCCTCCACGGGGGATGAGATAGTCACGGGCAGGTGGGGTGAGGCAGGGGTAATAGTGGTAGTCCCCAAGCTCGTGGATCCTGTCCCGGCAGACAGCAGGGCCACTCCTGTAATGACTGCGCACGGGGTCAGACTGGACTTGCCCCCAGCTCTGACATACACTTTGGGCATAGGCTAGACAAGGGAGAAGGGGGACAAGTCTCTCTCTCTAGCCTATTCATTGTCTCTTTGTTGTTCAGATGGGATCTCAAAATTCACGAGTGGACTCCAGGACTCCTCTTGGTTGTATCCTTGAAAAATGGGACATATTTGGCTCCCGGATCGTGAGCAAAAAGGACTTGATCTTTTTCTGCATGAAGGCCTGGCTCAAATATTCCCTTGCTAATGGTGAAACTTGGCCTCCCACAGGGAGTCTTAATTACCATACTATTTCAGAATTGGACAATTATTGTAGACGACGGGAAAGGTGGGTAGAAATCTCCTATATACGAATGTTTCTCCACCTCCGGGATCACCTTAATGGCAGAATAGGAAAAAACCTAAGTCAGACAACTGGGGAGTTGGCCATTTCAGATTCAAAGGAAGAAGGAAATTTGCAAGTGAATAAAGAGTCTCCTTCATTGAAGGAATCACCTGGAGGGATTCCCTCAGCCCCTCCTCCACAGGGACCTAGTCTCTGCTTATCTCATCTGGAGGAGCCCTGCCCCCCTAATCTGCAGGCATCAAAGGAAAAGTCTTCTAGGCCTTATCCAAGAGTGAAGGGAGAAGCCATGCTTCCTCTTCAAGCTGTGGGGGTAGGAGAATTTGGTATACAGATTGGTTATAAGCCTTTCTCTCTTGGAGAACTCCAGGAAATAAAAAGTGATTTGGGCAGTTAAACCGACAACCCTGATCAATATGTACAAACTTTTGAACGACTCCAGTCAGTATATGATCTAGCTTGGAAGGATGTAATGTTACTGTTAGACAACACCCTGACCTCCTTAGAAAGAAAGAGGGTACTGGACAAGGCTCGTGAGGCTGCAAATGGTTATTATGCAGCTCAGGGGAAAAGCATCAGAGACAAGGCGAACATCCCCATTGGAGCAGAGGTAATTCCTACAAAGAATCCCAATTGGGACCCACAGAACGAAAGACACGAGTGGGAACGAAATCACTTCATTTATTGTATTTTGGAGGGATTAACAAGGGCAAAGGTTAAGCCTTTGAACTATAGCCAGCTCACCACTGTTCATCGGGGGAGAATGAGCCACCAATGACTTTTCTAGAACGCCTCAAGGAGGCAATTGTGAAGTTCACCAACTTAGACCCAGATACAGTGGAGGGTGGAGTGATCCTCAAGGACAAGTTCCTTGTGCAGTCTGCCCCAGATATCAGGAGAAGGAAAGGCAGAAAGACAGGCGCCAGAGTGAAATGCTGGCCGCTATGAGTGCATCCACCTCAGGGAAAAGGACGCCGAGGTGCCGCTACAACTGTGGGAAGCCAGGCCATTTTCGGAGGGAGTGCCCCGAATCACAGGCCAGGAGTTTCCTCCTGGTCCATGTCCCATCTGCAAGGGGTATCACTGGAAAACGGGCTGCCCCCAGCTCCGGAGGGAGCAGGGGTCTGCTGACCAGAACCCCCAATGACGGGTCCCAGGGACTCCTATCTAGGCTCCCACCACGTGGGTTTGTACTGAGGAGCCTCGGGTCTCCCTGATGGTGAGCTCTCAAAAGGTCAATTTCTTACTGGACACAGGTGCTCGATTTTCTGTCTTGCCTGTCTCTCCTTCTCTCCTGGGCCAAGATCCATTTAAAGTGATTGAGACATCTCTGGCCGTGGGCTTGTACTTGGGGATATCTCCACCTCTAGCTCTCCATCCTTGTTCTTCCAGAGAAACCAACCCCTTTATTGGGGATGAGATATATTGATGAAGGTCCCTGTAGGCTTAGTCTTGGCCCCTGATGTGCAAGGCTATTTTCCCTCCTGGGGTAGATATTGCCTCTATGGTCTTAACGTCAGGACCCCCTGTCAACCAGATTCTGCAGAACCAACCTGGAAAGCACTGGAGGATTTAAAGCTGCTTTTCAAAAAGGCATCTACCAGATAAGTGTTTTCTATGTGCTCCCCCACATCTTGTCACCAGTACCATCATTGCAGCTAGCAGGATGGGGCCCTAACTAAGAACATTATCATGCAGGCTTATAGAATCAGGGCCATTGTTGAGCAGGCTTGTCAACTTGGTTACCAGACAAAAGCTTAGGTCTAACACAGTGCAGGGAACAGGAGCGGATTTTTCACTCCTGGACACAAGCTGTTCTGATGGAGACACCCCAAAGGTGTGGAAGGTCGACTGAGTGTGAGTCAAGTGTGCTGATCTCACCCCCACCTCCTTCCTCTGACTGTGGTCTTCAGGGCACACCTGGATGCCACAGGCTAGCCACAGGTATCATGTCAGTACTCCCAGCACATGCTATTCTGACGAGTGTGTCCAAGGGCAAAACCAGGATATACTTGAACTGGCAGTAGTCCCAGAACTAGCATGGCGCAGGAAATGGGAGACTGAACAGATATTTCAGTCTCTGTCACCTTACATACTGGGATTCCATAGGTATCATTTCAGTACTCCCAGCACATGCCATTCTGACGAGTGTGTACAAGTGCAAAACCAGGATATACTTGAACTGGCAGGAATCCTAGAATTAGCATGGCGCAGGAAATGGGAGGCTGAACAGAGATTTCAACCTCTGCCACCTGAGATACTGGGATTCCTTTGAGCACCAGAACCTGCTACACCACAGCCTACCTGCCTGCTTTGAGCTTTTGAATGGCAAGAATTAGCCTGTGGGCCCTCTTTGCATCTATGCTGCCCCTGCTCACATGGAGCATGCAACTGGCTTCTCAATTGTCTTATGGTCTTATGTTTGTTTCCTGATTAGGGGTCTTCAGACTCCAGGTGGCCTTGAACATGCAAATTTGGATGACAACCAGACCAACTTCTGCCATGGCAACTTGGATGACCCAGACCATCTCTGTGGATCCCACACCTCTAGGGGCCCCTTACCCAAATGACGACCCGATTCAGCAGGAAGTAGCCAGAAGACATCTTCGCCCTTTACCCCTACAGAAGTAGAGTGTAGGATTTCAAGAGGGGGGTCTGAGACCATCCAGGCCTGCTGAGGTCTTAGCCATACCTTCAGGTGGGCGGCACCAGCATTGCCCACCCATTTTATAATTATGAGACCACCAATAGGGAACGTCTTACCTGTAGGTTCCCCGCCCAACAAGGAGGGGTCAAGGAAGGCATAAAATCCTAAAACCCTTCCTCAGACCTTTGGCATCTCTCTCCCTTCCCTTTCAAGAGGCACCCCATCTCCTGGCTCTTCGGAGGTGCTTTTCCCTTCCTCTCCTTTCCCTGCTCACCTGGTCCCTTCGCAAATAAACTTATCTGTTTGCAACAACAACAAAAAATAAAAATAATCAGATCAACAATGATAAATCACTTAGTACTTTAATTTAGTTTACCTGTACTTTTTTCTTTCCTGGTGGAATACGTATTTTCACATCTTTTCCTTTTATCAGAAGAGGTGTTGTTTCAATGTACTTCATTACTGCAGTAACGGCCTCTTTAGATTCCATTTCCAAATAAGCCTAAAATGGAATTTATTCCTTTTTTAGTCAGTAACCTCCCTTAAAAGCCTCTGCATTTTTAGATTTTGTTTTTGCTAAAGTGATGTTTTTACACATGAAAAGGACATTTAACCTTACAGAATTTCTTAATCCATGCTGAGACAGCAAAGGAGGCACCATGGCAGGTTCACTGAACAAATGAAACAGGAAGGCATGACCCCCTGAACAACAGTACTTAAGGCAGGACTGAGACAGCTTGCTGTCTGACATTTTTAAGGGCTCCTGCAATGAAGATGACACTATCACTACACTCCTGTCTTTCCTCATAACTTTAGGTTCTGCTCAGTCTAAGATTATGCATAGTTCATGTATTATAGAAATACAACCCACATGAAAATAACCTTGCACAAAAGAAATCATTTGAGCCCGGCGGCGTGGCCTAGCGGCTGAAGTCCTCGCCTTGAACGCCCTGGGATCCCATATGGACGCCGGTTCTAATCCCGGCAGCTCCACTTCCCATCCAGCTCCCTGCTTGTGGCCTGGGAAGGCAGTCGAGGACAGCCCAAAGCTTTGGGACACTGCACCCGCATGGGAGACCCGGAAGAGGTTCCTGGTTCCCGGCATCGGATCGGCGCACACCGGCCCGTTGTGGCTCACTTGGGGAGTGAAACATTGGATGGAAAATCTTCCTCTCTGTCTCTCCTCCTCTCTGTATATCCGGCTTTCCAATAATAATAAATCTTTAAAAAAAAAAAAAAAAGAAATCATTTATTATAATGTTTCTGATGTTCAAAAACAATGACTCTTAATCCACGGCATACCACCTATTCTTGTAAATAATTTTCTGGGAAGCCCTGTGTTGTGGCACAGCTGGTGAATGCTCACATCCCACATGGGCACTGGTTCAAGCCCCAACTACTCTGCTTCTGATTTAGCTCCCTCCTAACAGCCTGGGAAAAGAAGTAGAGCATGGCCAAGATGCTTGGGCTCCTGTCACCCACATGAGACACCTGGGTAAAACTCATGGATTCCAGCTTTGCCTGGCCCAGACTTAGCCATTGTGGCCATCTGGGGAGTGACTCAATGGACGAAAAATTCCTCTATTTCCCTCTAATTCTTTCAAATTAAATAAATAAATCTTTAAAAACCAAATCTTTAGAACACAACCATGCTCACTCATTTGCTTATTATCTACAACTGCTTTTATATCACAATGTCCAAGTAGCTGTGATAGTTTGACTAACCCACAAAGTCCCAAATACTTACCATGGGGCCATCTAAACAAAAATCTGTGAAAATCCCTATTCTAAAGGATACAGAACAATTATTTTGGGAGTTCACACATATTTTATATTTTACCATTCACTTAACTCTCAATGAACAATTACATACATGGGATCAGCAAATGGCTCATGGAAAAGGTGTACTATCTTTTATTTGCTTTTTCCACAAACTTGTTCAGGTAATTTCATTCATAAGATAAGCAGCTCAGAGACCCAACAGTGGTTTACAGAATGACTGAAACAATGACTTTGAATGAGTTATTCAAATAGACTAAATGACTTACCTCCTTTCTATATGGAACAACCAGAATATCATTAACTTTCCCAAATGGTTGAAATACTTTTCTAATATCTTCTTCAGTACAGCCATCCTCTGGTAACTCAGACACAAGAAGAACTGAACCATAATGCAAAGACTGCTCTTTCCGGACCTATTTTTTTGGAATAAAAAAAAATTAAGAAAAATTCATGAAAAACAGTAGTGACAAATCCTTACATAATTTATTCTACAACTAATTTCATTCTCAATCTTTTTTCTAACCAATTCACATAATTTTTGCAATTGTAACATAACTTTAAAATTTTTTAAATGCCAAAATAGATGCTTTCTATTTTAAAACCTAACTGATACTTTACAGGCTTACTTCCCCATTTCTAAGTATCACATATAACAAACAAGACTTATGGAATGGTCCTGATACTAAAGAGAATTTTTCTGTAGGAATCTACATAGTCTACCATGCAATGAGTTTGAAATCTCAGCTTTATTCATCTTTTATTCCAGTGAGAATAATATTCATATAGATTTCAGATTTACCAGTTTTATTGGAAAGGCGGATCAGATTCATGGATAGAACTGAGCCAATCTAAAGAAGGAGCAAAAGATGCTTTTGGGTCTCCCATGTGTAGACCATCTTCTATTGCTTTTCTAGGACATAAGCAGGGAGCTGGATAGGAAATAAGCAGCCAGAACATGAACCAGTGCTCATATGGGATCCTAGCATTTGCAAGATGAGGATTTAGCCACTGAGCCATCATTCGAGGCCAATATTTACTATTTTAACAGATTTATACATGCGCAGCCACAGTAGCAAATCAGGTTAAGCTACTGCCAACAGTGCTAGCACCTCAGATGTGTGCTGGTTCAAATGCCAACTGTTCCTCTTCCAATCCAGCTCCCTGCTAACATACCTGGTAAAGAAGGAGCCCAAGTTTTTGGGTGACCTGCACCAAAATGGGAGACCCAGACGAAGCTCTCGGATCCTGACTTAAGTCTGGCCCAGACCTGGATGCAATTTGAGGATCGTACCAAACTGCAAATCTCTTCCTCTTTGTAATTCTGCTTTTCAAATATTTAAAAACTCTTATATTGCGTAGCTTGAATATTATCAATCGTTATCTGTAGAGATTATTAGTTTTTTTTTACTGCACTGCCATCATCCAGAAGTCTTAGAGAAGGAAAATATATTACCAGATTAGCACAGCCTCTTCAAAATATTCCCTATAGTAAAAATAAGGTTTTTTCAGACCAGCAAAATTAATTAAAATACTTAACTCAAAGTGTGTGTGTATATACAGCCATGATTGATTGATTTATCTGAAAGGTAGTTACAAACAGAGTGGGAGATATAGAGATCTTGCATTTACTGGTTCATTCACCAAAATGATTCCAACAGCTGGGCCTATGCCAGGCTGAAGCCAGGGGCTTTATCTGAGTCTCTCCTTGGGTGCAAGGGAACAAGTGCTTGGATTGTCATCTTTCACTCTTATCCCAGATCCATTAGAAAGGAGAGGGAAGAGGCTGGTGTGGTAGCCTAGTGGCTGATTCCTCTCCCTGAATGTGCTGGGATCCATATGGGCACCGGTTCTAATCCCTGCAGCCCCACTTCCCATCCAGCTCCCTGCTTGTGGCCTGGGAAAGCAGTCGAGGATAGCCCAAAGCCTTGGGACCCTGCACCTGCGTGGAAGACCTCAAAGAGACTCCAGGTTCCTGGCTTCCCATTGGCACGGCACCGGCCATTGCGACCACTTAGGGAAAGATCTTCCTCTCTCTCTCCTCCTCTCTGTATGTCTTTCTAATAAAAATAAAATAATCTAAAAAAAAAAGTTCTACTAAACACATCAATAACATTACTGAGTTACATGATTGAATTACTGGACTGGGTAAGAGAATCAATAAAATTCCTCATATCAATTTAACAACTTATGATTTCAAATATATTAGAAACACAGAATTTAAAAAACCCACATTTTTGTTTTCTATGTCATTAAACAAGTATACGAGGAAACAAAATCACTCTATGATAATCTGTACTCCCAAGTTTATCACACCTTAGTCCTAAGAGCTAAGAGACTGCAACCACCAAAATGTCGATGCACTGGGGAATAGATAAAGAAAACATACATGTGGACTTCTGCTGAGGTTTTCTAGACACCCCTTGCACTGTACTACAAGGATTATGTTCAGCTTTCCTGTTTCCACTCCAATTTCCTGCTAAGACAAACCCTGGGAGGCAGTAGATAACTGCTTAATTGCTGGGGGTTCATCACACGTGAGAGATAGACTAAGTTCTAGAGCAATTTTTAATGCTTTCACAGAAAGAATTAAATGGGTCCAACGTGATGGCTCTCACTGGCTAAATCCTAACTTTAGAAGCACTGGGATCCCATAAGAGCACTGGTTCATATCCTGGTTGCTCTACTTCCCATCCAGCTCCCTGCTTGCGGCCTGGGAAAGAAACAGAGGATGGTCCAAAGCCTTGCAATCCTGCACCTGCATGGGAGACTTGGAAGAAGCTCCTGGCTCCTGGCTTTGGATTGGCTCAGCTCGGCCACTGCAGCTACTTAGGGAGTGAACCAGCAGATGGAAGATCTTTCTGTCTCTTCTCCTCTCTATAGATCTGCCTTTCCAATAAAAGTAAGTAATTTGCAGAAATAATTAAATGTGGTTATGCATTAAGGTGAAGGAATTCACCATGGGGGAAGGGTTTGGGGTGAAAGGGGTGGGGGGAATCCCAGTACCTATGAAATTGTGTCATATAATACAATGTAATTAATGAATAAATGAATATATATAAAAAAAATAATTAAATGGCTGAGCACATCTATAGAAACATCACACAGTATACCACAAAAGTGTACAACTCTTTACATGTCAGTTAAAAACAAAATAAACATGGAAAAAGATATGCTATGCAAAACACTAAGAAAAAATGTACATATAACTTGTAGTAACAAAGAATTACTGACCTTTCGCTGGACAGAAACAGTTTTGTCAGACACCTGTTTACATTCAGGTGAGGTGTCATCATCCGGATTCTTCAGTTTTCGAGTAGAATGCCCTCCTAAATTAGAATCACTCTTTGCAGAGCTTGCAGCTTTCACTGATGGCTTTGTTCCACTGCCAGTTTTGGACTTTTGTGCTGGTGAATGTCCTTTATCCACTGCTTCTGGATGCTTCTGTTTACCAGATTCGGTTCCATGTCCAGATCTTTGTCCTACATCTTCTAACGCTTTTTTTCTGTCTGGTAAGGATATTAATATAATTTCAATTGAAAACTTAAAGAACCATTTTATTTCATAGTGAAAGATATACAGTATTTATCCTACAGAGCCATTCAAGAGAAACAGAGTGCATATTAAAAAAAAAAAAAAAAGCCCTTAATTTTTTAAAGAATCCTTTATTTCAGAATCAATACTATGGCATAGAGGTTTAAGCCTGCAATGTTCGCCAGATGGGCACTGGTTTGAGTCCCAGATGCTCCACTTTCACTTCAACTCCCTGCTTTTTGCTGGGAAATTAGCAGAGCATGGTCCAACTACTGGGAATCTGCACCCAGGTAGCAGACCAGAGGAAGCACTTAGCTTGGCCTGGCCCAGCCCTGGCCATTGCAGCCAGGTGGGGAGTGAACAGGCAGATGGAGGAACTTTCTCTATCTGTAACTCTGCCTTTCAAACAAGCAATAAATCTTCAGGAAAAAAATCACTTATTTATTTGAGAGAGCTAACAGAGAAAGGGCGAGAAAGATGGAGATCTTCTATCCATTCCTTCAACTCCCCAGATGGCCACAATGGCCAACAGGAGGCCAGGACAAAGTCAAGAGTCAGGAACCTTATCCAGGTTTCCCACATCAGTGGGGGACCCTAATACTTGGGCCATCCTCCATTACTTTTCCCAGACTAGCATATCAGCAGGGAGGTTGATTAGAAGCAGGGCAGCCAGAACACAAACTGATGCTCAAATAGAATGCAGGTGTCGCAGGCAGTACTTTCTCCAAGTATACCACAATGCTGATAAACTCCCGCACCCCAAAACAATTCTAACTCTTCAACTGTTCAAAAGGCTTTTTTGTAAGACTCATTTACCCAGGGAGCTTCTCTTATACCAGTGGTTCTGAAACTTCAATTTCAGAATTCCTTTACACTCTGAGGACTCCAAAGAGCTCTGTGTTTTATCTACTGATATTCAGTATTAAAACAAAATACTAAGCATATTACTCAAATTAAGAATGCTATCTGTTAATATAATCAACATGATTTTATTTAAAAAAAAAACGAATTTCTCAAACAAAAGGTGAGATTAGTAGCATTGGTATGCATCTTCTCAATTTTTCTCAATTTTTTAAATTATTTTTACTGGAAAGACAGATTTACAGGGAGAAAGAAAGACAGAAAAAAATGATCTTCCATCTGCTGGTTCATTCCCCAAATGGCCACAATGGCCGGAACTCAGCTGATCTGAAGTTAGGAGCCAGGATCTTCTTTCCAAAGACTTGGGCCGTCCTCTGCTTCCTTTCCAGTACACAAGCAAGGAGTTAGATGGGAAGTAGAGCAGCCATAACATAAACCGGTGCCCATTTGAGATGCCAGAGCTTACAGATGGAGTAAAGATTAGCCAGTTGAGCCACTACCCTGGTCCCTCTGATACACATTTTTAGAAACACTTCAACATCAGATTTAAGACACCTAACTTCTATCTACTTATGCAGTGAATCTGCTTGATATATTTCTTTGGTTCAATGTATAAAGAAAATCTAGCTTCACAAAAATATGTAACTGGAAAAGGGAACATCCCACAAAACTGAAAAGAACTTTGGGTTCTGAAAGGGTCCTTAGATCCTGAGAACGGCTACATTATACATTTAGAAGTTATTTCCACGGGCAGGCGTTTACTTAGCCTAGCCACTAATACTGAAGGTTCCACCAGGCAGTATCCAGGTAAAATACCTAGCTCCAGCTCCTAAAGCCACATTACTGTTAACACAAACCCTATCTGGCAGCAGTGATAGTTCAAGTAACTGGTTCCTGTCACTGATGCAGAAGATTTGGATTTAGTGACTCTCAGTTTCAGCCCCAAAAATGGGGGTATTTGGGGAGTGAACAGTGGACAGAGCTCTTGTCTAATACATTTTGAAACAATAAATTCAGAAGTATTTTGGGACTGTTGCCACGACACAGTAAGCTAAACCTTAGCTTGTGGTGCTTGCATCCCCTATGGGTCCCAGAAATTCCACTTTCCATCAAGCTCCCTGCTTACGGTCTCAGAAAGCAGTGGAGGATGCTGAAGTCCTTGGACCCTTGCACCCACATGGGAGACCCAAAGAAGCTCCCAGCTCCTGGCTTCAGATGGGCTCACTTAAAGCCCTTGCAGCCACTGGCAAGTGAAATCAGCAGATGGTAGATCTTTCCTTCTAACTGCTTTCAAATAAAAGCTAAATAAAACCTTAAAAAAAAGTATTTCCATTAGCAGTTAATCTCTTAGAAAATATTGAATACAGTAAAAGATGTCATAAAAATTAATACTCTCATTACAGGAAGCTTTCTTGGAAAGGTCATTAAATTTAGACACAGGTCAATGATATGAATAATTTCACATTAAGTTTTAAATGAGTTTATAGAATTCTATATTTGATTATCAAGATAAATATGGTATTACATTCCTCTTTTCAAATCTGATGTTGTTACACAGATCACTCTCCCAGACTCCTGAACCCAATGTGTGTAATGAACTGCCTGAGATGTGAATCAGGTTTCATGTAGCAATTCTAAAATTAACACACAGAAATTTCATTTCTTAAAAATCTAAACCAAAAAAATAAGATTCAGCCAAATAAGTAGATTAATTTTTCTTACAACTGTCAGTGTACCTGATGATCTCACTGATCTCCGTGATGTCCTTTCAGGGCTAACGGATCGATAGTACTTTGGACTACCTCTAAATGGATTTCTAATTCTATATGGTGAACGGGATCTAGATCGTGATCTGTATCTAGAAACAAAATGATGGAAAATTCTTGGACTTCGACTTCTTGGTCGGTACATGTAACGCATTGGGCTTCGAGACCGACGGAACCTATGACTTGAGCTTGATCTTCTAGATCGTCTGGGACTGGGTGAATGAGATCGCCTTCTTGGAGTTTCATCTTCTTTTCTATTACCCTCATTTCTACAAAGTAGTAAGGAAAAAACAAGCAAGAGTCAGCAATTTAATGCAAATTTAAATATTAAATGACAGATGTACTTTACTAAATAAACTTACAACAATAAACACTAACAACACTTAAAAATAAGTACCTGTTATGATATATTTCAGTCTTGGAGAAACAGAACAGATGATATGTCTTCTACCTGCTCTGCTAAGTTTATAGAACAGTATCATCACAAACGTCATATTATATCTAATGATTTGAAAGTGTCAAGTAAAGAATTAGATGATGTCACTGCTAAAGTTTGAATACTTTGAATATGATCTCCCACTCGTCTGTAAGGACTCCTATGTTGGTGATCTCAAGAGGTGGTGGGACTGTTAAGAGACAGAGAATACTGGGATATCCTCAGGTCATTAGAGGCTCTACTTTAGAAATGAAAGTAGTTCTTGGACTACTTTCATGAGCAAATTGTTATAAAAAGACCCCGTCTCTTCTGGCTTCCCATCTTGTCAAATGGTTTCTCCCTCTTAAACAGGTCCCTACAATTGTGATGCCATTCCCTGTGAGGCCTTCAGCACAGCCAAGCAAAGCTGGTATTACACCCTTAAACTTCCAGAGCTGTGAGTCAAATAAATCTCTTTCTTCCACAAATTACTCAGCTTCAGGTACTTTGTTACAGTAACAAAAAAAAAAAAAAAAAAAAAAAAAAAAAACCACAGCCATCTACAAATATTTCTATTAATACATAAACACAAATTGAGTTTAGACCCCTATGCGTATATGTCTTAGTAAGAACATTCTCAGCCTCTAAGGCATTTACAACTGAAGATCCCATATATTTAAAATAACCATAGAACAAAGTATTTTCAAAAAAGATTAAAGAAAACAGAAGTTCAGTGAGGAAAAGTATTGCATTTAAGCTGAGGTAAGTGGAGAGTCCCAGAACACTTGGCAATTGTATACTTCTTTAAAACTAAAAATGGAGAAAGTAGGCTTCAATTCAAAAGAATAACTTTTTAAAAACTGATTTTGTCAAAAGTAAATCAAGTTCAATAATAATACTAGCTTTTAAAAAATTACCTTCTTGATGGAAGGATTTCAGGATTCCAATCAGGATACCTATTTTGAGAATAAACAATATTAATAAACAGCTAAACTAAAGCTACACAGCTCAAGTAATCTTTACCTTCAATTTATCAAAGAACTATTCAAGCCATACACTTACATAGTAACTTATTTAACAGGATTATCTTAAAAGTTCATAGAAAAAAACTTTCGAAGTGCATCTCCAAAAAATTTTAAAAGCAGTCTTGTAGGTGAAAACATAAAATTTTTCTTGGAAATAAAACATTTTGAGAGTCAGACTCAATAAATAATTAAAATTCTATGCTAGTAGGTGTATCATTTTAAAAAATTGTCTAATAGACAACACAAAAAATTATGTTTAAAAGCACATAACAAGTACAAGACAAGTATAAAAAGGAGTAAAAAAAAAAGACAGAAGACAGTCATCCACTATGCAGAACTCCAGGAGTGATGATTCTTAACATATTCTAGGGTAATTCATGGACTACAATATGAATGGTGCTCCTTCGGTGACAAGTGACTCCTAGCTAAGTAAGAAGAATCAATAGAGAATTCAAAGATGATACTGTTTTCAGGTAGCCTTTAAAAAGATTTATCAACAGAAGATCTTCCTTCCTTTTTTTTAAGATTTATTTATTTTTGTTGTAAAGTCAGATATACAGAGAGGAGGAGAGACAGAGAGGAAGATCTTCTGTCCGCTGATTGACTCTCCAAGTGATCGCAACGGCTGGTGCTGAACCAATCTGAAGCCAGGAGCCAGGAACTTCCTCCAGCTCTCCCACGTGGATGCACGGTCCCAAGGCTTTGGGCCATCCTCGACTGTTTCCTAAGGCCACAAGTAGGGAGCTGGATGGGAAGTGGAGCTGCCGGGATTAGAACCGGTGCCCACATGGGATCACGGCACATTCAAGGCGAGGACCTTAGCCGCTAGACAACTGCGCTGGCCCAGAAGATCTTCCTTTCTGTCTCTCCTCCTCTCTGTATATCTGCCTTCCAATAAAAATAAATAAATCTTAAGAAAAAAATAATTGTAAGAGGTAAAACTTGTAAAAGTTGTATCTGGTAAAGACAAAATCATTAAAGACTTTAAAATCATAAAATCTTTTTGCACACAAGCAGAAGGCAACAAGATATTCACTGATCAGTTCTGAAGCAAAGATGACACAAGAATGTTCTGAGAACATATCTGAAACTAGGAAAAGAAGGCGAACATATTTGGAAGGAAGGTACAACTATTTTCCTAACCGCAAGACTAACAAGAAATTACAAAAAGAAAAAAAAGGGGGGGGGGGGCTGAGCAAAGAAATCTTATTCACAAGAACATTCAAAATAACAAAGAAAAAATTAGATTAATCATTAATAACTTAAGTAGACAGGAGTATCACAGAAGCCTAAGACAGACATACTCACTTTTGACTTTTCTAAAGAAGCTGAACTCTAAGAGGTAACTGGACAAGTTGAGCATACTAAATCATTAAGTTACTAATATTCAAGAATACATTCTCTACAGCAAGATGAAAGCCAGGTAAGGAAATGGAGACGACACTCTTTCAAAAAGTCATCAATATAAAGTTAGGTCATAATTAGTAAGGTGTTTTTATATGTTATTCTTCCATGCGCTTTCCCTTGCCTGCCTGTTACAAAAGCTTAAAACACTAAATAATTTTCATATCCAGTCTGGCCTCTCCAAGAGAGCCAGTGGTAGGTTCTAACCAAATACAGCAAGATCACATATTATCCAGAGTATTATATAATTATGAAATTGTAACTGTGAAGATGGGACAGGTGTTTACACTAGCAATTAAGATAATGGTTAGAATGTCCATATCTCATATTGGAGTAGCTGTTGATTCAACAGCTGGCTCTAGCTCCTGACTTCAACTTATCACCAATATAAACGCTGCAGGCAGTAGGTGATCGCTCAAGGATTTGGATCCCTGCCCCTCCTGAGAGAAGGGGATTGACAGTTCTCTGCTCCCAGTGTGTCCTACCCCCAACACTTGCAGGCATTCAGACAATAATTCAGCACATGGCAATGTTATCCCCAAGTAAGTTTCTCATTTTTCTTAAATTTACTTATTTTCAATGGAAAGGCAGAATTATAGAGAAGGGAGGAGGGAGAGAGAGACAGACAAAGGGAGGGAACAAGAGAGGGAGGTAGGGAGAAGAGAGAAAGAATCTTTCACCCATAGATTCACTCCCCAAGTGGCCACACTGGCTGGAGTTCAACCAGCTTTTAGCCAGGAGCTTCCTCTGCATCTCCCACATGGTTACACTGGCTGAAAAATTGGAACAGCCACCACTGCTTTCCCAAGTCATAAGCAGAAAGCTATAAAGAAAGTGGAGCAGCCAGGACTCAAACTGGTACCCATATGGGATGCTGGCATCAAAATCACAAGCTTACCCTCCTATGCCATCATGGCAGCATCATTAAATTTTTCTTTGAATTATGAAGGCAAAAACGTTAATCTGAAGGCCAGCGTTGTGGCACACAGGGCAATGGGTGCTAGTTTGTCTGCCAGCTGTTCCACTTCCAAACAGCTCCCTGCTAATGTGCCTAGAACAGCAGCAGAAGACAGCCCAAGTGCTTGGGCCCCTGGGCCCAGAAAGCTCTCAGCTTGACTTGATGCAGTCTTGGTTGTTGCAGACATTCAGGGAGTGAACCCAGACTTCCCTGGCTCACTCTTTCTGTATTTCTGCCTTTCAAATAAATAAATTTTTATTTTAAAAGGTGGAATTGGGCTTGGTGTGATGGTTCAATCGCGTAATCCTCCACCTTTTAGTGCCAGAATTCCATGTGGGTGCTGGTTTGTACCCTGGTTATGAAGAACCTCAGTGTTTTCTGCTTTTGTGATTTCTGCCTTACTTGCTTGGCTGGGAGCTGTGTGAACTCCAGGCCGGACAGTCTACGTGACACCTGAGAGGTCACCTGGAAGGTCACATAGGCAGAATATTCCTCAGGAAGGAGGTCCCTGGTGTTAGATAAGACTCCCTCAATGCACTATAGCCCACCAGTTTGTACTTTCTGAAAGTCACTTGCTTCAAACCCATCAATAGAAGCCTGCCAGCTTGTTCTTTTTAAAAGTTAACAGTTAAGCTGACCAATTATGACTGTATAATTATATGGAACTGGCCTGAAACGTATAAAAACCCTGAGGTGTCAAATCTCACTCTGTTTTCTTTCTTCTTTTTTTGCCCCTTCTGCTGCAGCTTCAGCTGCTGCCACCCCATTGGGTTGGGGCAGCAGCTGGGAGCCTAGTCTGAATAAACCGCCTTTATGCATTTGCATTGACTTCAGACTCCTGATGATTTTTTGGGGATTGCAAAATCTGGGCACAACAGTTGCTCCACTTCCCTTCCAGCTCTCTGCTTCTGTCCTGGAAAAGCAGCAGAGGATGGCCCAAGGCATTGGAACCCTGCGCCAGTGTGAGACACACAAAAGAAGCTCCTGGCTTCAGAAGGGCTCAGTTCCAGCCATTGTGGCCACTTACGAAGATAGAAGATGGAAGATCTTTCTGTCATTCCTTCTCTCTATAAAACCATCTTTCCAATAAAAATAAAGCAATCTTTAATAGCAACAAAAAGGGCGGGGGCGTTGGCAGCATGGTAACTCAGAAGCAATAAAAAATAAAATAGGGGCCCTGTGCAATGGTTCAAATAGTTAATCACCCCCCTGCAAGTGCGGAGATCCCATTTGAGCACCAATTTGTTTCCGCGCTGCTCTACTTTCGATCCAGCACCCTGCTTGTGACATGGGAGAGCAGAAGACAACAGCCCAAATCTTGGAACCATGCACCCACATGGGAGACCCAGAGGAGGTTCCTGGCTCAGCTCTGGCCGTTGTGATCACTCCTTCTCTTTGTAAATCTGACTTTCCAGTTTAAAAAAAAAAACAAAACAGAAACATTGCTTAAGATACCCAAACCACATATCAAAGGACCTGGGTTCAAGTACTAGTTCTAAATACAATGCTACTCTCCTCCTGAATGAGCAAAGCACCTCCCCTTCGTCCAGCACAGATCCCTTCACTTACAGGACACAAAATTTTTCTTATAAAGATTTATTTACTTTTATTGGAAAGGCAGATCTATAAAAAGGAAGAGAGGCACACGAAGATCTACTGTGCAATGGTTCACTCCCCAAGTGGCTGCAACGGCCAGAGTTGAGCCAATCTGAAGCCAGGATCCAGGAGCTTCTTTTGGGTCTCCCAGGTGGGAGAAGGGTCCAGAGGCTTTGGGCCATCCTCAACTGCTTTCCCAGGCCACAAGCAGGGAGCTGGAAGGGAAGGTGAGGACTCCAACCACTAGGCTACTGCACTGGGCCCAAGGCCACAATTTTTTTTTAAAGATTTATTTATTTTTATTACAAAGTCAGATATACAGAGAGGAGAGACAGAGAGGAAGATCCTCCGTCCGATGATTCACTCCCCAAGTGAGCCGCAATGGCCGGTGCTATGCAGATCCGAAGCCGGGAACCAGGAACCTCTTCCGGGTCTCCCAGGCGGGTGCAGGGTCCCAAAGCTGTGGGCCGTCCTTGAATGCCTTCCCAGGCCACAAGCAGGGAGCTGGATGGGAAGTGGAGCTGCCGGGATTAGAACCGGCGCCCACATGGGATCCTGGCGCGTTCAAGGCGAGGACTTTAGCCATTAGGCCATGCCGCTGGGCCGCACAAAAATTTTTAATGACTGTTTTCTAGTAGGTACAGGCTTCAGCCTTCTGATATACATGTAATTCTGGCAATACAGTGGTCATCAACAAATAAAAATTATTACTTTTCAGAGCACTCCACTTGAGGGTTCCAAAAAGCTCTTCAGTTGGTAAAGTTTCAGACTTTGAGATTGCATGATAAACGAAACAAAACATGATGTCATTTCATTTCTGCTCCCCAGGACAGAGAAAAAAGCATGTACAATATTTCAGCTGGTCAAATCCAGCTTCAAAAGCATCTCCAGCTCTCAGCTTCCGTTCCCAGCTATTAGACATCTGGGGAGTGAACCATTATTTGTGTGTGAGTGTGTGTGTGAGAGAGAGAGCGAGTGAGCATTTCTAGGCCACTCACATAAATAATGTGCTTTCAGAAAAGCACTCTCCCCAAACAGAAACAAGACAGAAATATAGAGTACTATAAATAAAGAGAGTATAACACATGAATCTTCACTGAATCCTGGTAATTAGGAGTTTAAATAGGATCATGTACAGGTAATTACAAAAGGCATTTCAGAAACAAGAATTTTTCACTATTGCCTTTATAATTTGGTAGATAACATGGAATTACTGGTAATTTTCTCTTAAATGCATTTTGCTCTGGTTATACAGAAAACATCTTTCATTCTTAGGGGATAAATGGTGAATTTAGGAGTGCGATCTTCATCTTTGCAATTTGTTTCAAAATTTTGTAAATATATATATATGTGTGTATATATATATTTGAAGATAAAACAAACATACCAAATGTTAACAATTGGTGAATAAGTTGAAGAGCAGAATTTTACTATCCCTTCAGCATTTTCTGGATTAGAAATTTCTCAGAACAAAATTTTAAGGAAAGAAAGGAAAAGAAGGAGCAAGAATCCTTGAATTAGATAAACCAATATGTTCATTTCTTACTTACTAGAGAAACTACCTCTTTTTACCTCAATTTCCTCAGAGGTGATTTTTAAGATTAAATCAAATAAATGAAATCAATCCTAAAAGCACTTACTTAAAAAAAAAAGTTTTTTATTTGAAACTTGAAGTTACAGAGAAAAGAAAAGAGGCACATAGCTCTTCCATCCATGGTTCACTCCCCAAATGTCCACAATGGTCCTAACTGGTCTAGGCCAAAGCCTGGAACCAGGAACTTTCTCCAGGTTTCCCAAGCAGAGGCCCAAGTAGTCTGCTTTCTTATGCACATCAGCAGGGAGCTGGAGCAGAAGTGGAACAGCCAGAACTTCAACCAGAAATCCATATGGAACACCTATGCCACAACACCAGCACTTATTTACGGATGCCAGGGTTATCACAGTGGTTTATGCTGCCACATGTAACACTGGTATCTTGCCTATTTGATTCCCACAACTCCACTTCCAATTCCGTTTCCTACTAGCATGCCTGAGAAAGCAGCAGAAGACAGTTCAAGTAATTGGGTCCCTACAACACATGTGGTAGATCCAGCTGGAGTTCCAGGATTCTGGTTTTGGCCTGACCCAGCTGTGGCCACTATAGCCATTTATGGAGTAAGCCAATGGTTGGAAAAATCTGCCAATTTGCATTTCAAATAAATAAAAATCTTTTTAAAACATTTATTTGATAGGCAAAGAAAAATTTTAATTTGTTGTTCCATTCCCTAAATTCCTGCAACACTACCAGTTGGGAACTCAATTCAGGTTTCCCAAGTGGATAGCAGGGACCAAACTACTTGAGATCATCTGCTGCCTCCCAGAATCTGCTTTATCAGGAAGCTGGAATTGACAGGAGAGCTGGGACTTAAGCCCCGGTACTTGATACTTGATAAGACATGGGTCAAGTCAACAACCACTCCCTAAACTTTTTAGTACTAAAATTTTAATGCACTATATCTCTTCTCAAGCTAAGCACCCCTGGGTCATATTCTACAAAGAACCAAAAAAGATGAAGATAAATTTTTAACAAAAGGATTTTTCTTCAAGAATTTAAATATACCTCAATATTAGACTGAGTAAATGGATTAAGATTCTACACAGTAAACCTTTAAAAGGATACAAAATAGGATTTCAGGCAGTTAACCCAAACTAATGCACTTACTAAATTAATAATAAAATAACTTACAATTTGAAAGTTTTTGTTGAGAAAAACGTCATAAAATAATTACTCATCAGTACGTAATCTTACTAAGGTAACAAAGTAGACCAGAGCACTGAACTGGCAGGCATAAAAAGAACATGGTTCAAAATTGAGTCCATACACACAAAAAAGATAAACTTATCTACGCAGATTTTGACGGGCTTACACAAGTTTGTTGTAATAAGTAGCAGTATATGTAGCTAGCACCTACTAATAACTCATTTCTGCAAAACCCCCACCTTCATAAAAACTGACATCTCATTATATATGGATGGGAGAATGTGAGTTTGGGGAAAGTACCCACTTACAGTGCTTAAGGCATATTCAATTCTAGAAATACATTATCTTCCTGAGATAACTATCTTGCACAGTGTCTATTCAGGGAAACCACTCCAGTTTCTCATTTTGAGTCAGGTACCAATTATCTTACTCTCAATACCAGAAAAAGTCGCAAGGATACTAATGAAAGACAGCACTGTATTCCTTCATCCAATATAAACTGGTTTAGAAATGCAGAACAAATTCAAAGTGGTTCAAAAGACCCAAACCAACTATCTCTGCAGGAGTTACAGGTAAAGAAGCGCTTTAAGATAAGGAAAAACAAAACAGAACAAAACAAAACAAAACTCTAAGGAGCAAGTACTTTAGAGTAGTTAAGTTACCTCTTGGGACACCCTTATCCCCTGGTGGAGGTGACCAAGTTTTAGTTTCTGATTCAGCTTCATACTAACACACCTGGGAGGCAGCAGATCTCTGTCACACAGGACAGTCAGAAGAGTTCCTGGCTCCTGGTTTTGGCCTGGCCTACTCCTAGTTTCTGCAAGCATCTGGGAAATGAACTAGTAGATGTGAGAAATCTTAAAAATAAATAAACTGAACAAAACAATCTAAAACTATGGGAATGGAAGAAGTATGCCTAAGATTTTACAAGGCCAACACACAAGACAATGCTCAAGAAATGAAAATGTTCGACACTGTGAAATAAAATTAAGCTGTTCTTGCAATTAGAACTGCTTATGAAACTTCCCACTTGATGGTGTCAGTAAGTTCCCTTCTTTTAGAAAATATTTTGAGTTGAGTTTATCACTTGCAACTAGAAGAGTCCTAAATTGTAACATTAAAATCCATCTGCCCAAGTCAGGTAACTAGAAATTTTGTTACTCCGACGGACCCATGGAGAACACTGTTAAAATCATCATTTTCAACTCCATGGATAGTAGGGGAAACATTCATAGGAGCCTTGTTTAAGAGGACAGGAGCCTTGTTTTAAAGAACAAAAACGTGAAAGACCAGAAGACACAATGATGAGAAAGTCTAGCTTGTTCATCCCTCACTCAAGGTTTATTCTGAAAACAAGATTCTATGACAGAACAGCTTTAGGCTTGAGGTTAAAGATTGATATGGAGGGGTCCAGCGGCATAGCCTAGTGGCTAAAGTCCCTGCTTTGAACACGCCTGGGATCCCATGTGGGCGCCGGTTCTAATCCCAGCAGCTCCACTTCCCATCCAGCTCCCTGCTTGTGGCCTGGAAAGGCATTCAAGGACGGCCCGATGCTTTGGGACCCTGCACCCGCCTGGGAGACCCGGAAGAGGTTCCTGGTTCCCGGCTTCAGATCTGCATAGCACCGGCCATTGCGGCTCACTTGGGAGTGAATCATCGGACGGAAGATCTTCCTCTCTGTCTTTCCTCCTCTCTGTATATCTGACTTTGTAATAAAAAAATAAATAAATCTTAAAAAAAAAAAAGATTGATATAGAGTATCCATTAGTTTTTAGTCAAATATAACTACTCTGGGACAAGAGATGAGAATAAAATATCTGCTTTGAAACACATATATTATTTCAGAGTAGGTAAACCAGCAAAGAATGTATCAATGATATATAAAAAAATCCACCTACTGGAAACTGAATGAAGAAGGAAATCTGAGGCAAGGATCACGAAATTCTTCCTTTTTGGAAAAATATTAAACATACTTCTACAAAAATTATATATTAAGTAGGCAAGAGCATTCTAAAAACATCTTTCTACAAAGTATCACACTAAATAAAGTCATTACTGAAAATTAACTATTTTGCAAATCTGTTACATATATAAAATATTCTTACTGTTGACGTAGTTGTCGACAGCTCTCAATATGAGTAGATGTATTCTGATGCTGAATCCAATCCTATTGCAAAAGAAGTGTTGAAATTAGAATATTTCTCAGGTTGGATGAAGTAAGCTGTAATTGAGTAAAATTTTCACAAAAATTAAGACTTCCAAACAAAAGCACTTATTAATATCAAACCTCTTCGATCCCCTTCAAAAATTTTTTTCATATAGCAAACTTAAAAAATCATACCATGGGGGCCCGGCGGCGTGGCCTAGCAGCTAAAGTCCTCGCCTTGAACGCCCTGGGATCCCATGTGGGCGCCGGTTCTAATCCCGGCTGCTCCACTTCCCATCCAGCTCCCTGCTTGTGGCCTGGGAGGGCAATCGAAGAAGGCCCAAAGCTTTGGGACCCCGCACCCGCATGGGAGACCCAGAAGAGGTTCCTGGTTCCCGGCATCGGATCGGCGCGCACCGGCCCGTTGCGGCTCACTTGGGGAGTGAAACATCAGATGGAAGATCTTCCTCTCTGTCTCTCCTCCTCTCTGTATATCTGGCTTTCCAATAATAATAAAATCTTTAAAAAAAAAATTACACCCATGGATACTCATTTTGGGATCCCTATACATTTAAAACTTAATAAAATCAAAGCATGTGTCAGAAAACAGTTTACCTTAAATACAAAAATCCCAGAGAACTTGAAAAAAAATCTATAAAATGGTATCTGTGATATGCCATCTTCACTGTACAGTATTTTTAATGACTTATTCCTTTAACATTCAAGCTCATATCATCAAAACAAAGCAAAACAAAACAAACCAACAACAACAACAAAAAAAAAAACTACCTCATAGACCAGAATCATTCGAAACAAGGTGCTCACTAAAGCGGCAAATGATGATTAGTGAAACTATGAAAAACTGCTGATCGAATCTAATTTATTTCCAAGATTTAAAGGAAAGTAACATGATTTCAAACATACAAAATATCCCTTACATATAATCTTTACAATTAACAAAAGGCTTTCTTACACATTTGTTCATTTACAATTGTGTCATAAAATTACAATATGTAACCTTCAGTTCCTAGGTGATACATCTCATTAAAAAAAAAGCCAACACAGTTTTTAAATATACAGACTTCAAAATAAACAACTGGTTAAAAGCAACATGTATATTACTCAATGTTTTGTTTCTCCAGCATTTGGAAAGGCAGAAAACTTACTGATTCTGTATTTTCAAACTTGCCTTGAAAAATATTTCTTTCCATTTCAAAAACATTCAATTTAGATCATTAATAAAGACACACTAGAAAAAAAAAGACATACTGCAATCTTCACAGAGCATCAGATGACACTAATTTTAGATTCCACCTTAGCAAGAACTATCTAACAGTGTGTGTTATCTGCCTTACTCAGCAACCAGTTACAATAAACCCTAAACTATCTCATCAGGTCATGAAACTGATAGTGGACTGCAGAAGGTGAGGGTAATGGGAAGGTCTGCATGCTCTGCTCAGTGATCAAATGAGAAAGCTCACTGAGACTGTCAGTGAGAATTCTAGTGGTGCTACAGCCATGTCTTTGAAACTGGACACTTAGATCAGACACCCTGGCAGGCAGTGGGATGAGCATGATTTATTTGGAGCACCTAACATTTTATTTAAATAAACTGCCAACGTTTAAAAACTCAGAGATTTTTTTATCCAGATATCCAGATAGCTTTCCATGGATATTTATTCTTTGGGCAGTTAATCAGCTGAAGATAGTAGTTACTCTATTCCAAGGAGTATCTGTTCCAGAGTGGTAGTACTCTCTATTGTCTTTTTAACAGGCTTGCTTTACATCACATTTCTAAGGTCAGTGAATAGACCTACGTCACCCCAATTTTAAGACTCTCTAGTAACAATACCAGATGAGACAGTGTTCCAAAAACAACACTGCCTTTCCACAGAAAAATTATTAATTACTACTAAGCACATAGTACTCCAAGCACAATACACTGGAAAGGCTAAGAATGAAACTACTGAGGGGGCGGAGGGTGCGATGGGTTCAGACCCCGCTTGGGACAACTGTACCCCATTCCTGCAGTGCTCAATCTAGTGCTGCCTCCTCCACTTCCAATATAGCTCCCTGGCTAATGCCAACTGGGAAGGGAGATGGTGGCCCAAGTATGTGGTTCCCACCACCCATGACACCCAGATGAAGATCTGGGATCCTGGCTTTGAGGTGATCCAGCCCTAGCTGTTGCAGGCATTTGGGGACAAAACAAAGAAACTACCTAACCACATCAGAACTCATACTCTATTCTTCAAAAATCTTCTATACTGATCAGTGCTTTCCTGCATTCACTATTTTCAATCAGAAATAAACAGCACTTCTAAACCAAGAAAAGGTTTCCTTCTATATTCTGAATCCCAATCTAGAAAAGTAATACATTTCACATTCTATTGTATTCTCCAAGTGTGTCTTCAAAATAGTTTTAAAGACTTCAAAGGAACATAGATATTTGTCAAGATTTTACAATTGATAATTTATGTTCATCTGCTATTGATTTAAAGTGCATACATGCATATTTGAGAGCAAAATGCATCATGGAAATGAGTAGTTCATGTTTTTAAATCCATGCTCATAAATTCCTAACATCTGAACAATCAACAATGAAGAATCATTAAGCACTTCTGTTGTCATCCATTAAGGGATGTTTTTTAATTGGCAATCTCCTAAGAGCTCTAATGATCAACTAATTTTCCCTCCTCTCAAAAATTCACTGTCACCTTATTAACCCAGATTTTTACCACCTTACACATGAATAAGAAAGAAGCCTCCAGTCAGGTGTTTTATCCCATCTCTTCTTCTTCTTACTCACCATGCATGCTTCAACCTGAAACCACACACTTTGAACATATTACTTCATGTATCAAGAAACTTAGCTTCCTGACGCTTCTCAGGAAAGTCTCAATTCCTTAAACTAGTTTTTCAAAGCCCCTTGTACTTATTTCTAACAGGTTCATTACTCTTTCTCAATAGCTTCTGACCACAAGGCAATGCAGTCCTTTCTCAGGATCTTTGCCTCTGTATATTACTGATCCTTTCCCATTCAGGTTGGCACATCTAAGCTGTACTCATGCAAGACCTAGAAGACCCATCTTCAACCTACTTCATTAGAGCTTCCCTCTCAGATCATTCTAGTCCAGGCAGACTCAGTGTATTAGTAACTATCACTCTATTAGTTGTACCCAACTACATTATGGAAGTCTTTCGATGCCAAGAAGAAAATTTGCATTTCATTTTTAAAATCACATGCTGTTAGACACATAGAGTCAGTAGTAAATAATGCTGACCCAACTGGTATAAGTCTAAAACGAAGACTAAACTTTTTTATCATCTCCCATCTATAGCACACAGAAACAAGTTCAACAAATCAATCACCATTTGTTGCCTTCTGATGTTTAATTCCTTCATTATATAATTCTTCTCAAGCTATGAAAGTCTTAAAAAATCTAAATTTTATATATTTCTACCCTGGTATCAAAAAGTCATGTACAAAAAACTACTGTCAGTTATAAACATACTGCATAAATAGGCTATGCTCAGAGACTCTAACACTCAAATCAGTACCTGGGCCAGGGCTACTTGGAAACTGCAATTAAGTACTGGAAATTACTGAGATTTTTCTTTCAAGATTAAGACTTTACTAGCTGCAGTCAATGGTATGACAACAGTATCAGATCTAGGTATCAGATTCTTGTTGATTGAAATCTTCTCAAGAAAAAAAAGGAAGAATGGGGAAGCACGGCAAAGAGAAGAAACAAGGGAATTAGCACCTATACATTTTCAAGTCTGTTCAAAGTACACAACCAAATCAAGGCTGAGCTTCAATCAATTTCTTCTGATGGGAAGTACATTCCTTCCTGACCATTTCCAGTCTACAGCCACAAGTCACATTAGTAAAAGAACAAATGGTAAACAGGAATCTTGGCTCAGATCTACCAATAATTACTACCGAGTAATAAGTACATTTTCATCATCTTGTACTTTTCATCACATCCGCAAAATACTTCTTTCCAATTATACAAGCCAGGGAAATACAGCTTATTTTTAAAAAGATTTTTCCCCAAATTTCTATACTTTTATACTCTATTTAATGAGCTTATATCTGGTCCCATAATAATTAAATGCATCTCAACTTACTCTGTTGTTTTCGCAAGTTTTTCATAAACTAACTAAAGAAATCACTAGTCCACATGAAGCTATAAAATATTTAGATCAATAGCAACTGTCCTTGCCCAAGACAGGTAGGTATAAGCAAGGTTAAGTGACACTGTCTCTTAAAAGTATGCAGTATAAATGAGTTATACCAACTTTTTGTTTTTATACTAACAGATTCTTATTTAGACAAGGATGATTCATATGACATTGTCTTTTAAGTACAGTTTAGAATACAGATCATATAAGCAGGATAACCAAAGTTCCAAATAAATGGACAACTATGTGGTGTACCAATTATGAAAATGTTTTAGAAAGCCTAACATTCAATTCACAGGGCTACTTAAAATTAAAATTAAGTGTTGACACTGCATCAAAAATCTTTGACATTTCCTAAGATCTAGTTAACACCAGCACACACATCAGAATTTCGAGAAAATTGGGTGCTGAGCATCATTATACAGGGATCTTGAAAAACACTCACCTTCAAATGACTACATTCTACGTTACACAGAGAACACAAATGTGGAAATATTCTTGGAGATGCTGCATAATAATCATTCATCATAGAAGGAGTTGGAAGTCTTTTCATCTTCTGGGCATCAGCATGTGAAAACTTTGGTAACCAAGACGCTTTCACAATCCCAAATGGAGACTGAATGGGAAGATCAGCCTCCGACTGGTAACTCTTCTTACTTCCTCTTGAGCCAACATGTACATTAGATGAACTCATCACAGGTTTATGTGGAATCCGCTCTCGCTGGTTCACAGCTGAAATTAATTCAGATGAGAAAGGCTGCTGGTTCACAGAAGGAGGAATCAGAGACTGACTCATTGTCTGGCTAACTGTTTGGCTAATGGATTGACTGATGGATTTTACAGGTTCAAGTACTGACTGTCCTCCTGAAATGTGTAAGCCTGACATCTTGGTTCCACTCTCAACTGGGAAAAAAGACTGATTACTGGAGGACTCACCAGGGAAGTCCATCTGGCGAAACACATCTTCAACAGGAAACATAGAATTACATATTACATTTGGAGTGGGAACAGATGCAGAAAGGTTCTGCTGTGATTGAAATTCATTCTTGACCTCATCAGTTGGAATTTCAGGATCATAAATACGCACTTCAAGTGGATCTTCCGTGTAGCCATATTTGCTTGCATGCCCATAATCAATCACATTACTTGAAACTGTTTCACTACCAAGTGTTTCTTTATTTCTACTTTGAGAGGGTAAATTAGGTAATCGGCGCCCCATTTTTCGCATTCTTATATCCCTCAAAATTAATGGCATATTTTCAGGAGTTAGCTGTTCATCAGGATAACGACTAAGTTCTTCTAGATCTTCATTAGATAATCCAAAACTTGCTAAGATACTTGAGGCACTCTCTTTTGTATAACGGCTCTGTACCTTGGGACTCTGCTCTGTAACCTGTGTTACAGAACTCTGTTTCACTCCTACAGATGCAGATATATGAGGCTCATCATCCCACCGGCTACCATGAGGCTTCCCCTTCTTTTGCTGTGCTTCATGAAAATCCAATTTTTCTTTGGTCAATCTTGGATCAGTTCGGTGCTGAGTTACCTGAACATTCATTCTCTGTGGTCCCATGTTCTGATAAGATTCGTGAGTAACAAATCTGTGTGGAATTCCACGGGCTCTCCCTGCTGGGTAAAATCTTGGAAGACCCATAGATCCAGGCCTCATAAATGGTCCTGGAGGCCTCATCCCAGAAGGGTTGGGTGCTCGTGGCCTTGGAAGTGGAAAGTTTCCTCGAGGATTAAACCTGGGTCTCGACATGGCTATTTTCAAGAAAGCCTGATTTAATAAAGTGTAAGGTGGTACTGAACCATGTGAGGCAACGGCATTCAGCTGCTGAAGAGCCAACTGAGTCTTAATCTGAGCAAAGTGCAAAGGAGATGGGCCCAAAAGAAGTGGATTTGCAATGCCCAGGTTCAAGGAATTCACAAGTGGTGCGAAATTTTCCAAGAATAACACAAAGCTGAAAGTTAAAACACAAATATTAGATCATTTTAACTCAAAACTACTTCATGAAGTGGGTTCTACAGCCAGTGTAAAACATTCTGAAATAAAGCCATAAAATTGCTCTGCATTTCAAATAGAGTAGGGGCTCACGAAGATCATAAACTTCCCCCAGAACTTTCTCTTCTTTCCTTTCCTGAATCCAGAAAATACACCCCAAACCTTAAGCCAGAGTTCATGTATATTGTGTTGTAGCGGATGCTGTCCTAGGTGCTGAGCAGTAATTACAACTTCTTTTAAATAATCTTGAAAAACGAGGATTTCACGCTTTAATACTGGAAAAAAATGTGAGTGCATTAAGATACTTTACAATGCACACACTTGGTTAAGTATGTTACCAGACATAAAAACGATGAAAATAATAACTGTAACAAAGTTTTATAACACTCATTTCTATAAAACACAGTCTTCTTTGGAATCAGCATTCACATCTAATAAATGCCATATGACAAACTACATTAACGTTCCTGTTTTTAAGTAGATGTTTCCTGCAAGATAAAAATTTATTGCCAAGTAACTTCATTAGTCTGACAAACAGAACAGCATAAAACTGATAGTAACATATAGCATGATATGCTAACAAAGCCAGTGTTTTGAATTCTCACCACAGAAAACCTAATGGCATAATTGGAAACAACTATTAACAGAGTACTTCATCTTCTAAGTATTTTACACATACTGCATCAGTTCTCACAACTCTGAAACAGTTTTATAAGACACTGAGACAAGAAGAGGTATCAGGATTTACATTTAAAGTAATTTGGCTCCATAACCCATGCTGTTAATCATTAGCAGATGCAAGAAAATCTTGCACTTCCCATTGTATTTGTTAAAGCTGATGCTGAATGGCCCAGAGAGCACTATTACCCACTCCAAATCACACTTCTCAGCTAAACAGTCCTTTAGCTATCATCCAGGCCAAGTTTAGCAGGAACACAACCTACTTTTCCTCTTCTAGTTTAAAACACGAACAATATACTCTAACTACACTAGACCGCTAAGGCCCAAAATAGGTCTTCCAACAGTTTTGACCTCACATCTTGCACAATCCTGTTTCTGAGCTTATAATATACATGGTCTTCGACAGTCTAGCATCAGTTGAAGGTTACGTTCATTGTTAAGTTTTATGCCTTGAAAATCTAAACCATGTACCTACTCAAAAAACCCTCAAATATTTGTTAAATTTGACCAACTACATCCAAAGTCCTCATCATTACCAAACAAAATTTCACACTAAGATGAAACACAAAAACACAGTAAAAATGTATAGGCTTCAATGACTTCAAACAGCAGAAATAAACTTACTGATACTCAAAACCTCTGCAAAAAAGGTTCATTTATAGAAAACTTCGGTTTTTTAATATTCATAAATCATATGGAACATGCCCAAATTCTACATAATACCATTATTTCCAATAATATTTATTCACCCAAATCCTTAAAAAAAAAAATCACTACTTACAGACAGATTTTTATCTAGTTATTCAAATTCTTTCTGCATTTCTCCCATTGGATGAAAATGCCTCAGAATTTCAAAAACATAAGCTCTTTCAGACAGTTCCTCTCCAAAACAAAACAAGAACAGATTTCACTCATGTAATTATTATGTATAACTGTGAATAACTATCAGACTGTAAATAACTATCAGTAGTGAATGTCTGCATTTTAAGTTCTGGAAAGGCAAAAATTACCTATGCTTTTCCTAATGTCTATCTAGCACTGCCTTACATGATACAAGTATGAGTTACAGAATGAGAAGCCCTTCACAAGCTATTCTGCAGAATGCGCCTGTCCTGTAATATTGGCTTTCTTTTTTGATATTTTATTTTTATTTAAAAGGCAGAATTTGAGAAAGACACAGAGAGGGAGAAACTTCCACTGGCTCCCCAAATGGCTGCATTACAGTGCTGGGGCTGGTCTGAAGCCAGGAACCTCCTCTGGGCCTCCCATGTGAGTACAAGGGTCTGAGGACCTGGGCCCTCCTCCACTATCTTTCCAGGCAACCAGGGAGCTGGACAGGAAATAGAGTCTCCTAGATTGAGTCAGTGCCCATAGAGGAAGCTGGCATAATAGGCAGAAGCCTAGCCTGTTATACCATGGAATAGGCTCCAAGGCTAGCTTTCTACAGCAAAGTATCCTGGTCATCAAAGTTTGAAAAACACTGTTCTTGAGCCTAGAACTATGGCTCAATGTCTAAATCCTTGTAAGCACTGGGACCCCAGTACCACACCTGATTTCAACTTTCTGGGAGATAGCAGGTAACAGCTCAAGTATTTGGGTTCCTGACACTCATGCAGGAAGATGTGCATCGAGTTCCCACCTTAGAGCATTTGAAAAGCGAACCAGCGGATGAAAGTTGTGTCTGTCAGCCTGCCTTTCAAATCGAATACATTAATCATATTTCCAAATACCACAACCCACTGAAATGAAAAAGAAAACTAATCCAATTAATTTACAAAACCACTATTCAATTTATATACCTTTAGCTTTTGTGAAACAAAAGAGAAGAGGGAACAACAAATTTCAACTCTTCTTTAAGGTGGGATGAATGAACCAATTCTGGAACTAGATTAGACATCACTGTAAGATTCAACAAGTCAATGCCTTGAAGGCATCGGGAACTGGGACCCTCACTGTGAGAGACAACACACCAAGTAGGAGAAAGTACAAACGTAACAGTAACAAAGACTGATAAATCCAGGAGTAAAGTTAGACTAATGATCCAACAGGGAAGAGCGAAGACTCTTACGGTGTTCAGTTTTTACTTGCAAATGTGAGGAATAGCTGCAGTTAGAAAATTACTATTTTGGAACAATCACAGTAAAAATCTCTCAAAGATCATGAATGGATGTGAAGTCCACAAGGAAATTCTGGTGGCTCAAACATTTGCATGACCTTAAAATGTCTCTACACAGCTCCCACTTTACAGTGCATGACCAGACAATGCTAACCTTCATAAGGCAGATGGACATAATGCAACTCTGGGCATCTATCATCATCTATGTAACCTTTCTTTTCAGGAATTAATATTCTGAATCTATTTCAGAGAAAACAACAAGAAGTGAGAAAAATGAGAAACATCCTATTAAAAATAGCAAAATACATTGTAATCTTCAAAAATATCAACTTCACAAAAGGTAAGAGCAATCTACAGAAATGTTCCAGCCTAAATAAAACCAAAAAGACATGGCGGCTAAAGACAGTGCCCAATTCCAGAATGATCCTGTTGGGGGTGAGGGACAGTGCTACAATGACCATCATTCAGTCAACAACAAAACTGAAGGAAAAAAAAAGAAGAATCTGATTTATGGGACCAGCGCAGTGGTACAGCATGCTAATCCCACACACGAGGCACTCTGAATCCTGGCAGCTCCATTTCTGGATCCAGCTCTCTGCTTACTGCCTGGGAAAGCTCAAGTCCTTCAGGCCCTATGTCCACACGGGATACCTAGAATAAGCTCCTGATTCCTGGCTTAGGATCAACTCAGTACTGGCTATCACAGCCATTGGGGGAGTGAACCAGTGGATAGAAAAATCTCTCACTCTTTCAAATAAAGTACAAAAAATAGACTGAACAGCTTTACAGGAACTGGTGCTGATTTAGCAGGGAAAACTGCCACTGGCATGCCATTTGCCACTGGTTTGTGTCTCAGCTGCTCTGCTTACCAGCTAACACATATAAACAAGGGTTGGAGGATGGCCCAAGTCCTTAGGCCCTTGTACGCAAAGAGAAGATCTGAAAGAAGCTCCAGGCTCCTGTCTGGTCCAGCTCTGGCTATTGCAGCCATTTAGAGTCAACCAGTGAATGGAAGGTCTGTCTCTCCCATTTTCTGTCTTAACCCTGCCTTTCAAATAAATAAACCTTAAAAAAGAAAAGAATTTTATCAATGTAAAACTTACTGAAGTTGGTCACTATTCAGTGACTATAAATAAAACTATTCCATTTTTAAGAAACATACATTATTCATTGATAAAGAACTGTAATACATGCAACTTACAAGTACTATAAAATAGTTTGGGAAAGTTCTTATTTCAGGGGTGAGGGGAGAAGGAATTACCCTGGCCCCCAGCATTTACATTCATTAAATATTTGTTAGTAGCCCAACATTTTATGCCCATAGAACTTCTTAACCATAAATAGATCAGGCAAGTTAATCTGCCACCTGCAATGCTGACATCACAAATAGAAGCAGGTTCAAATCCTGACTGCTGCACTTCACATCCAGCTCCCTAACGTGCCTGGGGAAGCAACAGAAGATGGCCCAAGTACCTGGAATCTGCTACCAACAAGACACCCCCAAATGAAATTCCTGACTCCAGTCTGGCCCAGCCTTCGTTGCTGCAAAGATTTGGGGAGCAAACTATCAGATGAAAATCTGTCTCTCACACTCTGTAACTGTCTTCCAAATAAATGCATTTAAAAAAGAAGGAAAAAAAGACTATGCTGTCTAGCCTCTGCAATATAATAAAGAGCATCAACCCCAAACACATTTCTGGATTAGGCCCTTCTGATTCTAGCTCAAATTTCCTCCCTATTGACTATTAGTCAGCTGATTATGCAATTCATAATAATCTGATCTTTGGGGACATTTTCCACCTATCTGAAAATACCCACCCTGTTAGGAGGGGTGCCAGTGAATGACTTCATGCAAAACTTGGTTACTCCCATAAACAAATTTAACAGTATTAATTCAGTTTTATAGAAGCAGTATATCAGGGTTTCTGGAACTTCAGTCTTTAAAAATTTTTTTTTAATTTTTATTTGAAAATCAGAGAAACAGAGAAGAGTAAGTTATTCCACCTGCTGGTTCACTCCTCAAATGGCTCCCACTAGCAAGAGGTGGGCTGGTCCAAAGCTTCAAGCCAGGAACTTCTTCCCATATGGTGCAAGAGTCCAAGCCCCTGGGAGCATCTGGAATAAGAACCAGGACCCACATGGGACAGAGGTGCCACAGGCAGTTAGTTCAGAGCATAGGCCTCCTTCATTCACATTTTAATTCTGGTCTTCTTGTCAGATAATACTGCAAACTGATCAACCAAAATCCCAGTCCAACATGTGAAGATGAAATGAAGCACATTCATTCAACATTTTTGAGAAGTAGGCTTGGCTAGTGTTTAAGATAAGGCTTCTGATACCCATATCTCCATTTAGAGTGCCTGGATTCAAACTCTGCATCTGCTTCCAATTCTAGCTTCCTAATAAAGCACAGGAGATGGCTCAAGCAGACACAACACTGTCAGTCATATTGGTCAACTCAGCTTCAGCCGGCATAACCCCAGTAATTTGGGGGACTGCATCAGCAGAGAGAAAATATGTCTCTTTCAAATCAGTAAGAAATCAATGTTTTAAAACTGTCACGAGGATCAACTTAAATTCTATCTATTAACACACAACAGGTACTCAAAAATTATTAAACAAAATACTTTAAAAGGTACCTTTAAGTCTTGTTACTTAAAAACTCAGCTAATTCCTTGGGATCTGTACAATGGCTCACCTGGCTATTCCCTTGCAAGCACCAGCATCCCATATGGGTGCCGATTTGTTTTCTGGCTGTTCCACTTCCCATTAGCTCCCTGCTTATGGCTGGGATGGATAGTGAAGGGTGGCCCAAAGCCTTGGGACCCTGTACCCATGTAGGGTACCCAGAAAGCTCCTGGCTTCAGATCAAATCAGCTGACTGTTGTGCCCATTTGGGGAGTCAATCAGCAGATCAAAGATCATTCTGTTTCTCCTTTTCTAAGTCTGCCTTTCCAATAAAAGTAAATAAATCTTAAAAAAAAAAAAAAGGACTTGGCTGATTCCTGAAGATAACATCAGAAAAAAAATTACCCACTCAGATTCATCTTTCTTCAGTATCCCCTAAATTGAGGTCTAGCGATTAACAGAATTTTTTAATTAAATATTAAACCTGAGGAAATTTTAAAAGTCATCAAAATCCATGAAGTCAGATGCTGATAAAGCAAAGTACTACAAATATATAAAAAGCAAAGTTTCCTTCAACAAATACAATGTGGGGAACTTACAAATTGACTTAGGAGCTGTATCAGCTGATTTCTAACTATATACCTTACACAGCTTGACTCTAACACATTGTATGGGATTTTTTTTCCTGTAGGGTGTATGACACACAACAGATAAATCTAACTACCTGAATATCTGATACTGAAGATTATCAACAATTTTTTTCTAAAGATTTTATTTTTATTCGAACGGCCACAGCAGCCAGAGTTGAGCTGATCCGAAGCCAGAAGCTTCTTCAAGGTCTCCCACATGGGTGCAGGGTCCCAAGGCTTGGGGCCATCCTCGACTGCTTTCCCAGGCCACAGGCAGGGAGCTGGATGGGAAGTGGAGCAGCCAGGACACAAACCAGCCCCCATATGGGATCCCAGTGTGTGCAAGGTGAGGATTCAGCCACCAAGTCATCATGTTGGACCTATAAACAATTTTAAGATTTACTTATTTATTGAAAAGTCATACATACAGAGAGGAGGAGAAACAGATAGGAAGATCTTCCATCCGATGATTCACTCCCCAAGCAGCTGCAACAGCCATAGCTGAGACAATCTGAAGCCAGGAGCCTCTTCTGGGTCTCCCATGCGTGTGCAGGGTCCCAGGCTTTGGCCCATCCTCTACTGCTTTCCCAGGCCACAAGCAGGGAGCTGGATGGGAAGTGGAGCCGCCAGGATTAGAACCAGTGCTCATATGGGATCCCAGCACGTTTACGGCGAAGACTTTAACAGCTTTGTTATCACGCCGGGCCATATAAACAATTCTTAAGATGCATGTGCATCTGGCCTAGCAGTTAACATAACCACATGCCATAGTAAGTGCTTAGGTCCTGACCCCAGCTTCTTAATGTAGACCCTGCCTGTGGCCTGGAAAAGCAGCGGGAGATAGCCCAACTCCTTCTGACTCTGCACCCCATGAGACCTGAAGGAAGCTCCTGGCTCCCAGGTTTGGCTTGTCTGCGCTTGGCTCAGTTCTGGCTGTTGAGACCACTTGAGGAGTGAATCAGTGGGTGAAACCGCTCTCTTCTCTATGTAAAATATGCACCTCAAATAAAACCAAATATTTTTTAAAGATTTTAACTACCGGGCCCAGCGCCATGGCCTAGCGGCTAAAGGCCCCACCTTGAACGTGCCGGGATCCCATATGGGCGCTGGTTCTAATCCCAGCTGCTCCACTTCCCACCCAGCTCCCTGCTTGTGGCCTGGGAAAGCAGTTGAGGACGGCCCAAAGCTTTGGGACCCTGCACCCGCGTGGGAGACCTGGAAGAGGTTCCTGGTTCCCGGCATCGGATCGGCGCGTACCGGCCCGTTGTGGCTCACTTGGGGAGTGAATCATCAGACGGAAGATCTTGCTCTCTGTCTCTCCTCCTCTCTGTATATCTGACTTTGTAATAAAAAATAATAAATAAATCTTTAAAAAAAAATTTTAACTACTTTTGGTGAAACGTAATGTATTTACTTAAAAACAAGGTGGGAGATAGATATTAACTATCAGCTGTTAATTACTGAAGCTGAGTGTCAGGCACAGGAACAAATCACTACATAAGTCTACTTTTGTATGTTTAACATTTTCTATAACAGAAAACTTATAAAAACACTTCAGGGCCCAGTGCAGTAGCCTACTAGTTAAAAGTCTGCCTTGCATATGCCAGGATCCAGTGTGGGCGCCGGTTCTAATTCTGGTAGCCTCACTTCCCAACCAGCTCCCTGCTTGTGGCCTGGAAAAGTAGCTGAGGATAACCCAAAGCCTTAGGACCCTGCATCCCAGCAGGAGACCCGGAATAAGCTCCTGGCTTTGGATTGGCTCAGCTCTGGCCACTGTGACCACTTCAGGAGTGAATCAACAGATGGATGATCTTTATCTCTGTCTCTCCTCCTCAATGTATAAATCGTAAAAAAAAAAAAAAAAAAAGTTCAACAAAAGTAGCTGGTGCTGTGGCTCAATTGGCTAATCCTCCCCCTGCAAGCGTCGGGATCCCATAAGGGCATCAGTTCATGTCCTGGCTGCACCACTCCATATTCTGCTCGCTGCCTGTGGCCTGGGAGAGCAGTAGAGGATTGCCCAAACTCTACTTTCATTTCATCCACAAATTTCAGAATAAGCAAAATCTAAACAGTGAAAGAGTTAAACAGATATATTGGGGCCAGTATGTGGAATACCAGGTAAACTGCTGCCTGTGACACTGGCATCGCATACGGGTGCCAATTGGTGTTGACTATTCCAGTTTTGATCCAGCTCACACCTAATGGCCTGGGAAAGCAAAAAATGGCCCAAGTACTTGTGTCCTTGCCACCCACAGAAGAGTCCAGATGAAGCTCTTAACTTATGCTTGGTACAGCCCCAGCTGTTGCAGACCTCTAGTTACAGCTCTCTGTAACTCTATTTTCTGGTTTTCAAACTCAGATGGTTGACTGGCATTAGCCACAAACATAATTATTTTCAATTTGGATGCTTTCTAAACCACCAAATCTCTACATCTACTGGCTTCTGTTATTGGTTATTCTACTGAAAGTACTGTTTCTTAGAACGTAGAGCATTTCATTAGGAATTCAGACAGGACCCTGGCGGGGTGGCTCAATTAGCTAATCATCACCCCATTATCCTCCCTCTGTAAATGCTGGGATCCCATATGGGTGCTGGTTCTAATCTCAGCAGCCCCGCTTCCCATCCAGCTCCCTGCTTGTGGCCTGGGAAAGCAGTAGAGGATGGGCCAAAGCCTTGGAACTCTGCCCCTGTGTGGGAGACCCGGAAAGAAGCTCTTGGCTCAAGACCGGCTCAGCTATGGCTGTTGTGGCCACTTGGGGAGTTTATCAGAGGAAAGACCTTTGTCTTTCCTTCTCTGTAAATCTGCCTTTCCAATAAAAATAAATGAACTTTAAAAACAAGATAAAAATGTATAAAAAGAGAATTTGGACATATTTACTCAATCCTTAATTAGTGTATGTTAAGTGCTGATGAAAAAAAATGAACCTGTCAGGATCATTTACTCAGCATCTAAGTATTTAAAAAACCAGACAAGTAGAACTGATACAACTTTCAACAATTGTGTAAATAAAATGGTACAATGTATTCTGCGAAGAACTGCGAGAAAGAGGGAATGCATTACATTTACAAAAGCACAGACTGTTTTAATAAATTAGATAATCTTAAGCATATCAACAGGTTGTAATTTCTATCAAAAGATGCTACCTCAGCATTTTAAAGTTTCAAGTAAAACAGCTAACATACTGAAAACTCAGCAGCACATGCCACGGGTTGGGATTCAGTGGACTGTCTCACTTTAAAGCCCCCCCAAAAATCCCAAACAGGAACTAGTATCATCACCATTCCACAGAAAAACAAAAAAATTCAGAGACTGAAAGAACCTACTACAATCGGGGCCTGGCGGCGTGGCCTAGCAGTTACAGCTAAAGTCCTCGCCTTGAACACCCCGGGATCCCATATGGGCGCCGGTTCTAATCTCAGCAGCTCCACTTCCCATCCAGCTCCCTGCTTGTGGCCTGGGAAAGCAGTCGCGGACTGCCCAATGCATTGGGACCCTGCACCTGCGTGGGAGACTTGGAAGGGGTTCCTGGTTCCCGGCATCGGGACCGTTGTGGCTCACTTGGGGAGTGAATCATCGGATGGAAGATCTTCCTGTCTCTCCTCCTCTCTCTGTGTATCTGACTTTGTAATAAAAATAAAATCTTAAAAAAAAAGAACCTACTACAATCTCACAAACACACTGAGAAACAGCGATTTGAACAGACTCTCTGAATTCCAAAACTACTCTTTCCACAAAAATATTTGTATGATTTTCTGCCACTATATAAAAGTAAAGTTTAGATAAATCACCTTCTTAAGAGCACTCAAGTGAAAAATTCTAAGCTTGCCATAAAGTACAGAGTGATGATTGGCTTTTTAAAAACTAGCTTCTGTTGTACATACCCTCCTTAATTGAATGCAAATATTTACAAGTATCACCCATACACAAAGCCATAGATACTAAAAGTTAATAAAAACCAATCTAATTTTCTGATTTCTTCCAATTGTCTTACATCTACCCTAGGTTGGTTTTAATACAAATTACACATTTTGATGTATTAATACGTTGAATAACACAAATTAAAGTACCCACAACAAAACAAGTGAATGCAAAATAAAGTATATATGAAATGCCATTAATTTAAAAACACAGACACACACAAGCCAGTGAGTTTAAAATGGCTAACATAGTCACAAAATCGAAAGCATTTGTAGGTGATGTCATTTATGCATTTATTTTTCTGTGTAAACTTCTTTAAAAATTCATCTCTTTTGGCAAATTTTTCCGGGTTACCATTTTTAATTCCAAATTTGCATCAGCAAACATAATGTCCTTGAAAAAACTAGCTAACCCTGCACAAGAAAAAAAAGCTTGAGGTTTTCTGTTTGAGTTTTTTTGTTTGTACACAATTCCAAAGCTGGTTAGAAAATAAATTACATCAACGTTGACAAGCAGCTGGTGACAAGTTTGACTTTGGAACTCCTTCCCTGTCCCATGTCCCGAAACGACGCCTGAGAGCGAAATTCAAGATTTTTAAAGGGGGGGGGGGGGGGCGGGGAAGCAAAGCATCCCTCCCCTGTCCAGTCCAATTCAAGCAGTTCCAACACCACGGGTGTCCCTGGTTTGCAATTACCTCAAATAACAAAAGATCTGTCGCAAACGTCGTCGACCTCTCCGGGACGCGGGGCCGCACTCCCCCCACCCGCGCGGCCCGAACTCGCAAGGACACAAAAGCCGAGACTCCGAGGACCGCAACACACGGGGGGGGGGTGGGAACACCTGGGCTGCCCCCGCGTCCACGCCGGGCAGCCGCTGACCACCCCGACCCGCACGGAGCCCCTCCTCCCCAAGGCCAGCCCCGAACCCCAACCCGCTCTTCTTCGCACGGTTCGTGCAGTAACACTTTCGGCTCCGACTCCTTCGCTCTCCGTGCCCGTCAGCCACGGCGCCTCCTCCCTCCACAGGCCTGTCAGGGCCCGCGCGGCCGTCGCAGGCCTCGCGCAGCTGGGGAGGGGGCCTCCCGGCCTCGCACCACAGAGCTCTCTTCGCTCCTCGGTCCCGACGTCCGGCGGCTCTTCCCGAAGCAAGGGGCCCGCGCCGGGGCCCGGCCCAGCCCGCCCGCTCGCCCGCCCGCTCGGGGGCCGCAGCACCGCGGACGCGGGGGCCGCCCCGTTCGCCCGCCCCGTCCCGGGGGTCCCTCCGGCCTCCTCCCGCCCCCGCCGCCTGCCCGCCGCCATTTTGTGCGCAGTCGCTGCGACACAGATACAATAGTCGGCCCGGAGCTCCAAGAACGACCCCGGATCCCCACGCCACGACCCTCGCCTGCCAGCCCCCCGCCCCCGTCCCCCTCCAGGCAGCGGTCCTACCTATGCCTACCGACTACCAGCCGGATCCCATTCGCGCCTCAGTTTAGCCCTCAGCCTCCAGCGTCGCCGCCGAACAAGCTACCGCCTCCACAGACCCACACGCATGCGCCTCGCCAACCTCTGCGTGCCCCCAGGGCGCCGGCGCCTGCGTACGGCCGAGGCTCGGGAATGCGGCCGGCTCCCGGCAGGGGGCGCCCGCTCGTCGCGGCGTCGGAGACGCCCACCGCTACCTCGAGCCCTGGCTCGAACTGCCTGCCCACACAAATTGAAACCTTCAACACCTGCGCTGTCTCACCCGCTCCGTGAAGTTGGCCCTGCTCACAGCTGCCATCAGTGATAGCTTGAAAATAAGAAAGCCTCACCTGGCACCTGATAGCCGATTGCTATGTAAGATTTGAAGAGCTGGCCATCCCGTATCCTTGCACCTTCTGTCGATCCTGTAGGAATAATGTGTGATGTATATCCCACCCACTCAAAATACCAGAACACTAGAATTCGACTAAGTCAAAAGCTTAAGCCTTTGAAAACCCTTTTGTCTTTTCACAGCTAAAAACACCCGTGTGGTAGACACTTTAATCATTTTACCCGTGAAAAACCTTAGCATGAGAGAAGTGAAAAATTGTTTTCTTCAAGGCTTTAATGTCCTCAAGGGAGCCCTATTACATCAACAGAAAAACTTCTTCGTCAGACAGATTCTGGGAAGAACAACTCACAAATTCTACCTTAGGGATAGCACACTGTTAGAGTGTGGGTAAAATGTTATTGTTGGGCAGTGTGAGATTCCTTTGTACTGAACAACTGCTACTTTGCTAGGCCAGGAGGTGCCTGGACTTTGGGAGGATAAATCTGTTCTTTGCTGCTTTGCAACTTTGTGAAGGCAAGGGCACAATTCTTCTCCGGTCCCAGGAACAGGAGAAAGATAAGGGTGTGAGAATGGGATGAGCCATACAGATAATAGGTATGGGAACAGAACAGGCTCCCTGTGCCTGAAGGCCATATGTCTAAGGTTGCTACTTTTGGTGTATTTCCCAGCCCAAAAGGGCCTATATAAGCTTCTGTCTTGGGCTTGGCTGGCCTGCGTGCCCCAAGTGCGGTCTGACCCCAGTATGCTGGCGCAATAAACTCTGTTTGCTGTTTGCATTACCGGTAAGACTGTTTGTCTTTCTCTGGGGGTTGACTAGCTTGCACCCTGACGTCCAGCGGCTTTGGCCTGGACTCTAACAACACAAACCACCATCCACCCTGTCTCCCACGCCAGTTTTTACCCAGCACCCATCATGCCAAGCACAGGAACGCCTGAGAAAAGTCCTTTCAAGAGAAACTGATTTTCTGACCCGGCCAGGAGGTTCAATGGTTACAATCCTTGCCTTGCTTGCACTGGGATCCCATATGGGCACCAGTTAGAGTCCCCGCTGCTGCATTTCCCATCCAGCTCTCTGCTTGTGGCCTCGGAAAGCAGTAGTGGATGGCCCAAAGCCTTGGAACCCTGCACCTGTGTGGGAGACCTGGAAGAAGCTCCTGGCTCCTGGCTGCTGCCTTTGGATTGGCGCAGCTCCAAAAGAATAAAAAGGAATAGGAAGTTTTTCTTTTCCAAAAAAAAAAAAAGTATGTGTTAACCTGTCATTTCTTTATTTAGTGGCAATCCTTCAAGTAAATCTTAGAGATGCTCTTTTTTAAAAAAAAAATATTTTTTTTCACTTGTTTGAAAGAGACAGAGAGTGAGCAAGAGAGATATTTCCTATCTAGTATATGGAACTGTTGAGTCTCTTATTAGCCCAGGATGTACCTTCACTTAAAACAACTCCTTTTCATGTTCTTTGTTTTTATTTCTAGTGAGCTGACTTTTTCTTACCAAGAGGCAGTCCTTAAGCAACGAAAAAGTAAACCCTTGGTCAAATGGTGCATTTGGCTACTCCCTATACACACATCTTGCTTGAGTGTTGAGTATTATTGCCGAACAACACCCCACACTGGTTGGAGGTATTTTTGTAAAACCCCCAACCTGAGGTCAACACCCAACGCCCAGAAAGTCAATCAATCACATCGGGGTGGTGGAAGAGATTAGGGATTTATTACAAAGCACAGAGCAAGGAGCCAGGTATCTATATTGCCTAATTCCATGGCTCCCAAGGATTTAGGGATGAAGGTTCTTATACACTGGAATAGGGACTGAAAGGTGCATGAATGCAAGGTTCCTGGATGCCAGTGAAGCTCATGATGTTTCCTTTGATTGATCAGTGATTCCTGGATCTTTAGGGACTTGAGGATAGTAAGGTGGGTTCCGGCCTACCTCGGGATTACAGGAATGTAGTTACCTTTTCTCCAGGAATTCCCCACAGATGCAGCCCTCCAGACAATACTGGCCATTAAGGCTCTTATATATTGAGGAAGCAAATGACTCCTTGAGTGCATGATTACAAGTTCATAAAGTCAAGGCTGGGCAGAGCTACAACACCCATTGGCCTGAATGAGAGCTGGTTTAGGGAGAGAGCCAGGCTGGGTTAAGCGACCATATTCACTGGTACATGCAAGAGCCAGAGTAGGCACAGGCTGGTCGGGCTTTGCTGCAGTATCAGGTGGCAAATGCCAGGACTGGGGATAGATAATATTAGGCTGGACCCACAGTACCACCTGGAAAGTGCAAGATTCAGGGCTGGGATGGGCCTCATAGGGAAACTGTGGGCTCCCCTCTGATGGGCTGCAGCTCTTACCAGTGAGCATGAGAACTAGGGTTTTAGGTAGACCTGGCTGGACAGGCAGTGGTAGCATAAGTATGGCTGGATTGTGGGATCAGTCAGGCTGAGCTAGGCTACAGCGCCACTGATATGTACAAAAGCCAAAAGGGATATGGGACAGACTGTACCAGTCTGCTGCACATACCAACATGCACAAGAACCAGGGCTGGAGGTGGCCCGGATGGGAATTACTCAGGGTCACTCCAACTGAGCTGCAGTTTCTGTTGGCATATGTGAGGGTTGAGTGTATGATGAGCAGGTTTAGGCTAGGTTGCAGCATCCATTGGTTTGTGCAAGAGAAAAGGCTGGAGACAGAACTGACCCAACAAGTGCAACCACCAGTATGTGTGTAAGCTGATGTGGGTGACAGACTGAGCTGGACCCCATACTGGCTGACACACAGGAATCAGTTCTGGGGTCACCTCTGATGAGTTTTCTTTGGCGACCTCCCAACTGGACTGCTGAACTCAGAACTCCTAACCACAGGATATGTGGTCTGACCATGGAGTGCATGTGTCAGAATGGGGCCTCCTCAGCTGCTGAAGCCTGTTCAGTGGACGGCATGCCCAGATGGACATGGGGGAACATGACAGATCATTGAACTCCGCAGAGAACATCTAGTACCATGGATGGCAGATCAAACTGGATAACACTTCCAGCCAAGCTTTGACAGCAAATATCTGGTGGCCTTGTCAGCAAATGGACTTTGGAGGGATTTCCTCAGTCTTGGAGCAACAAAATCAACATCATCCCAGAACTATCAAAACCACCTAAGCAGTACCCTCGGAACATGCTCCACATCAGATAATCTAGGATGACATCAAGTGGCCATTCCCACATCCTGGTGGACTAACATGGTTAGACTGCTGGGAATAGGCCTCTTCTCATTCTTGCTCCTCTTCCCCCAGAAACAGAAAGAATTAAAAGGAAAATTGGAAGCAGCTGTCTCATCCACTTTCCCCCATTTCTGGACCTGTCCCACCCTTGTCAGTCATTGGCATGAATCCTACTCGACTATGTAAACATCATCAAAAATGAAATAAATCTATTATAATAAATAAATACAAAATTCTGTGAGAAAAAAGTTTGTATGGTCAGCTGGATCACACCTTTAAGTCAGTAAATTCCTTTTAATAAAGGACAGGGGCAAGGACACCTGAGGTTGGGAGAAAGGGCCTGGATCTGGGCCATGCTGTTGAGTTGCAGGAGTTCAGTGTCTTTGCCATTATAAATCTGTTCCCTCATGACATCTGAGTTTTTGCTTGTTTGTTTTGGAAGCCTCAGCGCACCCTCTAGAAGTATATACACCCAGAAATTCTATGAAATTATCCTAAGCCATCTCAATTTTTCTTTATAACATCATAATTTTATTTTCTTACATTCTGATATTTAATCAGCCTAACATCTCATATGTGCATGGTATAAGGTAAGGATCTATCTTTCATTTCTCTCCAGTGAGCACAGCCAATCATAACGGCTCCAGATATTAAGTAAGCCATCCTTTTCTCCTTAATTGCAATATGTTTTATCTTTTCCAAAAGGCAAACAATAAAAACCACTTGATTCCCTTTTACACAAATGGCCTTATAAACCCAGAAGTCTGGCTTAATGATTTATTTGTCCACTCATGCATCAGTGGCATTTGATCTTTTGGTAACTAATCCAATAAATAACTATTATTCATCTTTGTAGTTTCTCCTAGCTGGAGAGAAACTGCCCCTTCCCTGGACTGGCAAATGCAAGAGAGCAGGTGGCCAGTAGGAGCACCCCTTCCATCTGCAAACTAAGGAATCCAACCTCCTCTACCACACACCCCAGGAGGCCACCTCTATAGTTTAGAAGTTATTAAAATTACTCAAAGGAACTAGCTCAGCTATTTGTCTTTCCCAAGCTTGCTTTTCACATGGAAACACCGAAAGAAGTCTTGGCTCCTGTAGTGTGCTCACCTGACTGACCATCACAGGTGAGAACAGGAAGCAAGCCTCTCCTGGAGGGCCCACTCTGCCCCTGAGGCCATAACAGAGGCTGCCATTAGAGGGAAGGCAATGATCAGAGATTGATAAAAAGGTAGAGTTTGAGCAGAAACCTGAATGAATGCACACTAGACATCTAGGAGGAGCAAGATTCTGTTTAGAGTAAACATAAAATCTTTTAAAATCTGCAAGCTGAATGCTACCATGGAATACTTGAGAAACATCAAGAAAGCCACAGAGGCAGCAGTCACATGGAGAGGGGAGGGGCAAGTTGGGGCCATCAAGAAGCTATATTAACTTTTCAAGGGCCGCGATGACAAAATGCCAAGGGCAAGTGGCTGATGCAACAGAATTTCATTTGGTTGGTTCTGGAGGCTTCAAGTCCAACATGAAAATGTCAGCAGGTTTGGTTTCTCCTGAGGCCTCTCCCTGACTTGCATTGGCCACCTCCTCACCATGTTCTCACATGATGCTTCCCCTGCGCACAAGGAATCCGACATCCCTGCCTCTTCTTACCAGGACACCATTCATTCGTGAATTAGGCGACCTTCGCCATGAACTCATTTAACTTTCAACAACAACTCTTTAAGAGTCTCCAAATACAGCCACATTCTAAGGTTCCCTGGGAAGTAGGCCTTCAATATATGAATTTGTTGGGGTCTGCTATTCAGTCTATAGCCTAGGCTGTTTTGAGAGTTTTCAATTTTACTGTGAATGACAAAGGTAGGTTTGGAGTAAAGAGGTAGCATAACATTGACTAACATTGCACTGGATACTTTGTCATTATTCTAAACACTAGAAGATACAACTATAAACAAAATGCAAGTATCTCCCTGCATTGAGTTTACATTTTAGTGGAAAGAAACAATTGAAAATAAATATGCAATGTGGTAATATAAAACAAGGAACATACACCAGGTGAGGGAAATGTGAGGCATGAACAGGGGAAAGCTTCAGCTAGAGTGTCCAGGGAAATTATCTAATGAGATAACAGCTAAGCAGAGATGAAAATACAGGGAAAGCCAGATATCTCTGAAGAAGAGCTCGCAAACCAGAGGAAACATCAAGTGGCAAGGTCCTGGGGCAGGGAGCATTTGAGGACTAACAGGAAGAAGGCTACCTTAGTTGAGGGAGAATGATGAAGAGGAAGGAAGTAGATGGAGAAGCAGCAAGGAATTATAACTTGCAAAGCCTTACATGGAATAAAACGTTGGATCTGGAATCATAAGACTTCTCCGTTGTTCAGTCCATGCTCTGATATTAACCTTACCAGATTTCAATTTCACATCAAAGTTGGGACAAGTAGAAACGAGATTAGTTACCACCTGGAGTCATTTCAATAACTCTTTATTCCCATGTATATTAGTCAATTCTGTAAATAACTGCAAGGAGCTTCTTAGGAAGGAAGAAGGTTTATTTCAGCTTACAGCCTAGAGCTTCACAGATAAGAGAGGGAGGCCTCATTGGTAAAGCAGCTGCTGAGGTCAGGGGATGGTGGAAGGATGATCACATGGACAATGGAGCGGAGACATTGCAGGTCATCTCTACCCTCTGTGAGGTTTCTCCAGATGCTATCATGAGTCCACTAAGGGGCTCCACACTCACTGCCTAATCCCATCTAGTCACTTCCCGAGGGTCCCACCTTAAAACACTATAATTGGGGCAAATCTCCACTGAAACCCACCAAGAACTAACCCATTAACTAATTTTTTAAATATTTATTTATTTTTATTAGAAAGGCGGATCAGATTTATTAACAGAATGAGAGACAGAAAGATCCTCCATTCACTGATTGACTCCACAATGATCTCAATGGCCAGAACTGAGCCAAGATGAAGCCAGGAACTTGTTCAGATCTCCCACATGGGTGCAGGGTCCCAAGACTTTGAGCCATCCTCTACGGCTTTCATAGGCCATAAGCAGAGAGCTAGATGGGGAGTAGAGCAGCTGGGACATGAATTGGCAGCCATTTGGGTTCCTGTCACTTGCAAGGTGAGGATTTAGCCATTGAGTCATCGCACTATTAATGTAACACTTTGGGATTTGAACAACTGCATGAGCTGGGGGAGTCAAACGTTCTCAATCCACAACACCATCTAAAAACATCAATACTCTAGATTTAAAAAAAAATAACTATTTTACCCTAGAAATCTTTTTAGCTAGCACCCCTCTATTCCACAATTTTCCACCCTCTCCTGTTACTCTATTTGTCCAGATTGGCCAGCACTGAGTGGCTCTTTCCAGAGCTCAGCCTCTGCCAGCTCAGCAGTCACAGCTTAATGCCTACAAGTGTCATAAAAAGAGGACAGTCATCACAACCTTTGTCCTGTGATCGGTTCCTGTAAATAGGTTTTGTATCAGTGACACAGAGAATCACATCACCATTGCAGATCCAATGAAAATGGCCTAATACATAGGATTTAGGGACAACTATGTCCTTCTCCCTTTTACAATTCAGATCTAAGTAGCATGTGTCATGGCAGTATTGAGTTAGAGAAGTATCAAGTTAGAGAAATTCCAAAAGTCACTTACTGTCTTTTTTTTTAAGATTTATTTATTTGATTACAAAGTCAGATATACAGACAGGAGGAGAGACAGAGAGGAAGATCTTCCGTCCGATGATTCACTCCCCAAGTGAGCCGCAACGGGCTGATGCGCGCCGATCTGATGCCGGGAACCTGGAACCTCTTCCGGGTCTCCCACGCGGGTGCAGGGTCCCAAAGCTTTGGGCCGTCCTCAACTGCTTTCCCAGGCCACAGGCAGGGAGCTGGATGGGAAGTGGAGCTGCTGGGATTAGAACCGGCGCCCATATGGGATCCCGGCACGTTCAAGGCGAGGACCTTAGCCACTAGGCCACGCCGCCGGGCCCAGTCATTTACTGTCTTACATGCATATCTAAGGCTACAACCTATAAGAAACAAAATCTGAGACTGTACATTGCAAAGGAAATAGATTTCACTGATACAGTCCAGCCCAGTCACTAAACAAATAAACAACAAAGCAACAACAAAGCAAAAGAAAAGGGGAGATTTAGTATCCAGAGCTGTTGCAATGTACTTCCTAAAATGCTTGGTTTTCAGCAACTAAATTTCCAGACATGCAAAGAAACAACAATGTGTGGCTTATACAGACAAAACAGATAGACAACTGAGCCTGCATATGAGGAGGCCAAGATGCTGGATGAAATGTTACAAAGAGATAAATAAGCAGCCAAATCACTGTAAAAAAAAAAAAAAAAAAAAAAAAAAGGAAAGAATAAAAGAGGGCCCAGTGAAATGGCTCAATTGGCTAATCCTCCACTTGCATATGTCTGGATTCCACATAGACCCCAGGGTAAAATGTCTAAAAGACAAAAAAAAAACTGTAAAACCAGCAACAAGAAAAGACTCATCAAGCACTAAATGTCTTAGAAACAACAAAAGCCAAAATACAGTGGAACAACATATTCAAAGTTGTGAAAGGAAAAAGAAATTTCAAACAAGAAAAAATATCCAATGTGTCTTTTAAAAATTTTAAGTGAAATAAGAGCCAGTGCCATGGTGTACCATGCTAAGTTTCCATCTGCAGTGCCAAAATACTCTCTGTCTTTGTCTCTCTCTCTCTTTCTCTCTCTCTCTTTCCTTCTCACATTCAGAGAGATAGATCAGAAATGGAGCAGCTAGTATTCCAAATAAGTGCCCCTATGGGAATCTGCCACAGTGGGTGCAGCTTAGCTTGCTGTATGATTTTGAAAGATGAGTCCAAGGACCAATATGGTGGTGCATCAGGTTAATCCACTATCCACAGTGTCAGCATCATATATGGATGGCAGTCTGTGTCCCAGCTGCTCCACTTCCAACACAACTCCCTACTTGTAGCCTGGGAAGACAGCAGACGATGGTGCAAGTCCTTGGGCCCCTGCACCCATGTGGGAGAACCAGCAGAAACTTCTGGCTTCAGACTGACCAAGCTCTGACCATTGTGGCCATTTGGGGAGTAAGCGAGCAGATGGAAGAAGCCTGTCTCTCCTTCTCTCTGTAAAACTCTGCCTTCCAAATTAAAAAATAAATGAATCTTTAAGAAAAAAAGATGAGTCCATACAGCAATAATTATAAACGTACACTTATAATTCTATAAGTACAAAGATGTAGTTTGTGACTATCACAACACACAAGAAAATGTAGCTGTGAGAAAGTAAGAATTTTTTTTATTATTGACACAAGCTGGGATGCAGTCCATTTTTGTCATGTGCTCAGGTTGAACATTTTTTTTTCAAATACTTATTTTTATTGGAAAGTCAAATTTACAAAGAGAAAGAGAGACAAAGAGAAATATCTTCCATCTGCTGGTTTACTCCCCAAGTGGCTGCAAAGGCTAGAGCTGAGACAAATGGAAGCCAGGGCCAGGAGCTTCCTCTGGGTCTCCACGTGGGTGCAGGGTCCCAAGGCTTTGGGCCATCCTCTACTGCTTTCCCAGGCCACAAGCAGGGAGCTGGAAGGTAATCAAGCAGCTGGGACACGAACCGGCACCAATATGATGCTCTACTTCCTGTGCAAGGCAGGCCCCAGATTAAATATATTTATACAGAAATATAATATCTTAAATGTTCTACGTTCTGAAACTTTTAGGCATTATCATGATGCCCAAGTGGAAAATTCTGCCTCTGATACCCTATGATAGGCCACAGTAAAAACCTAAGAAAACTAAAAATATCATATAAAATTATACTCAGGACTTTATATATAATGCATATATAACACACAATCTCAAAGATATCATGGTGTATAATCAGATAGTCCAAAAACTTTAAAAAATGTAAATCTTAGGACCAACACATTGGCTCAACTGGCAAATCCTCCATCTCCAAGTGACACCATCTCATACAGGTGCTGGTTAATGTCCCAGTTGCTCCACTTTCCATCCAGCTCCCTGCTTGTGGCCTGGAAAAGCAGTAGAGGATGGCCTAAGTCGTTGGAACCCTGTACCTGTGTGCGACTCTTGTTCTTGACTTCAGATCAGCTCAGCTCCAGCTGTTGTGGCCATTTGGGGAGTCAGCCAGCAGATGGAAGATCTTTCTGTCACTCCTCTCTGTAAATTTTCCTTTCCAATAAAAATAAACAAATCTTTAAGGAAAAAAAATAATTTCATCAGAGGTCAAACCAGTGGGGACCTATGATCTTCGGTATTCCACCTTCAAAACGTCAGCTAAAAACCTCTTTTCTTTACAAAATAGTCTACTTCAGGTATTTCATTACAATAATGAAAAATGAACTAGTACAACGCTGTCCTTATTTCTGGATATAGCTTTGACTTATTATCTACAGGCCTTTCATAGTATCCTAAGTGACTTCTTTCACATTTCTTTTTTTTTTTTTTTTTTTTTTTAAAGATTTTTATTATTATTGGAAAGCCGGATATACAGAGAGGAGGAGAGACAGAGAGGAAGATCTTCCATCCGATGTTTCCGTACCGCAACGGGCCGGTACGCGCCAATCCGATGCCGGGACCAGGAACCTCTTCCGGGTCCCCCACGCGGGTGCAGTGTCCCAAGGCTTTGGGCCGTCCTCGACTGCTTTCCCAGGCCACAAGCAGGGAGCTGGATGGGAAGTGGAGCTGCCGGGACTAGAACCGGCGCCCATATGGGATCCCGGGGCTTTCAAGGCGAGGACTTTGGCCGCTAGGCTACACCGCCGGGCCCTTCTTTCACATTTCTTATGAGACTATTGACCAATGACAAAATTCTATCAGTTTATTCTAACCCATGAACATACTAATTTCTCCCTTGTTTTCGAAGAATATTTTTATCAGGCAGAGAATTCTTCGGAAGTGACTTTTTTTCTTTCAGCTCTTTCCATATGTCATCCCAGTGCCATCTGAGGAGGACGTGGCTGTCGATGCAATGCGCATTCCTTGTAGATGAAAAGTCACTTCTCTACCTACTGTTGCTTCTTGTCTTATCTCCATTTTCTAACAATTTGACTATGTTGTATCTCCACATGGATTTCTTTTAACTCACCCTGCTTGGAGTTTATCGGACATTTTTGATGTGTACATTCAAGTTTCTCAGCAAATTTGGCAATTTGAACTGTAGTTGCTTCAGTCTTTCTGTGCCATGTTCTCTCTCATCTCCCTCTGGCACTCTTATTATGCATATGCGGCATGTGTGATAGTGACTACAGGTGTCTTAGGCTTTGTTCATTGTTTTTCTATTCTGTTGACTGAATCATTTCAGTCATCTATTTACATGACTCTTCTGTCTGCTGAAATTTGCTACTGAGCCCCTGGGGTTTTCTTTAATGATTTATTTATTTTTTTAAAGATTTATTTATTTTTATTGGAAAGGCAGATATACAGAGAGGAGGAGAGACAGGAAGATCTTCCGTCCGGTGGTTCACTTCCAAAGAGGCTGCAATGGCTGGAGCTAAGCCAATCTGAAGCAGGGGCCAGGAGCTTCCTCCGGCTTTCCCACGCAGGTTCAGGGTCCCAAAGCTTTGGGCCGTCCTCAACTGCTTTCCCAGGCCACAAGCAGGGAGCTGGATGGGAAGTGGAGCTTCCAGAATTAGAACCAGCACCCAAATGGGATCCCAGGCGTGCAAGTTGAGGACCGTAACCACTACGTTATCGTGCCGGGCCCAATGATTTATCTATTTTTAATGTAAAGTTAAATTTACAGAGAGGAGAAACAGAGAGAAAGATCTTCTATCCACTGGTTCACTCCCCAAGTGGCCGCAACAGCTAAGGCAATCCAAAGCCAGGAGAGAGGAGCTTCTTCTGAATTTCCCACATGGGTACAAGGATCCCAAGGTTTTGGGCCATCCTCCACTGCTTTCCCAGGCCATAAGCAGGGAGCTAGATGGGAAGTGGAGCATCCAGAACATGAACCAGTGCCCATATGGGATCCTGGTGTGTGCATGGCAAGGATTTTAGCCACTATGTTATCACTGCAGGCGCTGAGCTCCCTGTTTTAAATGCCTTCCATCCACCCCAGAGATCCTATCCCAGAGTTGCAGGGATAGCTAGACACGTACCATCCAAGCACTTGAACTGTGAAGTTGACAGCATCTCACTTTTACATATACTCACAGCCCAGAATGGGGTGGGTGATGATAACACAGCGCCACATGGGAGTTGTATTCCAGAATGCAGTGAGCAAGCAATGACTAGGGAAAGAAGCTGTTGTCATTGCAGGAGGGTGTGGTGATCTCTGGTTCCTAAAAGAGATTGCTATGGGCTAGTTTGAATAATTTAACGGGCTAGAAAAGAACTGTACCTAGTTCCAGTGACTAGAAGGGTTGTTTGCCTAGGGGTACAGAGTTTCTTATTGGAAAGACTAAAATGTTCTAATACTTACTGTGGTAATAGCTGCACAAGTCTATGAACATGCTAAACGCCAATGAATGGTATTCTTTCAATGGATAGTTATACAATATGCAAGTTATATCTCAATAAGTTTTATATGAAAAGAACGTTACTTAGCTAATGAGGGTTTACTTTAATGCTACATGAAAAAGCCCCAGTCTCCAGCTCAATGCTGGAGGGTCAGTTTCCACAGAGCAATGTAATATGATCTTTTCATCATTCCTGACCCAGCCACAGTTCTGTTGCCTCCCTCATCTAGGAGTTCCCTCTGCAATAGGCAACTGCTGGCTCTGACTTTGGTGAGTTTGTCAGACAAGTGACTAGGTACATCTAAATTTTTCTTCACATCTAATCATGGCTCTGTGTTTGTTTGTTTGTTTGTTTTTCTTTATTAGGGTCTCAAATTCAAATCTGCCTGGATCTCATTGTCCTTTTTGAGTTGTAGGGGGATAATTTTCTTACTAATTTACACATAAATATTTGGCTGTCTATAGTTCTTATTCCTATTTTAATTAGCTATGTAAAGTCAGTAATTTCTCAATGGCTCAATTGGCTAGTCCTCCCCCATATAAGCGCCAGGATCACCTATGGTGTGTGTCCCAGCTGCTCCACTTCCCATCCAGCTCTTTGCTTGTGATCTGAGAAGGCAGCAGAGAATGACCCAAAGCCTTGGGACCCTGCACCCGCATCGAGGGCCAGAAGAAGCTCCTGGCTTCTGGCTGTGGGTTGACTTAGCTTCAGTCATTGCAGCCATTTAGGGAGTGAACCAGTGTATGGAAGATCTTTCTGTCTGTCTCTCCTCTCTGTAAATCTGCCTTTCCAATTACAAATAACTAAATCTTCAAAAAAAAAAAAAGATGATGCAAAGTATAAAACTTAATTGGGAGAAAATCATCTTGGGGTCATTTCCCACTTCTGAAGGAGAGTATGAAAAGCAGAATCTAAGAAATTGTTCCCAAGATAAGCTCCTTGTTTAGTTGCCATTTTCAATACCACTCCTTTTTGCACTATTAAAAAAAGGTTTTAAATTTTATTTGTATTGGAACGGCAGATTTACAGAGAGAATGAGAGACAAAGATCTTCCAGCAGCTGGCTTCCTCCTCAAGTTTCCAGAAAGATCGGAGCTGAGCCAATCCAAAGCCAGGAGCCAGGAATCTCCTTCCAGGTCTCCCACGCGGGTGCAGGGTCCCAAGGCTTTGGGCCGTCCTTGACTGCTTTCCCAGGCCACAAGCAGGGAGCTGTTTGGCAAGTGGAGCTGCCGGGATTAGAACCGGTGACCATATGGGATCCCAGGCGTGCAAGGCGAGGACTTTAACCATTATGCTCTCACGCCGGGCCCGACATTGTGCATTTTTTAAACCTTTGTTTTCATTTTATTTGAAAAACAGGAAGAGATCTTCCATCTACTACTTCACTCCCCAAACACCCTAACATCCAGGAATGGACTAGGCTAAGAGCTAAGGATGCAATCTAGATTTTTCACATGGTATGAACTCAACTAATTAAGCCATCATCGCATGAGGGAAAACTCTTTATCATGATTCTCAAAGTTGATGCTGCATGGAACTCAAATGGAGGGTTTATTAAAACATAAATTGCTCTTTCCTTCTCCAGGATTTTTGATACAGTACATCTAGATGGCAATCCAAGAACTGATTTCTAGGCTACTTGACCTCCTTTCAATTGTTGAAATATTATTATAGTGAGTAGCTGGGATTTTGTTTTAGTCTAGTATTCATCCTCTGTCTTCCCATAACAAGCCTTTGGAAAACTTGCAAGTGGTTTAGGTGTGGCTGAAATGCCTCCCCTGCTCATAGGAGACATGGGCCTGTCCAATCAGAACATTCCATTCTCATGACCACATTAATTGACTCAAGAATGGAAACATAGCCAATCAGAATCCTCCCTTGGACCTTTCAGCCAGAGTTAGGGGAGAAGATGCTCTCTTTCTGCATGGCTGCTAAGTTGGCAAGAGGGGGATCTTCTGGTGGTCCTCATGGTTAGTATCAAAACCTATTAGAGATCACATCACTTGAGCCCTCACCTCCAGCCAGGAGCAAAGCCAGACTGTCCTGCCGCCTTTCCTGGGCCCTGTATCAACAGAGTCCCTGGGTCTGGCATGATGGTTTAGTAGCTAAATCCTGACCTTACAAGTGCTGGAAACCCGTATGGGCACCGGTTCATGTACCAGATGCTCCACTTTCCATCCACCTCCCTGCTTGTGGCCTGGAAAAGTAGTAAATGATGGCCCAAAGCTTTGGGACCCTTCAGCAAGGTGGGAGACCTGAAAGACTCTCCTGGCTCCTGGCTTTGGATTGGCTTAGCTCCAGCCATCATGTTCATTTGGGGAGTGAAACCAGCAGACAGGAGATCTTTCCTCTCTCTGTAAATCTGCCTTTCCAATAAAACTAAATAAATAAATTTAAAAAATAGATTCCCCATTTTGCTTAAGCCATGTTTCAGTTCAGTATTTGTCATCTGTAAATGGGGTAGTGATTAATATATAAACTGATAACATAAAGGAGAAAGAGTGGCAATGACAGACCTCAATGCATGGCATGCCATGAGGAACCTGCTATCCCTAGTTGGGAAATAACCCATCCTTATTCTGCAGTTAAAGGAACAGGTTAAACTGAGTAACTTAGAGCACTGATTCTGTGCTTGCCAAATGTAAAGCTCTAGAGGCTTTTAGAAATGACAGCACATGACTTTACTTAGTTCAGTCACACTAATGAAAAAGACATTATCTCATTTTGGGAGACAGCCTCTCCTGCCTCTTCTCCAAGCCATTACCAAGGAATTGTTTCATCCACCACTGGTGATAGACGCCTTGCAAGAGGAAGTCAACCTTAGGATGGGAACAGCAGAATGAAGACACGAGTGAAGCTGGGTCTGTAATGATATAGCCAAGTGTTGCCACTTTGAAGGCACTTCACCTCTGGACTTCTGGTCCTGAAAGATGATAAATTTGTTTGAATTGAGGTTTTCTACAGCTTGTAGTCAAAAAGTACCCTAACTCCTATAACTACTTCTGACAGCTAATGCTCATGAGAAACAAGCTAAAGTGTTAAAGTGTAGATTGGTCCCTATGAAAGTAAATAGGAAAGACCTCAGAGCCTTACAAAGAAGTGACTACAGACAGCAGTTCCAAAAACTGATGTTAGTCAGATAACCATTAGTTTTGTTTGGTTGCAAAAGCTGAACTTTCTGCCAAGCTAAGTTGAGCAAGACACTCAAGAAAATATGGCCAGGATTCAGAAAGACTCAGAAAACTAGAACAGCCACCAAAAGGCCACAATTCCTTCTCCAGGAACAGACTGGGTCAACGGGAAGATACAACTTCAAGATCAACTCCAACGACACCCAAAGCAGAGGCAAGACTGAAGCAAATCACTTGAAGAAGCTGAAACCAAGAAGGAGGTCTATTCCTCTTCCGGGTCTCCCACGCGAGTTCAGGTTCCCAAATCTTTGGGCCGTCCTCAACTGCTTTCCCAGGCCACAAGCAGGGAGCTGGATGGGAAGTGGAGCTGCTGGGATTAGAACTGGCGCCCATATGGGATCCCGGTGCTTTCAAGGCAAGGACTTTAGCCACTAGGCTACGCCGCCTGGCCCAGGTCTATTCCTAAGCAACAGAAAGGAGTACTCACAAGCAATGAAAATGGGGAAGCAATATTTCTGGAGGGCAAGTTAGCTTCACAAAAACATTTCGAGGACTGGCTCCTAGTTTCAGATCAACTCAGCTCTACCTGCTGCAGCCATATACGAAGTGAACCAACACATGGAAGACCTTTCTCTTGGTCTTTTCTCTCCGTAAATCCACCTTTCCAATTTTTATAAATAAATAAAATTTTTTTTAAAAAAATAGGCAATAATTGATAGCATCAAAATCGCATCAGAAAAACAAAGGGAGGACCATGAGCCCAGTGTACTAAGAAAAATACTCAGTGGAGAACGGAGGGAACAGAGACTTCATGGGGAAGAAGAGAGGCAGTGAGAAGAGAGGATAGACAGAGTTAGAAACAGTACAAAATCCAAGACATACTACTACAGGTTAGTATATTCGAAGCAGCATGTACTGACATAAAAATAGACATGTAGATAAAAGGAACAGAATGCTAATTCCTGAAGTTAATCCATACACCTACAACCAATTAATCTTTGACAAATGGGCTAAAATTTGTCTCTGGGGAAAGGATAAGTTCTTCAACAAATAGTATAGGAACACTGGATCTTCACGGGCAGAAGTTTGAAACAATATTCCCATCTTACACTACAAACAAGGAATCAACCCAGAATGGATCAAGGATCTAAACCGAAAACTGGAAATCATAAAATTACTAGAGGAAATTAGGAAAAAGCTGCAAGATATTTGCTTAGGCACAGATTTCTTGGATAACACCCCAGGAGCACAGGCAATACAAGTAAAAATAAACAAATGGGATTACATCAATATAGATGCTTCTACGCAGCAAAGAAAACAATTCACAAAGTGAAAAGGCAACCAACAGAAAACGAGAGAATATTTGCAAACAACACCTCTGGTAAGGGATAAATGTCAATATTATACACAGAGCTCAAGGAACTCAGTAACAACGAAATAAAAAATCCGGTTAAGAAATGGGCAAGGGAAGCCAAATGGGCGGGTTTTTTTTTGTTGTTTGTTTTGTTTTTTGTTTTTGGAAGTGGTATCTTTTTCTCCCTAGATTTACTTGTTCATTTGTTTGTTTTTTCTTGGAAAGGCAGATTTATAGAAAGGAGAGAAAGATTTTTCCTCCCACTGGTTTACCCCTAAATGGTTGCAACAGCCAGAGCTGAGCCATTCCAAAAACGGCAGGAGCTTCTTCTGGATCTCTGTGCAGGTGCAGGGTCTGGAGACATTGGGCCATCCACTGCTTTCTCATGCCACAAGCAGCAAGTTAGATGGGAAGTAGAGCAGTCAGGACATGAACTGGATCCCACGCGGGATTCTGGCACTTGGAGGTTGGAGAATTAGCCTACTGAGCCACTGCAGCAGGCACACCAACAGGTATCTTTGTTTTTTTTTAAGACTTATTTACTTCCATTGCAAAGTCAGATATATAGAGAGAGGAGGAGAGAGAGGAAGATCTTCTGTCCGATGATTCACTCCCCAAGTGGCCACAATGGCCGGTGCTGCACTGATCTGAAGCCAGGAGCCAGGAGCTTCTTCCTGTCTCCCACACGGGTGCATGGTCCCAAATCTTTGGGCCATCCTCAACTGCTTTCTCAGGCCACAAGCAGGGAGCTGGATGGGAAGTGGAGCTGCTGGGATTAGAACCAGCACCCATATGGGATCCTGGCACGTTCAAGGTGAGGACTTCAGCCACTAGGCTACCGCGCCGGGTCCAACAGGTATCTTTCAAAGGACAAAATATAAATGGCCAAATGGACACATGAAATGATGCATAGGATCACTAGCCATTAGGGAAATTCAAATAAAAAACACAATGAGATATCACTTCACCCCAGTTAGAATAACTATCAAACAAAAACTAAAAACAAATGCTGGCAAGGATGTGGAGAAAAAGGGATCCTAATACACTGTTGGTGGGAATGTAATTCGGTACAATTATTAGAGAAGACAGTATAAAGAAATATGAAAGTAGTCTAGAATGCCAGTCATCCTACTCCTGGAAATCGATCCAAAAGAAATGAAATCAGTATATGAAAGAGGCTCCTGGCTCCTGCCTTTGAACTGGCCAGCTCAATCCATTACTGACTATGGCCTTAGTGGTGTATCTTCTCCCTCATAGACTATCCAGAGACATGTGCTGGGTGGGGCCAGGAAGTTCAAGCCAAAGCCTGAGGGTGGGGAAAGAGTCCAGGGTGACATTCAAGTAGGGTGTAGCAGATTCTGTCATCAGCAGGGGTGGTGGAGGGTATGATCATTCTGGCTAGCATGCTCACAGCCAAAGGCCCTCTCTGCCAGGGTTCACCAACTACCCTGGGTGATCCCACACTCCTCATGATGAGTGTGGCACCATCCCCAGTACTCAGGAACTCTTAAGCCTCTGAGCCAGACCCAGCAACTGCCCGAAGAACCAGCACACCTCACCCTGCAGTGCCACACGGGATTCCATAGTGACAGGGAGTGGGGAGTCACTCTGCTCCCTGAGCTGCCCCCTGCATGGAGACAGTCCCCCACCCTGTCCCCTCCCACTGCCACCACCATTCCACCTGTCAGAGGTTGGTCAGTTCGTCTCTACCTTAGCAAACTGAGACTAGTGCCTTGGTTGGAGGAGGAGAGGGGAACATTAGGGACCCAAGCGGGTGCCCTACAACCCATCAATCTCTGTAGGCCAGGTTCATAATCAATAGGGAACACAGATTTCTCTTGAGAAAATCTACTATCAAAATCCAGTGATGGGTGGGCTGCAGCAGTCCCCACTTGCCCATTTAAGATGATGCTTCTTCTCTGCTGGTTGCCAGGCAGCTTGGTCCACAGAGGAAAGCAAAGCAATGCGCTCTTCCTTCTACATCACCAGGGTGTGTAAGAAGTTGGAGTTAGATGTGTAGAGTTGTGGCACAAGTCAGGCCCCTGCTTCCCAGACTAGCATTCCGCATCTGAGTACCAGTCCAAGTCGTGGCTACTCTGCTTTTGTTACATAAATAAGACCACCAAGGAGCCCACAGCCACCTGTGAGAAAGCAAGTACCTTTATTTTAGCCAATGGAGCCAGCCAGGCCACCCCCAAAAAGCTTTTATAGGGTAAGAGCACAGGTTTCTATATGGGCAAGAGCAGGCAAACAGGGAGATAAGGAAGCGAAGACCCCCTGTTAGCTTTGGCCTGTCAAAACATCACCACCCAGTTCCTGGAACTTTTTATGACATAATTTCAGCCCCTTTTTATCTCCTTAGTTGACAGTTTGTCCTTGTCCCTCTTGACTTAGAGCATGACTCATTTCCCTGTGTCCTGCATGCAGGCCATCCTCTGTGACCCATGTGTCAGCCTGTTTTTCTGTGAGGCCTACATGTGATCCTGCTTTTCTCCTTTACTTTTTCCTTTTCTTTTTAAAAGATTTCTTTATTTTATTGGAAAGGCATATTTACAGAGAGAAGGAGAGACAAAGAGAAATATCTTTCATCCACTGGTTCACTCCCAAATGGCAAGAAAAGCCCGAGCTGAGCCAATCTTTAGCCAGGAGCCAGGAGCTTCTTTTAACTTTTGCAAGTGGGTACAGGGGCATGGACCATCCTCAACTGCTTTCCTAGGCCACAAGCAGGGAGCTGCATGGGAGTTGGAGCAGCCAGGACATGAACCAGTGCCAGAATGGGATCCCAGTGCTTATAACAAAAGGATTAGCCAACTGAGCCATCATCTCAGGCCCTCTCTTTCACTTTCAATTCAGTTTCCTGCTAATGCACCTGGAAAGGCAGCAAATGATGCCTCAAGTGCTTGAGTTGTTTTTGACCTTTGGGGAGGGTATCAACGAATGGAAGGTCTCTGTCTCGCTCTTGCTATGTCTTCCTGACACTATACTGTTCAAATAAATAAGTAAATCTTCAAAGAAGAAGGAGGAGGAGGGTGAGAAAGAAGTTGAAGTTAGAAGCAAAGTAAGGATTCAAATCCAGGCACTCTGATATGGGATGTGTGCATCTAGGCCAATTACCCACCCTATTTTTAGGGCCTTTACCGTTACTAATTCATTTAATGATGAGAATCCAAGGAAGTGGGAGCTGATAAGGAACTAAGACACAAAGGGAAGTGATTTACTATCACACAGTTAAGAAGTAGTCTTTATTTGAGCCGTCCAGAATTCTTCTTCTCCCTAACCAGGACCTCCAACTGCCTTCTTCATGTTATAAAGCCTGTGGGAGACAGGAGAACAGACGGCGGGACAGACAGAAAAGAACTAAGAGCCAAGGAGACAACAGGGACTTCTGCTGGTCTGAGACAAACAACCCCACTCTTGGCCCCAATACTGCTCCAACAATTCCAACATTTATGGAATCTTTCACCCAAGCATAAGGGCAAAACTTACAAAAACTCACTGGAACACGTCTTCTGCTCATTCCTTAAGATATGAAATACAGCACGTCTTTAAAAATTTTTTTTTAAAGATTTACTTATTTTTATTTGAAAGGTAGTATTATAGAGGGGACAGAGAAAGTTTTCCATTCGCTGGTTCAATCCCTAAATGTCTCCACAATGACTTGGACTGTCCTCCACTGCTTTCCCAGGCCACCAGCAGTGATGGTAAGTAGAGCAGCCAGGCCTAGAATTAGTGACCATATGGGATGCCTGCAATTACAGGTAGAGGATTAGCTTGTGGAGCCAGTGTACCAGCCCCAAATACTTAAACTTTCTTTTCTCATCCTCATCAGGGAACAGCTGATTGCTTTCAAAAGCCAAATGAAGCCTGGTGCTCTCTTGCCATCTCGTGGTTCTTTACAGTATTGCTACTAAAAACAAGAATCTGGCCTGTGCTTCAAGGGAAAAACGCCAACATGACTCATAACGCTCTTTTGTCTGCTTTTGCTAATTTTGGTAACCTCTCATGAGCCCCTGATAAAACATATATCAGAAACTGTCCATATCCAAATCTAAGGAAACCTGTGTGCTATATAGCCTTGGTGGAGGACAAGTTCATGTGAGCTTTCACAGCTGTAATAGTCTCAAGGCAATTCTTCATGCAGAATGTACCCTTGGACTAACCCAATTATACATTGTCATATCATAATTCTTTTTTAAATATTTATTTTTATTGGAAAGGCAGATTTACAGAGAGAAGGAGAGACAGAGAGATCTTGTAACTGCTGGTTTGCTCCCCAAGTGGCCACAGTGGTTGGAGCTGAGTCAATCTGAGCCAATCCAAAGCCAGAAGCCAGGAGCCCATGTGGGTGCAGGGTCCCAAGGCGTTGGGCCACCCTCTACTGCTTTCCTAGGTCCCAAGCAGGGAACTGGATGGGTGGTGAAGCAGCCGGGACACAAACCAATGCCCATATGGAATCTCAAACTTGGAAGGTGAGAATTTAACCATTGTGTCATTGCTCCACACACACATCAAAATTCTTTTTTTTTTAGTTAATTTTTTTAAACTTTTAATAATGAGTTTAAAATAAAACAGCATTAAGAAATGATTTATATAATACATATGTACACAGTGGTGTTTTCAGACAAAAATACTGAAACAAACTACATTAGACTTCATATCATAACAATAGCATAAATTTATAATTTCTTCAAAGGGAGAAGAGATTCACATGTCCAACAAAACAAACTAGTAGTGTTTTCTCTAACTATATCTATTTTCTGAGGTTGAAATTTTTGTCAAATTTAATATTATAACAAGTTCTTATGCCTTTAAAAAAATAAAGAATTTCTTGGCATCAGTATACATTTAATATTCTTCTGCCTTAAGACAATACAAGGTCAAGTTAGATGTTAGGCTGTGACTTTGACACGTGTCCTAATTCCATACGTAGGAATTTTTTTTTTTAAGAATTATTTATTTCATTGGAAAGTCAGATGTACAGAGAGGAGGAGAGACAGAGAGGAAGATCTTCAGTCCGCTGACATACTCCCCAAGTGGTCACAACGGCCGGTGCTGCGCCAATCTGAAGCCAGGAGCCAGGAACCTCTTTCCAGGTCTCCCATGTGGGTGCAGGGTCCCAAGGCTTTGGGTCGTCCTTGACTGCTTTCCCAGGCCACAAGAAGGGAGGTGGATGGGAAGTGGAACATCCAGGACATGAAACATCTCCTATATGGCATTCCAATGTGTGCAAGGAGATGATTTAGTGACTGAGCCACAATAAAGATTTTTATTTATTCGTTTGGCAGTCAGCGCTACTCAGAGAAAAGAGACACAGAGAGATCTTCCATCTGCTCTTTCACATCTCAGATGACCAGAGCTGAGCTGGTCCAAAGCTAGCAGCTTCTTCCAGGTCTCTCCCACGTGGGTGCAGAAGTCCAAGTCATCTTCCACTGCTTTCCCAGACACATTAGCAGGGAGACAGATTGGAAGTAGAGCAGCCAGGACCAGAATGTGTGTCAAATTGGAATGCTGATACTGTAAGCAACACTACACCATGGGCTGGTCAACTCTTTGGATGGATGACCCACAACTCAGAATCTCCTGGTATTTTACCATTGAGGGACAAATATTCCTTCCAAATTCTGCAATGTATGTGACACTTTTTGAACAAATTGCTCTATATGTTAAGAAAACCATGAGTGTTTACTTGTCTGGACAAAGTCCATCATAAGGCCAGCATTGTTACTCTGTTTAGTTTGTTCAGGATGAAACAAAAAGCCATCAGAAGGGTATGACTGGTACTTCTTTGTATTCCCATGATAAAGTTAGAAACTCAAAAGGATGGCATGACACTTTTATCTCGCTAAAAGCACCTTCTCACCAATTAGCATATGAAAAATGTTCAATAACATTAATCACTAGGACAATGCAAATAAAAACCACAATGGGATACCACCCATTACTCTTTAATTAAAAACAGAATATGATAAACATTGGCAAGGATGTGGAGAAATTAGAACTCTTAGGCATTGTTGGTGATGATGTATAATGGTATAGCCACTGTGGAAAACAATATGACATTTCTTGAACCACCTAATGTGGCCATCTGACTTATTCATTCCATTTCTAAGTAATAGCCAGTTGAATTGGAAGCAGGAATTTGAATAAATAGTAATATACCAACATTTACAGCAACATCATTCATAACAACCAGAAGGTTGAAGGAGCCCAAACATTCATTGATGGATAAGTGGATAAATAAGATGTGGAGGCTAATGTGGGGCATAGCAGCCTGTGGTGTAAGCTTCCCTTATAGCCCCAACTGCTCCATTTCCAATCCAGTTCCCTGTTAATGGTCCGGGAAAGCAGTGAAAAATGGCCCAATTCCTTGGGCCGCTGCACCCACATGAGAGATTGGGAAACTCTTGGCTCCTAGCTTTGAATTAGCTTAGCTCTGGTGTTGCAGCCATTTGGGAGAGAGAACCAGCAGATGGATTATTTTTCTCTGTGTCCATCCAGCTCTCTGTAACTCTTTCCAGTAAAATAAGAAAATATTTTTAAAATGTGACATATACATACAATGGAATAGTAGTCCATATTTTTTTTTAGAAATAAAATTCTAGACCCAAGCATTTTGCATAGCAGGTGCTACCTGAAACACCTGCATCCCATATTGGAGCCCTGGTTTGAATCCCCAATGTTCCACTTCCATTCCAGCTCCCTAGAAATGTGCCTGGGAAAGCAGTGTAAAATGAATTAAGTATTTGAGCCCCTGGACCCATGTGGGAAACCTGGATAGAGTTCCAGGCTCCCAACTTCAGCCCTGACCATTGTAGCTGCTTGGGGAGTGTACCAACAGTTAGAAGATATTTCTCTATCCTTCTCTCTGTGTCAATCTGCTTTTCGAATAAATAAATGCATTTAAAAATGATTAGAATAGCACATTTTATCACAATTTTAAATATTATATCAAAATGGTATACAATCAAGTGTTTTTGTGTTTTTTGCTTTTTCTTTAGCAGATTGCTTACATTAAGTAACTGCAATGAGAACAACTGTTCTTTGGCCATAGTTCAAAAAAACTGAGGTTCTTCTCTGATCAAGCTCTGGATGCCAGAGCTAATTGACTTTTCAGAAAGTGCCACCCATTACCTCACCTTTTAGTTATCCTTCAAGGTTGTCAACCAACCTTAGCTATCACAAAGTCACAGCCAGTGGGGAGTTAAGGGGATGTCCTGGCTGGGTTGTGATTCCCACTGGTGAGCATGAGGAGTGGAGGGCGGGGACTGTGGCCTGGTCTGGACATGGCTACAGTCTCCCTCGGCACGGGTGTAGAGTGAGTCTGGGATGTGCAAGACTGGGCTATACTCCAGCACACACTAGAGTTTGTGAGAACCAGGATGGGTGTAGGATGGGCTGGACTAGGTCTCTGTCCCTGCTGAGCCATGCGTGAGCTGTGTCTGGATGTGGACCAGGCTTGGATGGGCTGTAGCACCCAATAGTAAGAACCAGAAAGGGAAAGGACCAGTTAGGAAAGGCCACTGTTCCTGCTAGGATGGAAGGTGGACTAAGTGGGGTTGGCCCATGGACCCACTGGTGTGCGTGCAAGATCTGGCATTGGAGAAGTTCTGATGGAGATTTGCAACTCCTCTGTTGGGACACAGTCCCTGCAGCTGAGCACAAGAAACAAGGCAGGGAGCAGTCCGGACCAGGCCAGGTAATGGTACCCACTGGCACACATTTGGTTCAGATCTGGGGCAAGCCAGGCTAGGCCAGTTCATGTCACCTGTTGGCAAATCTGAGAACCAGATTGGTGTGTGGGTCAGGCCGGGTCAGGCTGCAATACCAGCCAGTTTACATTAGGGTCAGGACTGGGGGCTTCCTGGGCTGTGCTGGGCTAGGCTATAGCCCCCACCAGGGTGAGCTGGAACTGGGGGCAGTGCTGAGCTGGACCAGGCTACAGCATCCACTAGCAAATGCTGAGGTGAGGAGGGCCATGCCATAATGGGCTGCAGCACTCAACCAGCACACATGAGACCCAGGGAGTAGGGAGAGAACACAGTAGGGGGGCTGCATGTGGCTCCCCTGCTGAATCACTACTCCAAGTGATGAGCATGAGAGCTAGGATTGGGGGCAGACCAGGCTGGGCTGAGCTACAATACCTGTTGGCCTCATGTGAGCTGGATCAGAGGAAAGCCAGGCTGGGTTGACTGTTCCTACTGGAGCATACATAAGCCAGAGTGGGTGTGGGTTGGTTGGGCTTTGCTGCAGTATAAGCTGGCAGATGCTGCATGGGGAACAAATTCTGTCAAGTTAAACTGCAAAGCCACTTGGAGAGTGCAAGATCCGGGAGTGGGCCCGGTAGGGAAATAGTGGGCACCTCCCTTTTGGATTACCACTCTGACTGGTGAACATGAGAACCAGGACTGGGGCAGGCATGGCCAGATACAGTGGCACCCGCTGGCACATGTGTGGACTGGATAGTGGGGCTGGTTGGGTTGAACCAGGCTTCAATGCCCATTGACATGCACGAGAGCTGAATGGGATATGTAACAGACTGGACCAATCTGTTGTATATATTGGCAAGCATGGGAACCAGGGCAGGGGCAGACCTGGTGGGGGTTATTGTGGGTTGCCCCAATTAGGTTCCAGCTCCCACCGGTTTATGTGGCCAAGTGTATGGTGAATGAGACTGGGCTGGGCTGCAACACCCATTGGTTTGCATAGAATACAGGGCTGGAGACAGAACTGATCCAACAATTGCAACCATCAGTGTGCACACAAGTTGATTGGGGCAACAGACTGTGTTGGAACCTGTAGTGGTAAGCACACACAAGAATCAGGTCTGGGATCACCTCAGATGATGTTTCTTTGAGGATCCCTCAACCAAACCGCTAGACTCAGAACTTCAACCATGAAGAAAATTATAGGTTCAATGGTCTGACCATGGAATGCTTGTGGCAGAGCTGTGCCTCCTCAATGGCTTAGACAAAACAGAGGACAGCATGGCTACTTGCACATGGAGGATACAATGGTACATTAGAATCTGCAGAGGACACCTGGCACCATAACAGAGAACAGAGGACAGAACAAATTGACCAACTACCCCAGCCAAGCGTTGGCAGTGAAAATCCAGGCAAATGGCGACACTAAGGTGAACAATGTCAGCCAGTGGATGCTGGAGAGATTTCATCATGCTTGGGGTGGTGAGACTGGCAGCAATTCAGAATTGTTGGACTATCAGAATCACTTGAGCATGCTCCACATTGGGGACCCTGGGATGGTTAGCAGGCTGGGTGTGGCTCCTTGCTTCATCTTGCTTCTTTCCCCAGATACAGGAAGGAAAAAAGAGGAAGTAGAAACAATGATCTTACCCACTTTCTTCTAGCCCTTGACCCTTTGAGCCCTAATCAACTATGTAAAGATCATTAAATAAATAAATAGATTTCAAAAAAATCACCTAAGGGTCTATAAACACTCAGGCTGTCACGCTCCCTATTCCCCAATAGTTTCTCAGTCAACAGGTCTGGACTGGAGCCCAAAATTTTGTATTTCCACAAGCTCCTGGGTAATGCTGGAAGTGCTTTCCAGGGAGCACACCTGAAGAACTACTAAAGAGAACAATCACAGAATTTGCTCCCCCAAACCTCTCTGAGTCTAAAGAGGAAGGAAAAGGAGGGTGAGTGATAATTCAGTATTTATAAATTCTTTATGATTCAGGGGTAAAAAAATATATATCCCACTGCCCTCTCTAACTTGGGTCAGGGTGCTTTCTTTGCAGGGGGACAGTGCTAGTTATAGAACTTTGAAAGTTATGTCCACTCTCCTGTGGTCCAAGCTCTAGCAAAGTCTTTGAGGTTTGTCACTCGGTGAAAAGGCACCACACACAGACAGCCATTGAGAGGACAGAGCCAGAGCTGCACATGAGCTGGGGGAGGACAGAGCTGCCAGGGAGAGGGAGCACAAGGCAGCTTCTCACACACTACAGACAACTGGTTCAAAACCAGAGCATCTCGGTGACCCAATGGCAGCCATGCAGGAGTTTCTGCAAAATACAGTGCACACTCGGGCCCTCCTCCGAACAGTTCATGTCTGAACAGAAGGACCCGTTTGAAATAGCTAGGGTGGAGATTCTGATTCTATCAGAGCCATGGGTGTTATCTGAAATGGTTTGCCCTGAAGCTGTCATGGCTATGTCTCATTGTTGATTCTGCAAGGGGATAAGGAAAGGGTGGAGTGGAGAGAAGTCTTACTATGAGATACTCGGTTGCCAAATATGTATTTACAATATGAAAATTAATAAACATCAATTTTCCATGCTCAGTTCCCAGAACCACTACCATGAAACAAATCACCATGCAAAAATGTTTAGTGCCAACATAAAGAAAAGTAAAAGAAGCACAAACTCCTTTGGAATGATGGCATCACAGGCATGGAGCCTAGGGCTATAGCACATGATATTTCACACCTATGACAAGCGGGTACAAACTCAAATATCTACAGGAACCAAGTCAGGAACACAAATAATCAAAGTGGCCAAAATAAAAGACAATTCAGAAGCCAGAAATAGAACCAAACATTATTCTTAATGAGCCATTATTTGGGCAGGTAAATAACGCAGTATTTCACACTATCAGAGATTATAAGTTTTTAAAAGATGTGTTTATCTATTTGAAAGTTACAGAAAGAGTGCGAGATCTTCCATCTGCTAGCTCTCTCCCTGATGACCATAAAAAGCTGAAACAAAAACAAAACTGAAACAAACAAACATACAAACACTGCAGGCACAGTTTTGTGGCAAAGTTGATGAAGCTACCTGTGACTCAAGCATCTCATATGGGCATCAATTGATACTCCAGCAGCTCCATCTTCAATCCAGCACCCTGATAATGGCCTGGGAAAAGCAGCATAAGATGGGCAACTGCTTGGCCCTGCCCCCCCACATGAAAGACCAGGAGCCCCTGGCTCCTTGCCTCAGTCTGGCCCAGTGCGGCTATTAGAACCACCTGGGGAGTAAACCAGAAGTTGTAAGATATCTGGTCTCCCCACCCCCACCAACGTACACACACACTTTATAACCCATACAAATAATTTGTTCTAAAGACATATTCAATGTTATTGGCAAGACAGATTTACAGAGAAAAGGGAAAGAGAGAGCAAGATCTTCCATGCACTGGTTCACTCCCCAAATGGTTTCAATGGCCAGAACTGAGCTGATCTGAAGCCAGGAGCCAGGAGCTTTTTTGGGTCTCCCATGTGGGTGCAGAATCCCAGGTTTTGGGCCATCCTCTATTGCCTTCCAAGGCCACAAGCAGGGAGCTGGATGGGAAGCAGAGCCTCAGTGTCAGATTCAGTTGTCAGTGTCGGCCACTTGGTTGGTTTTTAAATGTCTTTTCTTTTTTCTTGGGTCGGGGGGACACATACATACTTTGCCTATTAAAACACAGGCATATTCCTCACTTTCACACAAACACAAAGTGCTCTCCCCTCTTTATTTCCTTTTTTTTTCTTTTAAAGATTTATTCATTCCATTACAGCCAGATATACAGAGAGGAGGAGAGACAGAGAGGAAGATCCTCCGTCTGATGATTCACTCCCCAAGTGAGCCGCAATGGGCTGGTGCGCACCGATCCGAAGCCGGGAACCTGGAACCTTTTCCAGGTCTCCCACGTGGGTGCAGTGTCCCAATGCATTGGGCCGTCTTCGACTGCTTTCCCAGGCCACAAGCAGGGAGCTGGATGGGAAGTAGAGCTGCCGGGATTAGAACCGGCACCCACATGGGATCCCGGGGCTCTCAAGGCGAGGACTCCAGCCGCTAGGCCACGCCGCCGGGCCCTTTATTTCCTTTTTATAATTGATTTATTTTACTTTTTATGCTGTTTATATAGTTGAGAGGGGTACATGCCCATGTGGACTCCCAATTAGGGTGGTAAGGGTCAAGGAATGGGGGAAAGTGAATAAGACAATTGCTTCCAATCTTCTTTTGTATTTTTCCTGTTTCTAGGGAAGGTGGGAAGAGGGGAAAGAGCTGCTCCCAGCGGTCCAACTGCACCAGCACGCAGAAATGGGGGATGGTCACTCGGTGTCATCCTAGGGTCTCCAATGTGGAGCATATTCTGAGGGTACTGCTTACTTGGTTTTGATAGTTCTGAGATACTGTTGATTTCATCGCTCTAAGATTGAAAAAAATCCTTCCAAGGTTCAGTGGGTGACAGTCCACCTTAGAGTCACCCCCACCCAGATACTCAGTGCCAAAGCTTGGGAGGGAGAGTTATCCAATGTGTTCTGTCCTCCATGATACTAGCCGTCCTCTGCAGGCCTCAATGGACTGGTTGTCATGTCCCCCATGTGCACCTTGGCATAATATCCGCTGCACAGGCCTCAACAACTGGGGAGACTCAGTTCTGACACATGTACTCCATGGTCAGACCACAGTTCCTGTAATTCTCCCCATGGCTGAAGCTGAGTCCAGTGATCCTGTTGGAGGGTTCCCAAAGAAACCTCACTAGCCTATGTAAGAGTGAAGTGAGGGATTGGGAGTGGGGGCACACAGTGTGGGGAGCATGTTCTTTTCTAAAAGTGATGGGTGCACCCCAGCTCCAGCCAGGGGTTAAGGTATCTGTATCTCCTGACCTTCCAGATGTTTTAAACACTGGGAAGGCAGATTTATGAGAGAGGTATGGGGGAAGAGAATGACACAGACGCTCTAAAGTGATGGCAAGACGATGAACACCTTGAGGGCCAGACACATGATCTACATCACATCAGGTTAGGACATCTCCTGGCCTATTCCTTCCCACACTCGTTGTGCAAGTAAAGGCCTACCAACACACAGCCATATTCTTAGCATCACTAACAAAACAAACAATGACTCTCTCTCTCTTTAAAGATTTATTTATTTATTTATTGAAAAGCACCTCTTTCTCATTTGGTTTTCTTTTATGATTTTTTATACTTTTTTTTCAATCTACCAACTGCACCACAGGCATTCTATACAGATACTGGTTCTAATCTGCTCAACTTTTTAAAAAAGATTTATTTATTTTTATTGGAGAGGCGGATGGATATACAGAGAAGAGGAGAGACAGAGAGGAAGATCTTCTGTCCACTGATTGACTCCCCAAGTGACAGCAACAGCTGGAGCTGAGCCAATCCGAAGCCAGGAGCCAGGAACTCTTCCAGGTCTCCCACGCGGGTGCAGGGTCCCAAAGTTCTGGGCCGTCCTTGACTGCTTTCCCAAGCCACAAGCAGAGAGCTGGATGGGAAGCAGGGCCACCGGGATTAGAACCAGCGACTATATGGGATCCTGGCACATGCAAGGCAAGAACTTTAACCACTACGCTATCGTGCCGGGCCCATAATCTGCTCAACTTCTAACCCCGCTCCCTTGATAATGCATCTGGGAAGGCAGTGTAGGATGGCCTAAGTGATTGTGCCCCTGCACTTATCTGGGAGACTCAGAAGACTCTTCAGGCTCCTGGCTTCAGCCGGGATCACTTCTGGTCTTTGAGGCCATTTGGTGAGAGCCAGCAGATGAAGATGTCTGTCTCTCTCACTCTTTCTCAATCTGTAACTCTGCCTTTCAAATAAATATATAAAATAAATCTTTTTAAAAAAGAAACCAAATTTCTGGTGGGATGGGGTAAGACATGACTGGTGAGTGGTAAAACATTTGGCATCTCAGAGCGTTGGGTTCCACTCTTGGTTCTTTGCTTGCAATCCAGCTTCCTGCTAATGCACATGCTGGGAGACAGCAGATGATGGCTTACAGACTTGGGTTCTTGCCAAACACATGGAAGACTGGGCTATTGGCTTTAGCTTAGCCCAACTGTGGTTATTGGGGGTGTCTGGGGAGTAAATCAGAGGACAGAAGGGAGGTGTGCGTGTGTGTGTGTCTCCCTCTGTAACTGCCTTTCAAATAAATAAACTTTTTAAGATTTTGGGAAAAAAAAAGAATTTCTCTGTATTAAATTTGCATAGACCTTTTTGTCATTATTTCCCAAGCAATATAACAACTATATATACAGCATTTACAAGCAAAAGGGCATTATAAGAAACTTAGACATGATTTAAATCATATGGGAGAATGTGTATAGTTCAGATTATGCCATTTTATAAAAAGGACTTGAGCACCCACCCACTTTGGCTGGGACCAATCCCCCACAGGTACTGAGGAGCAACTGTGATCATCATTTTCTGACAGTACAAACTATGTGGTGTGCTCATTTGCAAGCATAACCGCACTTCATGCTCACCAAAATCTCTGAGATAGGCACTACTCTCAGACCAATTTTATAGACGAGGTAACTGAACTTCAAGAACATCTTCTTTGCATTCTACTGTTTCAAAATTAGTGACTAGAAAACAAATAAAACAAAATACCTGTGATACAAACTAGCAGTGATGAATGAGATAAAGCATGGTAGCACTTCGGTTGACTAACTATGAAGTATTACTCAAAGACACTCAAATTTGGAAAAAATTCAGGCAAATATTTATAAACCTAACAGTGCCAGTAATCACAAGGCATCTGTGGATGGTAAAAGGGTTAATGGCTTTCTTGCTTCCTTGGTAAACAGGCTTGTGTAACATGCAACTAACAGAACCAAAGTGTTGAAGGGATGGAATTTATATTTGCTAGGATACAGCAAAGTTAGTACAACCAAGGACCCCCTCCCAAAAAAAAAAAAACCAAAACACAAGGCTTAAATAAAATCTAAGCTTTTTTCTGTCTTAAGTAACAGGCTGGTAGCTTTGTTGTCCAGGTTCCTTCTATTTTATTGCTCACACTCCCTTTGTTTGCAAGGTTGGGATGAGCTCATCCCATCAGGCTGCTTTCACACAAAGGGAGAAAGAGAAGGAAAGAAAGCTTTCTCAGTCTCTGAATCACAGACCACACACACATGCACTTATGCTGCAAAAATACATATATAGTGTATCTGTGGTATTAAAACTTCTTAGAAGCAATTGTAGAAAAAAAGTTCTAAAATTCTCTCCAGGGAAGTGATCATGAAATGTGTTGAGAAATGTATTTGGAAGGCAAGTACCGAAGTTGAACACCTGGCATCTGCTTCAAAGAACTTGGTCATAAATATAAAACTTCAGGGGCCAGCATTGCAGCACAGCAGGTTAAGTCACTGCTTGAGATGCCTACATCCCATGTGGGAGTGCTGGGTATAGACCCAGCTTCTCTACTTGCACTCCAGTTCCTTGCTAATGAACTTGGACTCGTGTCATCCACCAGGGATACCAGGATGGACTTCTGGCTCATGATTTGACCTGGAACAGCCCAGGCACTGTAGTCATATGTGAAGTGAATTAGTGGATCAAAGATCTTTTCTTCTCTTTCTCCATCTCTCTCTTTCTCTGTCACTCTGCCTTTCAAATAAATAATAGGTAAACTCTTTAATTTGGGTTTGAATAGTAGGGTTTTCTTTTTCTTCAGCTAGTGAAAGCCACTTGGGGAGTGAGCCAGCAAATGGAAGCTCTTGATGTCACTTGGCCTTTCAAACAAACAAATCTAAACACACACACACACACAATTGGGTAGTCATTTGCACCAATTCAACTCCATTTCTCCCCCGTAGGAGCCTTCAGTGGCCTGCTTGGGTGTTCCCTGGAGATGACAATTGATTCTTTCATAGCAGGCCAGCCAAGAGACCACGATGGAAACATCACTGTCTCTTAATGGTCCAGCCTTGGAATCCACACAGAGCCACTTCTACCACTGCTAAGCAGGCAGGCCGACCAAACTCAAAGCATTCATTGTGAGGCTGCAAATACCAAGAGTCTAGGACTGGGGATTATGGAGGGGATTGGTTTTTTTTTTATTTGAAAGAATCATCAGAAGTCCTACATTTGCATAAACAGAAAAAAGATCATTCTGGTTCAGTTCTAGTCTGACCAAATGTTCATTTGTAAGCCAGAATTCATTGTTCCTTTCCGATTCTGCCTCACGCTCTTCCCACCTCTGGCAATGTGCCTGCTGCGTCACTGTATGATGGCTCAGTATTTACTGTGCTGCCTCCCCAGTGAGAATATAAGATTAGAGGCCTCTTTATCTGATGTTCTCCAGGGCCAAGGTACTGCTAAACTTAAACAAAAAACTCACCAATCTCTATTACTGGTAGGAAACCCAGTCTGGGATTCACTGATTTGCTGTGTGAACCTAGACAATTTAACCTAAAAACAAGCAAGCAATCTTAAAGAAATTAAGGTACAAATTCATCCATTTCAGTTATACATAATAATTTTCTCATCAACCATATTTTTTGTTAGATAATTAACACTGAAAGGCAAGTTAAAATCCACTTTCCTAGATGAGTATCACAGGAGAAACTATGTTTAATGGGGGAAAAAACAGGTTTTGTGTACCTCATCACCTTTAAGATGATCCGGTTCTAGAGTTTCACTGCTGTCAAGCAATTCTACCACACTGGTTTCTACTGAAAGAGACTACAAGGAAAGTAAAAGAGCTTTTGTCTCTGGGCATAGTAATTCTTTTTAGCAGAAGTTCAATTGACTCCCTCACTGTGCAGAGGCCAGATTTGTTTCCATTTGTATATTCATTACAATATTCCTGACCTATAAATGTGTCTCTTCTTTGTATTCTTCTGAAGTGGTAGAAACATCTTACTGGTTCCCTCATCTTATCAGTGAGTTAACATTTTTTTCATCCATTTGTGTGTATGAAATTCATGCCCTTACCTAAAAATTACTCTTTGTCAGAACATGTATCTACATCAACAGGGACAAGCCAATCCTAAAGTGAGAAAGTAGGCTGTAGAGTTACATACACCTGGATTTCAACTCTGGCTCGTTGAGACGCTCAGGGCCACTGCACTGCCCAACTCCACAGGTGTGCGGGCCCTGCAGGTCTGTGAACGGTGCTTCTCTACGGAGCGTTTGACCTGGGTCTGCACTGTCATGCACGCCAGTGGGGTCCAGAAGCTTGGGTACCAGGAAAGGTCCTACCATTCCCTAACATGGAGTGGCTCACTATGCCTGAACACTGTGTATACCAACTCTGGTTTGTGGTGAACACCTGCCTTACTTCTGGGAATCTGGAACATGGGTACATACTAACCCTCCAATTAAAAAAAAAAGTCTCAATCTTCCCTGGGGACAATATTTCTACATCCTGTGAAAATCCACTGGGAGAGGACCCCTGGGAGCCCATGCCTGGACCCTTCTAGGTTTCACCCTATGCTCCAGTTCCCTTGATCAGTTTTGTTTTATATTCTTTCACTAGAATAAACAGATGTGAGTACAACTACCTGCCAATTCTTGTGAATTCTAGAGAATCACAGAACCTGGGTGGGCCTTGGGTGCTAGCCACGTATTCTCCTTCACTGACTGGTCTTGCTCCCAAGATTATATCCTATACTCCAAAAGACTGGAGACTTCTCAGAGAAAAAACTGAAAATGCCTACCTGACACTGAGCACAATCCCACCAAGAGCATATCATCACAACAATCCAGAATAACAGAGACTTTACTTCAGAAAGAAAAAAGAACCCATATTTAAAGGAACAGGAAATGTCATGGCATCAGATTTCTTTAATGGCAATACTGACTGCAGACACCCTGGAATTAAATCCTCACCATTTGGAGAAAATATCTAGACTTCCTACTCAGCTAAATCACAATTCAAGAAGAAGGGTAGAATAAAAAGACTTAAAACATGCAAAGTCTTAGAAAATGTGTTATTTCTTAGAAAGTAGCTGAACTACGTGTCTCAGCAAAACGAGTCCAGCAAACCACGATCTGAATAACAAGATCTAAAGCAGGAGGGGAGTGGGGAAAGATAGTCATGCAACAAACCTAAACTTCACCTTCCAGTTCTTCTATTCAGAAGTTCATTTTACTATCACATTTTGAATTTCACAAAACTTTTTCCTGATCTCTGGTGCCATCTTTCCATAGTACCTTATTCTTATTTTACAAGTACAATAGTAATCTTTAGCTTGGTGTAAACTTAGATGAGATTGTTATATGAAGACTAGGAGCCATATGAAGACAAAAAAAAATATAACGGGTCCTTGGCATTTGTTGGCTCATTTGATGGCACACTGGGGGAAAATCAGCTATAATATGACAGAAAATTATGTAGATAAAAGAAATAATCTGAGTCCATTATTTGGATCAAACACTAATTACGTGTGCCTAGTAATAATAATATGCTATTATGCCCCAAAGTGGAAGAGCTCACTATAATTAGAGGTTAGGTCTTTAGGTTGGCAGCATTCAGCATTAGACTTTTTCACAGGTAAGGTCTAGTGGCAGGTTGTTGGATCAGTTGGGGTGGGCAGCGGAAAGGGGTGATGGCAGTCAGTCCTTGCTTCCGGGCTTGAGAGTTACCAGGTTCCCTGAGATACCCTTATCTGTCGTTGGCCTGGCAGTTCTCGTCAGAACTGTACTGATGCAAGTACCATACCCTTGAACCTCCAGAAATGGACGCTAAATAAACCTTCTCTTCTGTTTTCAAAGATTGATTTTACAGAGAGGAGAGACAGAGAATGAAAGGTCTTCCATCTGCTGGTTCACTCCCAAAATGACCTCACAACAGTGGCAGCTAGGCAGATTCAATGCCAGGAGCCAGGTGCCAGGAGCCTCCTCCAGATCCCCCACGGGGATGTAGGGTCTCAAGGCTTTGGGCCATCCTCCACTGTTTCTCAGGCCATCAGCAGGGAGTTGGATGGGAAGTGTAGCAGCTGGGACATGAACTGATAACCAAATGGGATGTCGTGCCAGTAGGCTGAGGATTAGCCAGTTGAGTCATTGCACTGAAACCAACCCTTCTCTTATTGGTAGTCTGTTTTGTATTTCATGATGGTGAGGCAAAGTTGATTAAAATATGATACAAATTGTAATTGCTGATTTGACCAGATAAAATCCCAATTTGAAAGAGAGAAAAAGTAGAAATTGACTACAGAAAGAGTAAACAGTAATTTCTCACCTTAAGTTGTTAATTCTCAATTTATCAAGGAAGTAAGTGGGAGACTGTAACTATGGTATAGCAGGTAAAGCCACTACCTTCAGGGACAGCATCCCGTATATGTACTGGTTCAAGTTCCAAGAAGAAGCTCCACTTCTGATCCAGCTTCCCGCTAAGGCTCCTGGGAATGCAGCAGAGGATGACTCAAGTCCTTGGGACTCTGCACCTAATGTGGGAGACATGGATGAAGCTCCTAGTTCCCGGCTGCGGATCAACTCAACTCCAGCCATTATGGCCATTTGAGGAGTGAATCAGTGAATGGAAGATCTTTCTCTGTCTCTCCTACTCTCTCTAAAATCAGCCTTTCAAATAAAAATAAATAAATTTTTTAAACTAAGTGGTGGTACATGCCATAGAGAGCTCAAAACTTAATATTCAGGAAATAAAGGTATCAGCATTACTCTGATACTGCCAATTATTTCAAGGCCCATCATGGTAACTTAGCAGCTAAAGTCCTTGCCTTGCATGTACAGGAATCCCATATGGGCACCGGTTCTAATCCCAGCAGCCCAACTTCCTACCCAGCTCCCTGCTTGTGGCCTGGGAAAGCAGTGAAGGATGACCCAAAGCCTTGGGACCCTGCACCCATGTGGGAGATCCAAAAGAAGCTTCCTGGCACCTGGCTTTGGACCAGGTCAGCTCCTGCCATTGCAGCCACTTGAGTGAATCATCAGATGGAAGATCTTCCTCTCTGTCTCTACTTCTCTCTGTATATCTGACTTTACAATAAAAATAAGTAAATCTTTAAAAATGCATTGTGCCCATTATGAATTGAAAAATTGTACATCATACTGTTTCTCTTTTGAAATAATTTTCTTTTTTAAAAAATATTTTTTATTGGAAAGTCATATATACAGAGAAGAGAGACAGAGGGGAAGATCTTCCATCCGATGATTCACTCTTGAAGTGGCTGCAATGGCTGGAGCTGAGCCAATCCAAAGCCAGGAGCCAGGAGCTTCTTCCAGGTCTCCTGCATGGGTGCAGGGTCCCAAGGCTTTAGGCCATCCTTGACTGCTTTCCCAGGCCACAGGCAAGGAGCTGGATAGGAAGTGGGGCTGCTGGGATTAGAAATGGCGCCCATATGGGATCTTAGCACGTGCAAGGTGAGGACTTTAGCCACTAGGCTACTGCACTGGGTCCACAATGCAGTTTTAAAAATGTGCAACAAATTCTATAAACCTTTCATCACATACCAATTACTAAATCCATTTGCATTGCCATCACAAATATTTCCACATGCAAAAGGTAATGAAACACATCTTGTAGCTCCCTTTCCTAAAATATACTTTCTAAATAAGAAGACATTAAAAATCCTGACAACTGGGAACAGCAAAATCATACTGATGTTCTTTAAGTTATGCATAAAAGATCTTCAGAAAAGACAAATTAGGGGTGCTTTTTGATTCCACAAGAGTTTTCATAGAAGCATTGGCAATTTTAAATAATGCATTGAGTTCTTAAGCTTTTTCTCAGCACTGAATAAAATAGAGCAGCTTTTGTATTTTCCAGCCAAGAAAGAACAATAATTACAGTATTCTACCATCTCCAATATACACTCAGGAATAAAAAAACACAATCTTCAGATCCTCACAAGACAGCAAATTAATTCATAGCTCCTTTTTCTTAAACCAGCACTCGCGTCTCCAGTCCTTATCAGTTAAGTCTCTCCTTTTGACCAAACCTAAGCGAGACAGGCCAGGGAAAGAGCAAAGTAGGTCCAGTGTCTCCAGAACTTGGACCTAGAAACAACGCCATGGATGACATAACACCAGAGCCTTTTGCATTCGCAACATACCTGTCACCCACCACTCTGCCTCCCATCAGCACAAACGCCAGAGACTGGAAAGGGCAATGCAACACTGATACTCAGTTGCGTTAATAAAACGCAATTCACTTAAATGCCTCCACCTCTGCTCCATCCAGAGGACCGAGGGCAGGTGCAGGCCACTAGGGTGAAGGGCAAGCGCCGATGCTGCTACTAAGTGAGCCCCGCACGGGGACCTGAGCAGTGTGCCTTGTGACACTGGGCACATCCAAATCGCTGCCATAAACAGCCGGGCCTTCAGGGACATCTCAGTGAGGCTCCCAGGGGTGGCGACTCGCCCTCGCCTAAGCGGCCCAAGGGTGGAACCCTTGGCAAAACTCTAGGACCTGGAGAGGCAGCCGTGGAAGCAGGCCTAAGTAAAGGTGAGGAAAAGAAATGCTCCAGAAAATCACGAGTCCCAGACTGCGCACAGCTCCTTGGCTTTCTGCGTGCAATTCTTGCAGATATTTTTCCAACGAAAAACGTTAGGACATCAAAACGCTCGAAACTTCTTGGGGGAGAGAGTAGTCAACGCTGACTTCCAGAACCTGCCCCGGCATCCAAGATTATCCGGTGATGAGCTAGGTCATTATAAGTGATCTACAATGTTAAGTTTTGAAATTAAACTGGAGCTCTTTCTGGGATATTTTGCCCGCAGAGACGCACTCCTGCGACCGCACTACCCGACCCTCCCACGCAGCCTGTGATACCGAGGGTCTTTTTGCCTCACTAAGCTCTCCCTCTCATCCCAGGCCTGGTGGCGGGCCCGCGCGCCAGTCCACCGAGCCGGTCCAGACGCGCAGGAAAAATAACCGCGACTCCGAGGAGGCCGAGGCCAAGTACGCCAGCCGGGCCCAGCGTTGCGCCGTCGTTCCAGGGCCAACCGACACAGCCATAAGCCCCAAACTCGCCAGATGCTGAAGACAGGTTAGCCGGGAAGCGGCAATCATCTGGGGCCACCAGAATTCGACTCCCGACCCCTGCCAACTACCCCTAAGCACGGCAAGCGGGAGCGAACAGCACACGGAGCAAAGGATTCGCTCACCGCTTCAGCGGGTCCGAAACCTGCAGCGCGCCGGCGCCCGAGGCGCCAGGGCTAGGCTCCGCGGCCCCGGCTACCGCCCGGAGGGCACTTTCAGGAGGAGCGCGGTCCCGGGGCATCGCGGGCGGTGCTAGCTGAACCCGCGCAAGCTCACGGCGCGCCCCGCACGCCTCCCCTCAGGCCCCAGGGCGCAGGGTTTGGCGCGGCGGGGCCCGCCTACTCCCCCGGAGACAGCCAATGGACGCGGAGCGCGGGAAGCTGGGGAGGGGAGAAAAGGGACCCTGCGCAGCCCAGCGACGCCCGCCGGCCCGCCGGCCCGGAGCCGGCCACAGATGGGGAGGGTCTGCGACAGCCGACGCTTCTGACTAGGTAAGGTCTTTCTTTCCTTTTTAATTCTTGGTCTGCTCTCATGTACAAAGCACCTGTTAAACCTGGCCACAGAGCTTGAGAATCAGGGAAATGAGCCATAGCCCCTACTGTTGGAGGTAACTTCCAGTTAGCTGGCTAGGAGGGTAAGCAGATGGAAGATGGGGAATGTGGCCGTGCACTCTGGTGTGAATGGCTGTGGCGCTAACAGGAGGTTAAGCACAGACTTGGGAGCCTGCGTCCCAAAATGGCAGAGCCGTTGGCCTCCTGGCTGCTCCACTTCGGATCCAACTTCCTGCTAATGCACCTGGGAGGCACCAGGTGATGCCCTCAAGTGCTTGAGCACCTGCCACTCACATGAGAGACACAGATGAAGTTCCTGGTTGCTGGCTTGGGCCTGGTACAGGCTGGCTGTTGCAGGTATTTTGAGCAGTGAGCCAGAGAAAGAACTCTGTCTCTGTATGGCATTCTCACTCAGTGTTTCACTCAGGCCTGTGGGAATTGGGTGGGAGTGGGGTTGGAGGGGTAGAAGAGGATTGCAATGAGGCTTGTTATCTGCAAGTCTGGTGGCCATCATCACATGGAGAAAAGGCCTCAGGTCGTTAGTTTATCTTCTCCTTTTTCTTTTCTCTCTCTCCTTTTTTAAAGATTTATTCACTTTTTTAATTAATTTTTTTTATTGCAAAGGCAGATATACAGAGAGCAGGAGAGACAGATAGGAAGGTCTTCTGTCTGATGATTCACTTCACAAATGACCGCAACAGCCGGATGCTGCACTGATCCAAAGCCAGGAGCCAGGAGCTCTTCCAGGCCTCCCACGTGGGTGCAGGGTCCCAAGGCTTTGGGCTGTCCTCGACTGCTTTTCCAGGCCACAAGCAGGGAGCTTGGATGGGAAGCAGGGCCGCCGGAATTAGAACCGGTAACCCTATGGGATCCCAGCGCATGCAAGGAGGACTTTAACCACTAGGCTATTGCGCTGGGCCCTTAAGATTTATTCACTTTTATTGGAAAGGCAGACAAACAGAGGGGATTTACAGAGATAAAGATCTTCCCATCTACTGGTTCACTCCCCAAGTGCCTGCAGTGGCCAGAGCTGAGCTGATATGAAGCCAGGAGCCAGGAAATTCATCTTGGTCTTCCATGTGGGTGCAGGGTCCTAAGGTTTTGGATCATCTTTGACTGCTTTCCCAGGCCACAAGCAGGGAGCTGGATGGAAGTGGAGCAGCACAAGAACCATCACCCACACGGGATCCCAGGGTAAGGATTTAGCCACTGAGCCATTGTGCCAAGCCCCAATGTGAGCTTTCTATCTTACTTTATAATTTTCATAATAGATTTATTTTATGTTTTATGTTGTGCACATAGTTGAGAAGGATGTATACCCGTGTGAATCACCAGTTAGGGTGGTAAGGGTCCAGGAATGGGGGAAAGCAGATGAGACAACTTCTTCCAATATTCCTTTCTATCCTTGTTTCTGGAGAAAGGATGGAGGGCCACTCCCAGAAACCTAACCGCACCAGTACCTGCGGCTGTGGGACAGCCACTCGATGTCATTTCAGGGTCCCCAGTGTGGAGTGTGTACTGAGCGTACTGCTTAAATGGTTTTGAAAGTTCTGAGATGCTGTTGATTTCATTGCTCCAAGGTTGAGGAAATCCTTCCAAGGTCTACCTCACCCAGATACCTAATGTCAAAGCCTGACCAGGAGAGTTGTCCAGTTTGTTCTGCCATTCAAGTTACTCCAGGTCCTCAGTCCTCAATGAGCTGTCATGTCCCCCATGTGCATCTGGGCATACTTTGCGCTGCATAGGATTCAACAACTAAGAAGGCCCAATTCTGACACATACACTTCATGGATAGACCACAGATCCTGTGATTATCCCCATGGTTGGAGTTTTGAGTCCAGTGGTCCAATTCAGAAGGTCCCCAAAGAAACCTCACCAGAGGTGACCTCAGACATGACTCCTGTGTGTGGCAGCCACTGTGGTGTACAGCTCAGTCTGTCACCCACATTAATCTATACACTATGGTGTTGCAGCCACCTGGTCAGTTCTATCTCCAGCCCCATCTCTTAGGAAAAACAATGGATGCTGCAACCCAGCCCAACCCTACCCACTATACACTCAGCCCTCGCACACACCAGTGGGAACTGCAGCCTAGTTGGAATGTCCCCCAATAACTCCTACAAGGTTTGTCTCCAGCCCTAGTTATTGCACATGCCAGTATGTATAACAGACTGGTCCAGTCTGTCCCACATCTCATTCGGCTTTTGTACACATAAATGAGTGCTGCAGGCTGGCTCAGCCCAACTGATTCCACTATCCAACCTACACTTATGTGGGTGGGTGCTACTGCCTGTCCAGCTCTGGTCTCATGCTTATGGTGGGAGCTGCAGCCCATCAAAGGGGTGCCCACAGTTTCTCTACAAAGCCCACTCCCAGCCCTGGGTCTTGCACTTTGCAGGTGGTTCTATGATCCAGCAGTAGCCCCATTCCTTGCACTTGTCAGCTGATGCTGCAGCAAAGCCCAACCAGCCTGCACCTACTCTGGCTCATGCATGCACCAGTGGATATAGTCACCAGCCTGGCTCTCCCGCTAACCCAGCTCACATGCAGGCCAATGGGTTTTGTAGCCCTGCTCACTCTAGTCTGCCCCCAGTCCCAATTTTCACACCAGTGGTAGCAGTGGCCCAGCAGGGGATCCCCCGCATTTCCCCTACTGCCCCCCACCAGGGTCTTGTCTATACTGGTAGGTGGCTTGGCCAGTCTGGCATGTCTTTCTCACCTTGGCATTTGCCGGTGGATGTTACAAATAGGCTCAGCCCAGCCAACCTCCAGTCTCAGCCCTTAAATGAACTGGCTGGTGTTGTAGCCCAACCCAGCCTGTCCCACACCCTGTCCTGAGTCTCATATCTGCCAGTGAGTGTTATAAACTGACCCAGTCTGGTCCACCCCAAACCACAGCCACATGTATGCTGGCAGGCACTATAACCTGGCGTGGTCTGAGCTGCTGCAAGACTTGGTTCTTGCACTCACCTGCAGGGACTGCGTCTGGACAGAGGAGTTCCCCAAGTTCCTCTAACGGTGTCAGATCTCATGCACACTGGTGGCTGCTTGGCCTAGCCTGGCCTAGCTCGTGTCCAAACATGTACAATGGCCTGTTTTGATCAGCCCACACCCAATCTGGCTGTTTGGGCACTGCAGTCTAATCCTGCCTGGCACACCACAAACCAGGGTCTCACGTGGTTCAGGGGGGACCAGCCCAGAGGTCCTAACCCCAATCTGGCTCCTGCAAACACAAGTGGGTGCTAGATAGACTGCTATTGTTAACCAATTTCTTGCAGATGCTTTAAAAAATATTCTGTGTTTTACAAACAAAACCAAGAGAAAACAATAAATACATATGTATATGAACTTTTGAATAGTTCATGGAAAAATAGAATAAGGTGTGTAGGCTTTTCCATGGGCATTTAAGTCCCTACATGTGCACACACAGCAGTCACACACACATACACAATGGTACTCTACATACTGTTTTCCCACGCTCCTATTCTTTATTTACCATTGTATGTTGGAAAACTTTGATTCTTTGTTATGATTTCATAGCATTCCTTCAAATTGTTATGCCAAGTTGCATTTATTTTATTGTTACTTTATTTTTGCTATTACAGTGTTACAGTCATTGTTCTTTTTTTGAAGATTTATTTATTTTTGTTGGAAAGACAGATTTACAGAGAGAAGGAGAGAGAGAGAGAGCTCTTCTGTCTTCTAGATCACTCCCCAAGTGGCAGCAACAGCCAGAACTGAGCTGATCCGAAGCCAGGAACCAGGAGCGTCTTCTGGTTCTCCCATACAGGTACAGGGTTCCAAGGCTTTGGACCATCCTCTACTGCTTTCTCAGGCCTCAGGCAGGGAGCTGGATGGAAAGTGGAGCAGCTGGGACATGAACTGATACCCATATAGGATCCTGGCACATGCAAGATGAGGATTTAACCACTAGACTACCACGCTGGGCCCATACTAAAGTTTGTTTCTAGGTTTCTAACATAGCAATGTTCAAAATAACAACCAAGGCTTTTGGAAGTTGCCAGTAATTTTTAGGAGTGTAAAGGGACGCTAACAGCAACAAACGTGAGAACCAGTGATCTAGGACTGAATCTGAATCAAAGCAGAGTTTATATCCTTTCTCTGCCTCACAGGACCACTTGCTTCTCCCCAGGGAAAGCATCTTCATTCACAGCTCTGAATGCTTGCTGTGCTGTTCCTCACTTTACAATGTCTGCTTACTTTTCTTCACCTGTCAAAACTCTGCATATCTTTAAGACACCCATACCCTTAATGACATTGGCTTATGGTGATGTAGGTGCTTAGTGTTCCTTCAGAAGCTTCCCAACAGCAAGTGCTTCTATGAACTTACCACACAGTCTTTCTTAATGTTTAGTGACCACAACAACAGTGACAGTTACAAGGCCTGCATTGTGGTGTGGCAGGTAAAGCTGCCGCCGGGGATGCTAGCATGCCATCTGAGCACTGGTTCAAATTCTGGCTTCTTCACTATCAGTCTAGCTCTCTGTCAGTGCACATGGGGAGGCAGAGGAAGATAGCTCAAGTCCTTGGGTCTTGGCCACCCATGTGGGCATCCCGGATGGAGTTGTGGGCTCTTGGCTTTGGCCTGGCTCAACCCTGGCTGTTGTGACCATTTGTGCATTGAACCAGAGGATGAAACAGCTTTTCTCTCTGTCTCTTTCTCTCTGTAAATCTGTCTCCCTAGTAAATACATCTTTAAAAAAAAAATTCATCATGATTAAGCAGGACTCATCCCAGGGATGCAGGACAGTTTAATGAATAAACATAAATGTGTCACAAAAATGGAATGAAGGTTAAAAATTACACAAGCATATCAAAAGATGCAGGGAAAAATGTGTTGTTAGAATCCAACATCCATTTATGATTTAAAAATAAACCTGAACTTATTAGATATATAATGAACATATCTCAATATAAGCTATCTACTTCAGACCCACAGCCAGCTTCATGTTGAATGACAGAAAAGCTGAAAACATTTCCTCTAAGATCTGGACAAAGGTGTTCACTCTTAACACTCTTATTCAACAAAGTACTAAAAGTTTTAACCAGAAAAATTAGCCAAGAGTACATAAATTTAAAAAAAAGACAGTAAAATGATTCCTGCTTACAGATAATTGAGTCTACATATTGAAAAACCTAGACTTTACCAAAGGTCTGTTGGAACTGATAAATTTAGGAAAGTTGGCAGGATGCAAAATTAGCATACACATTCAGTAACATTTTACAACAATAAAGAACTCTATTTATTAAAAAGATTTACTTATTCCTATTGGAAAGGCAGGTTTACAGAGAGGAGGAGAGAAAGAGAGGAAGATCTTCCATCCATTCGCTCACTCCCCATATGGCTGCAGTGACCAGAGTTGAGCCAATCTGGAGCCAGGAGCCAGGAGATTCTTTTAGGTCTCCCATATGGGTGCAGGGTCCCAAGGCTTTGGGCCGTCCTCTACTGCTTTCCCAGGCCACAAGCAGGAGCTGGATGAAAAGTGGAGGATCCAGAACATGAACCAGCATCTTATGGGATCCTGGCTCTTGCAAGAGGAGGATCAGCCAATTGAGCCATTACACTGGGCCCAAAGAAATATATTTTCAGTGAAACGAAAGAAACAAGGTTATTATGGTAAGTGAAATAGGTCAAACACAAATACCCAATGGTTTCTCTTATATATGGAATTCAAAAAGATCAATCTGAATTTATACTAATGATTGGGGAGGATGGGAAAGGTAGGGGAAGAAGGCCAGGACCGATCACTACCAGTGGTGCAGTTTTTGTTGTTTTTCTATAAAGTCCCCAGATAGAAGCACAGTAGCTAGCTGACAAGCTCTCCATAGTCTGGGTACTTCCACATATACATTTAGTCAGTGTCAAGCCACTTGAGAAACTTCTACAAGATTTTCATGTGAGTCTTAGTCTCCAGAAAATCCTACACCTAGAAAACATTGAGATGCATCTGCAAGATCCTGTAAGCCTGCTGAAATTAGAGTGTTTAGGCTTTACTGCTGGGAAGTAAAGGGCTTTCAGAGGGAAAGAGTCAAAGGCAGCTATCTCTGTAGGCTAAAGCATTACAAAGGAGATGGCTTCCTAAGCTAACTCAAACATTTTTCAACTGTGGAAGAGAAATTTTTTTTCTGGAAATTTTTCTTCGGTATCTAGAATATTATTGTCATAGGGTGAAGTAGGTCATTTGTTGTTGTCAACCAGCATTTGTAATTATTGAGCAATAACTCCTTTAGCCATAAAACTATGCTAACCTCTTCAGGACATTCATTTCTCAACTCTCTGCTGACGGTACACAAGTTATCATATAGCCTGCAAGGGACTGTGAGCTACGGTTCTATTTTCAGCTTGCCCTCTGGCTTGCTCTATAACCTTGGGAAAATCACATCTAGGCTTGGTGCCACAGACCTGCCATCTGCACATTATGGCTGATTAGTAACCCTCTGACAAAGTCAGAGGAAGTCATGAATTCTGAAGTTGGGCAATAAAGAACTCAAAATGCTGAAAGTGCCATTGATGCATTCATTCCTTTGAACTTTTCAACGCATCATTCTTGAACATTTGGTCATAATTTTACTCTAATGACACTTCAACAGAGGATCCGTTAGCACTGTTTTTCCGAATTTGAATAACCCAACTAAACCCCTTAAAATCTCACTACTAAGAAGGAGTGAATGTAGCGTTTTCCTTCTTATTTTTTCATTTCCCTTTCCCTCAGACATTTCCCAGGATGCACTTGGACATCACTTCCAGCTGGATTTCACCATGACAGGTGTTGACCAGCGTCTCATGCCTTCTGCTCTTCTCATTACTTTGCATGCATGTTCTCATTTATTAATATTGCTCATGATTGCTACTTTAATAAGCACCCTCTCAATTATTACATATTATAGGTATTAATTACAAGTTTATTTTGCATTTCAAATAGTGCTGCTATAAGCATTGTGTGCAAATTGATTTTATCACTCGGATTATTTTGAGGAAACATATTTCCAACTATAGACTATCAGATGAAAATAAGTAATTTCGCGGGTTTTATACTTTGTTTCAGTACTCTTGAAAACTGCTGCTGTAACAAATTATTAAATTATGAACTTAATCATTTTTCTTAGCTTCAACAATATTCTGTAATTTCCAATTAGTATTGAAGAAAAGCTAATAATTACCACCTCCCAAATTACTTCTCTGGATTTTTTTCATGTGTGAACTTTTATGTTGTGAAATCTAGACACCGATTTTTTTCACACTTATTGAGCTATAATTCACATTCCATATAGTATCTCCTTTGGAAGTTGATAATTCAGTGAGTTTTAATATCTTCACCGAGTTATACAATTATCACCATAATAAATTTTAGAGTATTTCTTTGCCTCAAAAAGAAACCTTCCTTCCCTAGCCTTTACCCTCTTATTTTTTTTTTAAAGATTTACTTATTTATTTTTATTGGAAAGTCAGATATACAGAGAGGAGGAGAGACAGAGAAGAGGATCTTCCATACTATGATTCACTCCTCAAATGGTCGCTCTCCCACGGGGTGCAGGGTCCTAAGGTCTTGGGCTGTCCTGGACTGCTTTCTCAGGCCACAAGCAGGGAGCTGTATGGGAAGCAGGACCACAGGGATTAGAACCGGCACCCATATGGGATCCTGCCGTGTGCAAGGTGAGGACTTTAGCCACTGCGCCAGGCCCTTCACCCTCATTTTTAAAGATTTATTTTTATTGGAAAGGCAGATCTACTGAGAAAAGGGAGACTCCCCAGATGGCTGCAATGGCTGAAGCTGAGCTGATTCAAAGCCAATACAGGTGCAGGATCCCAAGGTTTTGGGCCATCCTCCGCTGCTTTCCCAGACCACAGGCAGGAAGCTGGATGAGAAGTAGAACAGCCAGGACCTGAACCAGCACCCATAAGGGGTGCTGATGCTTGGAGGCAAATAAGTAGCCAGTTGAGCCAATGTACCAGCCCCATAAAACATAATATTTTTAAAGTACATACCTATTGCAGCACTTAGCAGTACTTCATTCCTTTTTATTGCTGGGCAATATTTCATTATATGGATATATCCATTGCTTTATTCTTTCATCAGTTGATGGGCATATGGGTGGTCTTATTCGGAACAATGCTTTTTTGAATATTCACATAAAGGTTTCTTGCAGATGTACTTTCTACTTCTCTTGTGTATATACATGAGTGCAATTGTTGGGTCATATGGTACCTCAATCTGAGTATCTACTAAACTATTTTTGAAAGAGGCTATACCATTTCACTTTCTAACCAGTGGTGTATGACTGTTCCAATTTCTTCACATCACTACATATCATATTACTAGGACTGTCAAAACAAAATGCCATAGACTGGGTGGCTTAAACATCAGGAATTTATTTTCTTGCAGTTCTGGAAACTGGAGGTCCTAGTTCAAGATATCAGTAAGATCAACTTCTCTCAATATCCCTGTCCGTGGTATACAGATGACTGGCCTTAAGTTGTGTCCTCACACGGCCTTTGTTCAGTGTAGGTACATCCTGGTACCTCTGCCTCCTAAAGAAACTGGTTGAATCAGATTAGTGCTCCACCTTTAGGTCATTTTACCATCATACTCTTTCAAAGGCCCTGTCTTCAAATACGATCAAACTGTGGGTTAGAGATTTAGCATATTAGTTTTAGGGAGCTACAATTCAGTTCATAATACTTGATAACACTTGCTATTAACTGGCTACTAATGTTGAGCATCTTTTCAAGTGTTTATTCTGTTTGAAGAGCTACTTATTCTTATCCTTTACTCAGATTTATTTCTTCATAATGGCACATCTCATTCCTATTGGCAGTTATCTGCACAATATATTAACCATATAGTTATCAAATACCCAGATTCAAGCTAGGGAGAATTTTTTTTTGGCTGACATAGTGCACCTTATTATTTTTAAATGATTTCTAGATATGCTGCAATCCACATGGTACAATAACATGAGGACACTAATACATTTTTACATAAAACAAGTTATTATATAACTCTTTTTTTCATTTTTTATATATATATTTTTTATTGATTACATTGCAATGTGACACAGTTTTATAGGCACTGGAGATTCCCCCCACCGCTCCCCAAACCCCCTAACCACCCCCCATGGTGGATTCCTCCACCCTGTTGCATTACCACAGTTCAAATTCAGTTGAGATTCTTTCATTGGAAGCATCTACCAGGCATAAAGTCCAGCATCTTATTGTCCAGATAAGTTCATCAGTTTCTTGGGGAGACCATCTCTGGTCTGAAGGTAGAGCTGGTAGAGTGGTTTTGATATTTCAACAGATCTGAATTAATGCCACTCTTACCACTCCAAGCACAATGCGGTCGTTGGAGAATCCACTGATTGACACAGTCCATCATAGAGTCTCCGTTTGCCCAGCATTTTGATTGCCAACATATAGCTGAGGTGGTTGATTGACTTGTTCTGTCCTCTGTCATTTGATGGTTAGCATTCTGAGTCTGAAAGCTCAATTGGGGATCCCCAAAGAAACTTTCTCTGAGGTGTTCCCAGACCAGATTCTTGTATGTACTAGCAAGAACCGGGCCCTGCACAGTCCATCACCCCAATCAGCTGGTGGTTACAGTTGCTGGGTTGGTTGTTTTCAGCCCTGTCTTCCACCAGAACCAATGGGTGTTTGCAGTCCAGCCTGGTTCTGCCCACCACATACTTGGCCCTCGCTTAAGCCAGTGGGGGCTGCAGCCCAGCCGGAGCGACCCACAATAACCCCATCAGGCCCGCCCCCTCCCCTGGTTTGCCAGTATGTGTGGCAGTCTAGTCCAGTCTGTCCCACATCCCCTTCTGCTCTCATACATGTCAATGGGTATGAGAACCATAAGGGAGAATTTTTGTAACACTTTGGGTTAGTGGCAGTCTTTTCTAAGATTAAAAAAAAAATGGTAATAGGGCCAGATGTGATAGCCTCGTGGCTAAAGTCCTTACCTGCCATGCTCTGGGATCCCATATGGGCACCAGTTAGTGTCATGGTGCTCCACTTCCCATCCAGCTCCCTGCTTATGGCTTGGGAAAGCAGTACAGGATGGCCCAAAGCCTTAGGACCCTGCACCCACACGAGAGGCCCAGAAGAAGCTCCTGGATTCTGTCTTCAGATTGGCTCAGCTCCAGCCATTATGGCCTCTTGGAGGGAGTGAACCAATGGACAGAAGATCTTCTCTCTGTGTTTCTGCTTCTCTGTAAATTTGGCTTTCTAATAACAACAAATGTTTAAAAAGAAAGAAAAAAGAAAGAAATGGCAATAAAAACAAACGAACAAACCAAGAAGAATACTGACTTTAGGGCCTGATACAATAGATCAGTGGCTACACCTTCGTCTTGCAAGTGCTGGAATACCATATGCATGCTGGGTCATGTCCTGGCTGCTCCACTTCCCATCCAGCTCCCTGCCTGTGGCCTGGGAAAGCAGTAGAGAATGTCCCAAAGCTTTGGGACCCTGTACCTGCATGGGAAACCTGGAAGAAGCTCCTGGTTCTTGGCGTCAGATTGGCTTAGCTCTGTTCGTTGCGGCCACTTTGGGAGTGAACCAACAGATGGAAGATCTTTCTCTCTGTAAATCTGACTTTAAAAATAAATCAATCTAAAGAAAGCCTTTAAAAATAGATATTTAAAAAAATTGAAAAAATCAGAAAACCTTTAGTTCGTATTTATCTAAAAATAACAAAAATCTTATTTTTGAACATAATTAACACCTTTAGAAATTTTATATATTTTTTATTGAAAAGTCAGATTTACAGAGACAAGGAGAGAGAAAAATATTCTTTGCTCTGTTTCAGTGGCTGCATATTTGTTTCTGTACCAATCTGATATAATTTCACACATCACATTGCCGCTGGGAAACTGTGCTAAACCTGTACACTTGTCAAAGCATGAGAGTGAAAAAGACTAATCATGTCTTTGTGTTATCAAAGTAGTTTTGGAAGTCCCAGACCCCTGAAGGAGCCTTAGGAGCCTCCACAATCCTTTTTGAAAATGTTTGAAAATCACTGTCCTAAATCAAAAGCAGTAGATACTCCTGAAAGAAAGGCCAGAATTCACCAACACAGTGGCAACAATGATGTTGCTAATAATAACACTGATAGCTAACATTTACTGGGTGTGTACTGGGTGCTATTTTAAACAACCAAAATGGAAGTCCTAACTATCTTTACAGGTGAGGAACCTAAGGGCAAAGAGGATAAGTAACCTTCCCAAGCTTACACAGTTAGTAAGTAATGGAGAAGCTTACAGGCAGCCTATAACCACTGCACTACCCTGCCTGGCTAACAAAGGCCTGCAGTGTAACTGACAAAGCCTGGATTATCCTGCTCACCCACTCCTCACCCTCCTCTCTGCCATTTTAGATGTCAATGCTCTTTTCTCTTCCCTTTTGCTCTGCAGTAAATCCTTGTCCACTGCCTGTTGTTCATCATTCCACCACTCCACAGACACACTCTCCCAAAGGCACCAGTGACGTTTTAATGACCATATTCAGTGGCCACTCTTCAGTCCTCACCTCCTTTGGATGTTATATACCACTGCATCTTGCATTAAAACTTTCTCACAGGCTGGAGTTATGGCATGGCAAGTTAAACCACATCTTGGCATGACTGCATCCTATACTGAGGTGCCTGGCTACTCCACATTTCCAATCCAGTTTCCTGCTTTTGCACCTGGGAAACGGTGGAGGATGAAGCGAGCACTTGAGTTCCTGCCAACAGGTGGGATGGAGTTCCAGGCTCCTGCCTCAGCCTGTGCCAACCCTGGCTATTGCAGGAAAGTGAACCAGTCAATAGAAGAGATGTCTGTGACATTCTTCCTTTCAAGTAAATAAATCTTTTTAAAATAAAACTTCTCTCAATGGTATTTTGGCACCAGACTGTTTTTTCGTTCCTGTTCGTTTCTTTTCAGAAAATTCTTGAGGGTCCTATTCCTTGGGCTGTTCTTGAAACAGCTTCATCCTCTCTGTTTGGTCTCTGGCCTTTCTGCTCCAATTGTCATACCATCCACTTCCATGGCTTTAATTCCTAAGTATGTATTTTGTTATCCAAAGATACTATTCACAGCCAAGCCTTCTGCCATATGTCAATGTGATGCACATATATTTTCTCAGGTACACCAAAGTCAACACATCCAGATCTTTACTCATGATTCCTCTCTTCAAACTGATTTCTCCTGCTGTGGTCTCCAACTCAGGAAATTATACCACTTCCTCTGTGAACCAGACACTTGGCAGTCATTCCAGACTTCCCTTGTCTGTCTCATGGTTCTGGTGGATCTACCTGAATACATTTCTGAAATATACCTCTTCTCTTTTTCTACTGCTACAACTATAGCTCAAGCCCTTCTCTTTTCCTACCTGATTTTTCACTAGCCTCATTAGTAGTTCATTTGCTTCTACCTTTGGCTACTGACAGTTTGTTCATCCAGAGCAGCTAGAGTTGCTGCTCTGCACAACTTTTTGGACCTTGGTTTCCTTATCTGCTGTATTATTGTTGCTCCTGGAGTTATACCTCCCCGAGATTTTGCACCTACACTCTGGCTGAATGCCATGGTTATCCCATAGCCATAAACCTCTTCAGTGTGTCGTCGTTTCTTTACGAAGTTCCAATGTTCATGATGATGTAATAAGCTACTCTAAGATGTAGTCGGAAACAGCAATTATTTCATTAGTCTCAGGGCTTTTGTGGATCAGAGATTTGCAAAGGGTGAGGGCTAATGTCCTTGATGTCTAGAGCTTTACATGAGGATGTTTCAGCAATTAAGGACTGAAGTCCTTGGAAAGCTCCTTTGCTCAGATGTCTGAATTGGCTGGAGAACACTAATAGTGCCAACCTGAGCACCTGCATGTCACCTCTCCTTGTGACTCACCTTCCTTGTAGCCTTATGTTCTCATGACAGAAAGATTTCTTATATGGAATTTCAGAGTTCATCATTTATGATAGCCCCTGAATTCACACAAGTCACTTCTGCCTCATTCTGTTATTGGTTACAAGTAAACATGTCCAGATGTGAAGGGAGGGGATATAGATAATTTTACCATTCAGCTGAATGTCATATTGTAGATAAGAAAGTTGAGAGGACAGATGTTATTGTGGCTCTCTAAGGAAGATCCATACAAACCATACCTGAAACTCCCTAGGGCCCCAACTTTCCCACGTGCCAGCTGTCCCTAACCTGTCACATGATCTCCTGGCTGCTTCCTTCTGCACATGTCACTTCGCCTGTCTGCACCTTCTATACCTTTTTTCATCTTTTTTGTTGGTTTGTTTTTAAAGATCTGTTAAATTTATTTAATTATTTGAAGGACAGTGAGAGAGATTTTTTATCCATTAGCTCACTCCCCAACTGATTGCAACAGCCAGGGTTGGACTAAGCTGGAGCCAGAAGCTTCTCCCACATGGATGTAGGGGCCTAAACACTTACACCATCTTAATGTTGCTTTCCCAGGCACTTATTGATGTCAGATTTAGACAAAAAATAAAAACAAAATCAGGGCCACGTCATGATGGCTCAGTTAACTAAATCCTCACCTTGCAACTGTCGGGATCCCATATGGGTGCAATTTTGTGTCCCAGCTGTTCTGCTTCCCATCTAGCTCCCTGCTTATGGCCTGGGAAAGCAGTAGAGGATACCCCAAAGCCTTGGGACCCTGCACCCGCATGAGAGACTCAGAAGAAACTCCTGCCTCCTGGTTTCGGATTAATTTAGCTCCGGTTGTTGCAGCCATATGGGGAGTGAACAAGATGGGAGATCTTTCTCTCTGTCTCTCCTTCTCTCTGTAAATCTGATCTGATCTGCCTTTCCAATAAAGATTTTTAAAAATTTTTTTAAAGAAAAATAAATATATGTTTTAACTACATTTTTCCTCAAACTGTTTGAGATAATTAATATGTAATTCTTAACCTCATTGGTAATTAAGGACAGGAAAATTTAAATAAGATAATGTTTAAGTATCAAATGGGCAACATTTTAAATTATTAAAAAAAAATTAGGACCCAGCGCAGTAGCCTAGCAGCTAAAGTGCTCCCCTTGAATGCACCGGGATTCCATATGGGCGCTGGTTCTAATCCCAGCAGCTCCACTTCCCATCCAGCCCTCTGTTTGTGGCCTGAGAAAGCAGTCGAGGACGACACAAGGTCTTGGGGCCTTGCACCTGTGTGGGAGACCCAGAGTTCCTGGCTTCAGATTGGCTCAGCTATGGCTATTGCGGTCCCTTGGGGAGTGAATCATCACATGGAAGATCTTTATCTCTGTCTCTCTTCCTCTCTGTATATCTGCCTTTCCAATAAAACATATCAATAAATCTTTAAAAAATATATATTAAAGTCCAAGCCATGTGTGTTAAGGATGATACTTAATAACAACATGCCTACCCCTCCCTTCTGCTGCCTCTTCTGTGTACATGTGCCTCCTTTTATCATGAGGTGAGGTTTATTTCCCCTTCTGGTGGATCTACACTGGCACCGTGATTACTTTTAAGTAAAATGAAGTGAAGTGATGTTCAGGGACTTCTGTGCCCAGCCCTGATTTATAATGTCAGATTCCTTTTTCTTGGGATACTCTTTAATGATGCTAGTCATATCCCAAAAGAGATAATCCTTCCTCAATGCCAGTTCGGAATGCTGAAATCCCCAAAGAACAAAATCTCTAAAGTCTAAATCTTCAAAATTACAATGCTGGAAGATTAAGGTCCTGAATGCTAAAATCTTGAAAGGCAAAAATTCCCAAAACTACAGTCAATTTCCATTACATAAGAAAGAAAGAAAGAAAGAAAGAAAGAGAAAAAGAAAGAAAGAAAGAGAAAAAGAAAGAAAGAAAGAAAGAAAGAAAGAAAGAAAGAAAGAAAGAAAGAAAGAAAGAAAGAAAGAAAGAAAAAGATTACATAGAATGGATCGGGACTGGGCATGTGATGAAAACTAGCATTCAACTAAAAAATGCACCATTTGTTTCCTTGGCATTCCTTCCAGATGATGAAATTCCAGAAGCTTTGAACGAATTAAAGCCACATTCACTTGAAGAAGCCAGCAAAGCTAACTGTTTGAAAAATAATTACATGCCTGGTAGGTTAAGAAGACACTTTTGCTGGGGGCAGACATTTGGCTCAATAGGTAAAACATGGCTTCGTACACCTACTTCCCACATCGGAGTGCCTGAGTTCAAGCACCAACTCCACTCCCAATTCTAACTTCATGTTAATAAGCAGCAAATTATAACTCAAGCACTTGGTCCATACCACCATGTAGCAGACCCAGACTGAGTTTCCATCTCCAGCGTTGGCCTGGCTCAGCCCCAGCTCATGAAAATAATAAATAAAGAAATGTAAAAAGTAAAGGGCAGATGCAAGATTTGTGCACATGGAACACCTAAATAACTACCTTTGCCTTACCAGTCAAAACGTAAAAATAAACAGACCATGACATAAAAATTGGAGGAGTTTCAAACTTTCCTGGTTATGTGATGGAAAGCCTCAAAGCTTGGAAAGAATTAGCATACTGAAATGGTTAGGGAATCTGGTTCCTTACAGAAAAGGGCAGGTGGAAACTGTGGAGACCTACAGTTAATTCTTTTTCATTTGTATATGCTCTGCATGCCCCATATAGTTTGAAATGCTCAGCGGCTCTTGTCTGCTTTTGCCTTTTCTGCTTGCTGTGAAGATGAGAACCATGTCCCCTGCCCCACTGAACACCCAGGATCGAGCCTGGCGACTAGAAACAGAAAACAGATGAGAAAACAGCTCATTAGGTGGATGTGGATGAGGCAGTATAGTAAGTCCAAGCCCTTGCATACACACAGACCATTCCTGTTCTTACTTCCTTCGCATATTCCCCACATAACTTTTCTATCCACTATATAGGTGAAGTTAGGATAGCTGTCATTTGCCAGGATACCAAATGTAAATAAGCAAATGCTGGGGGGAAATGACAGATTAGAGCTCCTGTCCTACCTGTTTCCCAAGGCCCTGAAATCCTGGCTGTGCCAAGGGCTCCCTGCCCAGGCACAGATGCTACTCTCCCTGTCTTGCCAGCTTGCTGTGCTGACAGCTCTTAATTGCTAAATGAACAGTCTGTGTTTCTAGTGGAGCAAGAGATTCTCAAGAGAGCATTAGGGCTTTTGTATCCCTGGAATGGGAGGGCACATTCTTGTGCAATCACAAACTACCATCTCAGCAGGAGCAGTCAGAACTGGATTTTCCATTACAGGGGGTTTATATTTGGAACCTAAAGGTATTCTTAGAATTTTGTTCACAAGGTGTAGAGGGGCCTTTCAGATCAGCGTGAGTGTGTATAAGAGCTTTCCTTTCTGTACTAAAGCAATTGTAGAAAATAATCATTTGCTGCAGATAAATTTGATAGTGGTAGTAGCCTTGATAAATGTGTTCATGACATGCATCTTTAAAGTCCATCCATCAATATGTATTCATTAGACAGGTATAGGCAAGGCAGATGGATGAAGAATTCTGAAAAGTGATACTAACAGAGGTGGCAATTTTACTGACAGTCATACAATCATGAAGGCATAACTGAAAGTGTGACATCACACTTGGGAGAAAAAAGCATCATTCCAGTGCCTTTAAAACAGAGATGAATGTGCAAATGAATATTTAGATTATTGAGACCAGAAATATCTAAGAAAGACCACTGGAGAAATTTGGAAAAATTTTATCATTTCTAATCTCAGATTTTCTTTCAAAGTCTTTTTCTTTTAAGATTGTTTTTTAATTGGAAAGGCAGATTTACAGAGAGAAAAATCTCCCATCTGGTGCAGGTCCCCAGGCTTTGGGCCATGTTCTTCTGCTTTCCTAGACTATAAGCAGGGAGATGGATCAGAAGTAGAGCAGCCAGGACACAAACCGGCACCCATTCTGTGTCAAACACCTTTAGCCAAATATTTCTGGTCAATATTGAGACTGATAAATAGTATTTTCACATTAGTACTTGTTACTTCAAAAAAAGTTTATGGAGAGTGGAGTTAAAAGCTAAGTTTGTTTGGTATAAAAATATTGAAATTCACACATAAGAGGGTTCCTTTAAATGTTTGTGGAAAATTCTTTTTTTTTCTTTTTTTTTAAGATTTATTTGTTTTTATGACAAAGTCAGATATACAGAGAGGAGGAAAGACAGAGAGGAAGATCTTCTGTCCGATGATTCACTTCCCAACTGAGCCACAACGGCCAGTGCTGTGCCAATCCGAAGCCGGGAACCAGGATCCTCCTCCAGGTCTCCCATGCAGGTGCAGGGTCCCAAAGCTTTGGGCCATCTTCAACTGCTTTCCCAGGCCACAAGCAGGGAACAGGATGGGAAGTGGGGCTGCTGGGATCAGAACCAGCGCCCATATGGGATTCCGGGGCGTTGAAGGCAAGGACTTTAGCCGCTAGGCCACGCCACCGGACCCGGAAAATTCTTATTGTTAGAAAACAATGCATAAGTTTTAAAATGATTTTGCAGCAAAATTAATCTTTCGTTTTCCATGAACTTTTTGAAGAACCCTCATGTAATCATTTACCATATACCTATATTTTAGTTTCTGATAGTCATTGATAAAAGCTAATGCTTTAGGTTTTTAATTTATGACTTTTATTAAGAAAAGTATTTAACAAGAAGCAGTAAGAATAGTATACTGAACAGCCATATACTTATTACCTGCACTCAAAACTTGTTAAAATTTTACTTTATTTCCTTCATCTATGTGTTTATATGTAGGTTTTGCTAAAGTATTTCAAACTCAATTTTAATCATAACAGTTCAGTTTTAAATACTTCATCTTACAACTCCAAAAAATTAAGAGTATTTTCTCTCTTAAATTTTAGGAGTATACAACCATTGAGCTATCAGAATTATTAATTTCCTAATGCTGTTTATGTTTTCCAAACTTTTTAAAGTTGATTTTGAAGCGGTTTTGGCATATTATTTGAAAGTTAACTGAAACTATCATTAAATAACTACCATCAGTAACACTTACGTTCCTAGTTACACGATGCCTCCTCCTAGTCTGTGTCTTGCTTTTAAAGTTGGCCAAGTTACTCACACATCTTGAGGTTGGCAACCAACACAAAGGAGCTTTGGCTATCTCAGGCTTCCTTGTAAGTTTTGGCTAAACCTTCCCCCCGTCTTGCCTTTCACCTGACTCATAAGCTTCCAGATCGGTCTGCTTTTTGTCACCCCTCCAACCTGACATTATTTGCCTTCTCCAGTCTTGGCTTTGGTTCTCTCCAGGACAGTCCTTAAGCTCTCCTTCTGGATCCTTTTCAGCTTTTCTGATTGGCCTAGATAATCCCAACATCAATGAAACTATTCCTTTGAGGTCTACCGGGCTCCTGTCTAGGATGATGGGATGTTTTTTGGCATTTAGCCCTTGGTGAGTGGGGTGAAGGAGAATTTTAGACAATATAGAAGATCTGTTTTGATTCAGTCATATCACACTTTCCCTGCTGTGGCATCCTGGCTCCCACATCTCTGCCTGTTCTCTTCAGATTGATGCATCATTGAACTGTTTGGTCCTGTGCTTCAGAACTCAACTACAAAAAGTTCTGTGTGGCATTCCAATTGCATTTGAACCAAGTTCTGCTTCTTAAGGTAGGTAGAGAAGGGCCAGATTAGGACATACAGGTTTCCAGGAAACCAAATGATTTGATGCTCCATTAAATCAATGCAGCAATGCGTAAAGATTTTTTGTTCAGTGATTCTTTCAGGTTTGCTTTTGAGAAACAAAGAGGCAGACAGAAAGTTCCTGTCTGCTGGTTCACTTCCCAAATGATTCTAATAATCACAGCTGGGACAGACCAGAAATGAGAGGGGATTTCAGTTCAGGTCTCCCACATGGGTGCCAGAGGTCTAACTACCCGAGCATTAGCAATGAAGCTGGAATCAGGAGCAAAACTAGTGCTAGAACACATGCACTCTGATAAGGTATGCTAGCATCTCCACAGTTAGCCAAACACCTGCCTACGGGATTTCATTAAGAGAGTTAAACACTGTGTGGCAAAACCGTGTAGAAGGACCATAGGTCCTCCCCATACCCACCTAACCAAAACAAAGTCTGTGGTTATCAGGACCTACTTCCCCCTTTTTAAAGAAGACTAGTTGGAGGAAAGGATGAAGCAATTCTGCAGAGGCTGCAATGAGTGGAGTAGGCAATAGTAAAGAGCAAAAAAGCTAGGTAGACCTCTTAATTCCACCTGTTTATGGAGGCAGGGTCCTGAGCCAGCTACTACCATGTTGTCCACATGTTGTCTGCGGTCCTCAGCCTCTTTTAACTGAAGGTCAGCAATCACAGAATTCTCCTGAAGGAACCTTGCTTAGACCCCCAAGAGTATCACCTACCTAGCATTTCAGTGTCAGAGGTTCCAGAAATGGATCGCTTACAGGGAATTGAGGGACTACCTCATCATTAGTCTTTTTTCTATGACAAACGTGCAACTGAACTTGCGCCCAACCTGCGATCAAGCCATTAGACTCTCTCTTTTAAAGCTGAAACTCCTCTCACAAACCGTAATACATTTCACCAGCCAGACCCACAGTAACCTTTTAAAATAAAATGTTCCTGCAAGGACTGCCAAGGCATCAACATAGTTCATTGTCATATTTGGAGAGCATCAGACATTACCAAGGGCTCATTCACTCCTTTTCTGCCCTGACAATATTATTAGCTGACTCGTTCAGAAAAAAAGGTGGTTTGTTAAGTCTGTGGAAGCTACTCTGTCATCTAGGGCTGCAGGCTTTGTTTATCTCTGCTCTGACCTTGTTTGTGCCCATCTGATATTCTCTGGATTCTTCACTTACAGCAGTTATAGGGGCAGCTCTATTCCAGAAGGACCTCAGGTCTGTTAACAGTACCCATGTTCGTTTCTCATAGAATCTGACCTGAGTTGAAGCAAACACAACACAGAAAGTAGGAATTCTAGCTTTGAGGGCCTGTTTTCTGAGCTTGGTGTGTGGGGTTAGGACATGCATCCTATCATCGTCTGTATCACCTACCGCTTTCACTGTGCCTCTGTTCACACCAGACAGGCCACCTCTTTTTCATGTTCTGAGTTTTCAACCTCAAATACTCCAAGCAGCCAAATCTCTAAGGTGGACATTCCTTCCTTAAAACTCAGGAGATGCGTGTGTAGGGAGATGCTGTAATCATGCTTTCTCACTAGTTACATCTAGCTTGAATATGGTCTGCAAAGATTGAAATTAAAAATTACATCCTTGCACATTACTGCTGCTTGAGACTTCCCCACCAAATGAGTGCCTAAGAAGCCCAAGGAATTAGTGCTTCCTTTTCAATGCCCAGTGTTTTCTTGAATGTTTTTAACATGATCTTCTAATAAAGACAATTTCATATTAGCCCCTTGTCACATCTCCACAGCCAATCTAATAATCAGATATTTCGCCATGGAAGACTCAGTCGTTTGACCTCTTGCCAAGCCCTGAGTTCATGTCCCAGCCAAGGAAGCTAGTTTCTTGCCCACCTGAACTTTGCTCACTACATGGAATAATGAACCAAATGCTGCATCTCACCCAAAGGTTCAATGAGAATCCATGATCAGCATCATTGTGTTGGTTTGTGTTCAGCAGTTTGCTCCCTCCCAAATCAGACCCCATGCCAGATGCACCTACAACTAGCTGTACTACCAACCTGAAGCTTAAAATACTCTGTAGTACTGATGTTTCAACCGCTTTAAAGTCCACTCCACTGTAAGCCTTCAAGCCCACCAGACCAACCTGTGAATTGGAACTCAGGATAATAAAGGTAAATGTTGCTCACTTTAATGTGGTCCCTTACCCAGAAATGAACTAGCCTCATTTGAGTTTTACCTGCAACCTGTTTTCGTACCAATGTAGTTTTTCTCAGTTCTTGACTCAACTTTACTATTACTTGATGATGCTTTTTGGGTTCTTAAGTGGAATTTGGTTTTTGGATCTTGGCTCATTGAATTCCTAGGACTTTGTCTTATATTCATTGCTCTGATGCCTTATGAACTATATCAGGCTGTGTCCCAAGATCTCAGAGTCAATACAATTTGTTATGTTTCCACGTGTTCCGTGTGAGTCTGTAGGGGCTCCTACTCATTGGATTAGCAGAGACCCAGGCAGATGAAGAACTCCATTTTGTACCTGCTATGTAATTGTTATGATAAAAAAAAAGCACAGATGTGATATGTCAGCTTTTAAAAGAATACTTGTCCAGAAATGACGCATATTTCTACTCACAATTCAGCAGCTGAAACAAGCCATAAATCCTCACTTAATTTTGAAAGTGAGAGAAAAGTGCCGTCACCCTGAATCCAGAAAACGTAGCGGAGCATTTACTAATGATAGGACCATGATCTAAATCTTAGTTTAGCTCATTCATTATCACCCGTACCAAGGCCCATGCTAGTACTATCTGCCACTTGTTGTTCCTGAAGTTTCACCTTTCCACTTATCCCACATTGCCTCTACAATCTGACTGCTCTACCTGTATTTCCCCTAAGTTTTACTCTCTTTTGATTCTGACCTCTGCCTTCTAACTTTGGGTCATATAAATAGGGGAAAGCAGGGCTTTGTCCATAAGCTATGCCTGAAACCTACCAAAGCCAGTTCAGTCCTGTCAACCGCCTTCTTGACAGTGGAGCCACTTGGAGTCATCTTGTCTATGTCCAAGGAGTATTAAGGCTGTGGTAATTCAGCCAAATGTAATCATCATGCAAAGAGCCAGAGGCAAGTAACAGGATCCTAAAACAAGGTCAGGGTGCTGGAAACATGAGAGTGAAGACTAGCAGGAAAAACGCTGCATATACCAACACCGAAAACAGAGCCCCATAGTCACATCATGGCATTCTTTAGTTCAATGTGTTTAACCAAATACCAAATGTAGTTTATGAAATCAGAAGATTTCATAAGACTGACAATGACAACCACAGTCTCCTCCCTTCTACCATTAAGGCAACCTTTTTCAACATTTTTAGCTTCTTTGATACATATAACCTTTCAAGTTAATATCATGCTTATGTGTTTATTCTTGGAGTGTTTTAGATTTTAGAACAGCTAATTGCCACCCATGTGAAAAGTGTATTCTGAGTTCCTGCTTCCCAGCTCCAGTCTATCCCAGCCCAGCCTTGGCTCTTGCAGATGGAAGCTCTGTCTCTGTGTGTGTCTGTGCCTGCCTCTAAAATGAATAGTCTTAATTTAAAAAGAAAGAGTAAGAGCTCTGTAGAGAGATTACCTGGATATGAATCCTTCCTTGACCCCTAGCTCTGCACAGGAGGCTGAATATTATCCTCTCAAAGCTGTACATGCTCTGATTCTCTTATGTGGTAATGGAATTTTGTAGATGTGAGCAGGTGAAGTGTCCTGGCAGAGTGACTGACCTGCATTGCTGGGGAGATTTATCATAATCACAAGGGTTCTTATAGGAGGAAGATGAAGAGAGCGGTGTAAGGATGACAACAGATGTCAGAGGGACATGGGATATGGTGCTGCTGACTTGCAACTGGGGGAAAGGGCTACCAGCCAAGGCCTGAGGGTGGCCTGTGTAAGATGGGAATGCCGAGGAAACAGCACAAGATGGCCAGAGTGCTTGAGCCTCTGCCACCCATGCAGGAGACCCAGGTGAAGCTCCTGGCTTTCACTTGACCCAGGCCTGGCCATTGCAGCCATCTGGGGAGTGAACCAGCAAATGGAAGATCTGTCTCTCCCTTTCTCTCTGTAACTCTTTCAAGTAAATAAAACTTAAAAAAAAAAAAAAAAATTCAGGCCCAGTGCGGTAGCCTGGTGACTTAAGTCCTTACCTTGCACACACCGGGATCCCATATGGACACTGGTTCTAATCTTGGCTGCCCTGCTTCCCATCCAACTCCCTGCTTGTGTCCTGGGAGGGCAATCGAGGATGGCTCAGGGACTTGGTGTCCTGCACCTGCGTGGGAGACCTGGAGGAGGCTCTGGGCTCCTGGCTTGGGATTGGTGCAGCTCTGGCCATTGTGGCTACTTGGGGAATGAATCAGTGGACAGAAGATCTTCCTCTCTGTCTCTCCTCCTCTCTGTATATCTGACTTTCAAATAAAAATTTTAAAAATTATTTTTAAATTCATGGAAAGTGCTTTATTAAAAATGATACATGAATTTAAAAAATTTAGCCAAGATTAGGTTGTATTTAATTTTTATTTTCCATGAGCTTTTTGAAGTATCTTCTTGTAGGTGTCGGCAGTTCCATTCTTCTTGGGAGGATATCAATTCTGAAGTTCCAAATGCTCCTGTTCCTTGCAGGCAGGCTGTTCCCTAAGCCTACTACACCATGTTTTGCTTCATTTTTATTTTGAGTTTCCTTCCCAGATGGGGGTTATGGAGATGGCCTCTAGTCACTGGGTCCCTGGCCCTGTGATGACAGAACAGGGTCTCCTGTGAGGCATAGGGACAAAGTATGGCACTTGATTGGTTACTTTGCATAGTGAAGGCCTGCTCCCAGCTGAACCCTTGGCAATCTCTAGGAATTTGCTGGTTGCCGGGACAGACAATTTCTCCTGAGCCAAGTGTTTAAAATGTTAAACATCTTTCTACACACACACACACAAATTCCAAAATATACACAACCTCAAAATACACATCTTTAGGAGCTCCTGATAAGGGGCCCTGAAAGGTAATTTTTTGCCAAGATCTTCCTTTTTGGACACTGTCTATTCCACACTTATACTTAATGGACAGTATGGCTGGATATAGATTTCTAGTGTAGAAACAATTACCCCTTAGGATTTTGAAGGTATTGGTTTCATTGGTTTCCATAGTCTTCTTGGGTTAGCCGGGGGAAGTCCCATTTTCTTCTGATTCCTGATTTGAGAAAGGAATTTAAAACCAGGTAAGAGTCAGGCTTACTGAAAATCACTAGCCTAGGGGGAAAATGAAATAGGATAACTTAGTCACACAAGATCCTAAATATTGGTTAATCCTTGGACAGTAAATAAGCATGCATTCCCTTCAATAACTCAAGGAAAGCACATGACCTCCTTACTGCTGTTTCTGCCAAAATGCATCACATGATGTGACAATCACCTTTCCTTTGTTAACTTGTAGTTATGATGAGCACTTTGTGGTAATTCCCACCTGCTTCTCCCCTTCCTGTTTGTTTATTCAAACAACTTGGATGCTACTTTGGAGCACCTAGCTTGGGCAAACAGAGTGCTGTTTGCTGGAGCGCCAGCCTCAGCCGGGCTCACATAAACTCCTTTTTTCTCATTCAGTAGGCCTCAACTTGTTTTCCAGGTTGACAGCTTGTATGTAACCTGTTTCCTCTGCAAACTTCCATGGTCTTCCATTGCTCCCTACTGCTTTGTGAATGCTTTAGCTTGAATGGAGGCTTGTGTAATAGAGAATCTAACTGTATTTTTAAAAATGTATTTGATGGACAAGCCATTAAGAAAAGCCAGTGACCCTTCCTTGGCAGAGTTAGTACCTTGGAAATCCTGGTGTGTCCCTGAAAACTCCAGGTTGTGCCTCTGACTGTCCCCTCCAATGACTGCCCATCCTGCTGTTCTAATGACATGTTCTGAGCTGCTTGGAAATATGTCACTCCTCTTCTTCCTGTAAATATCCAAGTCTGTTTCCTCTTCGTGGGAATACAATGCATCTCCACTTCGTAGCTGAATGATTTTTCTGTTTGCATAATGGGCATAATAATGGCCCTCATACTGCTGTTTCTTAGATTCTTTACAGTTAGGGATAATGAAGATGGTTTGTAGAGATGATTGTATGGCAACGTGGATGTAATGTTACTGAACTGTACGTATACTTTAAACAGTCCAGGTGGTAATTATGTACACAGTTGGCCCTAATACAGAGGACTGACTCAAGAGACTGGAGCATCCCAGGAGTTTAGTATCCCAGAGTTGTTCCAGAATTAATCCCCTTTGGAATTTGAGGGATGCCTTATAAGAAAGTACAGCTGTAAAACACAATGGTCAATTCTTAAGGGATGTATACCTAATAACGAATGCCCCAAAGCGGGAAGCAGTATGGACAGAGGAGGTGTGCAGTGCCTGCTTAGCACCCGCTCTCTTTCCCATCTTTACTTCTGTGTTCAATGCTGCCCTCAGACAGCTCTTACACTACCCATTCTAATTAAAATACCCACGCCCCACATCGTATTCAATAGCTCTATTTTATTTTTCTCAGTAGGTCTCAGTAACAACATGATGCTTTATTATTTACTAATCACTCTTTCTTGAATCTCTCCTCCCAAAGAACAAGCCTTATGGATGCTTCACTGTCCTTCTCACTGCATATGGCCAGAGCCCGGACCACAGCCTGGGACATCATACTGGATGCTCAATATTTTTTAAATGAATGATTTCTGTAACTGCTTACTACCATACTACTGTATGTTTAATCTACTATTTAATCTGTTTAATTCTATTTAAAAAATGATCCTATACAGTTGTTGCATTCGTTTTTTTAAGAGTTATTTTTATTGGAAAGGCAGATTTAGAGGAGAGACAAAGATCTTGGGTACGGTGGCCGGGTAGGGGAACACGGTTTTCATGTTGTGATGCGCCCAAGAAAGTGAATTTTGTTTATAGAACTGTGGAGGCGTCCCTCTGCTTCCTCCCAAGGAAGCGCCACTTGTTAATTTTCCGTGACCAATCTAGGCGCCAAGTTCGAGCCGGCTTTGCTTTTGACGACCCGGTTTAGCTACAAGTTCAGGCAAGCTTAGCTCCCAGCTTGGGGAAATCCTGGGACGCCGGCACCTCCGCCCTCCTCAGGGCTAACCTGGGTGGCCGACCCCGGTGGGCATGACTGCCAGCTCAGCCAATGGACGGGGCAGAGCGAGCGCCTGTGTAAACAAACCCAGCGCCGAGGGTTCCCCCACGTGGGCCCGACGCCCGTCGCCCAATGCACAGCCAGAAACTGCGTCGCGTCCTGTCAGCCAGTCAGAGACGAGGCTCCCCGCAAGCAGGCGTTCCATCCTGAGAAAGCTGAAAGACAGACGTTAAAACCAATCTGACTCTAGAGCTTCTAAGGGAGTGGGCGGGCACTGCTTAGCATTGAGACCAATAGAAAGCACAAATGTCCTCGCAGCCTCCTGAGCGGCATCCTTCTTGGCCCAATAAATGGATGGGGCGGTGCCCGGCAACCAATGGCTTGGGTTCGGGGGCGGGGTAAGGAGCCAGTTTGCATTAAGAGGCACCCAGGCGAGTGCTTCTGGCGGTTGTCCGGCGCTGTGGCTCACGTTTGGGTGCGAGAGGCCGACCCTGTGCGAGCGCCGGCGACCTCTGCGGCGGGCGGTGACGGAGTGCGCTCTGGGAAGAGTGGCAGCCGACGATCTGAAGGAGGGACTTGTGGTCAGCCCAGGTGGGTTGGGGCCGCGGAGGAAGGGTCCTGCGGGAGCCGCCACTCTCACAGCCCGGTGGAGCACCCAGCGCCTCCCTTTCGGCCGCGCCGGGGGCCGCGGGGCGTCGGGCGCCTGCCTGCCTGCCTAACCTGTCAGGAGGGAAATCCTGGGCGGCTTCCACGTCGTTCCTCGGCGACAATGGGGATATCCGCTGGGGTGACCTGCCTCTCGCGGACCTTAGGAGACCTTAGTCCGGGTCCCCCCCCCCCCCGCACAGGTAACTGCCCCTCTTCACCTAAGTTTCTGGGTTCCTTCCCTCCTCTCCTCAGCCTCCCGCAACGCTGGGACCGGGTCTTCGGGCTGTGCGTGTCCTGATGGCCCCGGGTGCAGCATGGTTAGGCTGCATCCCCATTCCCGCCCCGAGGCTCCGGGAGGAGTGGTGCGTGCGGCCCCTCCCCTGCTCGCGCGTGATCTGCGTGTCTTAGTCTCTCACCAGCTCCCCGTGTATCCGCAGAGCTGAGCCGACTGGGGGGACCTTGGGCACCTTTCTTCTGCCCGACCTGCCGCGTCTGAATCCCGCACCTCATCCCTCACTTCTCAGAGACTAACATTTTCCACCTCACTCTTCCCCGTAGCCCAAAGGTGAACGCGAGGGGCGCAGGAGAACTGGAGAGAGTCCGGCCGGATACCCTGATCTGGAAGCTGTACAAGGTTGGGAACTCTTCACTAGTGTTGTATAGGGTCGCTTGTGGTCGGCTTGCTCGCTATCTCGAACCTGTGTCCCTGGATGGTTCTTTGGGTGGTAATTGCTGGAAAAAAAAAAACAGGTGAAAAGACTTTACTGGCAATGAGGGATTTTAAATGTTTGATTGTTGTTGTTAAGTAGATGGGATTGGATTGAACTTTAAACAGCTTGGCTTAGGAAGCTGAGGCTGTGAAGTCTAGGTAAGGGCCGGCCTGGCTAGTCTCTTCTAAGGCATAAGAGGTGCTAGGGCTGTACAGCGCACAGCCTGTGAGTGAGTAATGGCAGTCTTTTCCTTTTCTCTTTTCATAGGAATTTGTATGCACCTGCCTAGTGTGAATGTGTTGGTTTGCTTTCCTGTAGCATTGGTTCATGCCATATGTTTCTAGATAGTAGGCCCCAACCAGGTTGTGCCTAAATAAAGTTTGTGCCAAGGATTTTATGAGGACAACTAACTTACTACTCTTAACTTTTGAGATTTGAGAGGTTTGAAAACGTTAGGCATTAGACCATGAGGGTTTTGGAGATTGGAGGAAATGGAAGTGTTGAAGGAAGACTGAAAGCCTTCTCAGGCAGTGGGGGTGGGGGAAGAATATGTATGCATGCAAAACCTTGTAAAGCTTATAAGTGCTTAGTTTTTTGACTTGATGTTAACCTGAATTATTATTCCTAGTTACCAATGGAGAGATGTAAGCTGTGAATTTAAGGTGCTGCTTGTGTTTGGGCCAGGATTTTGCAAACTGTTATGAAAAAGTCTTACTGCTTTCTTTATCCTCTTTGTAACATATATATCACTGTGTCTCCCTGTATTCGACTGTGATTGTATTGTATCTGTATTGTATCTAAGTCTGTTAGAGTGTATCCGAAGGAATGTTTACTCTGAGGTGGCAACACTGTCTGATGAGCCATATGTTTGAGCCTTACTAATAAATCACACCAAACAGGAATGGAGATCTGTCCCAACAAATGTCCAGGTATCTAGAACAATCAAAAGGATTTATGACAGACTTTGAACAGTCATCAAGGAAAAGTCCTAGATTGCAAGTCTGGAATTGTTCCGACTGGGAATAGGTTTAAGGCTGTGATTGAAAACCAATTTTAGTACAGTCTCTTCAGGTGTATTTATGCTTAGTAATTACCCATTTACAGATTTAGAGGATTATAGCTGGGATTTCCTTCTCTAAAGATCTTGACCTATAAACCAAGAATTAAATGCAGAGAAATGTTCTGCAATTCAGCATGTGAGCAACACACAGAGAAACACCATGGCCCTGTGGTCTGGGGCCTCGTCTGCACCTGCTGGTGCCCTACCCACTGCCGCTTCCTGAATCTGTTTTCTTCCATACTTCTGGGAGGCTCTCCATAGGTGCCTCACTCTCCCCCGAAAGTCTTTTCCATGACCTTACATTCTGGATGAAGCAGTTTCTTCAGAATCTTTTTGAAGTCTGTCTCGACCTCATTCAAATGATTATTATATTTTCCTTTCTCAATTATTTCATTATGAATAATTATAGGTGTTTTTCATTATTCACAGTAGTATGGCTGGTAAAGTTACCTAGAATGCCTAATTATCAATACTAAACTGTTGCTGCTAGGGAAAGCAGTACATGTGTACGTGTGTGTACCTGCATATGTTGATTATAATCTTGAATCTCAAAAACAGTTTGTCCTGGTAGCGCATGCATTTTCTTTCTTTTTTTTTTTTTCAAGCAAATAAGGAATGTATAGTCTAATAAATAACATGAGGACAACCCAAATGATATTTATGATACAAAAACATGTTCATTATCTATTCACTTTAACAATTGTGTCTTTTCATATCAGCAAAATTATCTGGTTTTTGCACTGATTAAATAGTATTTCATATTTTAGACATAATTATTTATATAACCTATTCTATATTGAAATCGTACCCCAACCTCATTTTCACTCTCTTGTTTTTTATGTTAAATTTTTGTTGTTTTCTTTTTTGCATTTTTATTGTTATTGTTCTTTTTCCATGATTCAGGGATTTCTTCCCTACCTCTCCTTCCTCCTTCCCTAAGCTCATGTATTTTCTATTTTATCAGAGAAGATGAAGTTCAGAAGTGTTAAGTCATGGGCCTAAGGCTGCTCCTCTAGGCACTGCTAGGGCTAAGCATCAAGTCTGGCTGGCCCCAGAGCCACAGCTTTTTACACTGCATTGCACCATCGCCTGCTGTCCCTGGTCTCGGGTGTTTCCTATGACAATTGGAGAAGAAGGTTGAGCATTGTCCCAGTCCACCTGACTTTGGAACATGTGCAAAGAATGAAAGATTTTTTTATAAACCTCTGTGTACATGTTCGTGAGTGATGCCTAAATCTCCGCAAGTGTTAATGTTGGGGTTATGTGTTTTAGTGAGTAGGCAAATTTACCAGTATGAGTTCTGCAGATGAGAGAATCTGGAATCCACTTCATGGTTACTCCCAACACTTATATTCTGTAAAATGTATCTTTAGCTTCTTTGATAACATGTTCAGGCATTCATTCAACAAATATTTTTAATCTTTTACTATAGTCATATTCTACTTCAGACTGTTGTGAACAAGCCACAGGTTAGGTTTATATGTGAGAAAGAAAGACTGCCAAGTATGGACACCGAGAACCGTATCCTGACTGCCTAGGAGGTCACAGGGAATATGAATGCACTTGGAGGCTGAGAACTCTGAAGTCACTCATTTCCTATTGAATTCCCCACTTGGGATGGTAGCAGCCCCAAACCCTCTCATAGGGTCTGGTGACATCAGAACTACAGCCAGGAGCCCCGGGTGGTACTCAGAGATAAAAGGGTTGTAAATCTCCTTTTGGACTCAGGAGAGGAGCTTTCTCTGGTCCTTATCTAGTTCTAGCCTTGGCTCCCAGGCCTCTCTTACACTGACCATCAGAGTTGCTTGTGAGCCCCAAAATTAGTTCAAATAGACAGATACTAATAAAGGTCAGCTAGTTGATAATCACGCAGCTTGTACCTTACTGATCAGGCTTCCCATCTGGCTTTTCAGATAGACAGAGAGAGACATAGATATAGAAAGTCGGGAACAGCCAGGGAAAAGGGCAATTACCCTATAATCGCTCAGCCTGTACTTACTGGTCAGGCTCCCTATTTGCTTCTCCTGGACTTTCTAGATAGGATGTAGACTTAAATTCTTACTCACTCACTGGGTTTTTGGGGATTTCCCTGCTCACCTGCCTAAAACTTTTCTATTTTTCAATTGTTAAAATGCAAAGTTCTATAAAACAATGCTTAATTACTATATGCTGCAAAGTTTAAATTGTGGCTTAATTTTCTTCCCCCAAAAAACTTTACCGATTTGTGACTGTTAATGCTAAACAAGATGTAACTGCATAGAAACTTTGATGTTAAGTTTGCACTTAGCTGTTCTATGTATGATGAATGTTAATGTTGATGCCTCCACTGTTAAGAAAAAAAAAAAAGAGAGAATACTTTAATAGCCAGAAAAAAAAAGAAAGACAGACTGCCAAGTCTGCTCAGGAGAGAGGTCCAGGTTGGAATTATAAATTAAATTGACAAGGTAAACCTGGCGTGCCCTCTCCTGTATCACATTCCCAAGCATACTTTCAGAACATTGTGTTCCCTTGTGCATTAACTCTTCAGTTTGAGTTTCTCTACACTGACCTTGTCAACCTCCACCTGTCATTTGTTAATTTTGAGGCCACTCATCCATGTAACTGGCAAAACGGTATAGACGAGTCATGCTCATCTGGCCTTTGAATTCTGGCTCTACCGCCTGTCAACTGAATAATTTCAGTCAAGCTCTTGGACTTTTCAGCTTATTTCTTAATTTCAAAAATGGTGGTATGATGTTAGATCCTGTGAGTTGCAAGGAAGAGGCACACATACAGTGCCTTTGGTGATGGGGTTGTTTATCAGCTTGAATGGGGAATCATCTCAGTGGCTGTATTTTCTCATAGCTCCAGTGCTTCCAGAACCTTATAGAAGATTAACAAGGCAGTATGCAGGATAGGATCTAAGCATTGGACAGCTGCCTGTTTGGCTTTATTCATGTGACATTTCTGTTTCCTCAGAGTATCTGAGTAGGTTGCTCTGTTATTTTCTAAAATGGAATTATCCCTATTTTGACAGAATTTTAAGCCAAGCTGAAATCGATTTTGATCTGCCTCAAGTTCAACTTGTGTGTTTTCTTTGGCTGAGGTGCTGAGCCTTGTTCTAGTTGCTTGTGACCACATTTTCTGTCTCAGACTATAGCATATGCAATAAGAAGTCCTTAAAGACTTTTTTCCCGGAAAAATCTGAGCGTATAACAGTTTTAGAGTTTCATGGTTTGTGTTCAATTCAAAACACCTATTAACATGATCATAGGTAATGTTTAACAAAGCATCTATCAAAATATGTCAGCTATTCAATACATCTTGAATTTGCATTGGATATTATTACATCGTGGTTGTTTGTGTATATGGCTGCCTTCCTTACCAGACAATGAGCTGCATAGGAGTTGATCCACAGCTTCATGTTTCCATTCCTGTCACCTAATTAAAAGCCAGTGAAATGGGTGTACAAATGTATGATTTGATGAATTTTCAGCTCATTTGAAAAGGTTGGAAGATTATAAAGGTTTCCCGGAATAGCCATTAGTTAAATGGATTTTAAAGAATAATTAGGAAAACTTTCCAAGTGGATAAAATCTTAAGACAGCAGTCCAAGCAGAGACCGGTAGAGTCAAGGTATAGATATAAGGACTCCTAGTAAAAAAATTTTTAAAAGAAGATAAACAATTTAAAAAATCACCTGGGAGAGGCTGTCAATGTGGCGCTTCAGGTCAAGCTGCCATCTACAGTACCAGTATACCATATAGCACCAGTTTGAATTCCAGCTGCTCTGCTTCCAATCCCTTTCCATGCTTATACACTTGCATAAGCAATGGAAAGTAACCTAAGTAGTTGGCCTCCCTGCCATTCTTGTGGAAGACCTGGATGGAATTCTTGGCTCCTGATTTCAACCTGGCTTAGCTAGGCTATTACAAGCATTTTGGCAGTGAACCAACAGATGGAATCTCAAACTCTCTTTCACATACAACTTAAGAGAAAAATAAGTAAACTTTAGGGAGATAGCATAGCATTCTTAGGTTTTTGGCAGTGATCATTAACAGCTTAGAAATTTGGATATTGATTCCTGTCAACTAGTGTGTTGGGGAAACCATTGGCTTCTTCACCACATAGGATTCTCTTGGGTCCCACACTGTTCATGAGGCTGAAAATATCATCAAACTTATTCTCAAGGAGCTTTCATGCAAACGGATGAGTGAATGAACAACTGATTTATCCTGTGGCAAGTGAAATAACAGAGATGTGAACACAGTGCTCTATAAATCAGGGGGAAAGGAGTGGTTAATATGTGGATGGAGTGCTGGGGAAAGATTTCTTAATAAGGTGATATTTGAACACTTTGGAAGCACTAATCAGAAATAAGACTGACTGGAGGAATATATCCATGCACATCTCTCACATAGCTGAAGAGATCTAAGCCCTTGGGCCATCTTCTGCTATTTTCCAGGCACATTAGCAGGGAACTGGGTTAAAAGTAGACCACCTGGGGGATGCTGATGTTACAGGCAGCAGTATAATTTGCATCACATCAGATTCCAATGGTTAAGATTTTTGATGAGCCTATTTTCTATTTTTTGGTACATATTCATGTATATACAAAAATTGCTTTTAAAAATGCAAATGGATTCATCATGGGTATTCTGTTTAGTCATTTTGTTTTTATTCTCTTTATTTTTGTGAGATAAATCCCTGAAGCGTACAGTTAATTTGTCCAAAGGATTCTTTTGCTCTTACTGTATTGTTCTGTATAGTTAGAAAGGGAACTGAGTTTTCTACCTAGTAAATAAGTGACTTTATGATGATGTAGTCTCCTGAACCACTTCAGAGGCTTCATCAGAGGCACTTTCAGAATAGGTAGGTGATTGTGTCTTTATAATGTGTTACTGTTTGCAGTAGTGTGAACAGGGATGACTTCAGTATCCATCAGTAAGGGATTGGTTGCATTAAGTGGCAACCCAAACCGTGTATGGTTGCAAAGGAGAATGAGAAAGAACTGTGTTCTGATGTAGAGAACTCTAGGATGGATTGTCAGTTAAAAAAAAAAAAAAAGGAACACAATACAGTGTAGTGATACAGTATGACACTTTCTGAGAGACAAAGTGCAGGTTAATAATGCATATCTGCAAAGAGTTATTTTGAAATATAAGAAACCAACTAAAGTGTTTAGCTGGAGGTTATGAATATGAGTGAGATTTCACCACATTCTTCCACCTATCTGAGTCAGTATATAGTTAAGTCATTTAAATGATGTGCTGGTATTACCTTTTTAGAAATCAGTCCGTGGGCTCGGCAGCGTGGCCTAGTGGCTAAGGTCCTCGCCTTGATCCCATATGGCTGCTGGTTCTAATCCCGGCAGCTCCACTTCCTCTCTATCTCTCCTCCTCTCAGTATATCTGACTTTGTAATAAAAATAAAAATAAATCTTAAAAAAAAAAAAAGAAAAAAGAAATCAGTCCGTGAGTGAATGGAATCAGATTATGAGAAGATTGACGAGGATGAAGGATCTGAGGACCTGTCATCCTTTTGATTCCAAAGGCACATAGCCACACCAGCAGTTTCCATGAATAGCCCCAGGAAGCCAGAGACAGCTTTTTGCCTTTATTTGTATAGTTTAAAAATACTTTGAGAGTAACAGAATAATTTCAAACAAAAGTGTTTCCAGACCGCAGTCCTCATTGTAGGTTTATTTTTAATGGGTGTACATGCTATTATGCAATTACACATTTTTCATTTCAAAGTTTTCTATATGGTGCTTTGGGAAGACGCCAAAAAAAAAAAAAAATGAAGGTAGGTAACTTAATATAGTGCATGTCACAAAGTGGGCTGGTCTACTTCAAGAGGGGAAAATGCCAGTGTGTAAACCTACCTGTGACATCTGTGAAAACACTTTTAATTGAAAGTATATATTTGGTTTATTTGAAAAGCAGAACGAGAAACAGGGCAGGCAGACAGGGCTCTTCCATCTGTTGGTTCAGTCCCCAGATGCCTATGACAGCAGGAGCTGGGACTGAGCCAGGGTGATGCCAGAAGCTAGGAGCTCAATCCAGGTCTCTACAGTTGTTGAATGCTATGAACCAACCCTCCTCACTCCCTCTCTCCGTCTCTCCCTCCTTCCCTCCCTTTCCTTCTTTCTCTCTTTCCTTTTTTTTTTTTTCAAAGATTGATTTGTTTTCATTGTTAAGTCAGATATACAGAGAGGAGGAGAAACAGAGAGGAAGAACTTCTGTCCGATGATTCACTCCCCAAGTGACCGCAATGTCCTGTGCTGTGCCGGTCCAAAGCCAGGAGCCAGGAACTTTCTCCAGCTCTTCCATGTGGGTGCAGGGTCCCCAGTCTTTGGGCCGTCCTTGACTGCTTTCCCAGGCCACAAACAGGGAGTTGGATGGGAAGTGGAGCTGCCGGGATTAGAACCGGCACCTATATGGGATCCTGACGCGTTCAAGGCGGGGAATTTAATTGCTAGGCCACGGTGCTGGGCCCTCCCTCTTTCTTTTTCTTTCTCTTTCTTTCCTTCCTAATTTTTATTTTTATTGGAAAGGCAGAGCTACAGAAAGACAAGGAAAGACGAAGATCTTCCATCCGCTGGTTTGCCCAAATGGTCAAAACAGCCAGAGGTAAAAAGGTCAGAAGCCAGGAACCTTCTTCCGGGTCTCCCACACATCTGCAGGGGTGCAAGGGCTTGAGCAATCCTGCACTATTTCGCCAGGCCATAAACAGAGAGCTGAATCATAATCTGAGCAGCTCAGACTCAAACCAGTACCCACATGGGATACCTACCTGCACTGCAGGCAGAAGCTTAGTGTGCTACACTGCAATGACCCCCAAAGCAATTATTTTAAACTTTAGTCTAAAATTCTGTGTGAAAGGAGACGATCTGTTTTTGTTTGTCCTTGGATCTTCTGTTTTGAAAGGCGGACTAACCCCAACATTCTTTTAAAATCATCTGTATGTTTGAAATGCAACTTTTAACATAAGTCAGATTATTTCCAGACTGTATTTCATTGGTATTTTTATTCCTGTGCTTTTACATTATTTTAATTCATTTCATATTTCTCTTTAAAAAATCTGATTCTTATGTACTTTTTAACTCACTTAGACGCCAGAATCAACTTGTCAAGTTTTCAAAAAGTTCTCTTTGAGTATTTCATTGGTATTTAACTGAATCTTTACATTAATTTAGAGAGACTGAACATTTTACAGTGTTTCCATCCATTTATTACTGTCATTTTAAATAATTCTCAATGACAGGGTTGTGTGTGTGTGTGTGTGTGTGTGTGTGTGTTTGAGAGCTAGAGAGCCAGATAGAAGGAGGGACTCCCATCCTCTGGATCACTTCCCAGATATCCACAGCGGCCAGGACTGGGCCCGGTGTGAAGCAGGGCTCAGTGGGAATTCAGGCCACTCTCTCACCTGGGTGGCAGGCAGCCCCAGTGCTGGAGTCATCACTGTTGCCTCCCGTGGTTCACATTAGGTATTCCAGGGTAGGAGGTGGGCGTCTTAAATATTCAGTGTTGCTGCAGGAATTTTTTTAAAGGTTTGTTTATTTTTATTTGAAAGATGGATTTTATAGAGAGAGAGAAGGAGAGAAAGAGAAAGTCTTCCATTTGCTGCTTCATATCAAAATGGCTACAACATCCAGAGTTGAGCTGTTTCAAAGTTAGGAACCAGGAGCTTCTTCCAGGTCTCCCACCTGGATGCAGGGTCACAAGGCTTTGGGCCATCCTCCACTGCTCTTAGGGGCCACAAGCATGGAGCTGGATTGGAAATAGAATAATCTTGGGACACTGGCACCACAGGATGGAGAATTTGCTGCACCACCACACTGGCCCTGGGATTTTATTTTAAGTTTAATTAATTTATTTCTAAGAGTGACAAAGCAGAAGAGACTAAGAAAGGTAGCTCACTCTCTAAATGGCCGCAACAACAAAAGGGATAGAACAGGCCAAAGCTCTTGTCTGGGTCTCCCACTTGGGTGGCAGAAAACCAAATACTTGAGCTATTGTCGATTGCTTTCCCAGGTACATTAGCAGGAAGCTGGATCAGAAGTGGAGCAGTGGGGACTTAAACCAGCATTACAGTAGGAATGCTGGCATTACAAATGGCCACTTAACCTGCTACATACCAACTGTGGTCCCTGTAATAACTTTTCTGATTGGTTCTTGGCTTGTACACATGCTATTGATTTTGGTGTTTATTTTATGACCACTCTCATTTAACTCCAGGTATTGTGTGTGTGTGTGTTTTTAAAGACATGTTTATTTTTGTTGGAAAGTCAGATTTATAGAGAGAAGGAGAGACAGAGAGAAAGATCTTCTTTCCAGTGGTTCACTCCCTAAGTAGCAAGAACGGTCAGAGCTGAGCTGAACCAAGCCAAAGCCAAAAGCCAGGAGCTTCTTCCGGGTCTTCCACATGGGTGGAAGATCCCAAGGCTTTGGGCCGTTCTCGACTGCTTTCTCACACCACAAGCAGGGAAGTGGAGCAGCCAGGACACAAACCAGCAACTATATGGGATCCCTGTACATGCAAGGAGAGGACTTTAGCCACTAGGCTATCGCGCTGGGCCTGGGTATTTTGTGTTTTAAGATACACACAGAGCAGGATCCCATAGGAGCTCTGGTTTTTATGCAGGTTGCTCCACTTCCCACCAAGCTCTCTGCTTGTGGCCTGGGAAATCAGCGGATGATGGCTCAAGTCCTTGGGCCATGATGGGAGACCTGGAGAAGCTCCTGGCTCTTTGCTTCAGACAGGCTCAGCTCCCACTGTTGCAGCCATTGAAGGAGTAGACCAATGGATGGAAGTTTTCCCTCTTTTCTTCTTTCTATAAATCTGCCTTACATCTTAATTTTTAAAAAGGTAACACAGAAACAAATCTCTTTTTTCTACTGCTTTATTCTCCAAATGTCTGCAACAGAAGTCAGGAGCTAGGAAATCACTCCAGGTCTCCCACATGGATGGCAGGGACCCAGCTGCTCTCAACCATCACCTGCTGCCTGCCAGGGTGCACATTAGTAGGAAGCAGGACTTAGAAGTTTCACCTGAACTTACGGGGGATCCTTTGATGTGGGATGACATTGTCTGAACCTAGGATCTTAAGTGCTAGGTGAAATGCCTGCCTGAGCTCTTACTGTTATTTAACATATTTTCAAAAGATGTTTATTTGAATGGCAGAATTACAGAGAGAGAGAAAATGAGAGAGATCTTCCATGCATGGGTTCACTCCCCAAATGGCTGCAAAGCCCATGTTGGGACAAGTCAAAGCCAGGAGCTTCATCTGGGTCTTATACATGCTTGCAGGCACCCAAACATCTGAACCATCTTCTGCTGCTTTCCCAATCACAATAATATGGAGCTGGATTGGAATGGAGCAGTCAGGACTTGAACTAATGCCCATATGTGATGCTGATGTTGCAGGTGGTGGCTTAACTACCATTGCCACAATACCAACTCTTCTGATAGTTTTTTGTTGGTTCTTAGTCATAGGATCTTGTGAAAAAAAAAATATATTTAGCAATTCAAAATAATCTTGCCTCCTCTTTTCAATAGTTACAGCTCTTGTGTTTTTTTATTTTGTTTTGTTTTTTGGGTTTTTTTTTTTTAAGACTTCTTTATTAGGCAGATTTACAGAGAGGAGAGACTGAGAAAAAGATCTTCCACCTACAGGTTTGCTCCCCAAATGGCTGCAATGGCTAGAGCTGAGCCAATCCAAAGCCAGGAACCAGGAGCCTCCTTGGGGCCTCCCTCACGGGTGCACGGTCCCAAGGCTTCGGACCATCCTCGACTGCTTTCCCAGGCCACAAACAGGGAGCTGGAAAGCATGTAGAACATCCAGAACGAATTAGTCTCTATGGGGGGGTGCCTATACTTGCAGGTGGAGGATTAGCCAGTTGATCCATCATGCTGGCCCCATCTCTTGTGTTCTTGACTAATTACACTGGATCACAGCACTCAAACAAAGTGAACAAGTAAGCATGATAGTTGATATTCATAATATTTTGCCCTGTCTTTAATGTGGATGTATTAAAAGTTTGGGAGAGAGACGATTTTGTGAATATGTTCATTACACTGAAGAAGCTTGATTCTTTTCCTTTTTTAAAGTGTTTATTCTTGTCTAAAATTAGTCTCAATAAAAATGGATATTGGACTTTGTCAGATACCTTTCTTGCAACTATAGAGGTGATCGTGGTGACATTTTTTTGTTTTCAAATATATTAAGCTATTTTTTAATTTCTTGGCTAACCCATTTGAGCAAAGTAGTTTTTTAAGATTTATTTATTTATTTTTACATAGTCAGATATACAGAGAGGAGGAGAGACAGAGAGGAAGATCTTCCGTCCGATGATTCACTCCCCAAGTGAGCACAATGGCCAGTGCTGTGCCGATCCAAAGCCGGGAACCAGGTTCTTCCGGGTCTCCCACAAGGCTGCAGGGTCCCCAGTCTTTGGGCCGTCCTTGACTGCTTTCCCAGGCCACAAGCAGGGAGCTGGATGGGAAGTGGAGCTGCCGGGATTAGAACCGGCGCCCATATGGGATCCTGGCGCGTTCAAGGCGAGGACTTTAGGCGCTAGGCCACGGTGCTGGGCCCAGAGCAAAGTAGTTTTTCTTTTTTAAGATTTATTTTTATTTTTATTGGAAAGGCAGAGCTACAGAGAGGAGAGACAAAGGGGAAGATCTTCCATTTGATGATTCACTCCCCAGGTGAAAGCAACGGCTAAAGCTGTGCCTATCTGGAGCCAGGAGCCAGGAGCCTCTAGCCTCTTCCGGATCTCCCACGTGGGTACAGGGTCCCAAGGCTTTGGGATGTCCTTGACTGCTTTCCCAGACCACAAGCAGGGAGCTGGATGGAAAGTGGGGCCACCGAGGTTACAACCAGTGCCCATATGGGATCCTGGCACATGCAAGGCAAGGATTTTAGCTGCTAGGCCACCATGTCGGGCCCTAGTGAAGTAGTTTTTGTTTCAGTGTTAAGTAAACTGAATTTTTTTTGTTTTATTTGAAATTATATTTGTGATGTGAAAAGTGATCCATGGTTTTCATTTGTGTAGTTTTGTTCAGTTCAATGTGTTTAGCTGCTTGTACAAAAATAATTACAATGCTCTCTGCACTTTGTTGTGCTTTGAAATATTTGAATGGGAATTACCTGCTTTTGCTAAGTGAGTGCTTTGTGGACTGTGTGCTTTGGCCACTTTTCAGCATGAAGTGCTCTCAGCAAAGTAAAGTTTTAGTGTACTGATGTTGGGCAAACAGGAAGAGAATCGAATGATCGAATGAGAGTTGACTTTGTTAATGGTGTTATTGGTGTCTCTTACCTAGGCTTTGGTGCTGCTCCTGGGCGTTCCACACTTCCCATCAGAGGGCTCAAGAGGTTAAATAGGCATTACCTGTTTTGTTCTGCAGCTTTGCAGATACATAAAATGTGTCCACAAGGACTCTGCTTTGTTTCCCCTGAAAGGAGTATGGCAGTGAAACTGCCTGGCTGGAAGCTTTTGAAGAATCGGGGGATTCTCGTTTGATTGTGTTAACTTGGAAGTATAAGGTGAAAAGCTTTTAACTTGCTGTTGAATGCAATTCTAAAATATAGCAAGTGATTCTGCTCTTCTTCCATTCAAAGTCTGATGTGTTTAGACCTGCTTGATGTTTCATTATAAAATTCTGAGTGTGCCAGAATCTGACACTGCCACTATACTTTTTGTGAATTTGAGATAGAAGAGAATTTAAACTCTGTGTGTGTGTGTGTGTGTGTGTGTGTGTATGAGAGAGAGAGAGAGAGAAAGAAAAATACTTGGTTGAGACTGATAATCCCTAAGTATGCTTTTCACACTAAATTTCTGATTGTGACTTGTTTTTTATTTGATCCATAAAAAATAAAACACATTTGACAGAGAATTAGAATAAGGAGATTGTGTATTTTAATTGGAAGTATGTATTTTTTTCTTATAAGATAGAATATATGTATATGTAATCTCTTGCTTTAGACGCACGTTTTTCTCCCAGCTGCACAGGTGTACATGTGATTTCCCTGGAGGCTTAGTACAACACACATTGCCAAACTTTCAGGTCTGGGGTGGGGCCTGAGAATTTGTTTTTTCTAGCAAGTTCTCAGCTGATGCTGCAGGTCCCGACACTACATTTTTAAGAACCACTACAGTCTACTAAATGTAAACTCAGGAAATCTGGGTCCAAAAGAAAGCTTTGTTTGATCTTGGAGTGTAAGAAATACACGTTACAGAGCAAATCATGAAAGATTCAGCCCTTACTGCGGTTGTTGTAGTAAGCACAACTGAGAAAGACAGGGTTCCACTCCAATAGCACTGCATGATTAGCCCTGTGAGAACAGGAGTGACTCATGTGCTTTTTGTCTCCCCAGTCACTTGGTATTTAGCTTTGTTTTAGATGGGCCTAGTTCATTTAAAAAAAAATGGTGAAGGGCTTTACTTACTACAATGAAAATTGTATGTGTGTTTTAAAGGTGGCATGTTTATAGTTAAATGCTTTTAGACAATTTGAAAGACTAAGATGTCTTTTGTCAAAACCAGGAATCACTAAAACTATTGCATCTCACTAGATGATTGGAGAACATAGTATAACATTAAGTGTGCTGTGGACTCCAGTTTTGAAGGCCAAAAATCATAGATCTGGTATAGAAACTGAAAAGAGCTATGAAGGAATCAATCTATGAATATATTCATGCATATATACACGCATGTGCATTTTTACATATTTTTCCAGGGCCTGCACTGTGGCACAGTATGTTAACCGACTACCTGAAAAGCTGGCATCCCATTTGAATGGTCAGTTCTAGTCCTGTGTTCCACTTCCCAATCCAGCTCTCTGTTAATGTACCTGGGAAAGAAGTGCAGATGACGCAGGTACTTGGTTTCCTGCCATCTACATGAACAACCTGGCTGGGGCCCCTGGCCCCACCCCAGCCATTGTGGCCATTTAGGGAGTGAAACAGTGAATGACTCTGTGTGTGTGTGTGTGTGTGTGTGTGTGTATAACCTTTCACATAAATAATTTTTCTAGAAGTGTTTATTTTTGGCTAACAACAAGGATACTTGTGCTAAACGTTAGCATCTTTTTAAAAAAAAGATTTATTTATTTTTATTACAAAGTCAGATATACAGAGAGCAGGAGAGATAGAGAGGAAGATCTTCTGTCCAATGAATCACTCCCCAAGTGAGCGCAACGGCCGGTCCTGTGCCAGTCCGGAGCTAGGAGCCGGGTCTCCCACACGGGTGCAGGATCCCAAAGCATTGGGTCGTCCTCGACTGCTTTCCCAGGCCACAAGCAGGGAGCTGGATGGGAAGTAGAGCTGCCGGGATTAAAACCGGTGCTCATATGGGATCCCGGTGCGTTCAAGGCGAGGACTTTAGGTGCTAGGCCACGACGCCAGGCCCAACGTTAGCATCTTATGTAGAATTTGGGGACTGAAGAGAAAGAAAACTCTGGGAGCCACCCCTTTTTATAGAGCAGGTTTGCTGTGACGAGTTTTTCTTGCTTGTCAGCTCTCTAATTTCTGTGGTTCCACTGCTCACAGCCTCAGTTTCTGAGCTGACCAGCTAGTCCAGCCTAGACTGCTTGGAAGAATAACTGTGTGACAAACAGGGTGTTGGGGAGATTCTCCATGTGGAAATACTTAACATGTCGCTCCCTTTATCACATAGGCAGCTCTTAGAAAAGACTTTGGATAGGAAAAGCAGGGTAGCACTAAGCCCTGGAGACTGGAATAGTGCCTTCAAAACTTGACTGCCTGTCCAGAACAGTCAAGGAGTTTTCTGGAGGAAGTGGGGCGGAAGATGTGGATGCTCAAACCATTCACACCATAATCTCCTACAAGGGAGCCTGGGCATCTGTGTTCTTAGCAATTCCTGCAGGTGGTTTCATGTAGTGGGGTTGGAGTATCTGGGCCTGGCCTCAGATCAGACCAGTGCTATTCTTGAGATAATTTTCACCAGTCTGGAAAAAGAGCAAAAAGGGTCACATAATGTTTTTCATTAAGTTACTCAATTTAAAGATTTGCCCTTTACATGAAGTTAAGGTTTTTCTGTGTGTTTAATGTTAAAATGCTCTTTTTTAAAAGGATGTTGATAAAGGCTTATTTATTATTGCTTCTTGACCTTTTGGCTAAGATCAAGTGTAAAGGATTTATTTATTTTACTTAAAAATCAGAGATAAAGAGAGGATCAGAGATCTTCCATCCACTGGTTCCCTCCCCAAATGGCGGTGATGACCAGTGCTGGACTGGTCCAAAGCCAGGAGCTGCTTTTGGTTCTCCCACATGAGTGCCACGCTCAAGGCTTTGGGCTATCCTCTGGTACTTTCCCAGGCCATTAGCAGGGAACTGGATTAAAAGTGGAGCAGTTGATTCGAATCAGCACCCATATGGGATGCTGATGCCAAAGGCAGGGGTATTAGCGTGCTATGCCACCTTGCATGCCTGATACAGTAGGGATTTTTTGTTTGCTTGCTTTTTATTTTTTTTTTTTAACCACCCTTACTTAGTTTTAGAAAAAAAAAATGTGTCCTATGTTGTCCTCAAAATATTTTCAAAAATTTACTGGCTTATGAAATCCTAAAAATTGTTCTTACCATTCTTGGAAACCGTTGTTGAGCTGCTTTGGAGTATAAGCTAACAGGAGGCCTGAAACCCTTGGGCCAGATGAGATGCAGAATTCAGAATTTTTCAGGTTTTAGAAAGATACGTTTCTGTTACATAATGCATCAGTCAGTCTGGTACAACACCCTTAGTCACACAGATGAACATTTCTGAATGAAACAATAGAAGAAAGAAAGGTAAAGTCACACCAGGTCAAGCCAAGTTTTGCTATGAACTGAATCTTGATATGAAGCATATGAAAATTGTGTTTTAGAGTTCTTGTGTGTTGGATTGCGCGTAAAGGACTGCAGACCTATTTGTGGTCTGCTTTCTCATCCTGAAAGTGCTATCAAGCATCCACTGAAATAGAGCTTTGTGTAATTAGGGTAGGAATAAAGTCTATTGTAATTTAAATACTGCAGTATATGATGTGACTTGGTATTTTTTCTTCCAAAGTCCTCAGTTCTTTTATTGAATAGTGTTTTGCTTCAGCTTTGTTGCCTCCCAACTCTATTTGCAATATTTGAGAAAAATCACAGCCTATCTGGTATTAAAGTGGGAAGTATGAGAGTATGAGTAGTGGTTTAAGAGCATGACATTGGGGTCAGAAAATCATAAGCCCAGACTCAAAGTTTAGCACTAACAAAGTTAATTCTGTTGACTAGATATTTAATCTTCAGATGACGAAGAATTCATTGTGGAAGCCAGGATACTAACAACCAACTCCTTCTTCTTAGTGAAGTCTGTAGAAGAGCTGCTGTTTCATTCTTATCCTTTCCCCATGGTTTATGGATAGATTACCTGTTTTCTTTTTGTATAACGCTGATGGAGCCTTTTTTCCCCCTTAGAGAGATCTGGGGAAACTTGCCTCCAATGTTTTCTCATTTTATGACCTACTTTAGTTCCACCCTTGCAACTTCTGCAGAAAACCCTGCCTTTGGAGACAGGTGTTTGACCTAGCGGTTAAGCTGCTGGTTGGGACATCTGGGTCCCACATTGGAGTAGCTGGGTTCAGGCTTCTGGCTGAAGTGTACTCTGGTCAGGAAATGAGGGGGATGGGAGAGGGGAGCAGCAGGTGACAGTTCAAGTGGTTGGGTCCTTGCTGCCCAGGTTGGAGAGCTGACTGGAGTTGTGCTTCCAGCTTCCGCCTGGTCCAGCGCCAACTATAGCAGGCAGCTGGGGAATGGTGAGTGGAAACGAGATCTGTTTCTCTGTACATCCCTCAAATTTAAAAGAGAAGCCCATTTCCTCACTAGTTTTCACATACAAATAGCCACATGCTCCTAAGCTTTATATGGCCCTAGTAGTTTAACTGACAAATTGAAGGTCTCATATTACACAGTGAATGGTTCTGCCTTTACCATGAACCTTCCACCCAAATTGATGCCTTTCTTGAAAAGCCTGCATGTGAATACAACTTTCTCCACCACATTACATATCTATTTAGGCTACTTGTCTGCCTTCTCCCCACTCTGCTATGATAAACCATCCCTTTTTTCCCCCTAAAAACACATCAAATAAAATGAAAATGATTTATTTTAGTGACCTGTTGGATTTACATAATTTCTTCCTGTTTAGATAATTCCACTGTGGCAAGCTGTTATTATTGAGGTGAGTGTGATTGCCATCTGGTATTAAGTGCTAAACCAGTAAACAAAACACTCATAAAAAATTTCTTGGAAGTGGGAATTTTTCCCCTTGAATAATTTCACCTGTCAGAAACAGATTCTGAAACGATATTGTCAGCAGCTGTGAAGATTAGCCATCCCTGCGCAATGAAGCATGCTCAGCCTCAGCTCCTAGCCCTTTAGGGCATTGTCTCCCTGCCCTAGAAATGACGTTTCAAATTTGGCATTCTAAAAGCAGGTGTTGTGGCATGGAGGCTGAAGCACCCAGGCGCCATACAGGAGTGCTGGTTCAAGTCCTGGCTCTCCTGCTTCTGATCCAGCTTCCTCCTGATCCATCCTGGGAGGCAGTGGACAATGACCAAAATGCTTTAGCTCCTAATACCCATGTGGGACACCCAGATGGAGTCCTGGCTCTTGGCTTTAGTCTGATCCAGCCCTGGCTGTTGCACACATTTAGAACGTGAGCCAGTGGATGCAAGATAGCTCTCACTTAAACTGTTTCACTGTGTTTCAAATAGATGGAAATAAATATTTTTTGATCGATAAATCGCCCAAAGGGGCATAATTTAAAAATAAGTGAAATTCAGCATTCTAGAAAGGATAGTTACTTAACATTGCTTGTTGAAGAGCTGATAGAGGAATCCTAAGTGTTATAAAAGACAAATTCTTGGGTTAGGAGATTTCCAAACTTTTATAGACTATTCCCAAAACAATTGAACAATGCTCAAATATATGAAGTAGGGGAAAAGGTAGGGAAGACTCTAGGCAGACTGTATTTAGGCATGTGTGATGACATTTCTGATACAGTGATGCATTTAGGCATGTGTAATTATTTTGCATTATGTGACAGTTTCATAGGCTCTGGGAATCCCCCACCCCTCCCCATGCCCTTCCCCTATGATGGATTCCTCCACCTTGTTGCAGTATTACAGTTCAAATTTAATCAAGATTCTTTCTTTGCAATCATATACCAAGCATAGAGTCCAGCAACTTATTGTCCAGATGAATTGAACAGTTTCTTGGGGAGACCATTTCTGGTCTGAAGGTAGAGCTGGCAGAATATCATCCCAATCAATTAAGAGCCCCCAACATAACATCAGCGGCAATTTACAACATTATGGAATTGGCATGGTTTTGAGTTACCAGTATGTTAAAAAAAAACGCAAGTTCTTAACCAATCCTATGATTAGCTCATTGACATTTCAATTTTAGTTTATATACAGGACTGGCTGCTATACACCTTAAAATGGCTATAGGGTACTATTCAGCTGTCTCGTGTCTATTTTCATTTTAGTATTTAGCCGTTTGTTGTGTTGAAGTCTAATTTTGCTGATCTTGGCAGATTTAAGGATAATCTAGACTGGCTTATAACTCTAACAAGACATTTGTCGACAATTAAGATGCAGAACATTTTGGGGTTTGTTTTTTTTTTTTTTTGGAGGGGTTTGCAGGGAAATCTTCAACACCATGGTGAGGAGTGAGTAATCTTTGTGTCCCACCCAGCAAGGCATGTGCAAATCCACTAGGCATGTGTAATGATATTTCTGATAATAGTGGGCAGCTGGGTGTTTGATCTAGTGGTTAAGATACTTCGTGGGACATCCCTATGCTGTATCAGACTCCCCGACTTTGAGCTTCACTTGCACTCCTGATGCCAGCTTCCTGCTAATTTGTACTTTGGGAGGCCCCAGTGATTGCTCAGGTAACTGGGTTCCCGTTCCCGTCACCTGGATTGGGTTCATAGTTCCTGCCTTCAGTGTGACCCAGCCCCAGTTACTAGGGGCGTGGGGGTGGGGGAGCAAATCAGCAGATGCAATCTCTATGTCTGCTTCTCAAACCAATACATAGATAAAAGCAAGTTGAATTCCCATCAACTCCATCTAAGACATATAGAGGCTTTGGGGTTTTTTTGTGAGAATGGAAATTTATACATACTGTATATATAATAATTTGCCCAGAGGACAGTGTAGTGACTTCACAAGCTAATTCTCACCCTGCAGCACCAACATTCTGTATGGATGCTGGTTCACATCCTGGCAACTCAGCTTCCCATCCAACTCCCTGCTTATGGCCTGGGAAATCAGTAGAGGATAATCCAAGGCCTTGGGACCCTGTACCCATGAGGGAGGCCCCAAGGAGGCTCCTGGCCCCTGGCTGTGGATCAGCTCAGCTCCAAATCTTGCAGCCATTTGGGGAGAACAAACCAGTGTATGGAAGATTTTTCTCTGTTTCTCCTTTTCTATGTAAAATTCTCCTTTCCAATTAAAAAAATACTTAATAATAATAATAATAATTTGCCCAGGGTGCATGGCACAGTTGCTTCTCAGGCTAATCCTTCACCTAAAGTGCCGGCATTCTTTATCATCTCTAGTTGGTGTACCAGCTGCTCCACTTCCCATCCAGCTCCCTGTTTGTGGCTTGGGGAAGTAGTAGAGGATGGCCCAAGTCCTTGGACCCCTACGCCCATGTGGAGATCCAGAAGAAGTACCTGGCCTTGAATCTTCCCAGCTCTGGCCATTATGGCCACTTGGAAAGTGAGGGAAGGAAGAACTCTCTCTGTCTTCCTCTCTCTCACTGTCCCTTTGAAATAAAAATAAACTCTTTAATTAATAAAAGATAAATGTGCATTTATTAAAAAAAAGAATTTCTAGAACAATGAGTATAGATAGCCAGTGATTTTTTTTTCCTAAGGACATTCACAAGACCAGTGTTTGTAGAACACCAATTTGGGAATTGCTGTTACAGGAATTAGGGTTATTGGGAATTATATTATTTTACATAGAGTTTGTCACTATGTTGAAAAAATTGTCCATAGTCTTCCATCTTTCTGTATGTTAGAAAAACCAGTAGCAAATGAACAAGCAAAAACAGATATTAATCCTTGCTTCAGGCTTAACAAATCAGAAAATCTGAAAGCTATAGGTGCGGAAAGCTTTCCAGTCATTCTGATTTACTCCTGAGACTAATAACCACTGAATTAGAATATGCCTGTCCTCCACTCACTACGCGGAGGGAAGTGTGGGCCAGGGACTCAACTGTGGCCATCATGAAGTTCAGTATTGTCTTTCTTTCCAAAGAAGAATCTGCATCCAGATTCAGATTCCATTTCATTAATAGAACAAATTTATAAGTCAATATAGGATATGAGTTAAGCACACAAGAAGCTAAATTATTCCACAAATATTAGTGTTATCTTAATCTGGCACATGAATTTCAGTTGGAAGATGCCTATCTTTGTAATTTACCTTTGTTATTAGTATTAGGAATCATATAAATGATATTTCTTTTTCCTTGACTTTCTGGTCAACTAATAAATTTTTAAATGCTATCAGCTTCTAATTGCAGGAAAATTCAGCTTTCTGTGTGCTTCACATGCCTTTTGACATTCTGTCAGCAGGCACTGATCTTGCATCAGATGGAAGAAAGCTGTTGGAGCGTTTGAGCATTGAAGTCTATACAAAAGCTTAGGGCAATTACTTGTTTTAAGATTCATGCAGCTTCTCAATGAGCAACTGAAATGAAAGTGTAGGGAACAAAGAAGTTCTAATTAGAGGTTTATCTGGAGCTAATTTCTAATTTTTTATATAATGTTTACATAGTTGATCAGGGTGTGAAGGATGGATTGAGGGTTATGGGAAAGTGTGTGAGACCATTGTTTCCAGATTTTCTTTTTTTCCCTCCTGTATCTGGGAGAAGGGGAAAATAAAGGGAGAAGCCACACCCAGCCTCCCAAGCACCTCAGTATCCGGGGATGGGGAACAGCCACCTGATATCATCCCAGGGCCCCAGTGTGGAGTATGCTCTGAGGGGTCTGCTTAAGTGGTTTTGATAGTTCTGAAATTATTTGTCTAGCTGATCCAAGGATGAGAAAATCCTTCCAAGGTCCATTACTTGACATAGTGCATCTTAGTCTCCATTTGCCCAGATATTTGCTGTCAACACTTGATGGGGTGGTTTTCCAGTTTGTTCTGCTCTCCTTCTGCTGTGGCACCAGATGTCCTTCACAGTGCCCAGTGGACTGTGAATCCTCCATATGAATCTGGGCATGTCGTCCACTACTGCATCTTTTTCACTGAGGAGGCCCAGCTTTCACACATGCACTGTAAGGTCAGATCACCAATCCTGAAATTCTCCTCGTGGTTGGAGTTCTGAGTCCAACAATTCATTTGGAGAGATCCCCAAAGACACCTCGTCTGAGGTGGTCCCAGACCTGACCCTTGTGCGTGCTGGCCTGTATGGGGTCTGGCTCAGTCTATCACTCACATCAGCCTACACACAATTGCAATTACTGGGTCAGTTCTGTCTCCATCCCCAGCTGTTACACAAACCAACAAATGCTTAGATCCAGACCAACCCATCCCACTACACACTTGGCCCTCACCTGCACCAGTGGGAACTGCAGTTTTATTTGGAGTGACCCCCAGAATCCCCCACCAGACCCACTCCAAGCGCTGGTTCCTGTGCTTGCCAGTATGTGCAATGGACTGGTCCAGTCTGTCCCACATCCCATTCAGCTCTCGTACACATCAATGGCTGTTGGAGCCTAGTTCAAGCCAACCGATTCCATTATCTAGCCCACACTCATGCCAGCAGGTGCCACTGCCTCTCCAGCCAGGTCCACCCCCAGCTGTGGTTCTCATGCTCATTAGTGGAAGCTGCAGCCCATCAGAGAGGTGCCCACAATTTCCCTACTGGGCCTGCCCCCATTCCCAGATTTTGCATTCTACAGGTGGTTCCACAGTCTAGCTTGGTAGGATTTGCCCCCATTCCCAGCACTTGCCAACACCTGATGCTGTGGCAAAGCCCAACCAGCCTGTACTTGCTCTGGCTCAAGCGTGCACCAGTGGATACAAGCATTTAGCTCAGCTTGGCTCTCCCCTAACCTAGTTCACTTGCAGGCCAATAGGTATTGTTGCCTTTCCCAGCCTGGTCTGACCCCAGTCCTAGTTCTCACACTCACCAGTGGGAGCAATGGGCCAGCAGGGAAGCATCCTGCACTGCCCCCTTGAAGGATCACACCCCTCCTCTGCATCTCATGTGTAGTGGTTGGTGCTGTGACCCAGTCTGGCATGTGTTCTTTGCCAGCGGGTATTGTAACCTGGCCTGGTGCAGTCTGCACCTGATTCCAACTTATGCTGCTGGGTGCTGCAGCCTAGCCCAGCCCAGCTATAAAAAAAATTATTGGGAGGATGGGAGATCAAAGAGAGAGAGTTTGTTTCTAACAGTTGGTTTGGCTGGATCCAAAGCCACAGCCAGGAGTCTCTCCAGGTCTCCCTTCTGACCTGAGGTATCACCCTGCTGGAGCCTGTATTGGTGGCAAGCTGGAATCAGAAGCTGGAGCCATGGTCCGTTGTGGGACATAGCCATCTTAACTGCTGGGCTGCATACTCACTCCTGTGTTAGCCTTTATCTCAACTTTTCTGTGAACAGTTTGAAGCCCTCTCAAGTTGCTTAAGTAGTGTGTGTGTGTGTGTGTGTGTTGTGTGTGTGTGTGTGTGTGTGTGTGTGTGTAATGGATCAGATTCCTCTCCACAGCTCTTCCCACTGTTGTGATTTCATGCTTAGCATACCGTGCCTAATTAGGATTTTGAATGATGGCAGTGTGCTCATCATTCAAACAACGAATACATAGGTATCCCTCTTGCCTCTCCCTAAGCTACACTATTAGTTGTCTCTTCCTCTGTGGTGGCAGTGTTTCCTCTGTTTCTGTCTCTCCCCAGCCATCTCCCACCTCCTGTCCTAGAGGTTTTCTGTGAACCTGCCCCAGACTTCCCAGTGTAAGGTAGTTTCTGTGGACTTCTCTCCCCTCCAGCCTCTGCCACTCCTGTCCTTTACAGCTAGACTCTCTGAAAGCATTATCTGATGATTTTCTGTCACCTGCGATTCATCCCAGCTTCATTTGGCTTTTATGCTCATTACTGTCTATGGGAACTGCTCTCTTTAAGGTCCACAGAGACCACCTTGGCCTTGAGTTAATGGATGCTCCTCAGCCTTCCTATCACTTGATCTTCCAGTTACCTGTATCATTCCCACTTTAGTGGGAATATATTTGTTTCCTGTGGTTGCTGTAACAAATGACCACAAATTGCCAGCTTTCACAGTTCTGGAGGCCAGAAACTGAAAGGTTTTGGCAGGGCCTCATTCCCTCTTGGAGGCTCCTAGGCAGAATCTGTTCTAAATAGTCTTCATAGGTCCCAGGGATTAGGATACGGATGTGGGCCTACCATTCAGCCCACTATACAAGGGTTCTGTATGCCCTTGATAATGCCATGCTGTTTGGGTTTCCTTCCAAGTCCTCTAGCTGCTGCTTATTCTTCCTTTTAAATTACCTTTTTAAAGATTTATAAAGAAAAGAAACAGAAGGAAAGATCTTCATCCACTGGTTCACTCCCCAAATGGCTACAGTGGCTGGAGCTGAACTGATCCAAAGCCAGGAACCAGAAGCTTCTTCAGCAGGGGTCCAAGGCCTTCAGCCATCCTCCACTACTTTCCCAGGCTACAACCAGGGAACTGGATCAGAAGTGGAATAGCCAGGACACAAACCAGTGACATACAGGATGCCAGTGCTTGAAGGTGGAGGATTAGCATGTTGAGCCGACCCCTCTAGCTTCTTTGAGGTCCCTTTTTCATATTCTCCTTCTCCTTTGCCTGACTTTTTAACATATTCATCTCAGAACTAGGTATTGGGTTTCTTCTCACTCTGCTTTACTCTTTCTGCCTAGGCAGCATCTTCTAGTCCCAGTTAGGTAAATGTGACCATTGCACCTTCCTGTAGTTAGCCAGACTCCTCCTCCTTGATGCAGAAAGCCAGTCTACTTCACATCACCATTTGAGTGTTTCCGAGGCATTGGCAAATGTGCCATATCCAAAATAGATTCATCACCCTTCTTACCTCTGTCATCATCCAAACAAGTTTGCCCTTTCTTCAGGGTTCCTCAGCTCACTGAATGACATTAACATCCACCCTGCTTCTTATACCAAAATTATCCTCAGTCTTTTCCTTACCCTGGCTCTCCCCGTCTAGTTTATTGCCCAAATTTCCTGAAATAACTGCTTAGTCTGCTGCTTCACTTACTGCCGTCATCTCGGTCCACCACTTTTTTCATTTGGGTGCTTTGCTGCTCTCCCTGCTGAGTTTTTCCAGTTCATTTTCTACATAGCAAGCCCAAGTGACCCCAGAATGTAAATGGAGACACGTCACTGTGCTGCCAAGAATTCCTTATAATGGCTTCCACTCGTTTTAAAAATAAGATCCAAAAATCCTTCATGTGATCCCCAGGGTTGTGTGTGATCTGGCTGCATCTGCCTCCCCAACCCGTTTCTCTCCCTGGTTATTCGCCAGCTATGTGCCGTCCTACTTTCCTGTAGTTCCGGAAGTTCCCTCCTGCCTCTGAGTCTGCACATGCTTTCCTCTCTCCTCCCTCGTGCTAGCTAACTAGTAGGCTGCAAGTATCAGGCAAAATACTGCTTGCCCAGGAAACCTTTTCCTAACTGTCCTAATTCTTGGATCAGCTCGAGTCCCCAAGCTACTTTCTGGTAACTCTTCTCTTCTGTTACAGCATGGTTCATGATTATTGCTTTGTATTTTCTTTGTCTCTGTCCTGAGAGAATGAAGTAAAACCTGGGCAAAAATTGTATATAAAGTACTCCATTTTACTAGTATCTTCCGTGATTTAGGAACATCACATGTCTTCCCTAGGACTTGCCAGTCTCTAGTGTAATCCCCCTTTTTTCTCCCAAAACTGAATTGAGGGGACACAGTAAGCACCAATTCGCCACCCTCACCCAGTAGGATCACAAACGAGGGTTGTTCTTGAACTAACTCCACAACATAGAAAGGTTGCTTAACTAATGCATGTGGAACTTTCTGTGGACTTACCATGGCACCATGTGAGGATTTTCTTTTTGTTGTTGTTTGTTTGTTTGTTTGTTTGTTTTTGAGAGTGAGAGCTCCCATCTATTTGGTTCACTTTCTATATGCCCCCAACAGCCTGGACGGGGTAGGCTGAAACAGGGAGTTGAAAACTCAATCCAGGTCTCCCACTGATTGGCAGAGGTCCAACTACTTGAATCATCACTACATGCTGCCTCCCAGGGTCCACATCAGCAGGAAACTGCAATTAGCAGAGCTGGTATCTGAAACCAGGTGATACCCAAGATATATAGGCATTTCTAACCATCAGCATTTTTGTCATAAACACCAGTTGAGCATCTCTAATTGACTGATGACCCTGTCTGTGGGAAGGTAGAACCAAATCCTATAGACTAAAGGCTCATTCCACCGGGCTGCCCCTCACAAGAAGTGCCAGTCACGAATCAGGGCTCTACAATTTCTATCCAACTGATCAGCTCCAGTTGGGGTTCCCACTACCCCCTCTTTGAATTTGATTAATTTGTTACAAAGGTTCACAAAACAGAAATAGATATTCCATCCAATGATTCATTTCCAGTCCCCCCTCCCCCCTGCCACCCCACAAATATCTGCAAAGGACCAGGATGGAGGATGTCATTGCCGGGAGCCAAGAATTCAGCCCAGTTCTGCCACAGGGTTGGCATGAATCCAACTACTTGAGCCTCACCTGATCCCTCTCAGAGTGCCCATTAGCAGGAAGCTGAAATCACAAGTGGAGTTGGGACCCTAATCCAGGCACATCAGTATGGGTTGCAGGCAGCCCACATGGCATCTTACATGCTTTGCTAAATGTCCACCCAGGAATGAGTAAGGAGATGCACTTGGGAGGGCAGTAGCAAACAACCTAGTTTCTTAGATCCCTCCTGTTCATGCAGAAGACCAAGATGGAGTTCCTGGCTTCAGCTACCATATGGGGGATGAACCAGCAGATGGAATATAATCTCTCTTTGTCTGTCTCTCTTTCATGTTTCTCTGTCACTTTACCTTTCAAATCGGTCAATCAATCAGTCTTGGAGGGGGGAGAAATTAAAGCCAGCAAAAATATTAAGCAAATATAATGGATAAAATACTTATCCTAGTTATAAATTTATGTGTACGTTATGAAAAATAAAAATTTCAACAATATGAAAGTTCTTCTAAAAGGTAAGGAAAGGATATATACCCTCATAACGAACTACTCTAGCAGGAAAGCTGCAAAATAAGAAATACAAATGCCCAGTAAGCATGGTAAGCCTACTTAAAATTAATGTAATTTAAATAAAATATATAATAAAATGCATTTTCTCTTATAAGATTGGCAGTGGTTTTAAACATATTCATGAATATGGGGATCAGGCACTTATACTACTGGTGGTAATTTAAGTTCTTTTTTTAAATGTTTACTTTTTAAAAATTAATTTAGAAGACAGACACAGGACATAGAGAAATATCTTTTGTCTGTTGATTTCCTGCCCAAAAAGTCCTGCAAAAGCTGACTAGAGTGAATAGGCCAAAATCAGTAAACCAGAACTCAGTCTAATCTCCCATGCGGGTGGCAGGGACCCAACTACCCAAGCCACAACCGGCTGCTTCCCAGGGTGTACACTGGCGGAAAGCAGAGCCAGAACTTGAAGGCATACACCCTGATATGGAGAGTGGACTCCCCAAGCAGCATCTTAGCTGTTATACCAAATGTCTGCCCCAAATGTCAATTCTACGACTGCATGGTAATCAGTCGGGTCTTGGAATAAAGAAGGAAAGAACATGCTCTCCAGTGTAGTTCTGTTTCCAGGAGATATCTTAGCAAAACACTTAAAAAGAAAAATACAAGGAATTTATCCAACCTTTATGGCATATAAGCATTAACAATACCCGAAAGACAGTATGACTATATTAACAGAAATGAGAGAAAGCAAATGACGGAGTATCACGTGTCCCATGGTTCTGTTCTGCTGAGAACGGGTGCTTGGGGATTGCGGGCATGTGTTTATATCTGCAGTGGGAACATCAGGAAGGCTGCACGCACCACATTATTAATCATTCTTAACTCTGAATGATTGGACACCAGCGAGTTTCATTCTCTTTCATTATGAATGCCATGAACATGTATTTGTGGGAGGCAGAACATGTTTTATAGAAAAACAGGCTTGAAATCAGAATAAGGAGCAGGTGCTTACATTGTTCATCAAGTGTGCACTTTCTTAGATTTATAGAAGAATTTGACAGCTTCCAATCCATAGAAATGATAACATTTGAGGAAATGGAAATGCTAATTACCCTGGTTTGATCATTATACATTGGGTCCATGTATTGAATTGTAATTAAGTACCCTATTAATACAAATATTATGTGAATTTAAAAATATGTTTTCTTTAAATATTAAAGAAGCTAGGGTGATGCTTTCATCTGAGAGGCTGAGAGGCTGAGAGAGAGAGAGAGAGAGAGAGAGCTTTCATCCATCCTTGGCTCACTTCCCAGCTCTCTTTGCAGCGGCAGGGTCTGGGCTGCTTCGGGTCTGTGTCAAGTCTGAGTGGAGACCTGAGAGCTGAATCCAGGCCTCCCCTCGGAGTGGCAGAGGTCTAACTACCTGAGCTGTCGGCTGCTGTGCAGTAACTGCCTGAGCTGTCGGCTGCTCTGCAGTAACTGCCTGAGCTGGAAGCTGGAATCGGGAGCACAGCCACGACCTGAACCAAGACACTTAGGTATGGGATGTAACCTTTCCAGCCAGTGTCTTAGGCTAAATGCTGTGCCTGTGATGATCTTGATCAGACTCTAAGGCTTCAGGTATTTGGTATGGGAGCAATAGTACCCTCTTATATGCCACTTCACTTGTCTGCAGAGACTGAGCCTAAACTTGTTTTTTTTTTTCACTCCTAAAGAATTATTCATCTGGGCTGATGCCATTGAATAGCAGGCTAATCCTCCAGCTGCAGCACTGGCACCCCATATGGGCACCAGTTTCTAGTCCCAGCTGTTCCATGTCTGATCCAGCTCCCTGCCTATGACCTGGAAAAGCAATGGAGGATGGCCCCAAAGCCTTGGGATCCTTCACCCACATGGGAGACCTTGAAGAAGCTCCCGGCTTCATATCAGCTAGCTCAAGTGGTTGCAGCCATTTGGGAGTGAGCAGTGGAGGGAAGATTCTCTTTTTTCTCTTTCCTTCTTTCTCTATTCCCCTATGTGTGTGTGTCTCTTCTTATCTGTAACTCTGCCTCTCAAATAAAAATAAATAAATGAGTGAAAGAATTATACATGTAGAGAGCGAACATTTGGAACAGCAAGGAAGCCACTGCTTAGGACACCCACATCCCATTTTAGAGTGCCAGGTAGGTTTGAGTCTCACCTCTGCTGTTGATTCCAGCTTCCTACTAATTTGCACCGCAGGAGACAGCAGATGATGGCTCACCTACGTGGACCTCTGCCCCCTTTTGCAGGAGACGTGGATTGCTTCTGAGCTCCTGGCTTCAGCCCAGTGAGGGCATTTGGGAAGTAATCATCAGATGGGAGAACTTGTCTCTCATGTTGTCTCTGCCTTTCAAATAAATATTAGAAGGAGAAGGAGAAGGAGAAAATTTGCACGTCTATGTAGTTATTTGCTGCAGGATATGGATGATTTTTTTTAAAGATTTATGTATTTTTATTGGAAAGTCAGATTTACAGAGAGAAAGATCATCCACTGATTCACTCCCAAAGTAGCCACAGAGCTGAGCCGATTCAAAGCCAGGAGCCAGGAACTTCTTCCAGGTCTCCTACGTGGGTACAGGGTCCCAAGATTTTGGGCCATCCTCACCTGCTTTCCCAGGCCACAAGAAGGGAGCTGGATGGATGTGGAGCAGCCAGAACACAATCTGGCACCCATATGGGATCCTAGCACATACAAAGTTATGCCTTTGGCCAATAGGCTACTGCATCAGGCCCAGATGTGGTTGGTTTGATAACAGTTTCAAACTAACAGTTTCTGTTTATGTATAGTTAAAAATCTTTAATTCAGAACTGTAGATGTGTACAGAAGAATCTGGATGTTACAAGTTTATGTTTTCTTTATGTTCATTTTATTCTTTGTTTTGCTTCTGTTTAGGTTGTATCATAATGAATGGGTCCAGTATGGCAAATACATCACCCAATGTAAAATCCAAAGAGGATCAGGAATTAAATGGGCATGACGAGAAGGAAAACCCATTTGCAGAGTACATGTGGATGGAGAATGAAGAGGATTTCAATAGACAGGTAAGGAAAGAAGTAGGAGGCTAATGAGGTATGCAAATCAACAGCTTTAATATTTTACACTCAGTCTGACAAAAGAAATGAGTACAGTTGGCTTTAGAATAACTTGAAAATATGTAGAAGGCCCCTGCACCCACATGGGAGACTGGAAGAAGCCCCTGGATCCCACCCAGCTTTGGACCAGCCTAGTTCTGCTCATTTTGGCCATTTGGGGAATGATCCAGTGGATGAAAGATAATTCTCTCTAGCTCTCTCTTTCTCTCTCTGTAACTCTGACTTTGAAGTTAAATAAGTCTTTAAAAAGCAGCTGGAAGGATCAGCATTGTGGTACACTGGATTAGGCCACCCTGTCATGCTGGTATCCCATTTGAGTACCATTTCAAATCCTAGCTGATCCATTGCCAATTCAGCTCATTACTAAGGTACCTGGGAAGGCAGCAGAAAATGGCCTAAGTACTTGGACCTCTGCCACCCATGTGGAATACTAGGTTGGAGTTCCAGGCTTCTGGCTTCAGCCTGGTCCAGCCCTGGCCATTGTGACCTTTTGGGAAGTGAACCTGCATATTTAAGATCTTTCTCTCCTTCCCCTTTCCCCTTTTCTTCTTTCTCTGTAACTCAGCCTTTCAAATGAATAAATCTTTTTTTTTTTTTTACTTTTTTTTTATTATTTATTATTTTTACTTCATTAATTACATTGTATTATGTGACACAGTTACATAGGTACTTGGGTTCTCCCCACCCCTCCCCAAACCCTCCCGCCATGGTGGATTCCTCCACCTTGTTGCATAACCACAGCTCAAGTTCAGTTGAGATTCCCCCATTGCAAGCATATACCAAACATAGAGTCCAGCATCTTATTGTCCAGTCAAGTTCAACGGCTTCTTAGGTATACCCTCTCTGGTCTGAAGACAGAGCCAGCAGAGTATCATCCCAGTCAATTGAAAGCTCCAACATACCATCAGCAAAAATTTACATCATTATGGAATTAATTGACATAGTAATGAGTAACCAATATGTTAAAAGTAAATGCGAGTTCCCAGCCACCTTCTGTGACCACCTCACTTACACTTCAATTTTAGTTTATACACAACATGTAACGTTCATAACATAACATGTTATACATAACATCATATCATCTTAAATTAAGGCAAACATGTGGTATTTAACCTTTTGGGATTGACTCATTTCTCTTAGCATTATGGTTTCCAGTTTGGCCCATTTGGCCACAAAGAATAAATCTTAATGTTTTAAAGATTTATGTATTTTTATTGGAAAGTCAGATTTATGGAGAAGAGAGACAAAGATCTTCCAACCGCTGGTTCACTCCCCAAATGGCTGCAATGATCAGAACAGAGCTGATCCGAAGCCAGGAGATGGGAGATTCCTTCTCCCACATAGGTAGAGGGTTCCAAGGCTTTGGGCCATCCTCTACTGCTTTCCCAGGCTGCAAGCAAGGAGCTAAGTAGAAAATGGCACAGCCAAGACATAAACTGGCATCCATATTGGGTCCCAGTGCTTGCAAAGTGAGGATTAGCCAATTGAGCCATCACACTAGACCTAAAATAAACAAATCTTATAAATAAAAATCAGCATAGATATATTAAAAAATGTCTGACTGTCAAGATTAAGGGTGACTTTTTTCTCTCCAATTTATCTTTCTTATTTCTAAATTCCCACCTCTTATAAAGAAAATAGATTACTTTTAGGATAAAGGAAATAGATACACATGTGAAGGCTTTAAGAGAAAAATGTCTGAAGTAAAATGCTTCAGAGGGCCCAGTGGTGTGGCCTAGCGCCTAAAGTCCTCACCTTGAACGCGCCAGGATCCCATATGGATGCCTGTTCTAATCCTGGCCACCCTACTTCCCATGTAGTTCCCTGCTTGTGGAAAGAAGTTCCTGGAAAGAAGTTCCTGGCTCCTGGCTTCAGATCGGCGCAGCTCTGGCTGTTGTGGCTGCTTGGGGAGTGAATCATTGGATGGAAGATCTTTTTCTCTGTCTCTCCTCCTCTCTGTGTATCTAACTTTGCAATAATAATAAGCAAATCTTTAAAAGAAAATGTTTCAGAAAGGAAACACATCAAAGAATAACGAGAGAAAACAGCAGTGAATGTTAAACATCAAATCATGTTCAATCCCATTCCTGAAATTATTTTGTTCTTGTAATTTTAAATACTTCATAACTATCTGAATTACTTGATATCAAAAAAAGTTACTAATTGTAATGTCAGTGCTGTTCTAAGTCCTACTTGTGTAGCTTTTTTCCCCTCAATTTTGGACTAGTCTGGGTGATTTTTTTTTCTTGACCACCTTTCTGATGGTGGCGCTAGTGAGCTGTGCAAATGTCCTCAGGCCATCTGCCAAGCAGGAATGGCTAAATGTGATACTGGAAGCCCATCAAAGACCTCAGTAGAACCACACATTTTTCTTTTTCCTTTTTTCTAATTTTTAAATTTTCTATATGCATATTTGTGAGGACTTTTTCAAGATTTATTCTTTTATTTGAAAGGCAGCTACAGAGAGGAGGAACAGAGACAGAGGTCTTCTATCAGCTGGTTTGCTCTCCAAATGGCTGCAGCAGCTGGAGGGAATTTTTTCTGGGTCCCTCATGTGGGTGTCAGAGACCCAAACACCCAGGTCAGATCATTGTCCGCTTCTTTCCCAGGCAGAGTAGAGCTACATCTGACGTGCAGCAGCCGGGACTTGAACCAGCACCCTAATGGGGTGCTGATGTTGCACTTGGCAGCTTTCCTGCTACAGTATAAGACCTGCCCCCAAGACATACTCTATTGTCTGCAAAGATGTGCAAAACATCCTGGGTCCCTACTCTTTCAGTTTAGGACAGTATTTAAGAAATGCGGAATTCTCAGTATTCATCTGTTTCTTCTTGTTTGAACAGAATGCTACACAGATGACATAGGTTTCTAGTGGTGTGCCAGGATGTGCTCTTTATATATGTCTCATGCTGAGGGTCTCAGCACCAGAGAAACTAGCCAGGAACTGAGAGTTGATTTTGATTTAATTCCTACTGCCCAGGTTATGGGTAGTTCTATACTTCCTGCCCTTTTTTACACTTCTTATAAAATGGGAAATTTAAGATAGCTTCCTGGGCTGGCTGTTTTGGTGCATTGGATTAAGCCACCACTTGGAATACCTGCATCCCATATTGAAATGCCTGGTATGAGTCTGGCTACTGTTTCCAAAGCAGCCGCCTACTGATGCATTTTGGAAGGCAGCAGATCTTGGCTTAAGAGCTTGGGTACCCACCATCAAATCTGGCTTGACTGGAATCCAGGTTGGCTTTGGCTTGGTCCAGCCCTGTTGGAGGCATCTGGGAGAGTGAACCAGTGGATGGATGAGCTCTGTGTGCAGGTCTCTGAGAGAAGAGACAGAAAGAGATTTTTCATTGGTTCACTCCCTAATGGCCTCAACAGCCAGCGCTGGCTTGGTCCAAATCCCAGAGCTTCTCCTGGGTCTCCCACGTGGGTGCAGGGTTCCAAGTCCTTGGATATTTCTCTGCTGCCTTCCAGGCCATTGGTAGAGAGCTGCATTGGAACTGAAGCATCCAGGACATAAGCCGTGCCTATATGAGATGCTGACACCGCAGGTGGAGGGTTAGCTTATTATACCACCACATTGGCCTGACAAGGTCATTCTTGACTGCGGAGTAGTAACTTGAAAAGAAATAGGGGGCCTGACGTGATAGTGTGGTGGTTAAAGTCCTCGCTTTGCATGTGCTGGGATCCCGTATGGTCGCCGGTTCTTATCCCAATGGCCCTGCTTCCCATCCAGCTCCCTGCTTGTGGCCTGGCAAAGTACAAAAATAAAATGAAATGAATTATAAAAATAAATCTTTTTAAAAAAAGAAGAAAAGAGATAGGGGGAAACACTAGAAGGTCTCACAGGGCCTCTGAGTCGGAGCTGCTCCTCTTGCTTGCTAGGTGGAAGAGGAATTGCAAGAACAAGACTTTTTGGATCGCTGCTTCCAGGAGATGCTGGATGAAGAAGACCAAGACTGGTTCATTCCATCCCGAGACCTGCCCCAGGCCATGGGACAGCTGCAACAGCAGCTCAACGGGTTGTCAGTCAGCGATGACTGTGACTCTGAAGATATCTTGGTAAGACCCACATGTTATTTCTCATGTGACAGCAGGAAAAGCTTGCAGGATATGGAGTTGTGACCCCTTTCTGACCTCCTGGACTCTCCGAGCTGCTGTTTCCCATGCAACACAGAGGCTGTGATGGGTGCATATAGTGAAGTCATGTGGTTCCTCGTAAAATACCATGAGAACATTGCTGGTAGCTTTTCAAAATAGAATTGTGAGTAAGGATATAAGTATGAACCCCAAAGAAGGCCAATGTCAACTCATCAGTTGCTCCTGTCCTATTTTATTGCCGCCCACATCTACACTTAATAAACAAAATCATGTAGTTCTGAATGATTCTGTTTTAAAATTGCTCAGGTTAAGGGGGTTTTAGCCCAACAGTTAGAGTACCCACCCACATTCCCCACTGGAGTGCCTGCATTCAGTTCTCAGCTCTGGCTCCTAACTCAAGCTTCCCACCAATATGTAACCCTGGGATGCAATGACGGTGTCTTTTGCCAGCCATGTAGGGTATCTGGATTGTGCTTCTGGCGCAAGCTACAGTCATTCCTGGAGCAAACCAGTGGATGAGAGCTCTTTCTCTCTGCCCCCTCTACCTTACCCTCTATGTGTCTCAAACAAATAACAACAAAAATGTATGCCCTGCTCATTTTGGAAGGAATGTATTTCTAAAGAATCGCTCACTTATTTGAAAGATAGAATAACAGAGCAAGAGCAACAGAAAGAGATCTTGCATCTACAGATTCACTTCTCCAATGCCCAAAGTAGCCTGGTCTGAGCCATTCTGGAGCCAGAAGCTAGAAACTCCATGCTTGTCTTTTTTTTTTTTTTTTTTATTAAAGATTTATTCAGTTTATTACAAAGTCAGATATACAGAGAGGAGGAGAGACAGAGAGGAAGATCTTCCATCCGATGATTCACTCCCCAAGTGAGCCGCAACGGGCCGGTGCGCACCGATCCCATGCCGGGAACCAGGAACCTCCTCCAGGTCTCCCACGCGGGTGCAGGGTCCCAAAGCATTGGGCCGTCCTTGACTGCTCTCCCAGGCCACAAGCAGGGAGCTGGATGGGAAGTGGAGCTGCCGGGATCCCGGGGCTTTGAAGGTGAGGACTTTAGCCGCTAGGCCACGCTGCTGGGCCCATGCTGGTCTTTAACATGGGTCAGGGGCCCACATCCTTAGACCTTCTCCCGCTGCCTTCCAAGGTGCATTAGCAGGGAGTTGGATCAGAAGCAGAGCAACTGGGACTCCAGCCAGCACTCTGATATGGAACGTAGCTCCATAAGCCAGGTTTAGCCATTTGTACCACAGCACCAGCCCCAGAAATGTATTTCTGAGAGACCATTTTCCCCTTACAATTAGAAGATCAGGTAAGTTCATTCCCTGCCACAATGCAATGGGCAGACTGATTTTAAATGACTTGGTTGGGAGTGATTGTGCCCTGCACTCTGCCAAGGTTTTGAATACTCAGAATAGGTAACCAAAGGGAGGACAGAAAGAGAGTGTGGTAACACAGCAACTTTGATGGAAGACCCTTATTTTCAAGTTAAGGTACTTAGTGAATTCAAAAGGTCTCCTCAAAGTGGTACTTGCAAGTCTCTAAAGAGACCACCACAAAGGGAGCAGGAATGTCGAGAATATCAAGCAGGAAGGAGTATGCAAGCTGATCGGGGCTTAGTGTATCAGGAGCTGATGAGAACAGCCTGTGTTACAGGGAACTTGAATTCTCTCTACAAGCCTAAGGGGAAGGTACTGATAACAATGGGAATGGGAAGAAAGTGGGATTCAAAGTGCAGGTCACTTGGGAATTTTGTATCTCTTGGTTTTCATTTCAGAGTAAAAGCAACCTGAATCCAGATGCCAAGGAGTTCATTCCGGGAGTGAAGTACTGAGGCGGCAGAGTGAATGCTGGAGGAGCACTTGTCTGTCCCGCCTCCGGGGGCAGCACTGGAGACTAAGGGTGGGTGGGCAAGGGGTGTGTGGCCAGGGGAATCGCATGACCGCTCAGCACGGTTGTGTGGGGTTGGGCATCTGCCCTGCTCAGTCTTACTCTACGCACCTCGGAGCAGTTCTCTTTGTTCTACTGACTTTGATTTGGAGCAGTTTCATGGTTTTTCTAAAATGTTTTTTTTTTAAACTTAAGCTCATTTGTGTTAAGGAAATTGCAGTCTTTGTTCATCAGGAATGTTCTGCTGCGTATGTGTAAGCAAAATTAGCTGACCAAGAAAAACTGAATGTTTAAGCAATGCCCTCCTCTCACCTCTGTCTACATACCAGGGGCAGTGGACACCTGGAGGGCTACCTGTGGAGCCTGACCAGTAGGCAGCAAAGAGGGCAAGGGGACGAAACAGATGATGCAAGCCATGCCAGCAGGCTCGGCACCCTGGGCCCTGGGATCTCCCACCATGAATTGGAATTGCCACTGACCCCACACAGTGCGTGAGAAAACAGAGTAGTTAACTTACAGGAGCTCTGAAGGTGGCTGGTGGAAGGAGCGGCCATGATAGTGATGCGCAGTAATTCCTTTAGTTACTGTTGACCTTTGCTGAAGCCTGTTTTTCCAGCCGCCATCAGGCTCATCATTTAAAAGGCAAAAGCACACAGGCTCCTTTGCTGGCTCTTCCTGTCTGCACTCCACCTCGGCCCTACTCTGCTTTTAGGATGTTTTTACCACAGGCATACAAAAGGTCTGCCGTCCTGGCCACCAACTGGAACCTAGAAAGGCATCCTTTCTCTTGGTAGTTGCATCTTAAATTTATTTGGACCATGTTGGGTTTTTTGGTTTGTTTTTTTGTTTTGGGGGGGTTTTTTTTTTAGCCCATCAACGCTTAGTCTTCCTGGTGTCTTAATTCCCTCTGTCAGGTTTCTGCACTTTTTCAAGGAAATACATTTTTCAGACACAAGCAAGAAGCTCAGTTCAGTTTGGATGCATCTCCCTGCCTTACTGGATTTCCCTAGAGGAACTCGGAAATAACCTGGGGGAGCAGATCCTACTTAATTGATAACTGTTTACCAGGCCCTCTAGGGTGTTTTCAGCTCTTAGCAAATTTGCTGTTTCCTGGTGAGTAGCTTTGTGAAGGTTTGGGGTTGGACCCTCTGCCTTTCCTGGTGGGGGAAGGCACCAGGGCAGTCTGCACGTGTGGAGATGTAGGTGGGAGTGTCAGATGTAAGACAGAGGGTCCAGGCGTGGCCACGCTGCCAGGGCAAGGGAGTGTGGAGGCCATGTATGAAGTGGTTTCCATGTGACTGCTACTGTGCTGTGCAAGAGGCCTGTGAAGAAAAGACCAGGCTTAACTTAAAGTTGGTATGAATTCAGGATGTGCATGTGGGCCGGAGGCTGGCAGGAAAGGATGAGGGCCTGGAAAGCTGAAGAACTTTGTGTGAGCTCTCTTGTTGACTACACAAGCAGCCTTGAGCTAACACAAGATAGAAGACGCACACCCATATCCCTCTTCCTCCTTTGCATCTGTAGGAGGTCCACATTTCAGGGATGGCCTTTTGTGTTAGGTCGTGTGTTACAGGAGAGGAGCTCAGTGAGCTCGGGTTATCAGACACACACATTGATTCCCCAAGCCTCTGCTCTAGAGATTGAAACCGGGTGGGCCATGCACAAGGATATGTCTCTCTTCTGCTTCAGTTGGGCTTCTTGTCTGTAAGGATGCGAGATAGGAGTATGTAACAGAGGCACCCTCTCTTCCTAGACTGCACTTCCTCTTCACTTTCCATTTGCCTGTCAGTGACATGAGGCTATGGAAATATGTCAGGATTGCAGAAAGCTGGGAGTACCTCTGTCACAAGCAGCCCCATGTACCCGCGTTTCATAGCCAGACTCCATTTCTACATCCTAAACATTGGCTTTTCTGACAGTGGGTTTGGCTGCACTGCAGGGAACCATCCAGGAGACTCGCTTTTCCCTCCGCAGTGCTGGTCCACGGTGGGAGGCAGTCTTTGGCATGGTTTCACAGGGTGTAGAGGGTCAAGACTTGGTGTGGATGGAAGCTGAGGGCTAGTGCTTGCAGTCCTGTTCAGACCCTGAGAGTGCTGGTTCCAGGAGCACTAAGGTGGTCCCTGTGTTAATGTGTTCTAAGGGGTTGCATCGCCACTTAACTTTATGTTGGGAGGTTGCAGCACTGTTGTCCCCAGATGACAGGCCAGCTCCAATTAGTTTGCCAGCAGATTAGCTGAAAAAAACCATGGGTCTTGGAGCTTTCCTGGGGAGAGGCTGGGAACCTCTGTCTCAGAAGTTTCCTCACGGGACAGATTCTGGGAGCGAACCATGCCAGGTGCCTTTATTACCACTTAAGGATGAGGCTTGTATTTGTAAATAATAATTTTGATGTTGAGGTCAGGCAACTTCCCGGATCAAGTGTTTTCTCTTTTTTAGCAACTGGAAGTTTGGAGGATTTGTATAGAAATAGCATGTCTTCACCAGTTGCCCATCTGGCTGGTCCCAGTGTTAGTCATGGTTAATGTCTGCTTATTTTCGTTATTGTGGTTATATATTAGACTCTAACTCCAAGATGGAAAGAACTTATGTCCTAAGGAAAGAAAAAGTAGAGGAATGCCCTTTCCATTTTTCTAGGCCTTTGAACTACAGCAGAAAATATGGCCTAGGCCTAGCCCATTTCTGACAATTGTTGGGCTTGGGGAATTCAGACAGCATGGAACCCAGAAGGATAAGACACAGGCCGGGCCTTTGCAGCTTCTTGGATTTCCCAAGTCAGAACAGCATGGGTCTCCTTGTTTACAATGGCTTACAAATAAATGTTGCTGGTGAAATATTAAGCAGCATTTTCCAAAGGTTTGTTGCTATCATATCCATTTTGTCTCGAGTTTGGAGGGTTGGGAGGTAAGGAAGGCAGAGGCACTTCACCCATCAGTGAGGAAAGCAGGGTAAAAAAGACAGCTTCAGCCAGCAGCCTCTAGAAGCCTCCTTCTCTAGCCTTTGGGCTGCGTGATCCCCTTGTAGACAGTCAGCCACCCACATTCCTGTGCCAGATCACCTCTCCTCCAAACTGGATACCTGGAGGGAGCAGGCCACCTTCCATAAGGGCCCTGCAGTGGCACTGAGGTGTGGAGTTTGGGGGTGGAGCTTCAGAAATGCCTACCTGCTGAGTAAGACTCTACCCCCAATCCCTCTCCTCTGAGCAGAGGGTGGAGGGAGCAGGGGCACCTTGACCTCTTACCTTCGCCTGCAGATCCAGTGAGTCGTTTCACCCCTGGTTGCCTGTAGAGGCGGTGAACCCTGCTGGTACATGTTGTACCCGTTGAGACAGGGAGCTCTGCTGGAACATGCTGTACACAGAGGACCTCCTGCAGCCCCTGCTGTGCTTGCTGCCTTGTGAATGCCTGCGACAGAATTGGTTGCAGTTCGGAGTCTTTTTTTTCCTCCTGCGCTTGCATCTCCCTTATTGATGTTGGTGGTGGTGACAGGGACTGCTAAGCAGGAAGCCCACCTTAGGAGACTCAAGTTTTCTGGACACTGCTTAACTTTGCACCTTGCAGCCCAACCCACTCCTGCTGTTCTCCATCAGTCTGTTTTTAGGGGAGGTCATGGGAATAGAACAGCTGGGTACACTGATTGGTCTACTGGACAGCAGCTGAGGGAGTCATTCCCAGGGAGCTGAAAAGGGACAACTGCCCCATCTGTATTTGGAAAGAAAAAGCTGCCTAGATTTGTTGCTAAGATGCTCACCTCTGAGATGTGCTGAACTTTTCCCTGATCCTACCTTCTGACTGACTGCCTTTTATTTTAAAATAACAAATAGTCTAACTATTTAATAGCAATAAAGTTTGTTAAATACTCTACAGTTCCTAAAATAATTTGCTCTACAACAATGACATGCTTCACTTGGGCGTCAGCACTAAGCAGTAACTGTGTGCTGTTGCTCAGGAGCCTCCACACGTCTAGTTGATATGTGAAAAGTGCCCTGAAAGGCAAGGAGGGCTGTGTTTTTAAGCAACTTTGTTGAGGTGTATCTTCCACATGGTCAGATTCATCCATTTCCAGTGCATCTTCCAGGGATCACAGTGACTTTCCCCAGTGGTACAGCCATGACCATCACTCAGTCTAACAGTGTTTCTATCTTGGTAAGATCCTTCGTGCTCAGTTACATCCCTGGATGCTCCCAGATGTATTTGCTGACCCTATACATTTGCCTTTTCCCTATCAATGGAACCCTACAGTCTGTGATCTCATTTCTAATCTTTTCGCTCAGCTTAACATCTTTGTAATCTACCCAAACCTAAAAGATGTTTAGGTAGTTTGTACCATTTACTACTGAGCAGCATTCCACTGAGGGGCCACACTTAGCCTGTACACAGCCTTCTGAACATGGATTTCAACTTCCTGTGATCTACACAAAGTCCTCTGGGTGCAGGAACTTGTAGGGAAGCCACTGTGCATCAGGGAGCACTACTTACCAGACCCAGCTTTGTCATTGGAAGCTATACAGAAACTGAAATACTAGACATTTTTCTAATTCTGCAACTAATTTATTTATTTATTTTTTTAAAGATTTATTCATTTTATTACAAAGTCAGATATACACAGAGGAGGAGAGACAGAGAGGAAGATCCTCCGTCCGATGATTCACTCCCCAAGTGAGCAGCAAAGGGCCGATGCGCGCCGATCCGAAGCCGGGAACCCGGAACCTCCTCCGGGTCTCCCACGCGGGTGCAGTGTCCCAATGCATTGGGCCGTCCTCAACTGCCTTCCCAGGCCACAAGCAGGGAGCTGGATGGGAAGCGGCGCTGCCGGGACCAGAACCGGCGCCCATATGGGATCCCGGGGCTTTCAAGGCGAGGACTTTAGCCGCTAGGCCATGCCGCCGGGCCCATCTGCAACTATTTTATAAAGAACTTTTTGTGCTGTCTATAACATAAGGACTTTTGACACACTTGATAAATCCAGTTGATCAATTTGGGGCGTATGTCTCAAGTGGATATGAAAGTAGTCAGTGCTGTTGGATATCTTTCCTGGCTCAGACTGGATGGGGAAAATCTCTCAACTTTAATCCTCCACGCAATATCATGTCTCTGTTTATAAAGCTCAATATGTATTAAAGATTGCATTGCTATTGTCAGATACATGTTGGACCAATGGCAAAGGTGGAGGAGAGAAAGGGATTGGAGCCGGTGGCAGCAGCAGTCCCCAGGGTCTACACACGCCCCACCTGGCTATTGGTGTGGATGGTCCATGAAATGTTGACTGTACCGTGGGGCAGCCTGGCACCTCCAGCAGGCCCGGGGCTGGACTTCAGATCCTGAGCCCTGTTTCACAAGCATTTAAAAACAGTTTTTGCTCCCCCCTGCAAGTGAATAGGACATGGGAGTTATTAATACTTCTTTGGGGGATAGACAGGGCTTTAATGGAAAATGATTTTCATGAAAATATCAACAGTGGCAAAATGTAAAATTTTTGCTATACAAACCGAATGGCAGCTGTTGAAAAATCTCAATAAAAGGAGAATTAAGTGTGTTTGCTAGCACTGGTACCTTTTTTCCTAAGGTCAGCTCACTGTGTTACTTCACTGCATGTCACTCCATTAGGTGTGCATGGTATGCTACATGTGTAAGACTTGCAAGATGGATCATGGGTTTGGCCGCATCATTTTCCTTCCAAGTAAGGTTACGTATTAAGAGCGTGGGCTTGGAAGTCACAGAACTGAGTGGATCCCACCTTACTTCTGTCTCTCTGCCTCTGGCCTGAATCTATTTGTAGAGGTGTGACAAATTCCCCACCACCACTCCCCCAGAAGCAATTAGAAAACTGGGCAGACTAAAAAAATATCACGGCACATCAATGGCTATTAATACCCAGAAGCCAGTGGTGCTAGCCATTTGTACAGCCTGAACCCAGAGGTGGTGACAGGCTCCCAAGGCCTGAAGGGGAACTAGAGAAAGTTTTCAGCATCTGGACAGAATGGATGCCCACCTCAGACGATTCTGTGCCTAAGTTTTTCTGCCACTGAATGTGAGCTTGCTACTTTCCAAGTATTGTCTTAAGTAGACACAGGCCGTGCTCTTGCGATGACTTGGTGATTTGGACTTGGTTCAACTTACCCAGCTGGAATCTCCCCTGGTGATTTTTTTTTTTTGAGACTTTAATCATGATAAAAACATGATGGGTCATTTGAGTACTATCATTTCTGTGCCTCTTCCTAAAACCAAGGAGTCGTAATGGGAACTTGAGCTGACTTGGCTATCTATAGCAATACGAGACACTATGGTTAGGTGTATATAGGGCAGATCTGTTATGGTGTAACGGTGTTGAACACGTGATATATGCATTTTTTAAAATGCCATCAGTTGAAGCATATTAAAACAAAATACAAATATTGTAACTGAACAGTTCCATACATTTTCACCGAAAAAACAAGTGCGTTCATTTTTAATCCTTGGAGCACTGGTAACACCTAGAATACATGCAGAAACATTTGTGGAATGACATGGACATGCCGTTCACCTGATCAATCAGGTGGAAGAAGGTAACAGTGGCCTTTCTGCAGCCCAGTGCCTGTTCCAAGTCCTCTTGCCTTGAAGCTTTCCTGTTCTTTTGTTGAGGGAAAAAGACACAAAAAAAGGAGGAGCAATTCATCAAAAGTCACTGCTGGGGGCCAGCATTGTGTCACAGCAAACTAAGCTGCCACCTGCAACACCAGCATCCCTTATCAGATCTGAGCGTCGGTTCGTGTCCCGACTACTCCACTTCCAATTCAGCTCCCTGTTGATGGCAGAAGATGGTCTGTGTGCTTGGATTTCTGCACCCACATGAGATCCAGATGGAGTTCACAGCTCCTGGCTTCAGGCAACCCAGCACCAGCCACAGCAGCCCTTTGGCAAGTGAATCAACCAATGGAAAATATCTCATCTACCCTTCAAGTAATTCTTAGATACCAGATTATTTCCTGTCCTGCAGCCTGTGTGAGAGAGCCTTGCTAATGGGAGAATAAGCAACTTCATCACTTCTAAAGGTGTTAACTAGTAAACCACCTGACCTTGTGCAGGTTAATATTGCCTTTCTTTTTTAAACTAACTTCTGCCCTTATGTACTGTGACTAAACAGCAATTCATGATGTGCTCTTTGATCTGCTCTAAAATTTGCAGTCTCTAGGCAATGGACACAGTGACTGCCACATCCTGAAGTATCTAATGTAGGCATGTTTCTCCCCACCAGAATGCCACTTGATCCTCATCCTGAGAACAAAGGGCAGAAGGACCTTCAGAGCTGTGCACTCACGGAAAGTGGGATACAGTAAAGGCATCTATGGTGTGGCCTGTGCCCTGCAAGCTTTCTATCACGTGAGGTACTGAAAATTCCTGACCGCAGTACCTCAAAGGTCTGGACATGAATGGATGTAAAAATGGCTGACTATCCCTCAAAAGGGACTTGGCTTGAGTTAGCATTCAACACTGCAGCCTACTGCATCAGGTTAGAGCTGACAGGATGACAGCTGCTGCCATTCCGTTCAGGCTTAGTACTCCACTGTTGAGGAACACCACTATCTGACTCAGGCAATGAGCTTATGGCCAAGAATCCACACAGGGCCTGATCTCCATCAAGGGCAGCAGAGATTTAGTAGGAATGACAGTTCCCCATCCATCCTTGCAGATAGGGGTGGAGAACTCAGGAGTCTGATTTTCAAACTGTACTGGGATGCATGTCCGTCTGAGAAGTTGAGGTCCATGACACGGTCCAGTTTTTTGGAATACTTCATGCTGCACACACCTGTCTCCAGTGTTCACAGGGCAGCAGCAGAACAGAGCGTCAAGCTTGTTTTCACCTACCATACCAGGGTACAAAGGACAAGAAGCATGTCTCCCACTTGGCAATGCTCCTCCTCTGCCATGCCTAGAGCCACTTACTTAGGCCTAGCTAGCTAACTTCTTGGTGCTCACCACCTCATAATCTCTCAAGAACTCATTCATGTGAAAAGCTGTAATGTGCTGCCTGACGTATGAATTCTCCCTTGCTAGAGGGTGCAATGTACCTACAGTTACTATTGTAATGTTTTACACTAAGATCATTTAGTAGGGCAGGCCTTATTACCCACTCTGACAACAAAACACACATCACTCATGGGTTAAAGTGCCGTCACACAGCATTTATGTCTGGGGATGTGTGCAGGAGACGGGTGGCATACAGCTCTCATCTGCCCAAGTGCATGGTGAGTGAGCATTCCTGAACCCTCTGGGATACCCACTGGCAGGTGCTGAGTGTGCTTGATAATACAACCCAATTGGGAAGTGGGTAAAGTGCGTTTATTTTCTTCTATGTGTTTAAAAAAAACAAAAACAAAACTCCTCCCCCTCCAGGACCCAATGTCCACTGGGCTTGGAGGGGGCGGAGCCAGAAGCAGTGCCCTAAGAGAAGGTGTAGGAGTAGAAGGCCACGGCATTGACATTGTAGTCCATGGGAAGGAGGTGCCCGATGTGCCTGGCCCCTAGGCTGGCTCCACCAAGGGCGGAGGAGTGCCTCAGCTTCATTAGTGTGAAGCTGGAGAAAGAGTTCTGGGCCTGGATCTCCCGGCCCTGGGTCAGTGCCAAAAGGAAGCCTGCAAGGAAGAAGGCAAGACAGACATAAGCCAAGATGGAGAGCATGCGGGAAACCAGGCCCTGAGGCAATCCTGTGGAGGTAGGAAGGGGTCCGCATGGAGGGCGCACCAAGGCACGTGGGTGTGCTAATAGCCATGGGTACCCAACACTGGAGACTCCACTGTGGTAACAGGGGCCCTTGGCTACTTCCAAATCTCCAGTAGAAGCCACTGGGTTGCCAGAACTCAGCGCTCACCCTGTTCGCCTTCTGGCTGGGGCTGTGCTGACCAGGAAGGCCCACACAGGTTACAGGCTGGCCAGAGCTTGGGTTTTAAGTCCAAGTTGTCTTTAGTCCTAAATCACCTAAAACAGAACATCCATTCAAGCATCCAAGGTAGCTGGGTGGGATGCTGTAATAGGGCTCAGAGACAATGCAGGCTGACCCACGCAGGCCTCAGGGCCCAGGTCCAAGTTCTCCCTGGGCCACATCCTTTCTAGCTCCATCCTCTGCCCTTGTCCCTCCCCATCCCACCCCACCTGAGACTCACCTTCCTTCAGGAGCTCCCAGCTCTTCCACACAGAGCCCACACAGAGGATGGGTAGGCCAATCTCTCCCTGGAACAAGACCTAGGTGGAAAGCAGGGAACAAGTGCTGGGGACCCACAATGCCTCTCCAGGGCTGAAGGGGGTGCTTTCCTAGCAGATGCATCTCAAAGCTCTCCCACCCATTTCAGCGACTTCCTCTAGCCAAGAAAAAGGGGCTCACAGAGGTAAGGGAGAGAAGAAGAAAGAGTTAAGCAGTGAAAGAGAAGGAACAAGATGAGGGATAGAAAGGAACAGAAAAGGGCTAAATAAGCACGCAGAAATTAAGCCAGTTTACCGGACATACACATTAAGGACTATCAGTGGGGGGTAGGGAGCGTGGAAAGAATGTTCCTATGTTACAAATTCCCCAAAGTAGCATCCAGTTAGCATACGGTTTGTGGTACTATCCCCCAGTTCCACCCCTAATGGGCAACGGCCAGATCCCACCCAGCAGCTCCCCGCCTCAACTCACCGGGTCGATCTCGGGCAGCACAGCCACAACATGTCTGCCCAGCATCTCCCCTGCCTTCCTGAAGATGTAACGAGACAGGGGGTCTCCCTGCTGAGCACCTGGGGAGGGAGGAAGAAACATGGGAGCTGCTGGGCCGGACCATTCTCTGCTGCAAGGCAGCAAGTGCAGGAGTACCTGTGACTCACAGTGCCTGCCTGCCTGGATGCCCACCTCCTGACATGTGGGAAGCCTCCTCTCACACCTCTCAGTACACACCAGCTCCTTCTGCTGGCACCTGGAAAATACCCCTGCTTACCCCAAGTTACTGTGTGCCTGTCCCTAAGAGTCTGCCAGCTCTGAGGACACAAGACCCTTGCTGGGCAGCTGGCTGCTATTCCTGTCAGTGACTACCCCCTTCACCTCCAAGAGGTATTGATCAGCACCTCCTTCCCACCGCAGCCCCCTCGGTATATTCTGGAGGGGCTTCAGTCCAGCATGAACCAGGAATACTACAAGCCCTGAGGCTGCAGGAGTCTAACTGAAGGGTGTCTGGACCTGACCGTGGACCAGCAGCAGTCTGTTCACACAGGCTCAGCTTCCACTGACACCAGAGCACTCCATAATCCCCAAGGTCCTTGGACGTAACTGGAGTTTTTGTTGTTTTTTGGTTATTAGTTTTTTTAATGTTACAGATTTGTCCAAGGGACAGCTGCTTCATACCTTTCTTAGAAGTAGGCACAGAGCCTGCCCCAATACGAGCACACACCCCTCCTCTTCCTTCTACCACCCCCAAAGGCTGTGGAGGCAGAGCTCCGAGGTCACTTGCTGAGAGGTTAACAGGTCCCAGCCCCTGCCTACAGCCCACTCCACCCAGCAACCAGGCAAGCTTCTGGGAAACACCACCAGAAAAAGACCAGGTCCCGCCTCTAGTACCTTCAGCAATTTTCCGACAAAAGCCAGCAAACCTGCACTTATCAAAGTCCCTGTACAGGTGGGTGAGGATTCCTAGCCGATCCGGCACCTGAGAGAGAAAAAGGGCACGGGGTGGTCACTGGGTGGAAAGGGAACTCCCCAGGCCTCCCACCCAGCTTGGCCTTCCTGAGATTGCCACATCTAGACAACCCCAAATAGGTTGTGGTTTGTTTTGTTTTGGGGTGTTTTTTTGTTTGTTTGTTTGTTTTTTGAGTTGGGGGAGTGGAGGAGAGGAGGGAGGCAGTTGTCTGTTGGCTCTAGAAAGTACAAAAACTTAAGATTTCTCGTTTAATAAAAGAGGCTTCCTGAACACAAACTTCACTGCTTATTACAGACTACCCAGAAGGCGGCACTGCGTTCTCCAAGAGGTTCTGTGCTGCTGCTGTGGTCAGAAGGAGCTAAGGAACACCACATACTGCAGCTCTCCCTGCAGAATCACCGCAAGCAGATTTAAGGCTCCAAGAAGTCCTGCAACCTTGATTGGTTTCTCCCAAACTTTCTTGACTATTCAAGGACCTTTGTCCACACCAAGATACTTGCACATCCTTAGCTCTAGGGCTTCAGCGACTCCCCCAGAACATCTTTTTAGTCAATGGAAGGTGGGGGGTGGCAGACGCAAGACCTGAGCCCCTACAGCAATGTGCAAAGCATTTATATGCTATCTCAATTCATCTTTGTAGCAATGCTACAGGGATGGAAGAGGGAGCAAGACACTTCAGTGGGCTTCAGAATCACCTGGCTGAGTCAGTGCAGTTTAATCCCAAATCTGAGAGCAATGTCCAGAGAAGGGAACACTCCTGCTCATCTCACCCTGTTGCTCACCCTTACCCAGGCCAGGATCCCCTCAATCACCAACCTCTGAGCAATGAAACTTGGGTCCTATTTTCCAGCATCTCTCATCTCCTCCCTTGGCCTCAGCCTCAGCTTGCCTAACCTGCTGGACAAAGACTGTGTGGCCACTAGGCAAACAGAAATCTATGAAGCAAACTTATCTTGCTTCTCCTTTCCCATCTTTGGCCTCTGCTAAGGACAGCTGTTTCCTGACCCAGGACAAATGAGCACAGCACAGGCAAGGAGTCAGCTCCCAACGCCCTTGGGCGGAGGCTGCAGCTCCCTGACCTCTCCCTGCCCACCTGTTCACATGCTCTCCAGGCCCAGGCAGGCCAGAAGCAGCTCACAGCCTATGCACTCATGCAGACTGGCTGAGTGAGTTCTGCTCTAACCTCACCCTGCACTCTTTATCCGAGCTAGCCTGCTGCCCTCATTGCCCAGCAGGCTTTAGCAGCCCAAGCAGGAAGTCTGGCTGATTACCTGTCAGCAAACCACCCCTCAACCTACACCCTCCTGGAAGCCACTGCCTGCATCGCTGTGGATCCTGTTCTCACCAAAGACTTCTCTGTCCTGCAGCCATTACCCACCTGGCCCTCTCCAGCATTCAGAGTCTCCCCAGGCCCTACTCTGGGTACACGGGTCTCCTAGGGGCAGGGGAGTACCTGGAAATAGTTGAACATGGCCTGCTTGACGTAGCCAATGTCATGAGGAGCCGCCTCTAGGTTGTCAATGGAGTCAAACACTATTTTCACTGCTTGGTGTGCAATCCAGTAGGCTGCAGAGAGCAGAGAGGGCTGAGAAGATGGGACAATCCTCCTGAGCCCAGGGACAAGGAACTCAGACCCAGAAGGGATGAGTGATGCTCCCAGATCTCATAGCAAGCTAGGTTTCCTGATTCCCAGCCTGGAGGGCTCTTAAACTGTACCAGACAGTCCCAGGGAGGGAAAGCTGAAGGGGGAAGGCCAGGGGAAGCTGTGCTGCAGGTGCTCCTACCCCAACACAAGGTCATTACACCCACCACTGGGGCCACTGCCATGAGCTGGGCCTCAAGGGTCAGTATGTACACACGCTACCTAGGAAGAGGCGCAAGTGAGCGAAGCTTCTGCAGCCCCCTCCCACTAGCATCTGGTCCCACACCTCCTGGCATCTACGGTCTAAGCCTTCATGCCTCCCTGAGGACTTCAGGAGTCAACACTGGTCACCACAACCACCATACTGAGGCAAGAATCTGAAATCCCAGGAGCAGATCACAGCTGAAGAGCAAAGGCAACCCTCATTCTAGCCTTTGCATGTGTGATCTCCCAGGCCTGAACTTGCTCTTGCTTGGTCAGGTGCAGGAGCTACTACTCCAGATATCCCCAAGGGGCAAGGTAAGGGAGAGGAAGATGGGGAGCTACAGGAAGGAAAGGGTCCAGGACCTCAACCCAGGCCGGCCTAGTCGGCGGCTACTCACGTACCTGAGCCTTCGTCTCCCATCATGTGCCCCCAGCCACCACAGCCACTCTCCGAGCCGTCAGGGTTGATAAGCCTGCAGTTGGAGCCTGTCCCAGAAATGAGCACGATTCCACCTGGGGAAAAGGCATGGGAGGCTCAGTGTGGCCTGGCTCTGTATAAAGTAACTCCTAACACACAGACAGGACACAAAGGGGCACCAAACGGGGCACCACCCAGTCTTGCAGTAGAGAAAACCACCCAGCTCGGTTTCCTGCCTGAAGGTGAGGGGCTGGCTCCCAAGGAAACTCCTATCACAGAGCCCTTCTTTGGGGGACAAGGAGCAACAGGAGCTTGTGTGTCCCTGTGGGAAGGTGGCTCCTTGCCCAGCCAACCTTCAAGTAACCACCTGCTGTGAGGACCACTGTGTCAGGGACTGTGGGAAATCCCCGTGACATGCAGTCAATGCCCCGAACCACGGGATTTTGTAGACGCAGAAACTAAAGCAAATGGTCGGGGAGAGGCGAAGGGTTGTAACTTCTCTGAGAAGCTGCAGTTGGAAAAATAGGGGCTAGGATTCAAACACTGACCCTGCGATGCCAAACAATATCCCATGACAGAGTTCTTCCTGCTTTCCTCCTCCAGCCCGGCCTCAGCACTGCTCTGGCTCCTCCCTCCTCTGCTGAGAGGTCTTCCTTTTGAAGCCACTCCTCACTTCCCATCAAGGCACTCGCCAGCCCTCCCTCCTCTGGCCTGTCTGTCCTCAATCTGGCAGGTGTGTAAGCTAATGAAAAAGGGTGGAATAGGGGAGGACAACACAGGGCCTCCCTTCCTCGTATCTGTAAGATGAGTTTTGCCAGCTCCTTCTAAGGGGCTTGTTCAAGGCTATGCCTCCACCGCCACCCCCACCTGCCACCAGGTCCTCACCATCTGGTGTAGCGGTGGCGATGGAGCCAGCAGCATCAGTGGTGATTAAGTAGCTCTCACTCAGGTAGGGAAATCGGTCCCTCAGCTCCTCCATCAGGATCCTCACAGCATCCTCCTGCTCCCCCCCACTCAGGGAGAGACCCTAGACCATGAGAGAGGTGAACAAGTGAGCAGAGCCCCTGACCCAGCTCCTCTCGCCCCCTCCCCTCCTTTCAACCCCCTCTGCCTCCTGCTCTCTTCATCCGTCACACATCCCCTGCTCATCCAGCCCTGGTCCTCCTTCTACCCAGCCCCAGTGAAGGATGGGACTGCAAGAACTCAGACTGGAATTGGGCAGGGGAACAAGGGCATTCAGTGATGCTAGACTCGGAGCTTGGGAGGACAGCTTAGCAGAACTGCCCCTTTACAGGGAGTCAGGTGGGCAGCAAGGCACAGGCAGATGGAGAGCCAGGTGTGGTTTGGAATCCTTGGGGCTTTACTGTAAGTGCAGAATATCTCACTTGTATATCCAGGGAGCAGCCAGACCTGCAGCACTCAGGAAACAGATCTGAGCTTGGAATAACAGTGAACACTTAATGAGTGCCTAGGGGTTAGGCTCTACGCCAACTGCTTTAAGATGCATTGTGCCATTTTACTTTGCCAAACTGAGGCTTGGAAAGGTAAATAATAAACTGAGGCTTGGAAAAGGTAAGTAATCTGCTCTGCTTAGTACCACACAGATGTTAAGTGGCAAACCCAAGCTTCAATGGCTCTCCAAGGCTCCATGCTCTTCCAACATACATGTGGCTTGTAGGTGGCAACTGAAGCCACCAGAACTGGTAACATCTAGAAAGATACAAGTCCTGGGCTTCGAAGACCCTTGTGCTACAGTCAACAATAACATCACATGCCAACTTGCTACCCCTCTGGTGCTGACAGCTTACTACCAGGCTCCTCCCCAGACTCACCAAGCTTCGCAGAGGTACCAGAGGGTCCACCCCTGCTTTCCGCTTGGCCCTGTTCACCATCTCGTTGATCCTCTCCACACACTTGTCTGTTCCGATCAGCTGGCCCCAATCAAGGGAAGGCAGAGTTACAAAAGCTTGCAGGACCTGAGGGGCCCCTGCAGGCTGCTCTACAGCCCCAGCCACCACCTCACCAGCAGTTACAATCAAATCCAAACCACGCCTTCCGCTCCCCTCCCCTCAGTGTGGTTTTTACCCAGTGGTTGGTGCTCAGTCCATCTGCTTCTGCCAGGATCTGCCCATCCTCGGAGAGCAAGAGGACCTTGGATCGTGTGCCTCCCCTACAGAACACAAGAGGGCACTCAGTCTCAGAAAAAAAACACGCAGCTACAGCTAAGCTTGTGCAGCTCCTGCTGCCCGCAGAGACCCCGTGTGATGGAGACAGCACCAGCACACTCCATCACCAAACCCAACCTGTCTCTGCCATTGGTGCACTCTTGATTGGCACCACTGTTGTCACTTGTTTCCCGGGAAGTTCTGACCCTGTAAGACGCTGCTTCAGCATCTCATGTATCCAGGCCCCATCAACACCAATACTGGATTCCTCTCTATGAGCAGCATGCTCAGTTTTTTGTCTGTTTCTCACTAGACCAGGCACTCTGTGAGGTCAAGTTCAATGGAGATCACATAGCTAATACACCTAGCGATGGACCTAAGGCAGGCAACCCTTGGAGATCACCGCTAAAGGGAACGGCACATCTGTCTCTCCCAATGGTTACAGACTTTCTTTCAAGACCCAGATCCACCTGCCAAGCTCTTCAAGACACCTCTGCCGAATACGCTGACCAGGGAGCAGGCACCCACACCCTCCGATGCCGGCTCCTTGGCGAGGTGGTAGTGTAGAGGGAAATGCGTGTGCTGGACTGCCTGTTTCTTTACCAACCCATACTTTCAAGAATGTCATAGAAGAGGGTACTGAAGACCTGGTCAAACTCAAAGATGTTTTCTTCAGGCTCCAGGGGGCAGGTAGTTAATGCATGAATTAGGAGAGCCAACATACAAAAATCTTGTGACTGAAATAAACTGGTTTTCATCTTATAATGCATATGACAGAAATATGTGCCAACTACTTAACTGTACTGTTTAAACACAGGGTGGGATGTACAAACACAGGGTGAGGGAGATCAGCCTTAATTCATATGCAGACTTTGGGATCTGGCATTTGAGGCTGCTGAGGTAGGAAGTCCAGATTTTAAAGTTCTGTGCCCAGGCAGAGATGACAGCCACTTTCTATTGTGCCCTGACATGACACACTTTCACATAAGGTTGTCAATGGCAGAGGACTCAGCAATGCATCATCTGTTCAGCCCTGACTTTGCTTTACACCTGTGGTTAGTGGGACCCAGAGGGAACACACAGATTGCCCATGGTCACACTCAGCAGCAGTTACTTCAAAAGGCCCAGCAGCCAAGCTTCTGAGGGAGCGGAGGTATGACAGCTGGATCTGGTGTGGGGAGCCTGGAGCGCCGACAGGTTGCAGGGTCCCAGCAAGCTAACACCGTAGCCCAGCCGGCTCCAGCTCTCCGGGTACCCTTCGGCAAAGAACCGGGCTTCCACCCTACTCTCAACTCCCGACCCCAGCCCAGCAAGTTCACAACTGATACCCGTTCCGCAACAACAACGAAAACTCTCTCCAAGACTGGGATTGGGGAATGCCTCCAGCGGGAGACAGAAGAACAAATACGTTCCTGGGGGAAAGGGGCGTGGTCCCGCCGTGAAACACAAAGGAGGGGTGTCCGGGCACTCCCGGAGTCCCCCGCAGGGTCCAAGGCCGCCTGCGCCAGGCTGTCCAGTGCGCCTGCACACCCCCTCGGCTCCGCAGGCCCCCGCAGTCCACACGCCCGGAGCAGCGGGTCCTGAGGCGCGAGGCCATCTGCTGGCCGGCCTGGCCACGGCCCTCAGCCCCGCCCACGGGCAGCCAGTCCTGGGCTGCCTCGGCCCGGCCTCACTCACCCCTCCACACCCCCGTAGAGCGCAGCCATGCTGCCGCCGCCGCCGCCGGTCCCGCCGTTTGACTCCCCCAGACCTGCCGCTTCCCTCCCTTCAGCCTGCTCGGCACCGCCCCGCATCACGTGACTGTCCGCGCCGGCCAGCTGACTGGCGGGGCGTGGCACCCCGAGCCGCCCCGATCACCAGGCTGGACCGGCTCGAGCAACCTCCCCCGGCCGAGCTACAGTGCTTCGGGACGGCTCCCTTCGGTCCCCCGGCCGGCCTCTCCTCTCCTTCGGGGGCCTGTTTCCAAAGACAGATCCTGGAGTCCAAGCGCAGGAGCCAGAGCGTGAGACCGGTCGGACCTGTTGGACACGTCACTGCCCAGCAGGCGCCCGAGCGCCCGGAAGTTGCTGGCAGTCCGACCTGGCGCGTGCGCATGCGCCATGCAGCGCGGCGGGGCCTGGGGGAGGCGCGTCGCCTGTGACGTACGCGGTGACGCACTTGGGGCGAGACCCCACCCCCCCACGGAGACGCGGGTTCGCAGCCCAGCTCCCCGAGCGAGGCCACCCGCCTGGCAGTAGTGAGAGCCCCCACGTGCACACACATCCAGCGATCCTGGGAATAGGTGGGTTACGGCTACGTTTATTTAGGTGAAGAAAAAAATTTGAAATTTCTCCGTGGTTTTTTGATAATATACGTTTTTCGTGACCTTTTCGAAGACCCTCTCCCGCCCCATGGAGTTCTGAGATTTTTTTCCAGACTGGTATTGTGGTACTGCGGGTTGGACCTCAGCCTGCGATAGGTGCACCACATCTGATCCAGCTCCCTGCTGATGTGCCTGAGAAATCCCAGAAGACAGCTTAAGTTCTTGAGCTCCTGCCAGGCACACGGGAGACCTGGATGGAGTTCCAGGTTCGTTCTTGACCTTGGCTTAGCACAGCCCCGGTTATTGAAACTCTTTGGGAAATGAACCAGAGGATAGTTATCCATCGTTCACCTCTCTAACTCGGCCTTTTGAATAACTAACTACATCTTTGGGGAAAGCAATCTTTTGGCATAATGTATTTAAATTTTTCTTTTTCCTTGTACAAACATTCTGAAGTACCCTTCTCTTGGGAACTGGGGTTGGGCAGGGGAAAACCCTGCTCATCGTGTGTTGTGGACTGCCTGGGCTAGCAGGGCAATCAGCTGATCTTGGAATGTCTTGGGAAACCTTTGCCTCAAGTCTTCACGGGGCAGTTTGGAAGCTAGCCTATCGCCTGAAACATCCTCCACACCCTTGGCGTGCCAGCCATCTTCTTGTAGAGAAATCCTAGCCACATCACAGGAGTCTGCTGCAGCACAAGGTAGCTCACGGGGATGAACATTTTGGGCACTGCATTAGAGAGAGGAGTAGAATTTTTTTTTTTTTTTTTTTTTGCCCACCTATGTCATCCTTATTCAGAACACACACATATTTTGAGACGAGCTGAGTTAATAGATGCTGGTGGAATTAAACGGCAGGAACTTTGGAGGAGACGAGATCTTGAAAGGACTGCTGCTTTCCTGTAATAGTGCTGCAGGCCTTGGGACCTGACCACAGTCTTCAAAACGTGTGTAAGTCTGCACATTATGCAAAAAGATGCACAGATTTCAAATTTTTGCACCAAAGTAAACTTACGTTTCATTCCGTTTCTCCACGAGGTTCTCAAAGTACCCTCATCGGCATGGGAATAAATTTGCCTTAGTATTGCTTGATTAGAGAAGAGAAGAAAAAGCAGAGTGCCACCGTTTGTGAACAAGGTTGGAGTTCACTATTCACTAATGGGATGATCTTGTATGAATTACACATAATCGCTGCCGCCACTCACCTGCAACCCAGCAATGATAAACATCCACCTACCAGGGCTAGCAGACACTTTCGGAAGCTGTAAATTCCAGCACAGATCTTAATTGCCTTTATTGACATGACTAGTCAGTGTGTGTTATCCTACACAGTCTCCATGGGGGACTATTGAGCACTTGAAGTGTGGCTAGTATTATGACAGGTATTGTCATAAATAAAGCCCAATCAGGATTTCAAAGGCAGTATGAAAAACTAATCCAAGATGTCTTACTGATCTCTTACATCAGGGAGGAGGACTGTTTGGTTCATGGGCAATGTAAATTCTGCTGTATCATTTGGTCTGGTCCTGCCAAGGCAACCACAGGTAAGACTCAAAATGCAATAAACCTACAACAGGCTAATTTTTAAGTTGATAATTTTGGATAGCCTGTGAATGATGTCATAAATATTCAAATAGCCTTTATCAGGAAAATCATTCCCTGTCCCTGTAAATTAATGACACATTGAACCAACACTTTGTATATATGGGTTAATATGTATTATTGTAGTCAGTGGCCGGTGTTGTGACATAGGGTGGTTTTTTTTAAGATTTATGTTTTTTATTTTTATTGGAAAGTCAGATATACAGAGAGGAGGAGAGACAGAGAGGAAGATCTTCTGTCCGATGATTCACTCCCCAAGTGATCGCAATAGCCGGTGCTGCACCAATCCAAAGCCAGGAGCCAGGAACCAGGAACTTCCTCCAGCTCTCCCACATGGGTGTAGGGTCCCCAGGCTTTGGGCCATCCTCGACTGCTTTCCCAGGCCACAAGCAGGGAGCTGGATGGGAAGTGGAGCTGCCGGGATTAGAACCAGCGCCCATATGGGATCCCAGCGTTTCAAGGCGAGCACTTTAGCCACTAGGCCACGGCGCCAGGCCCATGACATAGGATGTTAAGCCACTGCCTGCAAAACCAGCATCCCGTATTTGGCATCGGCTGCTCCACTCCCAATCCAGCTCCCTGCTAATTCACCTGGGAAAGCAGCAGAGGATGGCCAGTCGGCTTGGCCAAGTAGGAGATCCAGTCAAGTCTCTTGGCTCTGTCCTAGCCCAGCCCTAGCCATTATGGCCTTTTGGGCCATGAGCCAGTAGATGGGAGCTCTCTCTTTGTGTCTCTCTACCTCTTTCTCTTAGCTCTACTTTCAAATAAATACTGTTTAAAAAGATACTATTAAAATTAATTTGCCTGTCTCTTCTTTTTTAGTATAGCTGGTAGAAAACTCAAAATTCCCTATGTGACTCATACTCATGACTCACATGAGATTTCAGCTCTATAGGGTGGTTCTGTGTTGTTCCAACCCCATCAGACGAGAATATTTCAGTCACTGAGTGTCTACTTATGAAATAAATAAGGCATTGAATAAAAGGTCAGTAATAATAACATCCATTGGTATTGGGCATTATACTTTTCTATAACTCTTTCATGTACCTCTATTTTGTTTGATCACCCCCTCCCTGAAAAAAAAAAATCCTATAGGAGTGATAGAGATTTCTAACCACACATTGCACTTGAAATCAGTCAGGCTCACACAAACAAAAAATGTTGCTTATTAGGGGTGAGGGTAGTTACTGTAACTGTTAAGATAACCAAGTGGACATTAGCCTGCCTGTGTAAAAGGAGCCGAAGACAATGATACATTTTAAGCAGAATGAGTTTCTTCACAGTGGAATGAGGAACAAGTCCTGAGAACAGCTACACCTATGCAGTAATGCTGTAATATGATTAACAGCCCTCTCCCTGGAGGAGCGCTGGAGAACTATCCTTGCCCTGCACTGGCGGGGGCTGTCAGATGCCTACCACTGTGGTAGTAGGGTCCCAGGGAGGTGGGGTAGATTTTCAGAAACTCCAAATCCAGAAAACTCCCCACCCACAACTTCCCAGAAGAAGAACTAGAGGAGAAGAAACAGGATGACCCAGCCCCGTGTCCAGAAAAACCTCCAATCTAACTACTGTCTGGGCTGAACACGGTCGCTTACTGAGCTGCCTACCTGCTCTTTCAGGTGGACGCTCTAATTCCCAGTCTCAGGCTAAACACTAATTCTTTCCTGAATGCCCACCTGGTCGATCAGGTGTTTTTCATGTTTGCTACCTTGCTTACCACTACTGTCTTTTGTACGTGTGAATCCCTTCTCATGCAAAGAAGCTCTGAGCAGCTCTGGTAACATAATGGGAAGGGGACAGAGATGCCAGAATGCATTAACCTCCGTGGAACTTTGTGTAAGCTTGCTGTCTCTTTGCGTTGGACTTGCAACACCTGCCTCAGCAACTGTTCCTGTGATGCTCACAAGACTGCGAGTCACAGTCCTGTTTTTTGCTTCTTTTATTTTGTCTCTAGGACCCCAGAGTCACCAAAGTTGTGTGGGTGGCAGTAGTGGGGGATGGGGAGGGGTAGCAAGAGAGGCAATGAGAAAAACTTCTCTCCTGATAATTCCAGCTACAATTCAGGAGCACAGACTTTTAGCCCCACAATCCTAAACAGATTGCCCTGACTTAGTTCATGAAGTATAACTATTATCTTTAAATCACCATTGTGTTTTCAGGACTAAGTTTAGTATGAGGCAGTTTGAAAAGTGTTTATAAACTGTAAAACACCGGCCCCGACGAACATTAGGCTTAGTAAATATGCCTTGTGTACTAAAGGCAGAGGCAAACTGCAGAACATACTGGGGAAAGAAAATTGGGGGACAGGGAGTTGTAAGAGAAGTGGAAATGTGAACTGGGGAAGCAGGAGTTGGACTGCGGTTAGGGGTTGCTCACAGCGATCCTGCCCCGACCTGTCCTACAACAGGAAGTTGGCAGTAACATGTGACCTCACCACCATGCTTTAAAATAATCTTGCTGGTGCGGGAGTTGTGGGGAGGCTTAAAGTGGGCAAATGATTAGAAGGTTGGGCAATGACCAGGCAAGAGAGAAACATGTGGTGTGTGGGGACAGGGCAGACAGGAGCCCAGGGAAGGGGCCCAGGTGAGGAGTGTGCTGTCACCTCTGACTGATAATCTTGGATGAACAAGGGGAGAGCAGCCAGAGCTCATGTCCCCACAGTGGACAGGTGGCATGAGGGGCTGTTTATACAGGGCTGGGGGCAGCACTAAGGCTGGTGGCTGCATAGCAAGGAAAGGGCTCTTCAACGCCAACTCAGAAGGGCCTGCCTGGGGCCCCCAGAGAGCTGAGAACAGAAGCAGGTCCAGACATGTTCTGCTTTTCAAATGCTCCCACTACAGGGCCTAGGGTACAATGATTAAGACCCCTGGGACACCCACATCCCATTTCAGAGACCCAGGGGCCAAGTCCCAGTTCTCTTTTCTCTAACTGGGCTAATGCACACACCGGGGAGGCAGCAGGTAATGACTCAAGTAGTTGGGTCCCTGCTGCTCACGTGGGAGATCTGAACTGAATTACTGTCTATGAGATATTTGGGGCACTTTGGGAAGTAAAACGTTGATGGAGGGCTCTTTCTCTCTGACTCTGCCCCTCAAGCATAATTAGTTGATTGATTGTCATTTTCGCTGAGATCATTGTAGCTTCACACAAAGTTGTTAACAACCACTTGCACTACAGAAGGATGTAAGTTTCCCCTGCTGGTAACATCTTGTACAGTTGTGAGATACTGATGCAGGTACAGTTCTCCACCTTTCTGGTATCTGTAAATTTATCTGCCCCTGTTGTGGGTGCGCAGAACACATTGCCCATCTCCACAAGGAGCCTCCAGCTGCCCTTTTATACCTACTCCCTACCTCCAACCCTTGGCATCTCTTCTTTATTCTACATTTCCAATACTTCATCATCTCAAGGCTGTTGCATCAGTGGAAACTTACATATGGACCCTCTCTACAGCCAACGTAACTCCCTGGTACTCACCCCAGCTGTTGCGTCATTTGGTAGCCATGTTTTGCCATTGCTGAATGGATAAGCTCTCCAAACAAAATCCTAGCTATTGCAAACAAGGTCTGCAATGGCATGGCTTCTTATGTATGAACACTTGGGGGGCCCTCCAGAAGGGTCCAGAAAATGAGAAAGTTTATCTTTTGCCATCACTTTTTCAACCCTCATGTCATCAGGTGCAGAGGGGCTGCCTCCTGGGAGTACAGAGATGGCAACGTCCTCATGATCAGAAGAGGTAGGCCAGGCTGAGGCCAGACCAGCATCAGGACGGGATCAGCTCATCTCTTAATTCTCAACCCTCCGGTGGCATGGGACTAGAATGGAGGGGCTGGGCAGAGAGGCCCTCCTCAGAGTTAGTCACCACTTCTGGCAGCACCAGCTACTGTTCAAGAATGAAAACAAGTGTAGGGGCAGTCATATAACCAGATGGGGGTCCAGTATGATGGCTGAATAGCTAACTCCTCACCTTGCAAGTGCTGGAATTCATATGGATGCTGGTTCATTTCCCAGTTGCTCCACTTTTCATCCAGCTCCCTGCTTATAGCTTTGGAAAGCTGAAGAAGATGGCCCAAAACCCTGGGACCTGCACCCACATGGGAGACCCAGAAGAAGCTCCTGGCTGCAGGCTTCGAACCAGCTCAGCTTGGGGAGTGAATCAGTGGATGGAAGATCTTTCTCTCTGTCTTTCCTTCTCTCTGTAAATCTGATATTTCTTTCCAACAAAAATAAGTAAATCTTTAAAAGAAAAAAGAATCAGATGGGCCTTCACCCTGGAGGAAGTGGGAAGATAGGACAGAGACCTCTCTGGGACTGTGTCCTCGACTCTTGTAAGTGAATCTGGCTAGCATCTCTCAGCAGATGCCAACAGCCTGGGTCTGGGAGAGACGGAACAGTTTGGGAAATAAGAGATTGTGGAGTTTGGCAGAGGGAGTTGGGAGCATGAAGGCAAGCAGAGCCTGCGGTACTTGCTCCAGGGCAGGCAGCTGCCCTGACTGGCTCAGCCACTACCAGCTGCAGGGAAGAGTCACCTCTATGGGCTTCTCTCCCACTTCTCCAGCTGACCAATCCCACTGGCTACCAGTGCCTGTGTGTGTGTGTGTGTGTGTGTGTGTGTGTGCTGGGGAAGCCTGCTCCTACCCACTTTGTACCTGAGGCCTCTTCTAAAGACTGGTCCCTTGTCCAGAGTCTCTGGGGTGGGGACATGATAAACGGGCTGAGAGGGCCAAGAGCACACAGACCCGTGAGTGCCTCCCTCGTGTCTAGCCCCGGGTTTGGCCAAACTGTAGGTGCACAGTCATGAGATCTCCAGGACTGGTGGGGAGGTGAAGTGTGAATTCCTGGCACGTGAAAGAGGAAGCAAGAGAAAGTCACAAGGAGGCCATAGGTAGGTCCAGGCAGGACCAGGGAGTACAGGTGCAGGCAGGAGGTCAGAGAAGACAGGAGTTAGAATGATCTGGAGCAATCCAGAAGGCTTCCTGGATGATACCTGGTGTTTGAAGGACCATAGGCAGAGAGAAGGGGCGGGAAAGGCTTGAGGCATGAGGGAAAGGCTTGTGCACAAGGCAGGCAACAGCCTGGGCAGGGTCATTCAGGGTTCAAAGCCATGACTCAGTGTCTTGTGCAATAGGTTGGGGTCAGGGCAGTGGTTTCCCTTTCCTTTTTCTCCTGCCCAGGGAGCCCTGGCTGATCTGCAGGAAGAGACTTGGTAGAAGGAAGAGGAAGGGCTGGCCAGGAGCTTTGTTAGTGGGAAGTCTTGAAGGAAGTGGGAAGTCTTTCTCTCTGTTTCTCCTTCTTTCCATAAATCTGATCTTCCTTTTGCGTCAAAATAAATAAAACTTTTTTTAAAAGTGTCCAGTGCTCAGTTTTATAAAACTGTCTCCTGATAGCTTAGGAGAGCAAGAATTATAGGTACTGCAAATAATATTATTAGTCCCCAGACCCATCCAGCAGGGTTTTCCAATCAGAGTTCCCCAGGGAATGTTAGCTGGTACTTCTAGAACAAAGGTTTCTTGTGATCCTTGGAACATGGAATCCTTGGAAGTCCCTCTGCTTCACCCCTACCTTGAGTCACGCTGTCCAGCCCTGTTCTAAGGTCCAGAAAAACCCAAAGCAGAGAAACTTGTTTGGCCCCATTTAAATGAAAGTCTTGGCTATGTGCACAGAGGTAATGTTGTGTTTCAAGAGTTCCCAACATATTTCCCACATACCACACGATTTTTCTTCATTCCTCTTTGGAAAACTCTGGAAGTGAATACAGATTTACAGGGTCACGGCACTGTAAAAACCCAGTAGTCACATGTGAAGATTTTCAGGATAATCCAGCTAGAAGCATAATTTATTTCTTTTTAAAAAATTTATCTATTTTTTAAGGGCGCTAGGACCAATGATCACCAGCTGCCCAAGAACCAAAATATTATGCTTTCGAAATCTCTTGATGACGATTCAGCCCACAGAGCACACAGAGCCTCTCTGCATGTGCCACTCACAACAGAAGCCATTTTTTAAATTTATTTTATTTTTACTGGAAAGTCAGATATACAGAGATGGGGAGAGACAGAGAGGAAGACCTTCCATCCATTGATTTACTCCCAAAGCTGTTGTAGCAGCCGGAGCTGTGCCAATCCGAAGCCAGGAGCTCAGAGCTTCTTCCAGGTCTCCCACGTGGGTACAGGGTCCCAAGGCTTTGGGCCATCCTCAACTGCTTTCCCAGGCCACAAGCAGGAAGCTGGATGGAAAGCTGGGATGCCGGGACACGAACTGGTACCCATATGGGATCCTAGCATGTGCAAGGCAAGGACTTTAGCCACAAGGCTACCACTCCAGGCCCCCTAATTTATTTGTTAAAATTAACGAATTAACTTGAAAGGATGGAGGGAGAGAGAGAAAGAGAGAGAGAGCTATCTTTCACCCACTGGTTCACTCCCCAGATGCACCCAACATCTGATATGGGGCTGCACTCGGCTGAAACCAGGAGCCAAGAACCCGACGTGCTGTTCCAGGAGGGTTCCAGGGACACACATCCTTGAGCCATCACCTGCTGCCTCCTGATATGTGATGGGCAGGTCGCTTTTAGAGCTGCAGAGGTGGAACTCACAGGCCCCCACCCCATGTGCAGTACGATCATCCTACTTTCTAGTGATACGTCTGCTTTATCACCCCAGACCCCAGGGAAAGGGTGCCGGGGAAGTATGTGGATTAAGCACCATTCGGAATTGTATGTGTGTGGTTAAGTCCCCAGGTGTCTTTGTGCCCACAGAAGCACCCCATCCATCATCATAACAGTCTGACCCCCATGGGAGAGCGCCCCTTCCACTGGAGACCATGGCTGGAGCAGGTGCTTGTGTGCTCTCTCCTACCCTTCCCCCACCCGTCACTTTGGGGCCCACTGTCCACTCAAGACGGGACCTTCTCTGTGTGAGGCAGATCAAGCTCCCCTGTGCTAGGATTTGAACCCACACATTCAGATAGATATGGGACGTGGACATCCTGAGCTGTGTCTTAACCACCCTGCCAAGCACCCTGCTCCTAAAACTATAGTTTCTATTCTTGATAATTTTCTTTTAAATGTTATATCCTGTTCAAAGGCCACAGAATTTCTCAACTCCCTGGGGTCCCATGTCAAGTCCCACACCTGAACTTTGCTTCCTTTGGGGTTGAAGCAACTAGCTGGAAGCCCATTTCCTGGAGCAGCTCCTCCCCGATGGAGGCCTGGAGCGGAAGCAGACAGAAAAGGCAGAGTCCTGGCAGGGGGAGCAGAATAGGGCTGCCTGTCCTTTTCCTTCCTCCACCATTTTCCTGGGGCAGCCCAAGTCTCTCCCAGGTTCGGTTTAAGTGTGACCTTGGCTTGGCTGGCCTTTCTTGGGCCCCTACAGAGCAGCAAGGTGACTTTCATCTCTCCAGATCCAAACAGGGACCAAGCCAAGGCCAGAGCTGCTGCTGAGCCATGCCCAGCCAGCTGCTTCGGACTGCGTGATGGGCCTTACACCAAGATAAGCCATAGGGCTGGTGACCCAATAAGGGTGTTCTCAGCGATGACTCTGTTAGGGGAAGAAGGGTGGGAGAGGCACTTCACTACTGCTACTGGCAGTGGCATGCACAGGGTTGGAGAAATGGCAACATGCAATTGAGAAAATGAGAAATGAGACAGATACAAGATAAAGACTACAAAAGCAGGCAGCCAGAGGAAGGAGGTCGATCTAAAGGCTTGCTGCCTTAATTTTTTGTTAAACTGCTTGGAAAGTCAAATTACAGGCACAAACATAGATAGCTACGACCCATATTGATGTTAGCCAGCCAGCGCTTCATGATCCGGCAGCAGCAGTGTGACCCAAGTACAGAAGTCAGTACACGACCGTCTCAAGGATATACTTAAAGCACCCAGTCCTGTGGTCTTGGACTGTTGCCTAACTGCGGACCCTCACCCACAGGCCTTGATCTTGATCTTGAACTTCTGTCCACTCGTGGGCCATTGCCTACAGTTTGACCTCAGTCCCTGGTACCAACTGTCTGTGAACTCAAGATTCTATTTACAGTCTGTCCTGCTCGTCTTTATCAAGTCATGCTGTTATTTTTTACAAACTGCCTGAGGCAGCTACCACAAACTTTACCCCAACTTTGAAGTCCCCTGATTGGGACAGAAAGTTGAGGATAGAGCCATGGGTGACATGGTTGAGAAGACCATGTAAGACCTGTGTAAGGGAGACATCATGTTTGAGGCTGATTTGCAGATGGCTTGAAAAGGAGGGAGGGTATTTTAGTCTCAATCTAGGGAGAAATGTGGGCCACTAAAACACCTGGGCCTGGGGCTGGCAGTATAGCAGATCACTGGTATCCCATATGGGCACTGGTTCATGTCCCAGATGCTCTGCTTCCCACCCAGCTCCTGGGCTAATGGCCTGGGAAAAGCAGCAGAAGATGACCCAAGTGCTTGGCCCCCTGCCACCCACATGGAAGACCTGGGTAAGGCTTCTGGCTTTGGATTGGCCCAGCCCTGACCATTGCATTCATCTAGGGTGTAAACTAGCAGATGGAGGATCTTTCCATTTGTCTTCCATTAGTTGGTTCACTCCCCAAATGGCTACAATGGCCAGAGCTGAGCCAATCCAAAGCCAGGAGCCAGGAGCTTCTTCTGGGTCTCTCACACAGGTGCAGGGTCCACGCTTCGGACCATTCCCTACTGCTTTCCCAGGCCACAAGCAGGAAGCTGTATACGAAGTGGAGCAGCTGGGACATGAACCAGCACCCATAAGGGATGCCAGCACTTTCAAGGTGATGATTTAGCCACTGAACCATTACACTGGGCATACAATGTTATTTTTTTTTAATAAACAAAAATAAAAATTTAAAAGCCTGGTAAAATTGGGAAGGAATACAAGTTGGGCTCTGGAGGTAGGAAGCCAGGTCTTGAGGTGTCCTGTGGACCAGGCACTGCCCCCTTCTCAGCTCACAACCCCATAGAGAAGCGGGGAGGGGAAGGGGATGCCAGTCCCCACAGAGGGACCTAGCCTTGGATTCCACCTTGTCTTCTCAAGAGCCCCCGTCCTTGAGACAATGCAGATCAGCTTCTGCTCTAAGAGCAGCTGGAGAGTCCCTGACACAGCGTGGAAGGGCCTGCCAGCGCCTTCCTAAATGAGGCTCCCCAGTGGGATCCCCAGTAATGGCTTTTTCTCTTCCACTCTTTGGAACCTGGCCTGGCCCTGCCCCTGGCTAGAGACTGTGCACTTCCAAAGAAACACCAAGGACCTGTCATGGTTGACTTAGAAGACAGTCCTTCCATTGCATTTTTCAGGCCCCTGGACAGGTCACACACAGATGTCAGAGCCTGGCCCTGTGTTCATTTCCCAGTGATCACCCATGTCCCTTGGACAGCCACCCGCCCCGAGGTCCGGCCTGTCTGATAAGCTCTCCCCGCCCTCTCAGAACAGGATGTGTGGAGGGGACACCATGGCAGTTGGGGCGAGGGATGGATACTCACTGGCCCAGCCAGTCCCATATGGCCAGGCATGTGCGGTTCAGTGGCCAGCTGAGGCCTAAGTGGAGGAGACAACAGTGCTTTTCCTGAGACATGTGGGAAGAAGGTATCAGCCATGGCTGACCGAGCGGTGACCCGAGCCCCAACACAGAGCCAATTAGCAGCTGCCGCAATGGTGGTGGGCTCTTGGCTGCTTCCACGGGAGGCACTGTGTGCAGCTGCCGTGTCAGTCCATGTTAGTGCCAGGAGGGCTGAGCGGAGCCTGGCTTCTGGCTGCACGGATGGGGGAACGTGGGTGAGAAAATTTCTGCAGGGCTCCAGGGAGCTGAGCCATGTGAGACACTGCTCCCAAGCATGTGTGTGGCTGTGCACATGTGTGCTGTGTGGATGCTGGTGCACACATATGTCGCTTAGGACTATATATGTCAGTCACACACCTACTGAGTGCATGGCTACTTCATGTGTGCTGAGGATTCTGGGACTAAGTAGGCCTGAGTCCTTCCCTTATGGAGCTTCCCTTCTTAAGGAAACACACAGAAGAGGGTGAAGCCACTGTCTAAAGCGTCAGCATCCCCTATGGGCACCAGTTCATGTCCCAGCTGCTCTGCTTCCCATCCAGTTCCCTGTTTGTGGCCTGGGAAAGCAGCAGAAGGAAGTGCTTCGGCCCCTGCCAGCCATGTGGGAGACCAAGATGGGGCTTGTTAGTGCTGGCCTTTGTGTCCATCTGGGGAGTGGGCCAGTGGATAGAAGATCTCTATTTCTCCCAATTTTTATGAATCTCTTTCAAAATAAATTAATGAAAAAATATTTTTTTAAATTGAAAATATTTAGCATCAACTCTGCTGTTGTGTCATGATGTGTGTGGTGATGGACGTAAAGCAGGAAATAGGAGGGAGGTATCATGTGCTGCTGCAAACCAGAAGGGCTCCTTGGAGGAAGCAACCAGGGCCTGTATGATGAGGAAGCAGCCTGCAGAGTGTCTGGAGGACAAGGGCTGAAGACCGAGTACAAGGAATAGGACCAGAGCCACAGGAGCTGGCACTCAACGCTGCAGCTGACGTGGGTGGCACAGGTAGGAGGCAAAGCAAAACAGCATTGGCAGCCAGGAAGGAGAACAGGAAGAACCTCTTGTCCAGCTTGGCCTAAATCCAGTCCTGTTGCTAGGCCACTGGGGGCTTGCTTGGCTTGCGCACACAGCACCTGTGACTGTCCCCAGTAGATGTTCCAAGCTAAGTAGGTCCAGATGTGTCCACATAGTGGGCAGGGCCAAGCAAAGTGTTCAGGACACACATGGCCAGGCTGGGACCAGGAACCAGTGCCTGAAACTGTCTTAGAATGTACAACCAGGGGTCAGTACCAGGACTGCCTGAGAATGCCCAGATGCCTGGGACCTGTGGGAAGGGTGTAAGAAACTTGTGTCCAGGGTCCCAGAGATCCACTGGAACCCCTGGTGATTCAGTTCCAACTTTTCCTTGGGGATCTGAGGCCTGTCCTGGTGCTTAGTGGCCGGGATTGGGCCTTGGAAAAACCTGGAGACTGTCATCCAGGCACCTCCCTTCTGTAGGAGGGGTATGTTCCAGAACCGAGCAGTGGTGTGGAAAACTGCCTCCAGGCTTGACTTCTGTCTCCCAGAGCCCACAGCCCTGGACCACCTCCTAGGCATGGGGAGGAGATGCTGAGGTAGCTTCACCTCAGGGGGCCTCCAGGTGAGACTGAGTGGACACAAGGTAGAGAGGTTATGAGTGGGGAAAACAGTTGGCACCACCCTTCAACCGGCCAAAGGGCTTCCTTCCTTGGGGGAGGATTGATCTGGGCATCCCTGGAAAAGGTCAGATGTGGAGGCTATGGGTCTACCACACACATGCTGGACTGGTAGCACCCTGATGGCTCGCAGGTCTGGAGCAGGTAGCTGTGGGCTTCTGCACCTGTATCTAACCATGCGCCACCCCTTCCTTCGGCCCCTGCTCTGCGATCGTGGGGGAATGGCTCTGCGTACATGCCTTTCTGGGGGGGGGGTGTGTGCGAAGACTTACAAATGTCTTGGGGCTTGTCACCTGTCAGCCTCTGAAGCCTGTAACACCCATTCTCTGCTCTGAGCCTCAGGCTCTCGCGGGAGGAGCTGCCTGCTCCACTCTCGTCAAGACTGTGGAGAGTGGGGGCAAGGGGATGCCTGCGGCCCTCGGGAGAGGCGACTCTGTGGCTAGCAATCGGCAGAGCCTGCAGAGCCTGCACTTAACCTCACCTTCACCTTCACCCTCACCCTCACCATGTACATGCACACACGTACACACACACACACCTGCACGCACACACAGGCTGCCACACCACCAGTCAGGTCAGAGCCCTAACTCCAGACACATATTAATCCTGGCCTGTTACTGACCTCTGGCTGGAGGTTCACACTTGCATTCCTGCTGTGTGCAAAGTGTGATAGGGAGGAAAGACAAGTGGAGCAGTCAAGGAGGCAGCTCATCAAGTGTGCTGGAATCTGAGATTTCAGATTTGGGATGAAATTAAGCCTCACTCCAAGCCACCTTATCAATTCTATCAACCACAGGCCAGAGAAGAAAGAGGTTGGGACAGACTGGCACAATCATGAAGGAAGGCTTCTTGGAGATAAGGATAGTATCTGGTGTTGAAAGACTGTAGGAACTGGATAGACAGAGAAAGTGCAGAAGGGTCTTTGAGATGCGGCAGAGGCAGGTGGAAAACAGGCTGGGGAGGCAGGAGACAGGCTGGGCAGAGTTCCTCAGTGTTTCAGAGCTGTGTCTCAGAGTGTCTTGGGCAAGGGTGGTGGGTAGAACCACCAGATGAACTCCAAGGGTACCCCTTGCTGAGTAGGGGTTGGAAGAAAGGGCAGCAAGGGTAGGCTGATCCTAGAGCCCAAGGGCAGGAGGCAGCTGGCACAGGAAAGGCCCGGAGCTGCAACTGGAAGGTATGGATCACACCCCACCCAGGTCAGCTCATCACACTGGCCTCACTCCTCTCACCCACATGGCGTAAGCTGGCTGCCCTTGAGCTGGCAAGCTGCCTTGGCAGTGGCTTGGAGCCAGGTGCTGTGCACAGAACCCTCTGGCCAATCCCCAGGCCCTTCTGCAGGTGGGAGGGGCCCAGCTCAGGCCAAGGATCCACCCTCTGATTGAGGTAGCATGACCTGGGAGAAGCCTTGCTGCAGAGCCCAGGCCTGTGGGCAGTCTGGTTCTTGCCCACCTCACACACCTGTTTGGGCCAGGTTCTGTGTTGGGCATGGGGACACAGAGAGGAGTACATTCCCAGGATATGCACAGGAAGTATGTGAGCTGGATATCAAAGAATGAGCAGGAGCCTTTTGGGTGGAAAGGCAGGTTGGGTGTCATGAGGAGGTGACTCAGTCTGCTGCGGAGGTAAGCAGAGCAGAGCAGACACTGCCCAGGTCTCTGTTTTCTGATGGGTGGAAAGCAGCAAGCCCAGGGCAAGGGGGATCCCAGTGCACCTGCCTGGCATGCGCTCTATGTGATATCTATCATGTATCAGGCTTCTGCCTCCCACAGCCCCCATATCAGATTTCTTAGCTCCAGGGGTTGGACGGAGGCTGACTGCTACTCTAAGCAAAATAAGGGTTCTGTCAGGGAGGCAGAAAGCACAAGAGGAGACAGAGTAATAATGGAACAGCAAACCCTCCAAGTCCACACAGACTCATTCTGCTGTAGTGGGCAGCCCCTTGCCTGCTGGACACCAGACACACCTTGGAGGGATTACCCAAGGAGGTGGTAGGCATGTTTACCAGGGAAGTTTGTGGACATATCAGGAGGCTGCCAAGTGAGGCTCTCATGGGGCCTGGTGAGAAGGTGTGAAGATGCGGGAAGAGCATGTGTGAAAGACAGAGAGAGTGGCATTTGAAGATGATGTCACACATCTCGATGATTGGGAATGTGGGCACTAGTGCTAGCAAGATCGTGGGGGTGGCACCTGGGTGACCAACCTGTCCCAGTTGGCCCATCACAGCTTTGATGGTCTGGGGCCTGAGCCTAACAGTCCAATTGGTCACCTACTGAGACTTTAATAGCAATGACCCAACTTCCTCATGCCTGTGTAAAATAAATATGAAACTTCGGAAGGGAATTGAAAGCCAGATAAGAGGACAGGCTTTCAGTGCAAGGGATTAAGCTCCTGCCTGGGGCATCCCCATCCCGTATCAGAAGAGCTCTCCCTGGAGCCCTGACTACTCTGCTGTTCATCCAACTTCTGACTAATGCATTATGGGAGGCAGTGGGCGGTAGTTCAAGTGCATGGACCCTTACCCCCCATGTGGGATACCTGGACAGAGTTCCTGAATCCTGGCTTTGATCTGGCATAATCCTGGCTCTTGCAGACCTTTGTGGGAGCAAACCCGTGGGTGGAAGATCTCCTGGTGTTTCTGCCACCATGCCTTTCCGGTGGACGCCAATGTATGAAATAAAGCTGGATGAGACTGGGGTTCACTGAAAACGAGCCGTCTGCACAAAAAGGAGCTGGAAAAGTAGTTACACATGGCCTTGATGCACTGGCTTATCGGGCTGACTGACTGACACCATCTGGCCAGTAAGTCATTCAAGAAAAGTTCCCTTAAAGACCTCAAGCAAAGCACTTGAGCCCCTGAATGCTATTTCTCCTAAACATGTGGCCCCAAAGTGAGCAGCGGCCAATCGGCAGCTTGGGCTATTCTTGGTAACCACTATATTTATGATGAGGAAAAACCCCCTCTGTCCCTTGGTTTGGGGCTTTTTTTGTTGTTGTTGGTTTGGTTTGGTCTCCACATGCGGTTAGAGAGTCTCTTTCCCCACTGGCCATCCTCATTTTGTCCCCTTCATTCTCACACTTAGTGTGTCTCAACTTGCCTTCCATGTTGACAGAATAACACCTACTTTGTAGAATTAATGTGAGTGTTAAACAAGAGAGTTTGTAGCAAGGATTGGGTTCAACAAATCTGAACTGGACACAGTCTTTTTTCTGAAAAGTTCCAGGGGAAGCCAGATCAACCTGTTCAATAGAAGGGGTAGAGGGGAAGGGGGGGAGGCAGCACTTGGCGCTGTGGCGCATTAGGTTTATTCTCTGCCTGTGGCACCAGCATCTCACATGGGCGCCGGTTCAAGTCTCCACTGCTCCACTCCCAATCCAGCTGCCACCACAAGTTGATCCAAGGTCCACCTGGGAGATCTGGAAGAAGCTCCTGGCTTCTGACAGCTTAGTTCTTTGAAGAGTGAACCAGGGGATGGAAATCTCTAATTCTCCTTTACTCTTTCAAATGATAAGTCTTTAAAGAGAGAGATCAGACTATGCATGCCAGGGCCTTACAGCGCCTTGTGCATTCAAAGCCTCGGGCTACTCCCCTCTCCTCATGCGTGCCTTCCTGTTACCCGAACCTCCCCACCCCCAGCTCCTCAATCTGTCCCCTGTACACAGGAGCTGGTCTCAGGCTCAGTAGCTTAGCCAAGGACCACGCTGAGGTCATTAAGACAGTTCTCTTCCCATCCAGCTCCCTGTTTGTGGTCTGGGAAAGCAGTTGAGGACGGCCCAGTGCTTTGGGACCCTGCACCCGTGTGGGAGACCTGGAGGAAATTCCTGGCTCCTGGCTCCAGATCGGCACAGCACGAGCCATTGCGCTCACATTGGATGGAAGATCTTCCTCTCTGTCTCTCCTCCTCTGTGTATATCTGACTTTGTAATAAAAATAAATAAATCTTAAAAAAAAAAAGACAGTTCTGTTATCACTGGGAAGTTCTTTACCAACCATCTTGGTCAGGCTGGAGCTTGGGAGAGGGCAGCACACGGTGCCAGGACCGTGTGTGAGGCCAAGCGTGGAGTGGAACCAAGGTGGGGAAGCCGGGTTTCCACAGACTACGTGGAGGATACGGTGATGCTGTTTCCCATTGTTTGTCTAGAGTGGAGTTCACTGGATGAGAACTGAGAAATGGTAAACAGTAAACCTGCAGGTGACGTGGGCGCCCCAGAGTGCGGGCTCCCGAGGGACGGCACCTCGCAGGTGTTCACGTTCCAGGAAGAGGGCATTCGTGGAGGAGACGTGATAGGGCTCACTTCCTGGAGTCCCTCACACAAGCACCACTGTTGGCTACTGAGCGCCAGGTGCGTGTGTGCAATGCGTGTGGGTGCGACCTCAGGGCTGATCCGCGCGCTCCTGGCCGCCACTGGAGGGCAGCAGCCGGCTGGCCGGGCGCCAGGCGCTCCCCGGCGCGCAGCCCCCAAGGCACGGCCTGAGCCTCGGGGTCCCAGAGCCTGTCCCCGAACTCGGGAATAGCAAATGTGGGAGAAGAAGGTAAGTTAAGTGAACCTGCGCAAGGGCCCGGGGGTGATGTGCCAAAGCAAGATTGGGAGTAGGGAGTGGGGGCGGTGCATTCGCGAGATCCTGCAGGATTCTGCATAGAAGGGAAGGGACGTGCCTGGGGCTGGGAGAGTGGGAGAGAAGGCAGGATCCACCGAATATGCCAACGAACAGAGAAGAAGACTCCCCGCGACCGTAAAGGGTGTGGAATAGCCCCAGAACACGGATTCTGCAGGCGGACCGTCCACACAAACCCCAACTGCTGCAAGTGCGACTTTCCCAAGTGATGAGCTTTGACAAGCCTCAGTTTCCTGGCTGTGTGTGTGTGGTGGGGGCGAGGGAGGGAGCCGATCACTGTATGTGGTCTCTGTAGTTATAACTATGGAATACATTTACATAGTTCAGTGTTTGAAGGTTATTAAAACTATATATACAGGGCCCGGCGGCGTGGCCTAGCGGCTAAAGTCCTCGCCTTGAATGCCCCGGGATCCCATATGGGCGCCGGTTCTAATCCCGGCAGCTCCACTTCCCATCCAGCTCCCTGCTTGTGGCCTGGGAAAGCAGTCGAGGACGGCCCAAAGCTTTGGGACCCTGCACCCGCGTGGGAGACCTGGAAGAGGTTCCTGGTTCCCGGCTTCGGATCGGCGCGCATCGACCCGTTGCGGCTCACTTGGGGAGTGAATCATCGGGTGGAAGATCTTCCTCTCTGTCTCTCCTCCTCTCTGTATATCCGGCTTTCCAATAATAATTAAAAAAAAAAAACTATATATACAATGAAACTGTTCTGGTCTCGAACTTGATTCCTTTTTTGGAAGCGGGCAGCGGCGCTTCGGGAGTACTTTTATTGAAAAAAAAAAAGTACATACATAGTTTCTTTCTCCTCACCATGTTGCTGTCTTTAAAAATAGTGTGGTCTGGTAACCTGAAATTCTTCATTCACACTTACTGTCCTGCTTTGGGATTTGCGGTATCCAAATAGATTTAGCCTGTTTCCTGGGCACACACCTGTCTGTGGTTTTAAGTCTCCCAGAGTTACTGTGAATTGTAAACAAGGATAGGGGTTTGGCAAATCCTGCTTCTCCTCTTGGGCATTCCCCTCCGGGACCCCTAACTGGGTGGCCAGGTGCCCTTTAGAAGTCAGTGATCACAGACTGGAACTTGGAAGAAAAAAAAGTTTTCTTTAAAAAAAAGTGTGGGTCAGACGTGATGGGTCAGCTGGGATCCCATACGGGTGCTGGTTCATGTCCTGGTTGCTCCACATCCCATCCCGCTCCCTGCTTGTGGCCAGGTATGGCCCAAAGCCTTGGGAGCCTTCACTGTGTGGGAGACCCAGGAGAAGCTCCTGGCTCCTGACTTCAGATCAGCTCAGTTCCAGCCATTGTGGCCACCTGGGGAGTGAACCAGCGGATGCAAGATCTTTCTCTTTCTCTCCTTCTCTCTATAAAACTGCTTTTCCGAATAAAACCTTTTTTTAAAAATTTTACTCATTTTTACTTATTTGAAAGACAGGCTGAGAGAGAAAGGGACAGAGAGATCTCCCATCCACGCCCCAAATGGCCACCTTAGCTGGGAGCCAGCCAGCCAGAAACCAGGAACCAGGAAGTCCATCTTACTCTCACTCCAGTCCTTGAGCCATCATCACCAGCCATCTCCCTGTGCATCAGCTAACAGCCGGCTCAGAAGCAGGAGGGCCAGGGCTGGAACCAAGCAGTCTGGCGGGCAATGCAGGGGTCCCAGGCAGTGCCTTAACTGCTGAACCGAAAGCTCTCCCCACCCCCCAAAATCTCCTTTCTGCTAAAGGTAGAGTCATGTTCCAATGCTTGTAGGTGCATTTTGTTTTTCTTCCATCCGCTCGTGGGCATTGCTGCGCCTGGAGGCTCCCCCAAGAACCCAGTCTAGAGGAAAACCAAGAATGACTGTCAGAAGGCACCCCAACTCCAGCCCCTGCCGCTTCCTAGAGGTGTGACATCGGGCCAGGCAACCTCTGGGCCCCAGCTTTCCATACAGAAAATGATCCACATCATCAGGTCAATTTCTCCCTCGAGCCTTTGGCAGCATGCCTGGCCCTCCCTAATGTTGCCCCTGGCACCTGCGTTAGCAAGAAATAGCTTTGGGGGCCCACCTGCCCGGAGCAGGCTGGCGCGGGAGTCTCCAGGGAGAGGCAGGAGGCTCTGAGTTCCCTGCGATGGGTGCCTCGTCCCAGTTTCTGAGGTGGTCCGTGGGGACCCGGGGAAGCGGGCTGTGAGCTGGAGCGACGCGGCACGCGCAGCCGCAGCCGCAGCACCAGGCCCTCCGCGCCGGCGGGCGGCGCTGCTGCGGGCGGGGCCCGGGGCGGCGCTCGGGCCGGGCTGCTCTCGGCGGCGGCGCACGGCCGTCGGTGGGGCGGGGACGCGGCGGTGGCGGCTCCGTGTCGCCGGAGCCCGAGCGTGCAGGCCGGTCCCGGCGGCCGGGGGGGACGGGCGGGCTGGGGGCGCCATGTGGTTCATGTACGTGCTGAGCTGGCTGTCGCTCTTCATCCAGGTGGCCTTCATCACGCTGGCCGTCGGTGAGAGTGCGCGACTGCGGCCCGCGCGGGCTCCCGCCCTGGCCATCTGTAGTCGCCGGGGAGTCGCATCGCGGGGTTCTCCGGCGGGGGAGCCGCCCTGCCCGGCACCCCGGGCCTGCACCGCCCCGCCACATCCTTCCCTTCCCTTAACCCCGCCTGGCTGCGGGTGTCACACAAAGTCCGGCCCAGCCGGTGCCCGCGAACCGTCAACCGCCTCTGCCGGTGGCGCAGACTGCCCACCCCTCACCCCCGAACTGCTGCTGCCTTTTCCCCTCCGCCCCTATGTACTTGCTGCTCCTCCGCCTGGGACACTTCTCCCTCATCCTGCCCGCTCCCGTGGAGATGTCTTCTCCTCCGGGAATCCCCCCTGGAGCGGACTGGCGGGGGAGGGGTGGGCGTCCAGCAGTCCCTGGACTTGCCCTCCAGTAGCATTTTCACCCCGGGACACGTCAGGCTGGCTGCCCAGGCCCAGGCTGGCAGCGAGGGACCTGGTCTGTCTTGTTCGGTGGTTTTCTGAGCACCCAGCCTAGTACCTGGCCTGTCCTAAGTGCCCTGCAGGCATGTGTTTGCTTTACGGGGTGGAGGTTAGAGGTTAGCCAGGTGTGCTGGGGTGTTAGACGCAGGCTTACTGCTCCACTCGCTAATATGGAACCACTTGGTAGTTTGCCGGGACAAAGTTTTGCCTGGGTTGTTCAGTTTATTGCTGACCTTCCGGACTCCACAAAGGGCCCCCAGAGGATTCTGGGTGGTGAGAGGAGGATGGTCAGGGTGGAGCGGGGTGGGAAGTGACCCTGGCTGATGCTTTCCCTGCCTGCTCCTCCCACCCCCACTTTCAGCGTCAGGACTCTATTACCTGGCAGAGCTAATAGAAGAATACACCGTCGCCACCAGCAGGATCATAAAATACATGATCTGGGTAAGTGTTGGCCTTTGCCAGGATTGCCCCGACCCTTGGTCTGCCCAGAAATCTGGATGCCAAGAGAGTGTGGCGTCCATGCTGTTTCCTGAAGGGACCTCCTGCAGCCCTGGCCTGTACCCCATCTTGGGGGTCTGCCCTCCTTCCCCCCCAGCATCCCTGGCCCCTCTCCCCAAGTGGTGTCTTCACCCCTCACACTCAGCTCCTCATGGTGACGCACCTAGGATCTCCACTGGGTCCTTGCTTAGGGTAGAAAAAACTGTAGATTTTGAGCTCTGATCATTAGCATCTGTGTGTGTTGTGGTCAGGTGTTTTCCTGATGGTGGGTTTGCTGGCAAGAAAATGTTGACAAATAATATGGAAGGATAGTGCTCTGTGGTGGGAGGCCAGAGCTTTGTAATCCCGGAGGCTGACAGGTGTCCTGGATGCTGCCCTGCACAGACGGGCTGGTGAGCACAGGGAGGGTGTCGGGAAGGGCTACCCTACACACGCGTGTGCCTCTGTTGTTGCAGTTTTCCACGGCTGTGCTGATCGGCCTATACGTCTTTGAGCGCTTCCCCACCAGCATGATCGGCGTGGGCCTCTTCACCAACCTCGTCTACTTTGGCCTCCTCCAGACCTTCCCCTTCATCATGCTCACCTCGCCCAACTTCATTCTGTCTTGCGGTGAGAGGGGACAGGGCTGGGGAGGCAGCTGACACACTTGGATGTGCCCAACTTAGTCCCGGGCACCAAAGGGGGTGTGGCGCAGGGAGAGAAGCCACTGAGGTCCCCCAAGAGGCTGGGCTGGTTGGGCAAATGGAGCTCTGGTGCTGGAGGCCCTGGCAAGCCGACCTTGTCTTTGCTCCATGCCTAGAGTGTTGGGGGGAGGGAGGAGTCGGAGAGGGCTTTCCCAGAGAGCTAAGGTTGATCCAGGCTGAGAATGAAGGCGCTACGGGGTGGGTCAAGCAGGAGCCCCGGCTGAAGCAGCTGCAGCCCCAGAGAAGCCGCTTGACCTGCAGAAAACCCAGAGCCCTTCCTTGGCAGGCATCTGTCCCCTAACTCCACAGCATGCCTGAGACCGGCCTTGGCTGGCTGGGAGCCCCTGCAGACAGGGCCGGCCCTGCCCAGGTCCATTGTTCTGGCTTGGTGGCCTCAGGGGAGCAGCATGTAGGGGAAGACCTAGCCCTTTTTGCCTTCGTCCTGTCACCCCTTTGTGTCCCTGGGAAATGGTTTCCCTTTGCTAGGCCTCAGCTGCTCTCACCTGTTCAATGTGGTGTTCCTGCCAGGGCTGCTGGCAGCCTGTGGCACCCAGGAAGTGACCACAGGTACTTTCTGACACTCGTGGATAAGGTATGGGCAAGTAATTCATTCCCAGCGCTGCCGTTTCTTGGTCTCACTGCTGGTAATGCTAGCCACAGAGCAGGCTATCAGATGGAGTGGGGATTTGTTAGAGCTGCTCTCCTGTGTTGGTGGGAGAAGCTAGGAAGCGAATGTTATCCCCGGGAGTGCTTAGCATCTGGACCGGAACTGGTCTCACACAGAGTTCCTTCACATGATGTCACCAGAGGACCCATCCCTAGAGACCAGATCCCTTCTGTGCCTCAGGAATGGGGACCCTGTGCCGTCCATGGCAGCCCTGCTTTTCTGAACCAGCTTGTCTTGCCGTTTCCTTGCCGTTTCCTTCAGCAGTGTGTGGCCTATGCCTTAGAAGAGGGAGAGAGGGACGGAATTGCCGTGAGGGGCTCAGCCTCAGGGGACACGCTCCTTAATGCCGCGCTCCACCTCTCTGTGAGAGTGGGCTACACTACACTCAGTTGCACGCTTCAGGGGTGTGTGTGTTCCATAGTAAGAGTTGACCAGTGTGCCTGAAGGACCCCTGCCCTCACACTGCACCTCAGCACCTCCCACAGGCCCTTTGATTGCCTGCTCCCCAGCGGGTGTGAATCCCATCCACACACCCTCACCTTCCCTGCACCTGCTGTCCACCCGTGGAGAGCTTTCTTTAGGACTCATTTCCGCTGCAAACCAGGTGCATTGTCACGATGCTTTGGATGATGTAACACGGGAGTCTCATTTTTCTAACATGCAAAGCAGCTTTCTTACCAGCCTTCTAATTTTACCTGGAACACCTTCCTGCCAGCAGGTCAGAGCCAATTCTCTGATTGTAACATATGGGAAACAGATCTAGACAGTAGTGTGCTTGGCCCAAAGCCATACTCCAAGTTAGATATGAAGCTGGGATGAGGAGCCAGAGCCCCCAGTCCCTGGAGGCCTTGGGCAGCTTGGAAACTTGGTTTTGTTACCCTCGCAAACTGACTGACTGACTCTCCATTCCCTTAACAGGGCTCGTGGTGGTGAATCATTACCTAGCGTTTCAGTTTTTTGCAGAAGAGTATTATCCGTTCTCAGAGGTAAGAAGTGTGTGATGCGTTCAGCCTTCCTTCTGAACCAGGAATAGAAGGGAGAGGCACTGATTGCTTTGCAAGCTTAGCTATGGTCTGGAGCCCAGTGTCGTCAGGAGTTACATCATTAGAGGCAAAACAAAATTAGCAAAGCTGACGGCGAAGCTGGGAAAACATTGCTCTCCTGCCATGAGCCGTGAGCTCTTTGGAGTTTCTGGGGGGTCATGGCAAAGTCAGTAAGGGACTTTTGGCTGGCCTTGTCGAGTGCAGCCCTGAGTCCCAGCAACTCCTAGCAGCCTCCAGGAGTTCTCCCTATGCCTTGCCCTGTTGCTTCAGTTTGAAACTCTGGGAAGAATAATATCATTTTTTTGAGGAATCTGGGTCAGTTGTCATGAAGTCATCCATCTATATTCCTCCGTCCTGAGGAAATGTCTGTCCTGGTGACCAAGGTTGGGGATGGCGGCTACACGTGGCCGTCCCTAGCCCCCGCCTTTGCCCACAGGGCCGTCTCCATGTGCGAGAATGGCCTGCCCCTGCCTACCAGGGCCTGTTCCCCTTGAGAGACCGGAGGTGTGGCCTTGCCTGCACTCATTGCCACTTCTCTGAGCCACACAGGGACCACGCCCTGCCCTCTCTGGCACCTCCTGGCCCCCTCTGTTCAGGTTCTCTTGTTGCCAGGTCCTGGCCTACTTTACTTTCTGCCTGTGGATAATCCCATTCGCATTCTTTGTGTCCCTCTCGGCTGGGGAGAACGTCCTGCCCTCCACCATGCAGCCAGGAGGTGAGCAGGGGTGTGTAAGGGATGGAGGTGGGCCCCTTCCCCCCCCACGACCTGAGTGCCGGAGAGCTGCATGGAATCTCGGCCTGGGATGTGGACACCTGGGCTCTGGCTTGGGAGAGCTAAGTGCTCCTTCCCATACGTGCAGCTGTGCACTTACACGCGCAAACACACAGAGCCCCATACTCACTCATCTCCCTGCCTGTGTCTCCACAGATGACGTGGTCTCCAATTACTTCACCAAAGGCAAGCGGGGCAAACGCTTAGGCATCCTGGTTGTTTTCTCCTTCATCAAAGAGGCCATACTGCCCAGTCGTCAGAAGATATACTGACCCCCTTGGGGAGTGGCTGTGGTAGCCAGCTCAGGGGAGTCAGGCCTGTGGGCCTCTGGCTAGGTCAGGGCTGGGAGCTGGCAGGCAGCTTCCCCCAGGCCTGGCTTCTCTCTCCTCACAGCTGCAGCCCCATCCCCACCCTCCTCGGGGCTTGGCTTGGCTCGGATCCGATGCTGCTGGAGCACCAGGGAGGGGGGCAAAGTCTGCGTAGCCAAGAGACTGAGGTGGGTCAGGAAATTCTGGTCCAGCTGGGGCAGGCAGGCTGGAGAGCGGACGGTGACAAGTGCTCTGGACAGATGGCCAAAGGGAGGGGCCAGGGCTTGCCACTTCCAAAAGAGTCTCTGCTGTTGAACTGTGATTTCTGTCCATTTGCTGATTCCCGTTTGAATAAAGATTCTAGGTGGCACTGTTTGCCTTAATATCCTGAAGTTCATCTTCTTTCTTCTTGCTCACCTGCCCTGACTGGCCTAGTTCGGCTGCTCCAGGGACTCCCTTTCTGGATTTGGGCTTGCCCTTCTGAAGAGACTGTCCATTGGTGCTGAGTGGGAAGGGGACAGAGAGAAGCTAAGCCTGGTTAGCAAATGGGGAATGAGTGGAAGCAGCCTTCTGACACTCCTCCCTCTCCTGCCGTCTCTTCTTTCCCCCCAAGGCTCTGTGACTCACCAGCCAGGGGAGGGGATGGGACGGTGAGGACCAGGCTGGATGCTCAGAGCATCACAATGTCCTATTTATAAGTCTTTCTCTGGGGAACAGGGTGGTTTCTGGCTGAATTGCAGCCTGGTCTATAGCCTATTTTTACAGAACTGGGACCGGTGGGAGAAGCGTTTGTATTTTTAAGAGCACACAAGATCTGGTCTTTTGTGTGTCTTGGCTCCTGGGGAAATAACCTGTGCCTTCTAAGAGCTCCAGGGCACAGAGCGGCATTTGTTGACCTTGTATTCCAACTATAGTGCCTTGCAAGTGTTCAACTCTATATACTGGAATGCAGTTCCCACGGGAGCCATTACTGGCTACCTCCCATACCTCAAGATTGGCAGGTGCACAGGTGAACTGCACGTGTGTCCCACTGAGCCACTAGGAAAAACCCATGTGCTGGAAACTCTGCATCCTACATGAAGTTGCATCATTTCCTTGGTGTCAGTTTCCATTCTCTTAAAAATACCAGCTCTCACCTTTGGCTGAGAGGACTTGCTCATGTTGGTCTCTCTGCATGCTAATAAAACTTGCAAAGACAGACAAAGTAGAGGATGATGGAGACTAATGTCCTCCTCACCATTGTCCCTGCTCTCCCTCACTGCTTACTTTGTTCCTCATGCTGCTGGTGAGGCCTCATGCGCCCCCGTCCCTGGTCCTCTTGTTTGCAGTGACTGCCCTGAGGTTGCTGGAGGCTCTTTGCTTTATGTGCTCAGCTCACTTTCCCGTGTCCCATCTGAGTGACTCCTGAGCTGCCATGGCTCCTTGCCATCTCCTCTGCACTCACCCTGCACACACTGGGGTCTCAGAGTTCTGTCATGGTCACCCCAGGGAAGCCCATCCATGCTGGTGGCTTCAAGGACTTCACCAAGAAACTGAGGGTTGATTTCCCATCCCCGCATCTTTTCCTGACCTACAGTTCTGCCATTGTCTGGGTACACATACAACTCTAGTCCATGGTCCAGATGGCACAGTTGCCCCTTTTGGGCACCTGTCTTGATCCTAAGGTCACTTGAGCTTGGCAGGAAACCTGCTTTCTAGGCTTGCTTTGTCTTTCTACTCTTGCCATCCAGTCTTGAAAACTGTTGAGTCTTCCATCTCACCATCTCTTGATTTGAGCCACCCCCAATGTCTACTTTCCCTGGGTTTATTGTTATGGCTTCTTCCTGCTCTTTCTTCATCCATAGTTGGAACTGTCTAAGTACCCAGTTAACCAAATCACTCAAGTCACTCCTTGGCCAGAAACCTTCTGTGCTCCCCGCTGCCCTTAGGATAAAGTCCAGATCCCTTAGCAAGGCTGAGAGCACCCTGAGGTCCTGGTCCCTGCCTACCTTTCAGCCCTCATCAGTGGCTCTCCACTCTGGCTGCAGCCTCCTGTGTCCAGAGAGGCCGTGACATTCCCTTGCCACTCTAAAGTCGCTTTTCTTGAGGTCACTACATTGTCAAATCTCAATTTAAACTTTCCTTCCTCTAAGGAGCTTTGGCTGTGCCCTGTCCCCCAGCCACATGCCAGCACACCACACAGGTCCCTGTAGGCTCACTTGCTTGCTTACCTGTCCATCCCCACTAGACTGTACGCTCCTTGAGGGCAGGGACACTCCTTGAATTTTTTTGTATCAGTTGTGCCTGGCTGGTGCCTGGTACATGAAAAGCACTCAATAAATGTTTGTTTATCAAACGAATTGCAGTGATGTGTGCATGGGATTGCAGGGGCTGGGGAGCTGCCTAGAAGTGCAGGTGCTTCCCCAGTCTCAGACTGAAGCTGCAGGTGTTCCCTTGACTTTGGCACATTGCCCTGAGCTCAGTGGCAGCAAGGAGGCCCACAGCAGGTTGCCACGTTGTCTCACAACTTTGGTGCTGCAGATGAACAGTGAAGTTTGGAGCCTGCAGCCATCCTGGAAACCTTGTCCTTGCTGGGTTGGGGCTGAGATGGGATGGCTGTGGAGGTGCCAGAGAGCCACCTTTGATTATGCTAGGGGCCTCAGGACCCTGGCTGGCCCTGAACCTTGGGGTCTGCTCTAAATTGGATTTCCTAGGGCCAAAGAGACTGCAACGAGGAGGTCTGAGGTCTAGGCTTTTATAGAGGGGAAGTTGTGGGGAGGGTGGGGTGTAGGGAGGGACATCATCCTGTCCCTGAGCTTGGGAGTGGGAAGCACACGGGCATACCTTTTTCCTCCCATCCACAACATGAATCAGTACACCTTAGCCTTCATTGGGCTGCCTCAGGTCCACAGGCCAGTGAAAGAACTTTATGGAGGGGTTGTAGGGGTTGGCAGGGCAGGGAGCCCTTGATGGGCTCGCACATTAGCCAGGAAGGCTTCATCAAATGTCTGGCGCAGGCTCATGGCCAGTGTGTCGTTATAGAAGGCGCGACTGTCTGAGTGCCGCTTGTGGGGCACATCCTTAATGTTGACAGCATGAAAATCCTGGGGCACCTGCATCCTGCATGGCTGGCTCTGTGGGTACAGCTCCCGGATTATCACCTCCAAAGGCAGCTGGGGCACGGGCGCCACCCAGTGGCCATCTGCTCTGTGCAGCCATGTGCAGCCATTGGGGCCAGGGATCACGTCCAAGAAACTGCTAAAGTCCTGCTTTTGGCAGGAGTCTGGCTGTATGCCCAGGCGCACGCCCTGGGGGTAGCTGAACTGGGTTGAAGGGGACCTGGCAGGGTTGTTGCTAGGATTCCAAAGCTTGGGTCGCTTGAACGAGGGCCGCTGGTAGATTGGCTTGGATGGCACCTGCCCAGTGCATGGCTGTATACTTCTAAGCTGTAACTTCACCCTGGGTTGGCAGCCCTGGGGAGTCTGTGGGCTTTGCCATTTCGAGGTCTTGGGGAGTACAATGGCGCGGGTTGGGGTAACAGTCATTTGTTTGGTTTTGGAGAGCAGAGAGTGGCGCTGGTTGAACAGCCTGCAGCGGAGCCACTTCCGGAAGTCCATCTCTTTTAGAACCTTGTGTTCCTTCTGCAGCAACAGAGGGCCCAAAACAGGGGTGGAGGGCTGCCCCTTTGTGTGGCCAGACCTTGAACTTGAGGCCTTATTGGTGAGATAGCATTCTTGCCCTTGGGGAAAACCTTCTGATGCAGAGGATCTTTGCTCCACAGGAGGCAACTCCTGGGCTGTTGTCCCTTAGGGGAGATCTCCAGCCTGATGGAGACATAGCCTCTGCCCCAGGTGAGCCTCCGGCTGGAGGACACAGTCCGTGCCCAAGGGAGCACAGCAGATTTTAGGGGAAGAAAGCCCCAGTCTGACAGGATATATATCCTGCTGTGAGGGAGGCTCTGCTTTGATGCAGGATGGGGTGAGGCGGAGCAAATGAGAAGGGCAGGCTGTACCCTTGACCCTGGAAGGAGAAGCACTGAAAAGTTTGAAAGGCCTGGAGTTGGGTTGAGCCAGTCTGGGTGGGCTTCTTGGACATGGTGGGCCAGGGGGAGTCAGGTCAAGGTGGATAGTTGGCTGGATCTCCAGGTTGACCCAGCTCTGTCCCTGCCTCTGCTGGAGCTCAGCTTTCCATCTGTTGTCACCAAATGGCTCCACCCTCTCCCCACAAGCAGTGTCTCAGTGTCTCACTCCCAGATCAAACAATCTGGTATTTTGGAGATTGACCTTGAGCCAGGGGCAGGTTCTGATTAGACTAAGCCAATCAACATAATTCCATCAGCTTTGTCCCAGACCTGAGACAATCAGCATATGGCTTTCTTTCAGTTCTACTCTCATTGGAACAAGAATGGGCACATGATTCAACTGAAACCAATGAGAGGAAGGGAGGACCTGCCTGGGACACCTGGGTGAGGTTAGAGCCACAGGAAAGAGATGGACTTTACCTCCTTCAGACATGTGTGGGACTACAAGTGCTGGGGGATGTGGGCAGCAGAGGAGGGTTTGGGAGCTGATATAGCTGAGGGGAGTTAGAGTACTGATTTTGTCAGGCCTGGAGGCCTCCCTAGTTTGGAATCTACCGATATTCCCAGCATTTCTTCCTGGTTTTCTGGGGTTTACATCATGTGATTAAACCTGCTTAAAATCCCCTTGCTTCTTTATCCTCTGCCAAATCTCCAGCTCAGGTCTGATCCTCTGGATGCACCAAATTGGCAGTTCTCTGCACACATCACACTCTTATGCATCTCAATGCTTTCTCTTCCTTCGGCCCGATCAGCCGTTCCCTAGTTCTTCCTGTGACCAACTGCCCATCTGGAAAGACTGCCCCTTGGGTACCATTTCTTCCCGTACCTTGCAGGATCCCCCTTCACTTCTGGGGGTGGTAGGGAATGGGGGCTGCGGATGGAACAAAGCTGCCCTGTTGTGTTTATCTTGGAAGCCTCCAGACCTAGCAGGTACTAGCACAGAGAGAGTGTTAAGTGTGTTCTGGGAGGAAGAACAGGTCTCTGTTTAACTAGAATCTGAGTCCCAATTAGAGGCTGGGCCTTGGTCTCCCAAGAACCTTTCACTCTGCAGGAGGTGGTTTGCTTGGGTTGCTAACTTGGGCTTTGCTGCAACTAACCCAGGACAAGACTTTTACTGTAACAGGTGGTGTTCCTCTGAGTCTAGGCAAGCAGTGAACCCTTTCTGGGTATTAGTGCTTCTAAACCAATCTTGTCACCTCATGTGGCTCTCTGCCTCCTCTGCTTCAGTGCCCTGATACCTGGTACCCCTGCCACTTCCCCATGCCTTGTTTTGTCCCCATGCCTTCCATAAAGTCTACCCCTTACTTGGTACTCAGCCAGGTAGTCCAGCTTCATGAGGCCCAACTGGTTCTTGAGCCTCTTCAGCTTCCCCATCTCATGGGCAAAGTCATCCTTGTCCCGTTTCCACATGGCATCCTTCAAGAACCTGTGCCAGCGTGAGGATGTGTCACCCCAAGGGGACTACAGAGATTGCTGCTGAGGGTCTGACTAGGGGCGGAGAGAGCTGCCAGAGCTGAAGTGAGAAAGATGTCCCATCCTCACTGTGTGGCTCCTTGGGCACTTCATTTCAGGTGTCAGGGGTCCCAGAACAGGCAGGGAAGATAACATTCAGCCCAAAGGGATGGGCCCTGGGGAAAGCCCTGCCAGTATCATCCTGGGCAGGGGGCAGCAATGGATCCCCCAGGGATCTAGTTCTCCGCACCCTCTGAAAGGCCCTGGGAGAGAGGAAGGGGGTGACAGACTGCTGGTGGGTCTCACACTTACCGGGCACAGGGGCGGTGATTCCACATTTTGCAGTAGTCAATGGGTTTGTATCCAATGGAGTCCTGAGCATGGACATTGGCACCTCTCTGAACCAGGGTCTGTACACAGCTCAGCAGGCCCTCAGAAGCTGCCAGGTGCAGGGGCGTGGAGCCACTGTGTGTCTGACTGGAGACCAGACCAGTAGGTAAAGGAATAGAAAGAAAGGACAAGCGTATCTGTCAGGTGGGCGCAACAGCTTTCAGGCCCCGTTCTGCTCCAGTCCAGTGGGCAGCTCTGGCTGTGTCCTGCCTTTTCTTAGTACCTCTATCATAGGGAGACAGATTGGACAAAATCAGCTCTAGGATGCATGTAACCATGCAGAACTGCTGAAGGAGAGCTAGGTTGACCCAGAGACTACTACTGTGGTCTTAAACCCACCGGCCCTGCACCGCTCACCATGCCTGGCCATGGGGCCACAAGTCTGCATGCCTGCTCCTTGACCTCATCTTCTGACCTTGCCCAATTCTTCCCTAGCACATGGTCTTAGCACATGATGTTCCCCTCTCTGGAACACTTCCTGTATCTCCATGGCCAGCTCATGCTCAGTTTTCATGTTGCAACTTGAATGTCACCTCCTCTGAGGATAGTTCCTCCCACCCCCTTCACTTCCCACCTAGCAACCTGTTAAGTCCAACTTATGACCCCTTACCTTGCTCTGTCTGCGCCTGTGCTAGTGCTGCCCAAGGGCAGGACTCACTTCTGGGTGCCCACTGCTGCACTCCCCACCTCTGTCCTGCGGCTCTGTACATCCACCAATCCTGGTGCTGCCATGTTGGCGGGCACTGTCATCCTCCCCAACTTCACATGACTCTGAGGAAGTGGTTCCCAAACTTAGTAACAGGTTAGAAACATGTGGTTCATGAAGACTCAGAGAGCTCAGGCCCCATCACAGCATCACAAACCAAATGGGACACAGATTTTCTAATCAGTTTGGGAACCAGAGGTTGGGTCATTTTGCCAGCAAGTCTGGGTCCTCTCCCAAAGCACAGTGTCTTTACCACTGTACCATGGTGACTCACTGACAGCTTTATGTGGGACCCAAGCCTTGGCCTCTTCTGTGTGGATCTTCTCGCCCAGAACTGGAGTTCCTGTGTGCCCAGGCTCTAAACCTCCCTCCAGGGTGAACTCACGCGTGGAGGCTTGCCCCTTTATCGAGCAAGTATTGAATGCACTGGAGGGCCACAGCCTTGTTGTCCTTGTGGATGACCAGGTGCAGGGCTGTCTCGCCATCAAGGGTGGGCAGGTCCACGGGAAACTTGTACTCCTCCACCAAGACCTGCAGGCAGGTAAGCTGGCCCTTCTGGGCTGCCATGTGGATAGCAGCAAAGCCCTGTGGGGTTCCAAGTGGGCAGCAGGCTGAGCCAGGCTTGCCCGGGGCCACAAACCTGCAGGAACTTCATGAGGGCATCCTTCTGCTCTGTCCTGCCCCCAGGAAGGGAAAAGCTACAGCGGAAAACACTTAATATGACCAGCTGCCTGCTGGAGAAGCCCTTTGGCGGGGAGGAGGACGCCTTGTCCCTGCCGCTCCCCTGCACAGCCTCACCTTGTCGTTGGCCTGGATATCTCCGCAGTGTTGATCCAAGCAGAACCGCAGCCATTCCAGGTCGCCCACCGCCGCAGCAAACAGCTGGCAGTAGCCCTTATGGTCGGATTCCTCGATGGGGCTAGGGTTGGTGGCAGAGATGAACAAGGAAGGGCCAGGACCACTCAGGGACACCGGCCCTCCTGGAGTCATTTGACAGAGTTGCAGCACCGCCAGCTCCAGGTCCTGGTCACCCAGGACCACGCTGTCGCACTCGCACCCGCAGCCGGGCTACCTCCCCCCTCGGCCCACCTGAGCTCCAGGTGATTCCCGGTGACCTTTAGAGAGACCTTCTGCCCGCCTTGTGGCGCCAGATGAAGCAGGCAGGAGCTATGCCGCTTGCTAGCCTTCCCATCCTGCCTCCTGCTTGCCCACCGCTGCACATTGAAAAGGCTTGAGCGCCAAGGCCGTCCCGGGGCTGGAGCTTGGTTTTTCTGGCTCTCCTCAGCCTCCCGGGAGAGGGCCGGGCCACTGGCTGTGTGCTCCGGGACTTTAGTAACCCTGCCGGGCGCTTCAGGCGCCTCGTGGGACCCCAGCCGGCCCAGGACACCTAGTCCGGTACTGCTAGCAGCTCCCACCGCCCCCGGGCTACTGTTCTGGGGACCCAGCATCCAACACACAGCAAAGGAGAACTTTAACTTTAACCCTAAAAGGTGGAAACAGAAACGCAAGGAGGCCGGCAACAATCGCAGTGGACCTGGCTAGAAAAATCGTTGTGAGTGTTCTCCTTGTCCTGGGAGCACATTATGAGCTGGCATTGTTCCCGCACCCGGGTCACATTATGACGCATTGTCGATTCACCTGTGCTGTACAAGAAACAGCTGTATGGCTGGCTTCCTCCAATGGGTTCCCGGAACCGGCCCTGGAAGCGGATGGCGCCACAGGCGAGTGCACGGGTGTCCGCGGAGTGAGTGGGGGATGGAAAAATGGGGCTTGGGCGCAGCACAGCCACAATGTCTTGGTTTCTGGCTCTGCAACATGGGGATGACAGGGCCTACTACGAAGGGAGCGAGGGATGCGAGCAGCCAGAGTGTACCCGAGCCGCACTGCTGTGTCGCACCATCCATCGCGTTGAATAGTTTGACTTTAAATAAGTGTTTGTTAATTTGCAGGTGGAAATGATGTTCTAGTACGACTGTATGATTACTAGCAAAGTCGAACATTTAATCAGTGGTGTTTCTGAAAACTTTATTCATATTTGTCTTTTATATTAAAAATGCTATGCGGAAGGCAGAGCAACAGAGAGGGAAACGGACACAGAGCCAGAGCGAGGTCTTCTATCCTCTGGTTCACGCCCCAATGGAGATGGTCTGGGTCAGGGTCCATGGTGAAGCCGAGAGCCAGGAATTCCATCCTGGTGCCTCACACGGATGGCAAGGGTCCACGCACCGAGGCAATGTTCCACTGCCTTCCTAGGTGAACTTGCAGGAAGCTGGATAGGAAGCAGAATAGCCAGGACTTGAACCAGCCTTCTGATGGGATGCTGGTGTCACAACCCACTGTCCCACAATGCTGGTGCCTGTGCATTTCAGAGTAAGAATGAATAATAGGAGATCTTTCATCCACTTATTCACTTTCCAGTGTCCCCAACAGTGGACCAGGCCAGAACTGGGAGCCAGAAATCCCATGCAGGTCTTCCTTGTAGGTGGCAAGGATCCAAACACTTGAGCCATCACATGCTGCCTTCCAGGGTGCATTAGCAGGAAGCTGCACTAGGAGCTTTGCGGACAGAATTGCAACCATCTGGGCTCTCCAATATGAGATGCAGCTGTCCCAAGAGGAGGCTTAAGCACTTGCAACACAGCACCTGCCCCTCATGATGGGCTTTGAGGGTCTTCAGGTGCTCCTCGTTGACTTACCAGACTTACTATCCTGGTGACCCTTTGTATTAGGAGTTGCTAGTATCTACCTCTGCTTGCTTTCTGACTTTGCAACAGGAAGATACTTCAAAAAGTTCATGGAAAATCCATCCACATGAGAGGTACTCAAAAAGTCATGAAAAGTGTATTTTGTCTAAAATACACCAATTTCAGCAGTTTTTGTACCAAAAGAAATGTGTCTTCTTTTTAAAGGATGGTCTATTCCAGATCCCTTTGGCTGGGAGGATTCCTTTTTATTAAAAAAAAATAGTAGTAATAATTCATTTGAAATGCAGTGGCAGAAACACACACACACACACACACAATATGAATGAGTGAATAGAATGAATGACTCTTCTTTCTGCTGGTTCATTCCCAAATGCTGGTGAGCACTTGGTCTTGCCCTGGCCAGGAGCCAAGAACTTGGTAGACTTTGGTCTGGGTCTTTGACACAGGGCCATCCTTTGCTGCCTCCCAAGGGGTACATATTAGCAGGGAGCTGGAATTGGGAACAGAGAGGTAACTTAAAACCAGGCACTGTAATATTGGATGTGACCATCCCAAGAGGCGTCTTAACTGCTGCATCAGACACCTAACCTAAAGTTGTCGTTTAATTCCATTTTTCCCACAAGCCCTTTGGAGTGCCTTCTTCAATAGGAGCCAAGCAGTTCTCCTATGCTTGGATCTGTGTTGTCCTCCTAGCCATGGAAAATAGGCAAGAAAATGAAATGAACGGCATCCATATTTTTTTTAAAGATTTATTTTATTTTTATTACAAAGTCAGATATACTGAGAGGAGGAGAGATAGAGAGGAAGTGGAGCTGCCGGGACTAGAACCAGCGGCCATAGGGGATCAAGGCGAGGACCTTAGCCACTGGGCCATGCTGCAGAGCCCAGGCATCCATATTTTTTATGAAGAAGCAGAACTATTTCTATAGATAATGTGATCTTATGTATTGAAAATTCCAAGGAATTGTTATAAACCCGTTAAAACTAATATTAGGCCAAAGAGTTGCAGAAACAAGATCAATATGTGAAAGCCAATTGCATTTTTTCATGCATGCAGTAGCAATGAGCAGCTGCAAATGAAATGAATAGAACATCTCCCCAACCTAACTGTAGTGATCATGTGGGTAATGAGCCAGCAGGTGGGAAATCTTCCTTTCTCCCCCTCTGTCACTCGGCCTGTCAAACAACAAATGAAGCTTTAAAAGAAAGAAAGAAAGAAAGACTGAAAACAAATCAAGTAGTTACAAATAGATTTGATAGAAGTGTAAACCTTATTTTCTCTAAAGCACAAAACACTTGCAAGACATTAAGGAAGACCTAAATGCGTAGAAGGATCTTCCATATTCATGTATGAGAAACTTTAATATTAAGAAATTTAAGTATTTATATGTAAATTTATTTTTAATATTTAGCAATTGTTACATAATACATAATTTATATCTATATATTTAATATGTAATATTAAGAATTTTTGCTCTCTCCAATCTCCAGATTTAGTGCAATTTTCATCATAACTCAAGCTGTCTGTTTTGCTAAAATTGACAGACTGAACCTAAAGTCATGTCATCTGGAAATTCGAGGGATCAACTATAGGCAAAAGCAGCTTGTATCAAAACCTAATACAAAACTTTAGTAATTAAGAAAGTATGGTATTGGAATATGTACAAGAATCATTTGAATAGAACTCTGACATTAGTGGTCATTCAGTTTTTACTAAGAAAATTCAGTGGGGAAAAAGACTTCTCAATAAATGAGTCAACTAAAGCCACAATGCAAGAATGAGTTAGAGGGGTGGCCATTTGGTGCAGCAGCTGGGACATCACTTGGGATGCCAACCTTCCAGACTGAAGTGCCTGGTTTAAGTCTTGGCTCCTCCCCCTCTGTCCCAGCTTCCTGCTCATGTGCATTGCAGGAGAGAGCAATTGGAGTCCTTGGGTCTCTGTCACCTGTCCAGGTGACCCAGACTGAGTTCAGGGCTTCTGCCTCCAGCCTGGCCCAGCCCTGGTTGTTGCAGGATTTGGGGGAAATGAATCAGCAGATAGAAACATGCTTCCCTCTCTCACTCTATTTCAAGTAAGGTGAAAATAAAGACATTTTAAACAAACACAAAAAAGATTACACCTGCCTTGCACCATATAACAGTAACTGAAAATAGATGAAAAATGTAACAGTTGTAAACCATAAAATTTTGAGACGGCGTCAGCACAAATTTATACAACTTGAGATTAATCAAAGAATCCTTAGATGTGACATGAAAAAAAAACAAAAGAAAAGATAAACCAAATGTCATTCAAATTGGAAGCTTTTGTGCCTCAAAAAACACCACAAAGGAAGTAAAAAAAGATAACATTGCAGAAGCAGAGAAAATACTTGCAAATCATGGATAAAGAATTGTGGTTATTATATATATAATATATATACATACACACACAACACTTAAACTCAATAATACAATGACAAATAAAAATGGGCAAAGAGGGCCTGGTGTGATAGTCTAGTGGCTAAAGTCCTTGCTTTGAATGTGCTGGGATCCCATATGGGTGCCAGTTCAAATGCCAGTTGCTCCACTTCTCATCCAGCTCCTTGGTTGTGGTCTGGGAAAACACTTGAGGATGACCCAAAACTTTGGGACCTTATACCTATCTGGGGCACCCAGAAGAAGCTCCTGGCTCCTGGTTTGGATTGGTTCAGCTCCAGCCATTGTGTCTAGTTGGGGAGTGAATCAGCGGATGGAAGATCTTTGTCTCTCCTCTCTGTAAATCTGCCTTTCCAATAAAAAATTTAAAATAAATCTTTAAAAAAAGAAAAGCTAAGAGGAAAAAAAAGGGCTAAGAATCTGACTTAGATAATCCTGCAAAGAAGATACACAAGGGACCAGTGCTGTGGCATAATACGTTAAGCTTCCATATGCAGTGTCAGCATTCCATATGGGCGCTGATTCCAGTCCCAGCTGATCTACTCCCAATACATCTCCATGCTAATGGCCTGGAAAAGCAGCAGAAGATGGGCCACTGTACCCATGTGGGAAATCCAGAAGAAGCTCCTGGCTCCTGGATTCAAACTGGCCCAGCTCTAGCCATTTGTGGCCGTTTGGCTGTATTTGGGAAATTCAGCAGATGGAAGACTCTGTCTCTGTCATTCTCTTTGTGACTCTACCTTTCAAATAATTTTTTAAATGGCCAACAATGTGCCATAAGCATGCAATAAGATGATAAGCACCATTAGTCATCAAGGAAATACAAATGAAAAAAAAAGGAGATACAACTTCACACACTCCAACAGGGCTATACTAAGAAGGCAGCAACGTTTGTTGACAATATGGAAACACTAGAACCCCCATTCCCTGCCAGTGGGAATACAAACTGGATTAGCCACTTTGGAAAGCGATCTGGCAGTTTCTGAAAGGATTAAACTGAGTTGCCATCTTATCTGCAATCCCTCCTGGGTGTATACCCAGGATAACTGAACAAATGTCCATATAATAGCTCACAACTAAATGTTCATATCAGCATTATTCATGATGGTGAAAACATGGGAACAGTTCACATGTCCACCCACAAACTGGGAGTACACAAGGGGTAGTATGGTCACACTGGGGAGTATTATTTGGCAACAAAAAGAAATATCTATCTGTGCCACACAGTGATGAACTGTTCTTCCAGGTCAGACACAGGCCATTCATAAAGGACCACTTATTGTAAGTAACTTACGTAACATACACATGAAATATTTAAAATATACAAATTCGTAGAGATGGGAAGTAGGTTTGTGATTATCTACAGCTGGAGAGTGGATGGCTGTGTAAGGGAGGGCCTTGCGAGGTGATGGCTAGCTGTGCAGGATTTCTTGTGGGGGCTGGGTAATGAAAACATTTGTTTTAGGGTCTGGCACTATGGGACAGGTTAAGCCTCAGCCTGTGACACCAACATCCCATATCAGCAGTGGTTTGAGTCCCTGTTGTTCCACTTCTGATCCAGCTCCCTGATAATGCTCTTGGAAAAGTAATGGAATATGGTCCAAGTATGGTCCAATATGGACCAATATGGTCCAATATGGAATATGGTCCTTCTGCCCATGTGAGAAACCCAGATGAAGAAGCTCCTGGCTCTGTCTTCAGCCTGACCCAGACCAACCAGCACACTGAAGATCTCTCTCTCTCTCTCTCTCTCTCTCTCTCTCTCTCTCTCTCTCATGCATACCGTTTGGATATTTCTTATAAAAATAGAAAATGAATTAGAAATGATAATCTGATAATCGTAGTTGCACCACTATGAAGACATTGGAGAGGGCTGAGCAGAGGACAGCATCACCAAACAGCAGGCCACTTTCTTTTTTTTTTTTTTTTTTTTTAAAGATTTTATTATTACTGAAAAGCCGGATATACAGAGAGGAGGAGAGACAGAGAGGAAGATCTTCCATCCGATGTTTCACTCCCCAAGTGAGCCGCAACGGGCCGGTACGCGCCGATCCGAAGCCGGGAACCAGGAACCTCTTCCGGGTCTCCCACGCGGGTGCAGTGTCCCAATGCATTGGGCTGTCCTCGACTGCTTTCCCAGGCCACAAGCAGGGAGCTGGATGGGAAGTGGAGCTGCCGGGATTAGAACCGGCGCCCATATGGGATCCCGGGGCTTTCAAGGCGAGGACTTTAGCCGCTAGCTACGCCGCCGGGCCCACAGCAGGCCACTTTCAGAGGGAACAGGTGTCCTGTTCGTAGGAAGCTCGTTTTATATTTCTATTTTTAACTATTTATTTATTTGAAAAGCAGATTTACAGAGATAGGAGAGACAGAGAACTTTCATCCACTGGTTCATTCTCTAAATGGCCAGGAGCTTCTGGGTATGTCCCACTTGGTTGGCTGAAAGGCTTTGTATCATCCTTGCTCCTTTCTCAGACCATAAGCAGAGAGCTGGATGGGAATTAGAGTAGCCTACATCCCAAGTGTTCACCGGTGGGAGAATTAGCACCACCCAGGCTCCTCTTCTCCCATTTCCTTCCTCAACCTGTGCACTCCAACCCTGCCATGTCCCTCCTGTCCCTCAGACAACCATGTCCCTCCTGTCCCTTATAACTCACCCTCTTCCGGTCTGGAGCATCTTCCTCCCCAGCACCCTTCAGGCAAACATGCATCAGCAGCAACAGTTGTCTGTTTCCCTGCCCCTGTGCTTAAGCCCAGGAAATTTATTATTAAGCTATTTTTTAAAGTCAGAGTTACAGAAAGAGGGAGAGAGGGAAAGGAAGAAGGAGTGAGGGAGGGAAAGAAGAAGAGAGAGCAAGTGAGTGAGCTGGTTTCCTCCGTAGCACCGGGGAAGGCAGGAGTCAGCAACTTTTTTCAGGTTTCCCATGTGGGTGGCAGGGACCGGAAATTAGCAAAGGTAAACGTCCTCTTAGGAAAGCGCTAATGAAGCTTTGGAAATAGAGACTATAGTTTAATGAATTCTACATACCAGTCACCCGCAGCTGTAACAATTATCAGTTTTTTGCCAATTTTATTTTCACCAAAGAGAAATTCATGGCAGTCACCCCTCACTTGGGGTTGTTTTAATTACAAACACAGGGTCTTCAGCCTGAGGTGGGCTCAGAGCACTTCCTGAGTGCAGGGAGAGGGAGCGGAAGAGGTCGCAGAGTGCCAGCAACCAGCATGAGCAACCAGTGGGTGCAATGGAACACTGGGCGGCTTGGAGGAAGCCGCAGGCTAGAGCGCAGTGTCGGATCCGGGATCTTGTGGCGCTGCCACTTCGCGGGAGTAGAATTCTTCGATCACCGCCTGCGGAATGCGCTTCAGCATCTCCTTGGGAAAGATGCGCAGCAGCTTCCAGCCCAGGTCCAGCGACTCGAACACTGAGCGGTTCTCATAGGGGCCTGGGGAGAGGGTAGGAGCAGGAGCCACGTGTGACGAAGGAGGAGGGGAAGCCGTCACTGCCTCCACTCCCACCTGTGTGACCTCACCCTGGTTGATAAAGTTCTTCTCGAACTTCTGAAGGAACTCCAGGTAGAGCAGGTCCTCAGAGGTGAGTGCCTCCTCGCCCACCACGGCCTTCATGGCCTGCACGTCCTTGCCGATGGCATAGCACGCATACTGAGGGGAGGGGTCAGAGGTGTGATCTCAGGCCAGGGGAGCTGGGGGGGTGGGGTGGACCCAGCAGCACGAGGCAGAGAGGCCTAGGAGGCAGCAATTGCACCTGGAGAACCGGCACCGTCAGTACAGGGCTCAGCTCTTTGCAACTTCTGACCTGGAGTGTCCCGCAGTTTCCCCGAGCGCTGTCCTCCTTACCAGCTGATTGGAGACATCTCCATGGTCCTTCCTTGTCATGCCCTCCCCGATGGCAGACTTCATCAGCCGCGACAGGGAAGGGAGCACATTGATGGGAGGGTAGATCTGGGGGAGCACGAAGTACCAGTGTGTAGGCTTCTCCCCTGTGGGCACGTCCGCTCCGGGGAATTATTCACTACAGTCCTACAGGGAGGGAGGTGGCCACACCCTGCCCACCTCTGTCTCCCACCAATGCTAGGGCTTGGGGTGCAGGCTGCTGCACAGTAGCCCTAGGCAGGACGGTTGGGGAAGCGGCATTAATTACTGAACAGCTCACTAGTTCACAACTTTGGCTTATTTGACACAAACCAGGTTGCAGCTTAATGAATAGTTAATAGCTGGACAGAATGTACCTGCTGAGCAAGAAGGGAAAAGCACTCAGGGGTAGCCTCTGTGGGGCATGCACATGTTCCAACCCCTTAGCACATTATTTACAAGCTGTTTGGGCTGCCTACTGTTATCTGCCCACGTCACTGGCCAGGGAGAGGCAGTATTGAGGTAGGGGCCACTATTGGCCAGCCCATGCCCCTGTGCCATTAGCATCACTGCTGCCATGCTGTAGGAGAGGGACCCTGGGGTCAGGGAGAGCCAAGCTCAAGCTTGTCCCCTCCTGGGAGCCACTTAGGCCTTTCTGGCAGTTAGTTCCCACTTAGGGTTCACCTCTCTGATTCATGCAGTGGGACGTAGTTCTGCAGTGTCCTTGGGGGCTGGGAGTAGGGGGTGGGTGGAGAGGGAGCAGTACCTGTCGGTTATGAAGCTGTCTGTCCACATAAATCTGTCCCTCAGTGATGAAGCCAGTCAGGTCCGGGATAGGGTGGGTGATATCTACAAGACAACAAGGCTGGCCTTAGGCCTCTAGCCCCTGGGGTGGGGAGCGGGCTGGGGCTCTATTCCTCCCATCCCCCTACCCAATCCCACCCCAGGTATTCTAGAGCAGGGGTAGGTCTGGCCTGCTGGGAGACTACCGTCATTGGGCATGGTGAGGATGGGGACCTGCGTGATGGAGCCACCCCGGCCCTCCACGCGGCCTGCCCGCTCATAGATGGTGGCCAGGTCTGTGTACATGTACCCTGGGAAGCCACGTCGTCCAGGCACCTCCTCTCTGGCAGCTGAGACCTGCAACATCCGTTGGCATTGAGGTGAGAAGGGGGGACCCGAGGCTGGTCCCTGAGGCGGGGGTCATTCAGTGATTTTACGAGGAGTGAAGGCTCAGAAGGAGTTCAGGCTAAGGAGACCCTCATGATTCCTAGAACCTGGGGCAGCCCTGCAGTGGTAAGGAACTCCCCTCTCTTTGCAGGCTGAGCCCCTGGAGAAGCAGGGCTGGACCTGACACACCTCACTTGGCCAGCTCACCTCTCGCAGGGCCTCTGCATAGGAGCTCATGTCCGTTAGGATGACCAGCACGTGCTTCTCACACTGGTAGGCCAGGAATTCCGCAGTGGTCAGAGCCAGGCGCGGGGTGATGATCCGCTCAATCCTGTAGGTAGGGCACGGTTGGCTGGCATTTAGAAAGCCTGTTCCAGACCTAGGTCTGTGCTGCTGCCTCAGGGCTGAGCTGAAGATGAACTGGAGAAATTGCTTGGCAACAGCGGCAGAGAAGAGTGATCAAGATGAGTCCCTGTCCCCAGCCCCCAGGTCAAGACCAAGGCTGCTAGAGCCGGCACTCTACAGCACAGCCAGATAACCCAGGGCTGCTGCCCAAGGCAGAAAGTGGGCTAGCTGGGAGAGGGCCAGGGCTTGGGTCTTCAGGGTTGTCTGGGTGCTCTTGGCCCTTCTCACTGCTCCTAAGCCTGCCAGGTGCCTGATACTTCCCAACCTTCCCACCTTCTTGAATTCTTTTCCCATGGCTCCCCGCACTCTGGATCCCAGGCTCTGGGGTTGTGCACCTTTCCCTGGCAATGTTATCATGGCCCCTGGAATCCTGGAGGGGGGGGTGCTGGTGGTTGAAGTATCCTGAATATCCAGTTAATTAGAATTTTACCCCAGTTCTTAAACCTTTAAAGTTGCAGATTTTCTAAATAAATGGGGTCTTGAATGGAAACTCTGTGGAAGTGATACGGAAATGAGGAGCCCCAAATCAGGAGGGTGGTAAGTGCAGGTTTTAGGAATAGGAGAGGGGCTACAGGCGGCAGGCAGGTCATGGCCTTGACTATGGTCTTTCCTGGGCTAGCCTAGTCATTCCCAGCCCTCGGTGTCCCAGCTCTGTTCATTCTGGGATGCCCTTGGGCCCGGGTACTCTGGGTCCTGGGAGGAGACTGGGTGTGCCACCTGAGACCAGCCTAGGTAGCAGGGGAGGGCTCACGTTGGGTCATTGGCCAAGTTCAGGAAGAGGCAGACATTCCCCATGGTTCCATTCTGCTCAAAGTCCGATTTGAAGAACCTGGCTGTTTCCATGTTCACCTGGACACAGAGCAGGGAAAGCTGCAGGGCCTGGGACCCAAAGCCACCCCGGCCCCTTCTAGCTGCCCTCTGACCAGTTACCAGGCACTGGGGTGACCCCAGGAGCCACGTCAGATCTCCCAGGGAGGGCTAGGCTTCCTCAAGTCAACAGCCCTGTCCAGCTTCCTCCTCCTCTTCTTGGGCCCTCTAGTAACCCTGCTTCCTGAAGCTTTTTTGTTTCCCCACGTTCTCTGGCTGTTGTGACTTTGGTGGCACCCTGAAGGACACACTGTCCTGAACTCGGAGTTCACCCTCACCTCCATAGTCCAGTTCTCGCCTCTCCCACCAGACAAGCCTGAACAAGCTTCCTAAGAAGATTTGAGTCTCCCCCATCAGATCAGGCTATGCCATGGACCAAGGGAATCAGAGTTGCCTGCTCATAACTTCCAGAACTGTCCGAATGGTTCCTTCTCTTCTTACCCCCATGGCTGCAAAGACAATGGCGAAGTTGTCATCATGGTAATCCAGCACAGCCTTAGACTTCCTCACCAGCCCAGCCTGGCGGCAGATCTGGGCAGCAATCTGGGTTGGGAAGGGGAGATCAGAACAGGAGCCTCATGCTGGCCCATGTGCATTGCTGAGGGGGACAAGTGGAACCATGGGTACCCCTCCTTCTTCTAGGGGAGCCCAGCTCAGAGAGGCAGAGCCCCAGGTCCTGCAATCTGTGTGGTTGGAATTGTGATACCCTGTTCTGTGGCTTCCAAAGGGCTCAGGGCACCTGTCAAGAGGGAATGAGCAGTGTGAATGTGAGTGACATTACTTAGGATGATCAGGCCTTTGGAATCTGCTCACTCCCCACCCCCAGCCACCTGGGGGTCATCTGGCTATGGGCTCCCTGGTGCCAAACCAGGATGTGTGTGTATAGGGGAAGAATGGTATACCTCTCCTCTGAACACTCAGGCCATTTGTAGGGTGGAGGCAGCCTTCTGCAGGCTGGGCCACTGCCAGCCAGGCTGGTGGTGAGCCCTGCTGGGTTAGCCCCTGCCTGCCTAGCACAGGGGCCCTCCTCGCTGGCCCAGCAAAAGTTGGCCATGGTGTGTCCTCATTGTTCACCTCGTTGTGGGGGAGCCCAGCGGCTGAGAAGATGGGGATCTTCTGGCCCCGGGCAATGCTGTTCATGACATCAATGGGTGAGATGCCTGTCTGGATCATCTCCTCGGGGTAGATGCGGTCATGGGGGTTGATGGGCTGGCCTGAGGACAGAGGGTGCAGGTGTGGGCATGAGGCCAGCCATGCTCAGGGGTTCAAGCTCATCCCTGCCTTCTGCATCCCTGGTCCAGGCTCAGGTTAGCATATCTTTCTGTGATGAAGGCAATGTGCTCTGAGTGCCCAGTCACCAAGGGGAGCCCTAGCCACGTGTGGCCACTGAGCACAGATCATGCAATTTCCTTCTGGCCTGCATCAGACTACACTTAAACAGCCACAGGCATATGCTACCTTGGACAGCGCTGCCCTGGTGGAAGCGACAGGATGGTGAAAAGTCAGGCAAGGGCACCCTTCCACCAGGGCAGAACCCTTCCTTCGGTGTCTGTGTGGAGTCTGGAAGACATGATGGTGGCTCTGAGACCCCCCTTCCCTGAGCCTGTGAGTATCTTTGGTAGACTGACAGGCCAGGGTGGAGGACTCTAGGTGCCTTATCCCCACAGCCAGGATAGGGGCCACAGCCAGGATAGCTACAGCTATATTTGCTGCAAGTGATGCCAGCTTAGCCTGCAGGGTCCAGGCATGGAGTCCTTGGAGGCAGGAGAGGGGTGGCCTCAGAATACAGACACTCTGGCATTGACGGGGGTCCTGTGTCCTGTGTGGATGACAGCATTCAAATTCAGTGTCAGGTTATAGGACAGAGGGGCCCCTGATGCTGTCCATCACACCTGATCTGCCATGAGTCTTATGACCATGCGGGGACTCCTGGATGCCAGGGCAGCCCAGTAGGGACAGGCAAAGTGGTTGGGGGTTGGCTCCTGAGTCAGCCGGAGCCTCTAGTCACTCACCATTGATATCCAGGAAGTCCTCTGCCATGACCACTGGCCCCCTGTCAATGGGTTTGCCAGAGCCATTGAAGATCCGGCCTGGGGTGGAACAGAAGTCTCAGGGGATGATCAGACCAGTCCCACGTCCCTTGATGCTGCCCTCCCTCTCCTGTTACCCCTTTGGCCTCTTCCCCTACCCCCAGCCCTCAGCTCTCCTACACAGCTGGCTTCCAGGGTTGTCTGTTCCGAGTCCTCCTTCCCCCTTCTCCAGAGCCTTGACAGGCTAATGACGCTAATGAGGGACAGGGCCAGGCCAGGTTCATCCAGGTCATGAAAGAGAGGTAGAGGTGCCCAGGGCTTAAGCAGTGTTCTGTCTGAGCTCCATCCTACAGCCTCCTGCTGAGCCTCTGACCCACTGAACCTGTTTTCTCAGTCACTGAGCCTTTGCTCTAAGTCAGGGCTGGAGCAAGGGTCCAGGATCATAGAGAAGGGCCACTCTCCTGACCTCAGACAGCTCACTGGGGACTCAGGGAGACTGGCAATGCCAAGACAGTATATAAAAAGGCCTGACTGGAGAAACCAGCTGGAGGGCAGCACAAGGGCGCCCTGACTCTTGCCCCGCTGCCCGGCCTCACCCAGCATGTCCTCAGACACTGGCATGCGCAGAATGTCTCCTGTGAATTCACAGGTGGTCTTCTGGGCATCAATCCCAGAAGTGCCTTCAAACACCTGTGTGGACAAGAGGTGGTTACTCCAGTAAGAGGTCTGCCATACGGTTCAGGGCCCCTGTTGCAGGCATTCCTTGTGTTCAGCTCTGAGTAGGGTGCTCTTGGGGAAGCAGGACACTTCCTGTCCTCAGAGGCAGTGGGTAGGACTTCGTGGGTGCCTCCATTTCCTCTCCCAGCCAACAGCTCCTTGATACCACTGACCTGAACAATGGCCTTGGTCCCAGCCACTTCAAGCACTTGCCCGCTCCTCTGAGTCCCATCCGGGAGGGTGAAGTTGACAATCTCAGCATACTGGGCAAACTGGTGAGAGGAGAGAGTAGCCCAGAATGCCACTGAAGCTGGAGGCAAGTCCCTGCCACGTCCCACATCCCTCCTTGATTTGTCTCAAACTGCTATCTGCCCTCCTGTGCCCAGGTACTCCTGCGAAAAGAACCCAAGGGACTGGGAAGTAGAAATTTGAATTCTGTCTGGCAAGCAGTCTATGTGGGCAGTTTAGGAGCACCAGCCCTAGAGTTGGAAGACCATGAGAGAACTGAAACCCTGAGCCTTAGCAGCTGTGTGACCTTGCAAATGCTACTTAATGGTTTAAGTAACTCCAGAAGTACTTAATTCATTAGCTGAGCCTCAGTTTTCTCATCTTTAAAATGGGAATAATAATAATAGTAATAATAAACCTATATCACAGAGCTCCTGTGGTCATATTTGTAAATTCACTAGCATGCTGCCTGGCAGTAGCTGTGATGGCTGTTGTGGTCACTGGGAGGCAAGACAGTGCCTGTCTCTGTGGATTCTGGTGAACACAATGGCCAAGTGCTTTCCTGTGCTCCAGCTCCAAGGGAAAGGCTCTGTGTCCCCATGTGTTCCCCCACCCCACTCGGGACCTGTGACAGTCTTTTCCTAAACATGAGCTTGGGACTTATCCATGTGTAGTCCTTCCAGGGTTTAGGAACAAAAAGAGAAACCAGGTTAATATCCAAAATATGTAAAGAACTTTTGCAACTCAACAAGCAGAAGTATCTGACTGAAGGATCTGAGTAGATATTTCTCCAAAGAAGAGACACACACAGGGCCAATTAGCACATCATCAGCTCTCAGGGAAATGTACATCAAAGTCACAAGGAGACACCACTTCACACCCACGGGGATGGGTATAGCCAAAAGCCAGGGGCCAGCACCATGGTGCAGCGAGTTAAGCCACCACTGATTGAGCTGGCATCCCGTATCTGCATACCAGGTCAAGTCCTGGCTGTTCTACTTCTCACGGAGCTAAACTGCTGACAAGGAACATTTGGGGAAGCCTCACACACTGGGGAAAATAAACGTTTTGTGTATAGAAGAACTAAATGATCAACATGAGAAAACACAGTGATGAAAATCATAGATTAATATACATGTGATGCACTGAAAGCTTTACGTGCTTATATTAGAAAACTTTTCAGGGTCAAGAAGCGTAACAGTATGCAGACTGAGAAGTCAGGAAAAGTCACATTAAAACCTCAAAGGAATGAAAGAAATGAGAGAAGAAGCTATTAAAACAGAAAACAAGTATATATAATAAAACAGATCACCAAAGATATCTTGGTGATACACAAACAAATAAGGAACATTAAGAAAAAAAGGCACAAATATTGTTGTGATTAAAGTCACAAGTAGACATGCTGAAGATAATAAGATGGCTTGTGCACAACTTAATGCAACACATTGATACATAAAGTGAGCAAAGTCCTGGAGAAAAGACAATTTCAACAAAAATAATTTAAAATGAAAGGGCAGTTAGAATGGGCAAGGACTCTGGTAAGTGAGTCCCAAATGCCTGCATGTGTGGTTAGGGGAAAAGGAAGTATCATAGCTCTTAAATTCCCAGGACCAGCACTTCCACCACCAGGAGCCTATCCTACCACGTAGGAGAGATCTACATTGCATGGAGGCATGCCCAGTGTCTACCCAGGATTGGCTAATGCATGAATTCCAGTGCCTGCGTCCCGTAGCCCCTAATGGCACTCCGGCTATGGGGTGAAATGGGCACCTGCTGATGGGAAGGGCATCCTTGGTATCAAAGGAATACCAAGCACCTCTGTCAGCCTCCACAGTGCTCTGCCTGTGTGTGGGAGCAGGGGCTTCACACGGCCTGTGTGTGTGCACGTGTGTGTATGTGTGTGTTGGGAGGAAAGCAGGCAGGGCAGTTAACTTTGTGTCTTTTCTCCATGGTTACAAGGAGCATATATATGACATTGTCATGAAAATGTACGTCCACTTGGGTACGTGCTCAACTATAGTTCACCGTCATTACTGTTGTTATACCATCTGCAGGCCACACACTAGCCACCTTCAGGGAGAGCAGGTGGCTGGCCTCTTCAACAAATGTGGTCAGGAGAGGGATCAGTGCCCCAGGGCACCCCTGTTGAATTTGAGGCTGGGGGGTTGTAGTTCTGGCAGTCAGGGAAGCTCTGGCTTGGAGCTCTGCGTGTCCTGTCATGTCAGGAAGTTGATCTTATTGTTCCCCAGGCTCTGCAGACTGGGGGACCCCAACAGAAAGGTGGCTGGCCTTGGGGTGGAAGGCTCCGCTAATGCCCAGGCGATCTGCACCCTGGAGCACTAGAGGGCGCCCTCGAGCAAGGAGCCCAAGCGCCTTGGACTTAAGTCCACGCACGCCTCGCCGAGTTCCGCCTCTGGGGAGCAGAGGACGCGCTGCCCACACAGGAGGGGAGGATTGTTCGCCTGAAAGGGCACCAAAGAAATTATGCAATTGGTCATTGTAAAACCAGGCAGCCGGGTGATATAAACCAGGCAATGGGTGTTACATGGAGGAGGGAGGGTGGAGGAATGCCGAAGAGGGCATGGCGTTGTGCGTCTCTGAAGGGCACAGAGAATGGCATTTGAAACGGCAGAAAGTGCAGTCTGCAGTGAGGAAGAGCTGTCCAGGCCATGGCACCCAGCTAAGAGGGCAGCTTAGAGTCTTTGAGTCAGACAATGTTTGGCTCTGCGTGTTTTCGGGGGAGGGTGCTGAAGAGGTCCTTTAACCAGTTAGAGCAGTGGGTTGTGGGACAAGGGTTGAGGAACCCAGGGTGCAACAGCGCAAGGAGCCCTGATTCCCGGCTTGCACACGGGCATTGAGCAAGCCTACTCCCTCCACTTTGCTCTTGGGTACTAAGAGGATTGCAGGAGTGGAGGTAGGTGGGGAGTGCGAAGGAGAGGGTGGTGGTGATTTCAGCAGGCCCAACTCCAGTTCTGGAGATTCAGCCTAGGCACTGGGGCATAGCCTCGTGCACACGGAGGACTAGAGAGTGGGGAACTGCTGGCTGCCAAGCCTCTTCCTGCTGACCACACATGGGACGAGGTGTGGTGCTTCAGAGCGGAGGGGTGCAGGTGCTCTGACCAAGTCTCCAATGAGGACCGATAACAGCCTTGTGTGCAGTGAGGACCCTGGACCACCACCAGCAGCAACAGCACCAGCATCGCCTGGGAGCTTGGTAGAAATGCAGCCTGATGTACCTTAACTTTGGAGCGGGGCTTGAGCATCCTATTCACCAAGGACATTGAGGGCTGCTGCTGCAGTGGGTCCTCCTGAGCAGTGCTGGGAGCAGGGGGTGTGCAAATGTGCAAGCCTTCGAGAGAGCATGTGAAGGTGCTTTGGGGGTATCAGGGCTGGGATGTAGGTGTTTCCTGACCTTGCAGAGTCAGTCCTACATTCTGAGGTTCAGAGATATAGCCTTTTCTGTGCCATACACCCTGGGAGAATCCAGTGAGACTGTGGAAACGTTCAGCCAGGAAAAAATGTACAGGCACATACATATTTACCTCCCCATGTTTGCATATAATTTAAATAACTGTGTTTCCTGGACTAAGAACCTTCCCATCACACAAAATTTTTCCAAAATGTTTTTTCTTTTTAGAGCGAAAGCAGAGGAACTGCCTGAGTGACTCAAAATGGGCAGAAGGTGGCGCTGTAGAGACCACATTGTGGCTTCTTGTCCCGCCCCAGAAGAGGGTGTGCGACAGTGGAAAGTCTTCTCCCAGCTGCTCCTTCTGCCAGCCCAGGCTTCTCTGAGTCCACCACCCAGCTGTTTTGCTCTGCCAGGGTTTCAGATGCAGCTGGTGATCACAGAACTGCAGGCCTGGACCTAGCTCTGGATTTCTGGATCAGCCTCCTATTTCCCTTGAGAGAATGGACAGCGGTGCTGGCCCTAGGTTTCCCTACAGGCTGACAGGTACTGCAGAGGCTGGTGGGCACTGGAGAGGGCCAGCGATGGCACAGCTGTTTAATCAGGCTCCTTAACAGGTGCTGCTGTGTTCTGAACAGATCTAGAGCTGCTGTTGTCTGATTTAATCCTTGCAATGTTTAATGGATGAGAAAACAGGTGCTTTTCAAACTCCTGGGTGCATCAAACTTCCGAGCTGTGCCTCAGCTCTTCCCACCCTCCCTCTCCTGCTGTCAGTCCCATCTCGATAGCCTTTACACACCTGGAACCACCCTGTGCTCACAGTGGGATGGAGCTGATTGAAGACTCAAGAAGTCAGAGTAGGCAGACATACTTGTGGAGCCTCATGAGTGTCTGAATTGGTTAGCGTGCAGCCATGCACCACCCCACCATGCAGGCAGGTTCCGCACAGTGTCCCTGGGGAGGTCCCATCACTGCAGGAAAGTTGCGGGGCACACAGACTGAGGCAGCTCACCAACACCCCCCTCACCCTGCCTGACACAGTCTCATAGGACCATGCATGCTGCCACTAAGCTGCCGATGCTGTCGCGTGGTGCATGGCTGGGGTTGGCTGGGCTTTGGCAGGCCCACATCCAGCTGTGGTGACATTCAGTCGCTTGGCATGGACAGGTAGAGAGCAGTGAGAATGAGGAGCCAAGCCCTGGGCACCACCCCAACCCCATCGCTCTGCTGTCAAACCTCAGCATGCATCTAAGCCTTGCTTCCCATCAGGCACCAGACGCTGATGAGATACCCCAAGCCTGCCCCTGAGCACCGCCCCTTGCTCTATACAAGGACATCCCCAGCCCAGGTGGGGCAAGTTTCCCTCGGGAGGGTGTCCATACTCGCATCCAGGTGGACTCTCTCCTTTGCTTTTCAGTAAGTCCTGCTGTTCTGCTCCCCTGTCTGGCCAGGGCTTCCAGACTCGCAATGTAGTTGTCTTCATTTATTCAGCCTTCTTTTAAACAAACAAGTACTACATACCCACTAAAGCCTGAGCGGTTCTCCAAGAGCAGGGAGCTCTAGGAGCCAAGCATTAACCAACCCAGCAGGGGGGTTCCGTATTGCTGCAGAGGAGCTGGGGCTGGGACAGTGGCCCAAGGGAGAGGAGAGGGAGGGAGGGGCGGTTCAGGTGAGTGCTCTGTCCTGGCCAGGGATCAGAGGGAGGGGCAGGGAAGGTAGTCCAGGCGGCCTGTCCTCAAAGGCAGCTCCCTGCTGATATGGTGTGGAAAGGCCAGTAGCAGACATCCTAGAAAAGCCTGGAAGAGGAGGGTTGGAGTAGGGGTGAGAGTGGGGAAGCCCTAAGTGGGTCTGAAGCAGGGGATGGAGTAGCCAGGTCTGGGCACAGAAAGAGGAGAGGGTGCCAGGCTGGGGGCACAAAGGCCTTGTCCATGGCAGCACAGCACTGGGATGAGAGAGAGCCGGCAGAAGCCAGCACTAGCTGAATGGGGTCCAGGGTGGGAGGCCCCAGAGGTGGCACCCAGCAGAGCAGAGTGGGCATCTGGGGGCTAGAACTGCTGGGTGGAGAGAGGATGGAGGATCTTCATGACTCGGCAACCAGGACAGAAAATGCCATCAGTGTGTGCCCCACTCTCCTGCGCCAGACAGGGTCCTGACACAGACATCGTCATCGCACAGGCTTTGGGAACCATCAGGACCCCCACGAAACCCTAGCTGGGGTTCACCAGCTGCCTGCCTCACTTCCACTTTAAAAGAAGTGAGCTCTGCCTCCTGAAAGCTGCAGGTTCAGGCAGTTAGGTAAGAGCACTCCATGGAAGGCAGGTATGCTGGAACCCAGTCCCTATCTGCCAGCCACCTAGCAAAGAAACCCAATGCCCAAGGCTGGGGAGGGGTGTTCACTGTTGGTTTGGGGGTCTTCAGGATTCCCACTGAAAAAGCAGGAAGGGAAATCCTTGGGTGACTAGGAGACAGTTTAGGAAAGAGAAGATGGGAATGGGGGCTGGCAATCAGAGCAGCACAGCCCACTCCCCTGTTCAGGGAAGGGCAATTTAGAGGAAATCCTTTGAGGGGGAGGGGATCCTGGGATTAGCCCAGAAGTGGAGAGGGAGGGGAAAGGACCCCTGGAGTCTTACCTTGACCTGGTCCAGCACTACCAGGGGTCCATTGACGCTGCACACGGTCCTGTAGGCTGGGGGAGAGGCAGTGGTGAGTGAGGATTTGACACCCAGAGATTCAGGTGGGCAGGCAGGTGCTCACACACACACACACACACACACACACAGACACACACACGTGTGCAAGTGCGAGCACACATGGTGGAGGCATCTCTGCTTTCCCTTCCTCCATGTGACCCCTCCTCCCCAGTCTGGGCCATCAGGGTCATTAGCTGTGACAGGGCCAGCCACCAATGCTGTAAGGGTCATGCCCCTGCTCGCAGGGCCCCCCGCTGCCTCGGACACCTGCAGGAGGCTGGGGGAGGGCAGAGGCCTCCTCGGTCTTGGCCAGCCCTGCAGGGGTCTTTCTCATCCCTGGTGCCACTTCCCCTGGGCCTCCACTCCTAACTCACTCACTACCTCCTCTCCCACTCACAGGATGGTATTTTTTACAAAAGCTGCTGGGCCCCAGCTGCGGCCCCTTCCCAGGCCACATTTATCTTCACGCAGCCCATGCTAATGGTGAGAATGTGAGTTTGAGTGTGGGGGGAGATAGAGGGGTGTAGAAAAATAAAACAAGGCCTCTGCTCTCAACACAGGTCCAAGGTCAGCAATGCCCCTGGACTCCCTGGCTCCCTGGGTGCTAAGGGGGTACTGGAAAAAAGTAGGGAGAAGTCAGGTGTTTGCAGACTCCGGAAACTGCAAAAGGATCCCAGTGTTCAGGGCAGGGTTGGGTGGGATGGCAGGGGACTGCCTCCTCGCCCTGCACTTGGGATCTACTTGGGGCCAGCTGAGGCCCCTAGGGTCCCACTGCCCTTTCCTGCTCTCCTGTGTGCCACCGGTGACAGCTAGGAGGACGGGGGGATTTGACAAAGCAGAGTGGGTGGATGGGTGGGATGCAGTGAAGCTGCTGGGTCACTCCCAGTCTGGGGGACCTCATACCAACAGCACCCCGAGCCCTCTCAGTGAGCACTGGGTGTTAGGGGGACCAACTTGGCCAGTATGCCCCCCCAATGTGTCTGGCTGAGCCCACACTGGCTCCCAGCTACCCAGCCTGCTTGTGTGTGAGCTGAAAGGGAAGCAGAGGCCCAGCCAAATCCTGGTTTCTGTCTGCTTCAGTCCTGTTAGCTACTGGGACTTGGACCGGGTAGGGCAATTCCTGTGTAGATCTTGGCAAGGATCCTGTTGGTGTGAGGGGCTGGAGGCCAGCAAGAGAAGGAACCCTAGCTGGGTCTCGCCTAGAACAGGGAAGAGCTCTCCTGCCTTCCAATCACCTGCAAATCCCTGGTCCTGGGTACTACCTCTCCTCCGCACCCCCTCCTGCCCCTGCCAAATCCACGGAAGCAGTGTCCTCCCTGTCCGGGACCCAGAACCTAGACATCATGACCCCTCTCCCCGCCTCCCCAGGGCCCCAGGGCCAGCCAAGCCAGCACTGAGCTCTCCCACCTTCAACTCTCAGCCTACTGCAGCTCCTGCAGCCTTTCCCTGCTTTCCATTCTGGCCTTGGCCTCTCAGGCTCAAGGGGAGCTCTCCAGGTACCTCCAGAAAATGGGCTAGCAGCAGAGGTGGGAAGAAGCTTGCTGGGTACAGGCAGCAGCACGGAGGGCGGTGCAGCCGGGTATGCCCAGGTCAGCCCCGAGACCCAAGGTTGCTGTTGCACCTGGCCTCTCGGCACAGTGCACATGGCAGAAGGCGCGAGGCAGATCAATATGTGTTGGCTGGAAGGACTGAGGAAGCTGCTTTCTGGTTGCACCTACTCGTTCCTGTGTTTCCCACATCAGAATCAATACACATCCCTCCACTGGCTCCCAAATGGGTCCTGTGGCTTAGCCCACGGGGTGCAGCCCCAGCTCCCACCCAAGCAGGTAAAGCTGAGGGAGTGGTAGGCACACACCCCCATGTGGAGGGTGGGGACAGTGTCAGGGATGTCACCTCCCCAGCAAGAACAGAATCATTGAGTGCCACGCACACGCCTTCCTGCCCACACAGTGTTTTTGTGGAATACTCTGGATTGGAGGCCTGAGCAGCACTAGAGCCCTTATGTTGGGGGGGTGATGGGAAATGAAGGGGACCAAGCACAGCCCCCCACAAGAGGCTGCTGCTTCTCTGGCTGGTAGGGGTGGGGGCGGGTGCTGCCCCCAGCCTCAGGCCATCTGCTTAGGTGTGGAAGTCTCCCATTTCAGTGCATCTGGCTTGCCTCGTCCATAAGCCACCTCCCCAATGAGCTGGGCTTCCCATGGCGGCCTCAGTGCCCAGCTCCAGGGGCCTTTCCCGCAGCCTGGGCCCCTCCCTGTAACACCCACTTGGGTGGTTGCTTCTCTTCAGGACTGGATTATACATGTCCTTCAAGGTCTTGCCCTCCATGGATGACTATAGCCTGCCATGGTCCTCCCCCACCCCTACCACATACACTTCCATCGTTGAAGCCCCAGGGCACAGCAGGTGGCTTCCCTATGGGAACTGGTGACTGGATCTCCCATGTCAGACTAGACCAAGCATTAGAGGCTGCAGGTCTTCCCTCAGTCAAAGTGGTGGCAGACCAACACAGGTACCACTCCTCCCCTCTCTGACTTTGCTACACAGAGATGCAAATTAAGGCCCAGGCAAGTTGGTTGATTTTCCAATTCAGGACAGGAACCCTGACACTCAAGGCTGGTGGCCACTGGTCAGACCCAGGCTGTGCCCCGTGACGTGACCCTGGAGGAGGGGGCACAGTGGTGCAGGCAGAGGGCTGGCCATGAGGATCCAAGGGGCACTGTGTCAATGAGCCTGCATACCCTCCCTCCAGCTGCTCTGCCCACCCCCTCTCCATTGTCCTTGCTGACACTTCGGGTTGCACTTTGGACTGCAGGCTGGTGGTGGCTTCCCTGCCCCCATCTCCCCACCGCCTGCCCTGTCAAAGGCCCAGCAGGATTCCCCGGAGGCCCACTAATTAGCGCTGGCCCAGCCACACCTGCAGCGTCCTGGGAGCGAGCTGAGGCAGGCGCCCATGCGTGAGGCCAGGGTAGGGGCAAGCCCGGGGCAGCAGGTCCTGTACCTCCTCCTGGATCCCACAGCAGGGATTAAGGGAGGGAGGGCAGGAGGCTGGAAGCCGAGAGGTCTTAGAAATCACTGGATGGGATTCTCCATGGGCCTCCCTCCTCTTTTAGTCAAGGAAACTGAGTGGGGGTCTATGGGCACATCTGTGGCTTGGCGCTCGAGCCCTTGAGTGAGCTGACCTAGCTCTATACCTCCAATAGAGCAGCCGATGTGTCCTTCCCGACTCTTGCTCCTGCTGTGTCCCCTAGCCTGGCCCAGCAGCCTCCAAGTCTCCCTCTCCCCAGCTGGGAGCCAAGGCCCCTGGGGAACACTCCCAGTTCCTTGGGGAGTGGAGGACCCTCCTTCCCCCAGGAGGATTCTTCAGGGTTCACCCTTCTGCCCTTCCTCCCCTTGGAATTCCAGGTAGGTGCTCTTAACAGACCCATTGCCCTGCCTCCCCCTTTTGCTGCAGTCCCCCTAAAGCCTCAGTGGGCTTCAGGGAGGGGGGGAGCCCTCCCCTGGTGTCCGTATCCCTAGGAGCTCCAACTCTCCCTCCTGCTCTTAGTGCTTCGAGTCCCAGGGTAGAGGCCTTGGTATGTAGGGGTGGAGGCAGCAGAGAGAGAGGACTGGAGGTCCAGCCTCCAGCCTGGCCACTGGGCTGTGTCCAGGGTCTGGCCTCTGGATGTACCCACTTGAGGAACCTGGAGGGACTACCTGGGGAACTCACTTGAGCACTGGGTCAGCTGCTGGGTGTGCACACATTGGGCAGGGTGGGGGCTGCTGCAGCCTGCTTAGCTGGAGCCCCATGACCCCTACACTCATTTTTAGGTTCCAGCCAGGGTGTTGACAGTAAATAATGGGCCAGCTAGGAAGGAACTAGCTGGACACTGTCCCAGGCCTGCCTGGAGGAGGAGGTGGTGGCTGGGATGAGGGTGACCCTGCGGAGTCCCTGAAAGGGCACAGGGAGAAGGACAGGAGAACAAGGCAGTCCAGATCCCACCCCAACCTGCTCAGTGCCCACTGCTGTCCACCCTCCAACTGTGTGCCCACAGGGTGGGGGTGGGTAGTCATCACACCCCACTGAGCCAGAGGCAGTCTCCACAGAGTCCTGGGCCTCGATGCCCCAAGTGTTGGTCTCCAGGGCGGATCTTGCCTCCCATCCTCCCACCAGCCCATCGAGATAGCAGGTCCTGCAGAGACCTCTCCACCCACACACACGTTTCTCCTTCACCTGCTCAGGAAGGAGGTGCCCCTTGTGCAATATCCCCCCAGTGCCTCCTCCCCCATGGCCCACACACCCTCTCAGCTCCCTCTGCCCCCTCTCTGGGACTGGTAAGCTCCAGAGTGAGGCAGGAGGGGCCCTGAGCCAGAGCCACCTCCTGCCCCTGGCACAGCCTGCCTAGAGCTTCTGGCTGTGCCTAGCCTAGGCTAGCCAGGCTGGTTTACTCCAGTGGGCAGAGCTCCTCAGAGTCACTCAGCCTTGGAGAATGACCTTGGACAAGGAGATGAAGGGATTCCCTTCAGTGCTCAGGAACATGCCAGGCTCTCTGGCCCAGACACCTGCACATGGTGCACCCCTGTGGGACAGGCATAGGCACTGCCAGTGCAAGGAGGCAAGGGGTTGAAGCTTAATCAAGGCACACCCCCGCACCTCAGGGCATGTGCATTCTCCAACAACTCAGCTTTCCTCTGCCCTCAGTGCGCGCACACACACTTAACACCAGCACACATGCACATACACAAGTGAGCATACTGTCACATACATGCTTCCCCAGGCACAAGCCCCCATCTGCCATGCAACAGACACCCACCTCCAAGCTGCACTCCCCACCTGTGCCCTATACCTGCTGAAGTGACTCACACTGGGACACCTATTTCCTCATGCCAAGAATAGCCACCTTTTCTCTATATTGTCACAAGTCACCCCCAAGTCCACTTTACCATCTGCTTCCTCATGCTGAAGTGTACCTTACACACACACACACACACACACACACACACACACGTATGTGTAGTCTGCATCTCCCAGGGGCAACTGAGAGCTCTGGATGCCCAGCCACAGACAGGACAGTATGATGACAGCTTCACCTTAGCCTTTTCCCCTGGGGTAGCCTGGGCTGGGCCAGGGCTCTCTTCCCCAACTTACAAAAGTGGACCCTTGTCCAGGCTACACCATTCCCACCCAATCAAGAGCCCTGGCTCCCCCTGGCCTTGGGCTCTCCTTTTATTGAAGACCAGAGTCTAGGGATTTAGCAGCTCTTCCCCAAGTCGCAGCCACAGGGTGGGGCATACTTACTGATGCGCGGGTGGGTGATGTAGTTTCGGGTGACAGCCTGTGCGTGCTCTCGGGCTGTGTCCAGGTCACACGCACTGCCAGGGAGCCCTCCGGACCTACTGTCCACCTTCGTGGCCATGGTGTAGGGGTGCCTGGAAGCCAAGTGACTGGGAGCTGGAATGAGCTGCCCAGCCTTTCCTGAAGCCACCCCGCCTCTTCCCCTCCCACTGGGCCCCCTGCTATCCCCACCCTCCCCCTTGACTGTAAACACGGAAGCCTGAGCTCTGGCTGGGGAAACCTTCCCCACACCCAGCCTTTGCTGTTCTGGGAGGTGAGCAGCCACTGCTTCCTGTGGAGGGAGAAGGGCAGTGGGGGCAGAGTGGCTGTCTCCCTGCCGCCCGCCCCACGTGCCTGGCTGTTCCTCCACACCCAGCCCTCAGTCTGAATTCACTTCCTCCCCACTGGGATTCCAGGTGGATGCTTTTAACAGCCCATGACCCTCAGCACAGCCCTCGTTGGTCTCCCCACACCCAATTCTTCCCAGTGTCACCTCCACCTGCCAGCCCGGGGAACCCCTTTTTCCTTACTATTCCCAAGTATTCCTTCTCCTGCAAATTCCCCTCATCATCTTTTTGAACATAAATAGAAGCTCCTTTCTCTGTCAGCTTCAGTGCTACCTCCTCCGAGAGGCCTACCTTGGATTCACCACACATCTTTCTTGAGAACTCTCTTGTTGCCACCACAAGGCTGTGAGCCCTCAAAGCTGAACTTGGGGCTTTTTCATCACACCTGGGTCTCTACAAGCTTCTCTCTTTCACACAGTGTGTGTGTATGTGTGTGTGTGTGCGTGCGTGCAGCAGGTAAAAAGCTGCCTCCTTTGGTACCTGTATGCCATATGGCTCTAGTTTGTGTCCTGGCTCCCTGCTTGTGGTCTGGGAAAGCAATGTGGGATGTAGAAGATTTCTCTCTATCACTCAAGCTTTCAAAATACACAAATAAATCTTTACAAGAAATACATAAAAGATTAATTGATTTGAAAGGTGGGGGAGACAGAGACAGACAGAGACAGAGACACAGAGACAGAGGTCTTCTACACACTGGTTCACTCCCCAAATGCCTGCATAGGTGGGGCTGGGCCACTCCAAAGCCAAGAGTAGGAGCTCCATCCAGGTTGTCTAGATGGGAGGTAGGGACCCAAGTGCTTGAGCCATCATTTGTTGCCTTCCAGAATGCAAATTAGCGGGAAACTGAATTGGGAGTAGCTCATACTGGAAGCAGGCACCCCAAGCTCTAGCTTACTATGCCACAGTGACCACACTGCTGCACAGTTGAACACTTCCTGGGAATGGGGCTGATCTCCCTGGCCTGATGTTAGGGCCCTCTCTCACCTTACATTCATTCACTTTCAGGTGCCTGCAGTCCAGCTGGAGGGTGTTTCAGGCAGCAGGTAAGTCACGGCTGGGGATGCCTACCTCCCAGATTGTAGTGCCTGGTTTGAGTCCTGGCTGCTCCACTTCCAATCCAGCTTCCTACTAATGTACATCCTTGGGAAGGCAGCAGTCATGGCTCAAGGGCCCCTGCCTTCCCCAGGGGAGCCCTGGCATGAGTTCCTGGCTCCAGCATTAATCTGGCAGTTGTGGGTATGTGGGGAGTGAACCACTGGGTGGGGAAGATCTGTCTTGGTCTGTCTGTCTCCCTGCCTTTCAAGTAAAAAGAACATAGATAAAAACAGCACTAACAGGAAGTACAGCTGGACTCTGCCTTGCACATCTAACTATGTGGAGTTACAAGTTAAGCAGTGCCCAGACACACCTGCAGACAGTGTTCTAGGCAGGACCTAGTGCAGAGCCCTGGGGGCCATGGAACAGCCAGAGCTCTGTGAGTGGCCCCAGGCAGGTACACAAGTGACAGGGTGACAGGGACCACACGAACACGTGGTACCCAGGCCAGCTGTCCGAATGGAGGCTATGCTACAGTTAGGGCAGCTGGAAGTCCTCCCTGGGCTTTCTCCCCACACATCAGCAGTCATTGCAGAATAAAGTCAGCAGGCAGTGGCTTGAGCAAAGAAAGCCACCTGCTTCACACACTTCCCGCTGGGAGGTCCCCTTGGCTGTGAAGTCCCCTCTGGCTGCCTCTGAACCCTGGCCTCACCTATTAGTGTCCACCCTCTGTGGGGAGCTGGTTGCTCCCCACAGTCCCCGCTCAGGGGCTTGCAATGGGTTTCCCAGCCTTAAGGGTAAGACTAAGAGCCAGGTGTCCTGGCCACCCACCCCAGCGCCACCCCAGCGCCAGCCCTTCCCGTAGCGGCCCCCCACCCCCTTGACTCCATTTTCCGGAATGAGGTGGGGCTTGCAGGGACTGTTCCCTTCTTGTCATTGCTTTCTTTTTATTTCAGTGAAGACACACACGCACACCACACTCACACACGCCGTCCCAAGGCTTTGTGTTCGAGTCTCTTGGCCGCCGCTTGCCGTGCGGGGCCCCTGGCTCGGTGCCCCACTGGGGCGCAGGAGGCTGGAGCGGGGTTGTGCTCGGGGACACCGCGCGCCGCACGGGGAGGCTTAAGTGCTGGCCTTCTTGCCGCCGCCGCTACCGGGACTGCCGACTTTCCGCTCCAGCCGGTTGTAAGGCTCGAAGGCCGAGGAGCCCAGTTCGTAGCCGGCCGACAGGTCCAGCAGCGGGGCCGCCGAGAAGCACACGGCGGGCAGCGGGGGCGGCAGCGGGGGCGAGGCTGACGGCGGCGGCAGCGCGGGGAGGCGCGGGGATGAGTTCCTGGGGTCGCCCAAGGAGGTGCTCCTTTGGCCGGCAGGCGGCAGGCCCGGCAGGCCTGGCAGGCCGGAGGTCAGCGTCAGCAGGCTGGGCGCCCTGGGCACCGACAGCAGGCGGCCGTGCTCCAGCAGCCGCAGGATGTTGGAGGTGGCGAAGGCCTCCGAGGCCGAGGAGGATGCGCGCTTCTCCAGGTCCCTGCTCTGGTCCTTCTTCTGCTTGGTGCGCCGGTTCTGGAACCAGACCTTCACCTGGGAAGGGGTGACAGCAGGGTCAGGGGGGGAGGGGCGGGACAAGGGCCCAGGGCAGGGAGAAAAGGGAAAGAAGGCAGAGGGCCGGGTCATGAAGGCCTTCTTGTAGCCGGCTTGGGGAAACCCATCAGGGACCCCAGGCCCCCTGTCACCCCTTTCTGTTTCCAGCTATGAACCCTGTTACCACCAACTCCAGCCACATGGGCTGCTGACTTCTCTAGAATTTCTAGAATCCTCTATACCAGTTCCTGCCACCAGGTCTTCATCGTTACCCTCCTAGTCTTCTGAATCCTCCTCTGTGCCTTCCCTGGCCTTCACATCTAAGCTGAACGTCCTCTTCCCCAGAAGGCCCTCTGCCTGACCGCCCAGCAGTCACCACCCCATGTCATGTCCTCACAGAACCTGCCGCTCTTGGAAATGCTGTTTATCTACATGGATGTAAGACACATGAAGGCAGATGCCGGGTCTGTGTTGTACAAAACAGAGATTCATTCTATGTAAACAACCTTGGGCCACTTAATGAACCTTTCTGAGGCTTGGTTTTCTTAAAGGGGCTAATGTTCGCAATACAGCCATCTTCTGTAGATTAAATGTGGGACAGGAACTGCAGCAAGAGGGTTATCAAAATGCTGGTTCGGGCCCCAAGTGCTCTTCTTCCAATTTGGCTTCTTGCTAATGTTCCTTGGAAAGATGCAGATGATGGGCCCTGACACCTGCAAGGGAGACCATGATGGAGTTCCTTGCTCCTGGCTTCAGCATGGCCCAACCCTGGCTGTTTTAGACACTTGGAGAGTGAGCCAGAAGATGGAAGACCTCTCTCTTTCTCTCGATTCCTGACTCCTTGCTAATGTACCTGGGAAAGCAGCAGAAACTGATCCAAATATTTGGTTCCGTGGTGCCCATGTGGGAGACTAGGATGGATTTCTTGGTTCCTGGCTTTGTCCTGGCCCAGTGCTAGCTGTTGGAGTCATTGGAGAGTGAACCAGTAGATGGGAGATCTCTCTCTGTCCTCTCCATTTCTCCCTGTCTGACACTCTGCACTTTTTTTAAGATTTACTTTTATTTTTATTAGAAAGATCCTCAGAGAAAAAGCAGAAACAAAGATCTTCCGTCGCTGGTTCCCCAAACGGCCGCAATGGCTGCTGCTGAGTTGGTCCGAAGCCAGCAGCCAGGAGCTTCTTCTGGGTCTCCCATGTGGCTGCAGGATCCCAAGACCTTGGGCCGTCTTCGACTGCTCTTGCATGCCACAAGCAGGGAGTTGGATGGGAAGTGGAGCAGCAGCCAGGACATGAGCCAGTGCCCATATGGGATCCTGGTGCTTGCAAGACAAGGATTTAGCCTCTGGGCTACTGCGCCAGGCCCTTTGATACTCTGCTTTTCCAGTAGATTTTCTTTTTAAAGGAAGGTCTTCTGGAAGAGGGCTTAGGCTTGACCTCTGGGGAGGGCTAAGTGATGAGATGCATGGCAAAGGAAAGGTAAGGACCAATGATGTGGCTGCTGCTGAGGGTGCCAGGGTATGAGCATGGCTTCAAGGGGAGTTTAGGGTAAAACTTGGTGTTTTGAGCAGACGGTGATTAGGACAAAGATACAGAGTAGGTTTTGGTTCTGGGCTGTCTCAGGATTTGAGGGGATCTCCCTGACTTCCCCTGGAGCTTCAGCCTGACCCAGTAGCCGCCTCTCAGAGCACTGGCTGGCTTCCCTCCCTGCCCTTTCTCACACTGTGTGCACAGCTGGAGGGAAGCTGACAGAGTTATCAGGGGGCTGTGTAGCAGCAGCAGCAGCAGCAGCAGCTGGAGGGAGCAAGTCCAGGTGGAGCTGGCCAGGCCCTGCAAGTCATCAGGCCCTCCCCAGCAGGCCTGGGTTCCCGGCCTTGCCCTCCTTCTCTTGGGGTGCCTTTCTTTCTACCCTCACCCCATTCAGAGTTCCTGGCTTACTGCTCCTGTGTGTTCAGGGGTATCTGCTCGCCCCCTCTGAAGGGGGCCGGCCAGCCAGAGGGAGGGTTGGGGAGCCTTGCAGGACTAGAGGAACTGTGTTGGGACACAGCATGAGAGTTGGGCTGAAATGCCGTGGGCGTGTCAGGGACAAGATCAGCAGCCACACACAGGGCCTCCTGCAGCTTCCCTGCTTTCCTCTCTCCCTCCCTTCATGGGTCTGGTTTGGGTTACTGTTTACAATGCAAATATTGGTTGTCCTTCATAGGGGAGATCCAATTACTTGCTGGAGCTGACCTGAAAGTCTCTGAGACACGTTTTGACAAGTGGGGACAAGGTCATCAGATGGGTGCCAGAATTCTTGCCTCAAACCCAGCTCTGTGGGGTGAGCCTTTGGCTTAACAGATAAACCCCAACTTGGAGACACCTGCATCCCACATCGGAGTGCATGGTTTGAATCCTAGCTCTGCTTCCAATCCAGCTTCCTGCTGATGCACATCCTGAGAGGCAACAGGTAATGGCTCATGTCCTGAGGTTCCTGCCACCCACATGACAGACCTAGAATGGATTCTAGGCTCTTGGCCCAGCCTCGGGTTGCAGTCATTTGGGAAAGTGGGCCAATGAATAGAATGACTCTTTCTCTCTCTTAGCCTTTCAAGGGAAGATAGATAAATTAAAACACTTTTAAAGTTCTGGAACTTCATAGTTGGATCAGATAGTGCTAGCATCCCTCATAGCACTCTCTGCATCTTGAGTTCCCCTCCTCCTCTTCCGGCTGCTTCCTGTGTTCACCAGAAGCACCTGCTACATCTGGAAGGGCCCAGTTAGCATTCACTGACTCCCTCTTGTTAGTGCTGTATTTATTTACTCTGATTTCCTGCAGCTTTGAATTTTTCCTTCATGCGTGGCTGAACTCCTTCAAAGTTGGGTTTCCTTGTTGCAGCCTACAGGTCTCACACATACCCCAGGAAGTTTCCGGACTGCCAGGATTAGGGCAGAAGGGTCTGGCCCTGGGCCCTTACCTGTGTCTCAGACAGGTTCAACTGGCGAGCCAGCTCAGTGCGCTCACGGCCCACCACGTACTGGCAGCGCTGGAACTCCATCTCCAGGCGGTACAGCTGCTCAGCCGTGAAGGATGTGCGTGTCCGCTTGGGTCGGTCCAGGTCCAGGCCCTTGGGCAGGACAATTTCCCGAATGGTCCCCTTGGCATCTGTGGAGGACCGTGAGGGGAACCGGGTTAGTCTGCTAGCTAAGGAGTTAGGTCATCAACAAGCATCTGAGTTAGAGGCCATGCTATCCAAGAGCTCTTGGGGCCTGGGCTTGGCTGTGACAATGAAAAGTTGCTCATCCTTTTTGGGCTCAACTTCCTTGACCAGCTAATGCAGGATATTACATATAAGGGCTGGTTGTAATGTGTGGACCAGGACAAATATTACATCTGCCTCACTCTCACCCAATCAGACTGTGCTCTCTGTAAAGAACTGATGGAAATAAATAGATTGAGTCCTCCAGTATAGGGGAAATTGGCTGTGACCTGTCAGGTCAGGCTTCCTGGACACACCACTCAGCAGCCGTCTGTGTGTGTGTGTGCACATGCCTGTGAACATGTGTATGGGGAAGTCTGTTGCCTGTATGAGGAGGTGAGTTTGTGTGAAGTTCCAGGAGTTCCAGGAGGAGCCCAAGGCCAGGTACGATCACAAGGCTGCTGGGCACCTTACGGCTTTGGCCAGTCTCCGTGCTTGTACCTGGTCCTGAAGAGCAGGGCCGTCAGCTGAGCTCTGAGCCAGTGTCTTCTGCATGCAGCCTCCACAGTGACTTGGAGCCCACTAAGTAAGTACTGGGCACTGCAGCCCATGTCTGCTACGTAGTCCACATAAAGAACTAAGTATAATAAAGGGCTCAACAAAAGCCAGAAAGAGCTGGAGGTGGTGGTATTGTGTGTACATAGCAGTCATGCTCTGGTTCACAGTGAGATGTGTCCTGAGACCTCCTCCACTGGGTGACCTTGTAGAGGGACTAGCATGGAGTGTACATGCTGGAGGTCACACCCAGCGGAGCCTCCTGCTGTGGAGACTTGGCAGGCACAAGACTGTATTGTGGCTTCCTGCATGGTGACCTGTTGCTAGCTCTAGCACGAAAGTATAAGTATGGGCCCGGTGCCTTGGCCTAGCGGCTAAAGTCCTCGCCTTGAATGTGCCAGAATCCCATATGGGCACCAGTTCTAATCCTGGCAGCCCTGTTTCCCATCCAGCTCCCTGCTTGTGGCCTGGGCAAGCAGTCGAGGACGGCCCAAAGCCTTGGGACCCTGCACTTGTGTGGGAGACCTGGAGGAAGTTCTTAGTTCCTGGCTTCAGATCGGCATAGCACCGGATGTGCGATCACTTGGGGAGTGAATCATCAGGTGGAAGATCTTCCTCTCTGTCTCTCCTCCTCTCTGTATATATCTGACTTTGCAATAAAAATAAATCTTTAAAAAAAATGCAAAAAGTATAAGTGCTATTACCAGCCGTGACTGGCAGTGCTGGAGGCTTGTTTACCCCAGGATCTCTGCAAACATAAGTACAGGATGTCGTGCTACCACATTGCAGCAGCTGCTCCATGATCCTATATGCGGCCACTGCTGTGTCTAGTCCACCCCTGATGGAAACATCACTCTGGTGCATGAACTGGAGGGGTAGAGACGATTTCCCTGGAGCATCACACAGTGACCTGATGGCTTGAAACGGGTGATCAGAACATTTTATATTAAAAATTAGATTCTGGGGCCAGTGCCGTGGCATTGTAAACTAAGCCTCTGCATGCAGCACTGGCATCCCAAATGGATGCTGGTTCACGTCCTGGCTGGCTCCACTTCTGCTCTAGCTCCCTCCTTACGGACTAGGAAAGCAGTCGAGGATGGCTCAAGGACTAGGGTCCCTGCACCTATGTGGGAGACCCAGAAAAAGCTCCTGGTTCCTGGTTTTGGACTGACTTAGCTCTGGGCCCTTCAGGGGAGTAAACCAGCAGATGAAAGATCTCTCTGTGTCTCTTCTTTCTAATTCTGCCTTTCAAATAAAAATTTAAAAAAAAATAGATTCTAACAACTGGCAGCATTGTATCCTGTAATTGATGAAACCATTCCTAACAACTGATGTTGTAACAGTGAAACTGCTGACAAGTAGGTCAGAATTCTGGTGGCAGCAGGAGCTCACACCCCAGGCAACCCTGAGCAAACCCAGGGGACAGAGCTGCAGGACATCCACCTGCCTGCAGGGGGCGGCCACGGTTGGAGTTTGCAGCGTGGCCAGCAGTAGTGAAGGTGATGACTTCTCCCATCTGGTTGTCACAGCTGGAACTTTGCGGTTCTCGCTCTGGGCCAGGCACAGAGGTAACTACTTTAACCACCCAGTATCTTAATGAAATTGGAACCATAATCATCCCATTTCACAGGTGAGACAATAGAAGCCTGCCTTTAAGTACCTTACTCAAGGCTACACTGGTGATGTTTCATAGACGCAAAGACACCCTCGTCTTATATAAGGAATACCCTCTTTTTTGTACTCCTTAATAATTCACTTAGTATGTTATGATTAAGGGAATATTTTTTTAAAAAAATATTATTTTGAAAGGCAAGGTGGCAGAGAAAGGGTCAGAAAGAGAGATAGATCCTCCATCTCGTAGTTCAAGTCTCAAATGGCCACAACAGCCAGGATTGGGCCAGGCTAAAGTTAGGAGCCAGGAATTTCACCTGTGTCTCCCATATGGGTGCAGGGGCCCTAAGCATTCAGACCGTCTCCTGTTGCTTTCCCAGGTGTATTGGCTCCACCAGAAGTGGAGAAGTGGAGCAGCTGAAACTCAAATATGGGATGGGACTGTAACCTGTGGCACCACAGTTCCAATGAAGAGAACTTAGGTTCTGGTTAAAATTTTCTGGAAGGTTCATCATTTCCCATGAAAGGGGCTGTGCTGGGAGGTGCTGTCTGCAGGGAGCTCCTTGTGAACTGCTGGGACTGGGTAGTCCTTCTAGAATCCTTCATCTGAGTTAGCCTGAGTGCCCTTGCTCCTAATTCCTCACATGCAAGGCTACTTCTGATTCCTGTTCACCCTTCAGGCAGCATATGAGGGCCCCCGACTTGGGACAGTGCCTCCCCATGGGAGACCTGGATAGACTTCAAGCTCCCAACTTCAGCCTGGCTCAGACCTGCTGTCATAAGCTTGCAAAGACTGAACTGGCAGATAGAAGACCTATCACTTTGTCTTTAAAATTAATTGATTTATGTCACTCTGTCTTTCCAAGAAGAGGAAAACAAATCTTTTGAAATATTACAGAATCATAGAAGTAGAAGACAGTCCAGTGATTGCCAGGCTTGAGGATGGTGGCAGGATGTAATTCCCAGTAGACAGGACAGTGAAGTCCCCTTGTGGTGACGCAGCAGATTTGTATGTTTGTGATGGTGGCTCTGTGGATCTACATAAATATGATAAAATGTGGAACAAACATCATGCCTCAGTACCCCACTGGGGTTTGGTTCCATGACCCCCTGTTGACACCAGAATCCCAAGATGCTTAAGTCTCTTCTATGACATGGTGCAGTATCTGCATGTGGCACATCCTCCTGCATACTTCCAATCATCTCCAGGCTGTAGGTTACAGATACAATCTGATTGCTGTGTAAAGAGTTGTTACATTTTGCCACCCACCTGGGAGAACAGGATGGAGTTCCTGGCTTTTATCTTCATCCTAGCCTAGCCTTGCCCAGGCCATTTCAGCTATTTAGGAAAGAGATGCTAGAAGATCTCTTTTTTCTTTTCCATCTTTTTTTCTGTGTCTTTTCTTCTCTCTCTGTAACTCTACCTTTCAAATAAATGAATGAATTGATGGATGGATAAATAAATAAATAATATACAAAACGGAATTAAGTATTTTGGTGACCTTAAATTGTCTTTTAGGAATAAAATCAAATTCCTTTCTTGTACCATAAGAATTCCTGCCTTATACCAAAAATAGCAATAAGTTTCAGGTGGAATATAGAGGATATTACAGACTGTAAAATGATGAAGTCATTGCAGGAAATATGGAAACATATTTTCTAGAACACTAGGCTTAGAAGGAATATTCTAAGGATACAAAACTAGAGGCTGCAGAGGAAATACAAGGACTGTATTTGACTACTAAAGCAAAACTTGTGTGGCAACAGTGCCCAAGTCAAGGTGAAATTCAAGAGCCAAGTTTAAAGAAAATACTTTTAAAGGGGACAAAGAAATAATATCCAGAATATGACATTGGATATAACTACATAAATTATTATATACATTATGTACATATGTAACTATATAATAACAAGATGCATTTTTTACAAAGGGGAAAATCTAACAGAAATGATCAGATAATCTGGGTCACCCACACAAATAGCCATAAAAATACCAATGTACACACAAAAAGATGAGCATAGCTCACAGCAGTCAGGATAATGAAAGGTCAAGCAACGAGAGAAAGCCATTTATCATCCACGGGTATGGAAAGACATCAGCAAATTATGAAATAAAGCAATGATGCCCCGGAGGAGGGAAGCCTACACGCTCTGTATTGTGGGAAGCACCCTACACTGCTATATGATTTAAAGGTTGCATTTATCAAGATTAATGAGGCAACTAACTTTTGCTCCAATTAGTTCATTTTAGGGGAAAAAAAAGGCTCCTGTGTTCCAAACTATTTACAGTAATGATGTTGCAATGTTATAATGTTTTTGCAGCATTGCTCAAAATATTGCAACCTTGAAATTATCTACAATGTTACCCACAGGGAAGTGGCTTAAGAATTTATTATATTATGAAATACCATGTATCAATTACCCACAAGAGCTAGTGGGGTCAGGCTGAAACCAGGAGCCAGTTCAACCAGACATCTCCCACAGGGATATTAGGGACCCAGGTACTTGATCTACCAGATGCTGCCTCCCGGAGTACCCAATAGCAGTAGGCTGGAATCAGTAGTGCAGTCAAGACTTGAGCCAAGATAAAGCGTGGGGAAGCCCCAGACTGTGTGTCTTAATTGTTGTGCTATTTGTTGACCCCCAACATATACTTGGTAAATATATTCTACAAGCCAGGTTCTAATCCAGTGTCTTAGGGTACAGAAGTTGGCAAGACAGACAAGGTTCTGGTCCTTGCATTGGAGGGAAGTCAGATAACAGATTTAAAATAGTTTATTTTAAAATAGTTTATGTTAAAGATTTATTTGTTTATTTGAAAGACAAGGTGACATGGAAAAGGAAGGAAAGACAGCGATCTTCCATCTGCTGGCTCACTCCCCAGATGGCCTCAATGCACGGGGCTGGAACAAGCCAGAGCTGAGTCAGCAACTCCCATGTGGATGGCAACAGCCACGCGCTTGGGCCATCTTCTGTTGCTTTTTCCAGGTGCATTATCAGGGAGCTATGTTGGAAACATTAGCCAAGACTTGAAATTGGCATGCCAATACAGTATGTTGGCATCACTGGTGATATGGTTTAAGAGATTGCTGTTAACATTAGCCTCTAAAACAATTTCTAACAAAAATAAATTAGGAGAATATTATTGTCTCTCTCCCAAGTAACAAAAACTCCATAAACATATTGTGTGTGTGTGTTGCCAGACCCTCTTCTTCCACTGTGCTAGTTCTGAAAGCAGGAGTGAAGACAAAGGTTCAGGGCCAGCTCTGTGGCATCAGCAGGTAAAGCCACTGCCCGCAATGCAACATCCCCCGAGAGTGTGAGCTTAGGTCCTGGCTGCTCCATTTCTGATCCAGCTCCTTGCTAATGTGCCTGGGAAAACAGAGGAAGATGGCCCAGGTGCTAGGGCCTCTGCACTCACATAGGAGACACAGAAGAAGCTCCTGGCTGCTGGGTTTAGCTTGACCTAGCCCTTGTCATTGCAGCCATTTAGAGAGTGAATCAGTGAATGGAAGATCTCTCTCTTCCTCTCTTTATCTCTGTAATTCTGACTTTCAAATGAATAAATAAGTCTTAGAAGAAAGAAGAAACATGATGAAGCTTTGTCAGCCTGGGCTTCCAAGGGCCAAGGTGAGCCCCTGAGCCCTGGGACAGGATCACACGAGGGACAGATCCACTGTGGCATTGTCAAGCATTTACCTTAGCCTTGTCTCTGCACAGAACCAAGCCCATCCTTACAAAGCTCTGGGGGGAGTTCCAGGGAAGCCAGGAGGGAAGGCCAGCTTTCACACAAAGGCCTCCTGTGCATAGACACTGGTTAGAGTGAAAACGCTTGTGAAGAGATGGAACAGGGCCTGAGTCGCTGTCCCTCCCTTCCTCTCAAAGAGGAGTGAGTTCTGAGGATGCGGAGGGCAAATTCCGCCCAAGCAGCCTTTGCTTGGGACGACAACTGGTGGCCATTTGGGAAGTGAACCAGCTAATGGGTACTTTCTTTTTGTCTCTCCCTCTCTAACTCTTTCAAATGAATAAATATTTTTGAAAAGTTTAAAAAAGGATAGTGCTTTTGAACAATTATCATTATTTGGAACAAAGTAATATATCCTAGTCTGCATGCAAAAACAAACATGGGGCCAACATTGTGGTGTAGCAGGTAAAATCACTGCCTGCAATGCTGGTATCCCATCTGGGTTGTTTGTGTCCTGGTTGCTCCACTTCTGATCCAGTTTCCTGTTAGTGGCCTGGAAAAAGCAGCAGAAGATGGCCTAAGTTCTTGGATCCTGCCACCCATGTGGGAGACATAGAAGAAACTTCTGCGTCCATCTGCTGATTCACTCCCCACATGGCTGCAATGGCTATAGCTGGACAGGTCCAAGGCCAGGAGCCAGGAGCTGCTTCCAGGTCTGCCATGTAGGTGCAGAGCCACAGATCCTTAGTCCATTTTTCTATGCTTTCCTAGGTGCATTAGCAGGGAGCTGAATCTGAAATGGAGCAACTGGTACATGGACTGACACCTATATTGGATGCCAGCATGGTAGGAAAAGGTTTAACCTGCTATCTAATGGTGCCAGCCCTCAAATAAAAAGTGTATATATAAATACATAATATAATATATACTATATATTATATACTATATATTATATACTATATAGTATATAATAGTATATAGTATAGTATATAATAGTATAGTATAGTATATAGTATATAATATATAGTATCCTAACTAGGATATTATATACTATATAGTATATAATATATAGTATATATAATATATAGTATATATTATATGTGTGTATATAAGCAGACATCATTTTAAAAAACAAGTCCCTAAACATTAAAAAGGTAAAAATTTTTAGGAAGGAAAGTAAATGACAGATTTGATATTTAGAAGCACAGGGAGAGTGACAACTGAAAGACAAATGACAGATAGGGAGGAAATATTGCTAATACATGCAAAGCTAAGGCTTATGCCTAGTGAATACACTGCATCTACACACCAGCAAGTGAAGTTGAGCATCCCACCAGAAAATGAACAGATGATTCAGAGAAGAACTATGAGGGGCTAGTAAGAAGAGGGGGTCAGAGAAAAGGGAGCAATAAGCCAGTGGCTAGTTGCCACCCTTGAGGTTCACTGGGAAATGTGCGCAGGTGTGGAACCCGGTTCCCTCATGTGCTCTGTTGAGAACAACTTAAAGTGATGCAATGGACCATGTTTGAAGAGCAGTTTCCTAATGCTTTCCAATTCAAGATGCGTTCTGTTTGTCCTAGGGATATTGGAGCCTTCTAGCCCAAATAAATGTCATCATAATGGATTGTTAAAAAAAAAAAAAAGGGTTTGTTGTTGTTATAGTGTGGCTTGTAAGAGGAGAAAAATAAAAAGGAGAAAGTTGAATGTTATCAGCAGGAGAGTCAGTGATGAGATCCCAGCAGAAGCGTCAGTGGCTGCTGTTGGCCAGAATGCTGCCCCTTTCCACACTCCAGCATAGAAGCATGCTCCTTGTCTCTGCTGAGTGAAACAGCACTGTTCACACACATGTGTAACTCTGTGTATCTGTGTCAGTGTATGCCCCATAAGGACTAATCGGGCAGGAAAAATATGACACGCTTCTGTGCTATCTGGAGAGTGGACACTGGTTGGGAGAGAAAGTATATCTCCCACATCATCTTGTTCATTTCCTTAGTAATTTGGTTTGCTGCCAAGCCTATGTAACAGAAAAAAAAAAAAAGAGTCGTAACAAAACATATCAGAGATGTGTATATATTATCATATGCTTATTTTTCTGCATCCATGGTTTAATAGGGGACTGGAAATATTCAGTAAAAAAAAAATCCACCTGTGCCAGCAACATTGTAATAGCATGTACATTGCATTAGGTGTAAGTCATGCAGAGATGACTTGAGGCGCTATGTGTGTGGATTATACGCAAATAGGATGTCGTGTTACATAAGGGATTTGAGTGTTTGTCCCCTGGAGCTTCTAAAATCAGGTCCCTCACAGATACAAGGAATAACTGCCTGTGCCTCTGTGTGTGTGTGTGTGTATAACATATCTTCAACTCTGGATGCAGAAGATATGTCTAACCAAGAACCAAAATATGAAAACCCTGAAGGAAACAACCATAAGATAGGATTAGCTTAAAATTTAGTCACAAGAAAGAAAGAAAGGAAGGAAGGAAGGAAGGAGGGAAGATAAAACAACTCTCATGCTAAGGTTTTCTTACGAAACAGAAAACCTAGGAGATGTTTCCAGCACATGTCACAGGAAAAGGGCTCCTTTCCTTGGTATACACAGAGTGCTTACAACTGCCCAAATACATAAAAAACGATAAGCACTCCAGTGGTGAATTGGCTAAACATACAAGTAAGAAATCCACAGTATAGGAAAGAAAAATAAAAAACGAATAGATGAGAACACGCCTCACCTCACTAGCAGTGAAAATGCTAATCGAAGTTTTGTTTTGTTTTGTTTTTTCATCTGAAATGGTCTGACTGTAAAACCTGGAGCATGTCGTGGGCTGTGTGTGTGTGTGCGCTTGTGTGTACTGGTAATGGTGCATTTAGATTCAGGTACTGAGAGAATAACTGTCTCCATGTGGCCTCCACATCCCAGGATTCAACCCACTGCTGATCAAAAATGTTCAGGAAACAAAACTGCCCGCTACTGAACATACACAGTTTTTTCCTTGTCATTACTCTCTGTAGAACACAGAATAACAACCCTGGCCATGGCACCTAGTTTAAACTGTCATAGAGACTATAAGTAATCTAGAGCTGACTCAAAGTCTGCAGAGGGCTGTGAGGGGTCCTGAGAAGGGACAATACCATTTGACACAAGGATTTGAGCATCTGCACATTCTTGTCTCTACCAGGTGTTCTAGAACCAACCCCTCTTGAGTACCAAAGAAAAACTTTAAATTCTTTAGACATGGAATTGTAAGAATATAGGCCTGGATTTAAAAAATTAACTCCTAAGGGCCTGGCCCGGTAGCCTAGTGGCCAAAGTCCTTGCCTTGCATGGGCTGGGATCCCATATGGGCACTGGTTCGTGTCTCCGTTGTCCCGCTTCCCATCCAGCTCCCTGTTCGTGACCCAGGAAAGCAGGACCCTGCGCCTGCATGGCAGACTTGGAAGAAGCTCCTGGCTTTGGATTGGCACAGCACTGGTCATTGTGGCCACTTGGGGAGTGAATCAGCAGATGCTATTATCACTCCCCAAATTAACAATCATTCCTTAACAATCATAACAAAATATACCACCTTGTATTCTGCAGTTTCCAAGTTGTAAGGTCAGCAATTAGACCTCTAACAACCATTTGCTCAAATAAAGATACAAACATATTTAGCACAGCATCACCTGTAGTAGTGACAGTGTGATTTCTATCCACAGGGAACTGAATAAACAAATAAATGAAAACTATATTGTGGGGTGTTATGCAGTTGTTAAAAACCATGTGCCAGCTCTAGATGGACATATTGCCATAAATATTCACTTGAAAAAGTAATTCACAAAAAATCAATTTTTGTGGGCCAGGCACAGAAGCCTGGTGGCTAAAGTCCTCACCTTGCACACACTAGAATTTCAAATGGCCAGCGGCCCTGCTTCCCATTCAGCTCCCTGTTCGTGGCCTGGGAAATCAATCCAGGATGGCCCAAATGTCCTGGTACCCTGCACCCACGTGGGAGACCCGGAAGAAGCTCCTGGCTTCGGATTGGCTCAGCTCCAGTCATTTCAGCCACTTGGGGAGTGAATCAGCAGATGGAAGAGCTTCTTCTCTGTTTCTCTTTCTCTCTGTGAATCTACCTTTCTGATAAAAATAAATAAATCTTTTTTTTTTTTTAAAGATTTATTTTATTTTTATTACAAAGTCAGATATATTGAGAGGAGGAGAGATAGAGAGGAAGTGGAGCCGCCGGGATTAGAACCAGGGGCCATATGGGATCAAGGCAGGGACCTTAGCCACTAGGCCATGCCACCAAGCCCAATAAATAAATCTTTTTAAAATCAATTTTTGTAATATGTAGCTGGTACATTTGTTTTTCAATTATAGGGAAAGTTTGAGAGACAAATCCTGAGAATGAAAGTATGTAATGGGAGAGAAATGAGGAGACTTCTACTTTTGAATCACATACTAAAGTAGGATGAACTGCTTTTATAATTTAAAAAGATTTTATGATTCATAAATAATAGCATAAAATTAAATGGTAAATCATAACTTCAAGAAGATGACCCAAGTACTTGGGCCCCTAACACCCATGTGGCAAATCAGAATGAAGCTCCCAGCCCCTGGCTTCAGTGCAAGACTGTTGTGGCCATTTGGGGGGTAAACCAACTGACCTTACCCTCTGTAGCTCCTTCTCTAAGTCTATGTTTCAAATAAATAAATAAACCTCTATAAAAAAGCAAACCATATTGAAAACAGTAAAATACTACCTATAAAAGAAATCAATCAGGAGAGGGTTATTTGAAAATCAGAACTAGCCAAAGGGATGAGAGACTATGTAAGACACAGCTGTTGAAGACACATGGAAAGGTGCTCGGCTTCACCAGTGACCAAAGAAGTGAAGACTAAAATGTCAAAGAGACTGAACACCACTCCACATTGCAACAAAGGTAGACAGATAATGCCCCATGCAAGGAGATGACAAAGTTGGCTAACTTGCCCCCAGAATAATTTGAAAATATCAAGGTATACAGTGGGAACAGGGACAACCAAATGCACCTGCAGGCATTTCTGGTGAGTGTAAATTGCTACTCTTATGGAGGACAGTTTGGTATTATCTTCCAGATTACAAATACAAGACATCCTTTGACCCAGTAACCCACTTAAAGGAGCTTCCCTGACAGGACACCCAAGTGTTGGGTAATGACCAGGCCTTCTTTAGAGAGCAACAGATAAGAGACCAGCTACATGTCCATAGGGCACTCATTACTCAATACACAATCTGCTCATCTCCTTCCTATAAATGCAGTACTATGTGTCTATAAACAAGTTATTTACACGTCAAGGTTGACTGGAGGAGAAGATAATAAAGACCGCCCACATTCACAATCAGTATCTTGAAGGACACATTAGTAAACTTGCAAAATGGATGCCTTCCAGGCAGTGTGCAAACCTGGCCGCTGTGGATTTAACAACAACAACAAAATGTTTCTACGCTTGGAAAAAGAACCCGTTTTGAAGGATCTCTTTTTACAATTGAATGAAGTTAAAATGGCGTTTCCACCCTTTGCAGCAGCGGCGACTGCAACTGTTAGGGATTTATCCCGTGGACATACTCGGAGGAGGGCTCCAGGAACTTTGCCTTGAAAGCTTCCCAGTGCTTCCATTACGAAAAAGCACTCCCCAGAACGCCCTCCAGAGCTTGGGATAAGAGTTGCCTCCGCCAGAGGGATAACTTGTTTCCACTGCACAAACTGGTTGAGCTGAAAAGATGATTGCTGCTGATTAAATTTTTCAAAGGTAAGTTACAAAACTGCCAACGTGCTTTACTTTCGCTTTTATTTATATGTTTGTGTGGAGCGTGGAAAAATTGCCTGGACGTTCACACCAGTAACAAATGGCTGTTTGGGCACAGCTGATTTAATTTTTTTTTTTTTTTTTTTTTTTGGAGCACTAGCCCCACCTCAATCCACCTGTCAACAAAGGGCCTGGCGTGAGGGGTCGGGGAGTGTTCCCCTGCCCCGACGTAACTCCCTGGGTGAAAATAGAAGGGGACCAGTATCCGGGAGTGGCTTTTGATTCCAAAGCTGAAGAAACAATGGCTTTCGCCGCCCGGGGCTGCAGGCAACTGCCGGGAGGGTAGGGTAGCTACGTAGTTGTTTCCCCACAAAGCTGCCTCCGAAAGCCAGACTCACTGCCCTCCTGGCCCTGTGCGGGCCGCGCGGGGCTTCGAAGCCGCTCCTCGCGACAGTTGCCCACCTACCTACGGAGCGCGGGTGCGGGGGACAGGTGGAGACATAGCGGACGCCGATTTTCAAGCGTCTTTAGAGTGGCTCCGGAAGAGGTGGATTGCTTGGCAATTCCATTAATAATAAGCGCTATGCCCCTGGTGTGCTTGCTAGCGATGCTTTGGGCTCGGCCCTGCTTGCCATCCTTTCAGAACACTCGTCCTTCCTGGCTGGCGCCCTCATAGCCGTGAGCAAACTCCTCTCATTTGTTGGATGTGTATTCAGTGAGTACCTACTGAATGCTTGGAACAAGTCTGGGGACGTCGTGTAGGTAGGTGCGCACGAGCCACAAGGGCCCACGGGTCTCTGGCTTGTGGGGGCAGGGTCGGGAGGTCATCTCCAGAGCCGGAAGCTGCGCCTAGGCAGTCTCAGCCAGGTTAGGGTAGCGTGCAGGAGGAGCGCACGCACGTTTGTGTAAGCAGTCCATGAACCCACAAAGTCAAGGCCTTGCAGTGAAGACTCGACGTGGGTCTGGGCCGTGGCAAGCCCCTGCAGCTGCGATCTCATAGCGCTTTGTCCTGGGTACCCCCGCTCTTGACTTGGTAGCCAGGATCCCAGCCCCCCAGGGGTGGGAGTGAGGAGTCAGGTCCCAGGGACTCTTGGATAGGTCCGAACTTGGCGATCTCACAGCCACAAAATCCTCGACCCGTTCTCCGGGAAAAGTGGCTGTTTTAGATAAAGCAGACGGAAAATAGATGCAAAATTCATTCATTCTGACAGACCTCTCCTTCCTGGTTAAAACAGAAATCAAAGAAATTTGGCGAACCAGAGGAAGGCTTGCAGCCAGTGGGTGGTAGAAAAAATGGCGACCAGGCCAACCAAAGGTGTAGATGTGCCCTTGTGCTGCAGCGATGCGCAGCAGGCAGGGATGCTACCTTGGGTGTAGCCGCGCCGGGTTTGTAAGCCCCGGCCCCAGCCTCCGTGTCCTGCCTTTGGAGAGTTCCGGGGCTCCCGGGCTTGTGGACTCACCCCAGGCTACCTTCCCTGGTCTGTGAATGGGGGAAATTGGGGAGGAGAAGGTAGAGGTGGCCCCAGGAGCACTGGGTCCCATGACAAGAGAAGGCGCTAGCTAACCCACCCCGCGGGGTTCCTGGGAAATGCAAACTGAATTCATCATGCTTCTACGTTCCTGTGGCGTGCGTGTGCGTGTGCATGTGTACTTGTGTTAAGGAAAAAGAAAGACTAGACCAGAGGTGAAACCTGGCTCCAAAGTGAGAAGGTGGGTGTGCTGCCATGCCCAGAAAGACCAGGACAGCCCCTTGGGCAGGGGTTTGGCCTAGGGGAGAAGGCACCTGTGTACCCTGTGGGAGTCCCTGGGTTTTCTTCAGATTCCAGCTTCCTGCGAATGCAGACCCTGGGAGGCTGCCTGGGTAGCAGCCTGGGTTGGAATACCTGTCTCAAGGGTTGGAGTCCCTCACTTCTGGTTGGATGGGTGTGGGTGTTTGTGGAGTGAAACAGTTGGTGATGATGGTGATGAGGATGGCAATTTTCTTGGCAACTCTAAGAAAATTAAGTAATCTAAGACCCACCACAAATAATAATAACAATAATATATCAAAGCAAAACCAAAATCGCCAAGCACAGTCCCCTGTATGAATTTTGCAAACTTGGCAGGTGTCTTTAACTTGGGCACTGCCGCAAATAATATCAAGCTCTCCCCCAACACACATACACACACACACACACTCACTCACTCCACCACAAGCTCCCCTGCCTCCATCTTGTTGCCACAAAGCCCGCCTGCAGCGCCGGACCGGCACCAGCGCTCTGTCTCCCCAGGCCCTATGACTGCTGGAGAGTCGCAGAAAGCAAATGGATACCAGGCGGCTCTGTTTCCACAATCAGCTCCTAGAAGGAGCCCCCGACGCTGCAGGCCCCCGCGTGTGGTCTTCGGGCAGTGCGTGCGTGCGTGGGGGCTAGGGCCTGGCCTGCTGCTGGGTGTTCCGACTGTGGGATCTGTTGCCGCGGGGTTCTTGGCAGCGCTTCCTGCTGAGATTAGCCTGCCTTCCCCAGGACCTTACCCGGGCAGAAAGTGCCTAGCTGGAGGCAGAGGCCCAGCCCCCAGCGGCTGTGCGCTCCAGGGCTGGTGAGAGCCGTGTGGCAGGTGTGTCGGTGAGGGGCTGTGAGCCATTACTGCCAGGCAAACTGCGAGGAGCCATCCCTCCCGCTTCCGGAAAGGGGTGCCAAGGGTGCACGTCTCCAATGGGGTTTGGAGAACCGCAGAGGCAGAGCCCAGGTGTGAAGGGGCAAAATTTGGGTGAGGGAGGACGGGCAGCACAGAAGGTCGTCTGCTGTTTCAAGATAGCTGGTTGAATTCGCGTCGGGATTAATCTGGCAAACCCGTAGGTGCGCCTGGATTGTGGGGCAGCAGGGAGTTTGGGTTAGAAGGCTTCCGCGTCTTCGAATAGCGAATAGCGGGAGATCCCGGATCCAACGAAAAGCCGGTGCATGCTCCTCCACAGCTTGCGGAGAGGCTTGTTTATTCCAGTGGCTTCCCGCTGGCAGCTGGCTAGTCCTTTCCAAATGTGAAACAAAAAGATGCTCCAGATCCTCCTTCCTCGCCCCTCGCCGGCCCCTCCCGGGGTACACACCGGCCTGGGCACGGCTTAAGCAGCTGCAGGGCCTAGGCGGATGTCTGGCCGCCCTGGGCAGGCGGTGATGGAGTGCGGCCGCCTGCAGTGCGCTGCACCCCTGGCAGCCGTGCCTAGAGCGGCCTTCATTTTAACACACCGCAGACACCCTCGGAGCTGTTCCTTGAAGCGAGAGGGAAGGCTTCCAGGGTCCTGCGGGCAGAACTGGGGAAGGCTGTCCCGTGCTCGGCGAAGGGGCCCTGATTCTGCAGCGCTGGGCCGCTCTCCTTCCAATACTGCCAGCTCCCTGCGCCCTGGGCCTGGAGATCCGGCAAGGGCCGGGTGAGTTGGAAGAGGTCCAGGCCTTCTCCACCAGTGGCCTCAAACTACCTGCACCTCCTCAAAGGACAAAGTTTGGGAATCCTGCTGGGTCTTTGTAGTGTTAAAGACACACCTCAGATCCTTGAGCGCCCCCTACAAGGGGAGGGGGGCATCCCTAGGGACAAAGGAGAGACAAAGGAGCTGGTTCGGCTGCAAGGGCTGTTAGGCCAATGGTTTGAATCAACTTTCCCTAGTTCTGGGCAGAGAAATCCTTCAACAGCCTGCGTTGCACCCTCAGGCAGGGAGGTCAGAAAGAAAGTGGTGGAAAGGAGCCAAAGGAAGCGGAAGCGGGCCCTTCCTTCTGAGGGAGGAGGCAGGGTTGGGAAGACGCATCCCAGCCTCCCTTCCACCTTGCAAAGGTTTCCTTCTAAGGTGCTTGGGAGTGTGTGTTCTTGGAGCTTAAGGACTCAGGACTTCAGGGAGGGACTGGGGCCTAAGAATGGTGGACTTCCCTTCTACTGAATCAACCCTGCCTCATTTATCGGCGCCTCTCCCCTGAACCATGGTGGGCTTGAAGTGACCCTGGCTGGGAGGGATTAGTGGGGATGAATAGAGGGATATATGAGGGTCCCAATTTGACTTTCATTTTCATTGGGTGCATAAATATATCCACCGTGCTTTGTAGCTAGCATCTCCATGATCTAAAGAAAAGTGATTCTAAAAATAAGGGCCTCGTGCTGTGTGCATACACTTACAACAACAACAACAACAACAACAACAAAACGGCATCCTCTGAAGACACACTCAGAGGCATCGTGGCCTGACCTGGGTGGCCTTACCTTACAGGGTAGTGGGTTGGCTAAGTCATTCCACACCTAAAGATTGTCTGATGCTTTACACAAAATACATTTATTTTACACACTGGGCTAGTGGAGTACAGTAGGTGACAGATGGGCCCAGAACTCACAACAGCCCTAGCAGGAAAAAAAAAATTACCCACAGACCGGGTGTGAGGTGTCACAGGCAGGGACTGGGTTGGGGGCGGATGGAGCCCTGATTGTTTCATGTTCTGATGCCCAGCAGATGTCTACACTGGCCTCTCACACACTCAGGACACCCTGTAGTTTGCAAAATGCAATCTAGTATGATCCTAGGTTCCCAACCTGGGTCCATGTACCTGTTAGAAACCCCTGTGGTCTACCTTGACCCAAGCCTGCTCCCAAAGCAGCACTGGTCACTCGGGTGACCATGACTGGCACCAAGAATGTTTCTGAAATTCAAGGTTTCAGGATTCAAAGCAGGTCAGTCCTCAGTCACCTGCATGTAAAGCTGCTTCCCTGTCCCACCCTAGTCCTGCCCCCCCGCCCCCATCTCAAGGGCGCTCTCGGTGGCTACAGGAAGGTCCTGACCACACAGGCCAAGGTGTTGCAAAGGTAAGTTTAGCTACACTCAGGATCCTGGCGCTGGAGCGACCCTGGAGCCAACTTCAAGCCAGTGCACTGGCCCCAGGCCGAGGACAAGAAGCTAGCTCCGGCTGGTGGCCTCCAGAGGCTCTGTGGCTGCCAGGAGGGGAGCGCGGAAAGGGGAGGCTGGAGAACGCAGTGGGAAGAAGCCGAAGGAGTCCGCTAACCCAGGCTTTGGGAAGGCGGGGCCCGCAGACTTCAGGTTTGGCCAAAGGGACTAAGCTGGGGGTGTGGGGTGGGGAGACGGCATTCAGATCCCATCCCCTTCCCAGCTCGCTGGGCAAGGCCCGATTCCAGTGAAAGAGGATTCCTTAGCTTCGAGTAAGGCTCACGTTGGGGGTCTGGGGAGTCCCGGTTTGGCGGGATGCTTTGCGGGAAAAACGTGCTGGGAAGGCGAATTTCGTGCCAAAAATGGCCGGGAAAAGAGAGCAGAGCCGAGGAGCGACCGAGACCGGGAGAGGCGAAAGGGCAGGAGAAGGCAGCGCCGAGAGTCGGCTGGGCCCTGACTCCGTTAGAAGTGGGAGCCGAATGAGCGAAGCCCTAGCGGGAGAGCGCGGCGTACGCCACCCTCCGCATCCCGTACCCTCTGCCGGCAGCAACCTGTGCGGGTCCCGGATCCTGGGGATGGGAGACCAGGCGGCCGTGCGCCGGATCCCTGGCCTTTTCCTCCCGCGGCTGCCGACGCTGGCCTCCCTACGTCCTGTCCCCGCGGAACGCGCGTGACGCCTTTCCCCCTGCATCTGCCGCGAAGCACGTGGGGCGGGGACTTGGCTCTCAGCATCCCGCGCCCTGATCTCTGCCCCCGCCAGAGTCGCCCGCAGGGATGGGCCTAGAGGGAGGGGACGGGCTCCAGGGGTTGAAAACTGTAAGGCCGGGCCGGCGGCGTGGCCTAGCGGCTAAAGTCCTCGCCTTGAACGCCCCGGGATCCCATATGGGCGCCGGTTCTAATCCCGGCAGCTCCACTTCCCATCCAGCTCCCTGCTTGTGGCCTGGGAAAGCAGTCGAGGATGGCCCAAAGCTTTGGGACCCTGCACCCACATGGGAGACCTGGAAGAGGTTCCTGGTCCCCGGCATCGGATCGGCGCGCACCGGCCCTTTGCGGCTCACTTGGGGAGTGAATCATCGGACGGAAGATCTTCCTCTCTGTATCTCCTCATCTCTGTATATCCGGCTTTCCAATAATAATAAATCTTAAAAAAAAAAAAAAAGAAAGAAAACTGTAAGGCCGAGGAGCAGACACCTCTTCGGTCTGCTCGGCGCTTTGTCCCCTGCACTCAACTGAGTCCAACACACAATAGACGCTCAAAATATTATTCGCTGAATGAATGACTGGATGGTGAATGAATGAGCACATGAACTGGAAAGTGGGTACTGCCGAAGGGGTTTGATGGGTGCCCTCGGGGACCCTGGGCTGTTGGCCGTCCCCTTACCTCGCACCAGGATGCGGCGGCAGTGGTCCGCCTCGCCCGGCCCGGGCTGCCCGTCGCTGTCGCCGCCGCTTTCCCGGGAGCCCGCCGGGCTGGAGGCGGAGGTTCCCGCAACCTCCCTTGGACTTCGGCAATCCCCGTCGGCCCGCGAGTCCTCCGTTCCGCCAAGGTTCCCGGCGCGCCTAGACTCCGCCCGGTGCGCGGGGCCGTGGTCGCGTTCGGCGCCCCCATCGCCCATGCCGCCCGCAGCAGCCTCCCTCGCCACCGCCTAGCCAGCCTGGGCTGGCCGAGCCCGCCGCTCCCCGCCCCGCGCGCCCCCCGCCCGGTTCCTCTTCCTGCGGCCTCGCCCCCGCCCGGATGCTCCTCCCCTTCGTTCTGATTGGACGCGAGTGCGAGTTCTTCGAGTCCCCGCGGCTCTCCAGGGCTCTGCGCCGGAGTCCGGGGGTAGGGGGCGGCGGCCCGGCCTCCCCACCCCTTGTCTACCCCGGCTCCGAGTCGTGCAGAGGGAGACGGGGGTGGCTCTTGAGGTTGCCCTGCACCCTTTCCCAAAGTTTATCAACCAGTCCCCCCAGCTCCCCACCCCCAGTCTATTTTGTCCCCGCACTCTCCTCGTCCTCTCGGACGCGCAGTTCTTCTGGCCCCCGCCGTTCAGCAGGATCGATGAACGAAGTGCGCAAGGAAGGCGATCCCGGTGCGACCCAACAGAGAGGTTGGCCTGGCTTGGGCGCTCGGCGGAGATTGGGGTGCTGGAGACGGGGGAGGGCGCAGGCGCGGCTTCAGGGTGCCGCCCCTTACGTGCACACCCAAGAACTCCCTGCCCCTCTGGGAGGGCCTAAACGAGAGGCAGGTCCGTGAGCGTGAGACAGAGTTGGGCTCGGAGAGTTGGGTTTGCACCTGTGACAACGGAGTCCGACAGCCTAACTCGTGGCTCCCTACAGCACAGCTCGCAGGCCTCTACATTCTCGGGGCGACACACTGGGACTGGGATAAATGGAGGGGAGGCAGTTTTTGCTTCTCCTCCTGCCCTCACACGCCGAGCTGCGGAGGGGCCCGGGACGGAGGTGAGCTGGCGGCTGGCGGCAGGGTGGAATCGGGCTGTGAGGAGCTGAGAGTGGAGGCTCCAGGGGCCTCGCTCGGCCCTGCCAGGCGTCGCTTCCAGAGCAATCTGTGGAGAGGCTGGGCTCCTCAGAGTTTGGCTTGGGCGGCAAGGGCCAGGCCCCTACTCCCGTTCCCTTGACTCGGAAAGCGGCTTGAAAGGCCTAGATGTGTGCGCGCCCCAAAAGACCCGTGGCTTTTCGCCTCCAGCGCCCTCACCGCAGTTTTTTTTTCATTTCTGACCCGATGGGGCCCGAGCCAGCCAGGTGCTTGTTACAGTCAGAACGTCTGCTTGAGAATAGGCAGACAGCCGGGTGTAAGCGTTCAGGTGTGTCCTAAGTGTAGCTCTTGTGATTCCTGGGGGGTGGGAGGAGTGTGTGAGCAGGTGTGGGGGGACTTCAAAGAAGTTGGTGGCAATGGGATTAGAATATAATTTTTTCTTTTCTTCTTTCCTTTCCATTTTTTTTTTTTTGGTGGTGCAGAAGATTCTGGAATCCGTGTATAGAAAGTGTAAAGGTTTGTTTAAAAAAAAAGCACCAAATGAATTATTTTTTTAAAATTTCATTTCCCACCACCATGTTTGGGGAGGCTGGGTGTGGATGTCTCCTGTGCTTCTGAACGGTGGAGTGTGTCTGTTTAATTTCAGCCGCGCACCCTAGGTTTTCATTGGGGGACCAAGGTAGCCTCTGTTAAGGGTCTGGGACCCAGGGAAATTAAGAAGGGTAGGGGGCCTGTTGACTCACCTCAGGGAAGGCAGGGGAGGGAGAGGGGAAGTCGCGCCCAGGGTGTGGGATGAGGGTAGCGCCGGGGGAGTGGAGCCCACGGACCAGACCCGACCCATGGGCCTGGTGGTGTGTGGTGTGGTGTGTGTGTGTGTGTGTTTAGAAAGGCGGTTGGCGGCGTTTCCAGAAGGCCCTGGGCGTCATGACAACCAGGCTTATGCCACTGAAGGGGTTGGAGCCTGTGCCCCTCCCAGAGGGCAGCCGACCACCAGCAGGCCTGGTCCCTCTTCCCACAGCACCTTAGTCCCCAGCCCAGAGGGATGACTTCTCCACTGGGCCCACTGCCTCACCTCCTCACAATATTTCTTTTCTCTGGCCCTCTTGAGTTTATTATTTAAGAAAGGCATCTACAGAAAGAATGAAAGTAGAAAACCCGACGCGAGGCTGAACCCCTGCCCACTCCCCAGCTTCACACGTGGGGCCTGCGTTTCTGGGCGAATAAAAGCCAGACCGCACCTGCTGTACCCTGCCGGGCTTTGTTTTCTTCTTCATTTTATTGTTTTTCGTTTCACTAATGGTGGCATCTTTCTGTGCCAGCCACTTCCGGCCTCCTCTCCTGGAGTTCAGGACTGGCCTTCCGGGATGTGTGCCATTCTGGGGGTGCCCCGTGACCTCCCGCCGAGTCCCAGGAAGGTTCCACCCTGGCTGCAGCTCCTGGGGCCCTCCCCCCCCCCCCCCGTGCTGTCTCCTGGGAATCGGTAATGTCTGTCCCCTTTTTTCCAGTGACCTCGATTCCTTTCTGGCGTTCTCCCTCCGCTGTCTGGGCCTCGGCCTCGCGCGGAAGTGCTGGCTGCCTCTACTGGGAAGGACTGGGTGGGCCACAGGTGCCCTGCACACAGGACTCTGATCTAGTTGACGGGAGAAATCCTGGGCTCTCCACCGAGCCCAGCCCTGGCCCAGCAAAGCCGTCCTCTAGGCCCAGTTAGGGACCTCCCCTAGCCCACAGCCCGGCAGCCCAGCTCCCCGCCAAAGAGAGCGGCGCTGGGCTGGCCATCTCGCATCCGCGTGCTTCGGCAGACGTCAGCTTTGCCAGTACCTTCCGCATGTCCTAGGTGGGGAATATTTTTTTGGTTCACCTGTGCCCAATTGGTACCGTCACGTGGTGATGGGGTGCAAGCTGGCTTCCTCCGAGTGTGTGCGTGCTGTTGTGCGTTGAGGCCCTGTCTGGTTCTGGGGGACGCCCCCCTCTCCCCCCTACAGTAGAGGGCCTCGGATGCGGAGCATGGCGAGTCTGCCTGGCACGAAGTCTCTGAGTTTAGTGGCTCCTCCAGACGCGATGGGACCGGGGCGCTAGTGTTGCCTGGTTCTGCGTCCTGGGGCAACCCTGCCTGGCTCAGACCCCAGGGGCCAAGGGTCCCCTTCTCCACCTCCCTTTTGGTGAGGCGGAGGAAGCAAGTTTCCCAGCCAGCAGTGGGCAGGGCAGTAGCTCGCGTCCAGCCTCCAGTTGAGAATGGATAACAGGGGTTGGGGCTTTTGCAGGATAAGCAGGGTCTTAGTTCAGCGGGACCTGGGCTGGGGAACGCGGAAAGATCTATACCTGGACGCTTCCCAGTCTTGGTGGTGTGGATCCCCCACTGAAGGTGGCTGGTGAGGGGCGGGCAGGGGGTTGGCAAGGGGAAAATGGGGAAAGGGCACCCCATCCCAGCACTGCTCACAGACCCCTTAGAAATCAGGTGTTGGGGGAAGAGAGTTGTTCAAATTGGGCCTGCGTTCGGGAGTGAGGCTGTGCTCCAGACCTGTCAGCGTCACCCACCCTGCTGGGATCCTTGCCCTAGGTTCTAGACCCGCCCCGTCCACCTTTCAGCCGCACTGTAAGGCAGGAATTGGATCCTGGCTGCCGCAGATGCGTAGCATCCTCCCAGCTCCACCCCGTCCGTTCGCAGCCTGCCCTCTCCTGGCTGGACAAGGCAGTTCCAGGCTCTCTGCTGCAAAGACGCAGCTCCCCTAGAACCCGCGCCCAGCACTCCCAGCCTGCATCCTGCCTCTCTTCTTCCCTCGCCCCCAGGAGCCTCTGGCAGGCGCGCTGGGATGGCCCTCCAGGCCTGGACTTTGAGACCCAGTTCAGTCCCACACCAGATGCCACCTGTCTCTCATGGAGGCTAGGGCCAAGGGTCGAGCTGGCGGTGGCCAGCTGTCTTTCTCAGCTCCCTGGGCCTGTCTGCCTCCTGCAGCTCCTCTTTGCTGTCAGCACCTTCGCCAAGTAGGTGATCAGGGCGTTGGACGCAGCTTTACTTTACCCTGGTTCTGCCTAGGTCTCCTGCCTGACACTCTTCCTTTCTGGCTTTGGTGCCCACTCGAAGGACCTGGGAAATTCAAATTCGAGGGAGACTCGCTGTGATACCTAAAGGGTTCAGTCGCTAAGGTGGCAATTGTGCCCAACCATCTCTGCAGGCATTGGGGTTCACCACCACCACCAGCAGCAGGGGCACAGCAAGCGGTTAGCTCCTGCAGAGCAGAGCGTGGGTTTCTCCTGACGACTACTGTGCATTATTTCATTTTTGTTGTTTTTGTAATGGTTTTACTGAGATCTAACCCACATTCACGGGCTTTTCATCAATTGACAGACATGTGCAGGTACTAATACCATCACTTGCAGGACATGCTCAACATATCAAAAGAAGCCCACTCCCTTAGCCTCAGCCCCACACAATCACTGATCTTTCTATCTCTATGGATTTGCCTATCCTGGATATTGGCTATAAAAGGATTCATAGTGTGGGCATAGTGTCAATCTTCTTTCATTTACCATGATGATTTTAAAAAATATTTATTTGAAAGTCAGGGGAAATGAAAGGCAAACAAACAAAAACTTTCACCTGCTGATCTATTCTCCAAATGGCTGCAATGGGGCAGAGCTAAGCTTAACTGAAATCAGGAGATCGGGAGACAGAAACATATTCTGGGTCTCCCATGTAGGTGCAGGGTCCTAAGGACTTGAACCATCCTCCTCCACTTTCCCAGTCCATAAGCAGGGAGCTGGATGGGAAGTGGAGCAGCAGGGACTAGTTACCAGCAACCATAGGGGTTGCGGACACTGCAGGCAAGGACGCTTAGTCTGTTGAACCACAGCTCCAGTAATGCTTTAAAACTCATTCATTCATGGTATAGAATTTATCAGCTTTCCATTGTATAGAGATGGCATGTTTTGTTTATTCACCCACGATTGGTGGACATACAGGTTATTTCCACCTTTCCTGGGAGAGTTTTGTGCCTCCCTGACTCAGGGCATCCAGCTAATAATTTGTCTAGAAATGGCAAGTTTTCTTGAAGCACCTGGAGTGCCTTGGCTCTGGATCCCTAGCCACCTCCCGAGGTCTCCTTTTGGATTCTGCTCAACCAGGATGGTCCAGTGGGACTGCCAGGCTTGTAGGTTCTGAAGTGGAGTTAGTGTCCCTGCTCTTGGCTAGCTTGGGTTCACATTCTAGCTTCATTGTGTGTCCTTATCCATTAAATGGCCACAATAGAGTCCCTTAAAGAGTCCCAATCTAAAAAGGGGGGATTATGATGAATAAATTAATCTGTATAGAGCATTTTAATCCAGTTCCTGGCATCCACTGCCTGAGTACTGCAGGAAAGAAATGAAAGCTTCTGTCAGTTAGGGCTTGAAGCTGGGTGGTACACCATAGCACTAGTAGGACTCCTCCTCCTCTGGCGTAAGATCAGCTTCTCCTTCAGCAGAGTTCAGAAAGGGAGGCTGGGGGAGGTTGTCCAGCCGGCAAGTCAAGAACCAATTCCGGGACGGCTCTCTTAGATACCTCCTTGTCTGTCCCGTGGGGATGTGGAATAAATCAGACTGGCTGCTAATACCCATCTTCTGCCTGTCTGGTTCAGCCTTCGTTTTTACCAAAGTGGATGTGGAGCTTAGAGAGATGCTTGAGCTTGGGGCCAGAACTGCACCTGCTGTGGTCCACCTGGGGACCTTGGTGCAGACATTACTCGCCGCCCAGTTGATTCTTCCATAGGCCTCAGCACTGAGGCTGTATCCTGTCTTATTGTGGAGTGGAGAAGTCAGCTGCCCTGTGGCTTTTCCGGAGGTCCAGGAAAGAAAAAGTCAGGGAAGTGGCTGGGAACCCAAGCCCCTTCCCCCATCCCAATTCCAGCCAGACACAAGAAGAGATCTTGAGGGGTAGGGTCTGGGCCCCCTATCATTGCCTGGGTCCTTCTCACCCAGGCCTGGGAGACCAAGGGCATACTCTTGGCTGCTGGGAAAGCCATACTGGTTGTCTTTAGAGATAAGCATGGAGGCCAAAATTGGTGGCTTTTCTAGCCCCTGATACCTTTGAATTGTAGAGTGTCACCGGGTGGGGCGCAATCCTCCATATTGTTGTTATGGGTTCCTTGGTGGGGCAGGGGTGGGATGAAAAACATTAACAGGGGAAAAAAACCTCAGCAGCAAGTATCTTAAAGCAGTTGGGGGTTTTTCTCTGACCCATACCTGGGATGCTTCCCAAGGTCCTGCACCATCTCAGGCATGAGTCCACTGTTCCCTGTGGAAATGGGAACGAAGCCACGTGGCGCATGAGGTCTCAGCCTCATCCGACCTCGCTCCTGCTCGGCCATTGTGCGCCCTGGCAGCTCGCCCATCTGTGTGGATTTGCCAACGTCCCTCACCCAGTCACCAGTTTAGTGTGTTGCCCAGGCACCTGCTCAAGGGGCTGTAAATTCTCATGTGAAAACTATATTGAACTAAGGAAAAAGGAAAGAAAGGGAAGAGAAAGGAGCAAGGTTAGGAGCCAGGGATTATGTGCATGGGCCCGCAGGCGAGAGTGTGCGGGTAGGGGTGACCAGCTCGCTCCGAGGCCTGAACTCTCCGCCGCCCCTCGTCCAGAGGAACGGTGGGGGTCAGCAGGAATTAGAGCGCTGGGGCTGGGGTGACGGATGGCCGTGGGAGGAGAGTTCGCGACTGGATTAACTAGTGGGTTCAAAAGCAGGTCAAGGGGAGCTAAACGTAGAGATGAGGTCCCAGGAAGGTCAAGGTCCTCTGGAGAGGCGGATGTTGGCTGGCGCAATGCCGGCATCACGGTGGATGGAGCGAGTTGAGTCGGGAGAGCCAGGCTGCGAACGCGAAACGCGCCATAGGGAACCGTTATCCCTTAGGCTTCCTTCCTCGAAAGCAAGGAGCGCGAGGCGGGGCAAAGCCAGCGACTGTTTACAGGACTGCATCCAAGATCGTGATTCGTGGGCATCTGCAGGAAAGGGTTTACTCCTGTTTTTTTGTTTTTTGTTTTTTTTCCCCCATTTTAATCCCGTTCTCTTCGTACTTAGAACTCATTCTTCTCGATCTGGCAAGGCAAAACATCTTGGTGGTAACAATAATAAGAATAATAATAAACATAACGACTGCACCGAACTGGGCCCCTGCACCGGCCTCGGCAGCAGCCTCTTTGCGGAACATCGCGCACTGTGGCCCAGTTCGTGTGCAGGCACCTGCGTGCCACGCTGCACGCGTCCCGGACTCATGGCGCTCTTTCCCTCAGACGCGCTCACCCGCCCTAAATGTTAGCCCTGAATGTTCTCTAGTCTTGCATGACCTGAGCTCCCGCCTTTAGAGCTCCCAAGTCCTGGGGGTGGGGGGGGGGCGTGCGAAGAAGCCTATACTCCCGCTAAAATCCCGGCCTCGGGGTAGGAGCTGAGAGAAGCCCTCCAACAGATGGGCGGATGAAGTCGCGCTCTGGGGCAGCTTGTTGAAGTGGCCCCACCCGGGTCCTCTCAGGTTTCCATCTGCGTCTCCCTACCACCAGGGATCCAGCCTCAGCCCCAGCCACACCACTTTTGATTTTGCCTCCCTGAGGTGCCTGCTGCGGAATGGAGCCGTGGCGTTCAAGCTTGCTGTCCACGTCGCCTCCAAACCCGGCCCATCTGCACAGGAACTGGTTGAATTTTCTGCGGAGAGCCGTGTGGGGGTCGCGCCCGCGCCTCTGTGGGTGGGTCGTGTGAGCGGGCACCAGGGCCCGGTGCCCGGGAGCGCAGGACGGGTGGTCCAGAGCTGGGGTTGGAGGCGGGGCGGAAATCCGGAGGCCGTGGGGGACTCGAACAAAGCACCGCTACCCCAGAATCCTTCTTTGGGGTTAGCTCGCTGCTGCAGTCTCGCAGGGGACAGGGGACGTGCAGAATGTGTCGCGGGACGCAGCCTACGGTGCTTATCTCGCAGTTGCCAAGGACCCTGAGCCTTAGCCAGGCTGCACCGGGTCCGCGCAGGGGATGTGAGGAAGGGGCTCCCTTTCCTGCTCTTTGGTCCAGGCGGACTGGGGGCCTGTGGGCTTGTACTGAGACCCTGACAACCCCCGCTGGACAGAGGAGGTGCCCGGAATCCCCGACCCTCCTTCCATGAGCCCTGAATCCCTGTGGTGGCAAACACCTGCTTTGAGTTTTTAAGTCCTGAAAACGACTTGGGGACTCCTCTGGGTGCTGCCTGCACCCTTTGCACTCTTCATGTCGCCCAAGCAGCAAGACTAGAATTAAGAGGAGGAGGAAAACAAATAAAACGAGCTCTTGAAAGAAATTCCCTCAGGCTTTCTTCTTTTCTTTCTTTTCTTTTCTTTTCTTTCTTCCTTTCTTTCTCTTTCTTCTCTCTCTCTCTCTCTCTCTCTCTCTCTGTCTCTGTCTCTGTCTCTCTTTCTTTCCTTCTTTCTGTCTCAAAGTCGGATATACAGAGAGAAGGAGAGGCAGAAACATCTTCTGTCCGATGATTCACTCCCCAAGTGTCCGCAAGCGCTGGAGCTGAGCTGATCCGAAGCCAGGAGCCCAGAGCCTCTTCCAGGTCTCCCACGTGGGTGCAGGGTCCCAAGGCTTTGGCCCATCCTCAGCTGCTTTCCCAAACCAGGAGCAGGGAGCTGGATGGGAAACGGGGCGCCCATATGGGATCCTGGCGCTTTTGAGGTGAGAACTGTAGCCGGGCGGAGGCTTTCTTTTTTTAAGCGTGAATTATTTTGTACAGTTTTAGTCTTAGGCAAACGTTGTTCACACTCAAATCTTGGTAATGTGTTGTAATCTTTTATGCTCCCGTGCATTTTTTCCCTCAGAGTCATTCCCTGGCCAGATTTTCCCAGCCTAACACCAAATCTTGGCTCAGGTACCACTTCTCCGTTGGGGATTATTTCCTCGAGGTCCTTAACAGTTTAACAGGACAAGGCCCTTTGGCTGCTGTTACTATGTTGTGGGTCTCCTTTCCAAATCAAAAGGAGAATGGTAAATACCTGCGAGCAGGACGCATGGAGGGAGGGCAGCGGGCAGCTAGGGGAATCGCACTGCACCGACACTCGCATCTGCCTTGTGCCGGTCCCACGCTCCAGCTCCTTCCTTCCTTCCTTCCTTCCTTCCTTCCTTCCTTCCTTCCTTCCTTCCCTCCCTCCCTCCCTCCCTCCCTTCCTCCCTCCTTCCCTCCTTCCTTCCTTCCTTCCTTTTTTTCCTCAACATTTATTTTTATTGGAAAGTCAGATATACAGAGAGGAGGAAAGACGGAGAGATCTCCCATCTATTCCTTCACTCCTCAAGTGGCCACAATGGCCGGAGTTGAGCCATCCGAAGCCAGGATAAGATCTCCCACGCGGGCGCAGGGTCCCAAGGCTTTGGGCCGTCCTCAACTGCTTTCCCAGGCTACAGTCAGGGAGCTGGATGGGAAGCGGGGCGGCCGGGATTAGAACCGGTGTCCATGTGGTAGGCTACTGCGCTGGCCTCCGGCCCCTACATTTTAAGAAGGCGTGGAGCTGGGAGCCTTGGGCGGGAGGACAGCAGAGGGTGTGGCGGGAGAGGGTGAAGGAGGCCGAGTAAGCAGCTGCCGTGGTGGTGATGCCCTCGGCCCACTGTGGATGGGACTGGTCCGGTGGTACCCGAGGCAGATTGGATCTGGACAGGTACAAAACGGGGGTGGGGGTAGTCTGCCTTTCGGAGGTGAAGTACCGGAGGGAATGTTCTGAAAGGTGAGGCGTTCACCATTCTGCCGAGGGGAATTGGAAGCAGACGAGCTCATTATTGGGTATTTGCTTTATTTTGAAGGATTGAGGTATTAATAGAAGCACAGTTGCATAATTATTGTATACAATGTAGTGTTGTTTTCTAAATGGACAGGGAATTTGCAGTCCTACATCTTTGAAAATATGAATTGTCCACTAAGGAAAGTTCCTTTTCTAAGCTAGAATAATATGAGGGCACTTCAGGAAGTTCGTGGAAAATGGAATTGAAAGATAACTTTATTCTGCTCAAAGTTGTTGAGATACAGGCATAAGAGGGCTTCACAAAAAGTTCAGGAAAAATGTGTGTTTCAGAAAATGTACAAATGGATCTCAACCTTTTTTTCTACCCCAAGTAAATTTCATTCCATTTTTCCAAGAACTTTTGATAAGTTCTTGTATTTTAAAACAAAAAGCACAACATATATGATTTAAGCTTTTTCTATGGTGAGGGTATATTCATGTATGTTTGTTTAAACAAAAAATTGCAAGTTAATGCAAATTTATAACAATCAGACAGAAGTAGCTTAGAGTTGCAATGTTGCACGTACAAACTATTTCTGTGCCTTTTCAACAGTGATCTCTGCTATCCTCGCTACTCTGCAAGCTGCCTTCAAAAACAAGTCATGATCTTCTTACTTGTTAGCTGTCTGGAAAACACTGTATGATGTTCTGCTATGTTCACTGTATTTTAAAAACTTGCATAAATAATGGAATACGTGGATATGTCTTATACCATAACAAGTTAAACGTTTTCCCGAAATATAAATGTGAGACAGCCCCCTCCATTTCCTGCTTGCTCTTACGTCTTCCTACTTGCTGTCTCACTCCTTCAAAAGAGTAGAGTGAGAAATTTGGGGGCTGGTCCACCAACCCAGCCTCCTTCTTGGTCTTTAAAAAAATTATTCTCTTCCACCTGGACTTGCCCCATTCTTTTCTTCCTTCCATGCCCCCCACTGGACTATATTTACTGTATTAGAGGAACTCCAGCATACTCATCTTTTAGTTGTAATTGCTTTCATTCTTTATGTATTCATATAATTATTAGTAATATATACTTACAATATTTGTATTGTATTACTATTATTGAGCATTATGTCCCCTTGTGTGTTTCTTTAGGAAAGCCTGCTACATGCTCACAGAGTGATGATCAGGGTCAGGAAATTTAACATCAATTCAATGCTGTCATATAGTCTTCAAGTTATATTTAGATTTTTCTAAGTTGTCCTAATAAAAGCCCTTACATTTTTTTTTTCCTGCTCCAGGATTTAATACAGTATTTTTAGGGGAATTGTAAAAAGCTAATCAAAAACAGAAGTAAAAGATGCTTATTTGGTGCAAACTTTAAAAAATTCCATGTATAGTTTTTAAACAATATTAATTACCCATGAACATTTTGAAGATGCCTTATGTACAGAGATTTCATTTTTTTCCACACCAAAATAATCCTTTAATTCTACTTTCCACAGAAAGTTCTGAGTTCTTTAGGCTTTATTACATTTTTTTTTTGAAGTTCTTGATACTCTCTTTTGGCAGGAAATAGCTTATCAACTTTTCATTGTCTTGTAACAAGATATTTTTGAAGAATTTGGGTCAGTTATTTTGTTTGCAATTTGGAATGCACAGACATCAAGGGTAATGCAAAAGCTATCCCCTCTCACCAAGCAACTGTGTGCACATCACTGGCACATGGTTTATTTTGTGTTTCTAACAAGCAAGGAGGTTTTGCCTCGCAATTACAATACAATCATCACAATCGAAGAAATTAACATCATTTCATCACCTCCTTCAACCTCATGAAGCCTTGCCAGTGGTCCTGAAAATGTCCCTTGTTAGTAAAGCATTTGTGTTGCTGCATTCTGTTAGGGTATCTTTTTAGCATTCTTCAGTCTGTGACAGTTCCAGTGTTTGCTTGACTTTCACAGCCCATTACTTTGTGGATTGCCTTTTTTTTTTTTTTTTTTTTTGTGGATTGCCTTTTAACGCAAATTTGTTTGATGTTTCCTCAGGATTCGTCTGAGGTTATGCATCTTTGACAGGAATATCACAGAAGTGATGCTGAATTGTTCTCATTATAGGCTGTCAGGTGGGGGCATGATTTTGACTTATCAGTTCCTAGTGCTAACTTTAATCATTGAGTAAGGTGGTTCCTGTCCCCTTTCTTCCTGCTAGATTATTGTTTTCCCTTTTGTAATTAGTATTTTACAGCAAGGAGCTTTAAGAATACTGGCTATTTCCTACTTCTCATCACAGTTTTTATCAGTAGCAAAAACAATGGATTCCGTTGCATCCAGTGGACTATAATTTGTTATTATCACTGTTTAATTTGCAAATTGTCTCAAATGTAGGAATCCCTTTGTGGTGTCTTCCTTGACCTTATTGAGCTATAATGTACATATCACGGAAGTCACTCTTGAATTGTTTCCTAGTGTATTCACAGCTGTGCAACCTCCACCACAAATCTGTTTTAGAACATTTCCACTTCCTTCCTAAAAAACCACAAACTCTTCAGTTATCCCTTTCTGAACCTCCCAGACCACAGGCAACTGTTAATCTACATTCTGTCTTCATAGTTTTATCTTTTCCAAACATTTCATATAAATGAAATTCTACAATATGTGGTCTTTTGTGACAGGTTGTTTTTATTCAATCAAGGCTCACTCATATTGTAGCATGTCTTACTATCTCAATCTTTTTTTTTTTAAGGTTGAGTAATTTTATGTAGCCATCCATCAGTTGGTGGACATTTGGGTGGGACATCTGGCTGCTATGAATAAGGTTGTCATGAATGTTCCTGTACGTTTTTGTGCAGCTGTTTTTGTTTTGTTACTTTTGGGCATATGAGCACACATGGGTCAGGTAGTTCTATGTTGAACTTTTGGAAGAACTGCCACACATTTTTCCAGGGTGGCTGCACCATTTTGTATTCCCTCCTCCCAGCAGTGCGGGAGGGTTCCACGGTTTTCACATTCTCCTTAGTACATGTTATTATCCTTTGGTTACAGTCATCCAGTGGCTAGGAAGCAGTTTCATTATGGTTTTAATCTTCACTTTCCTGATGACTGATAATGTTGACCATCTTTTGTGTGTTCATTGGCCATCTGCATAGCTTCCATGAAGAAGATCCTTTGCTTATCTTCTTAGTGGATTCTTTATCCTTATTGAATTTTAACTATTATTTCTATATTCTAGATATAAATCCCTTATCAGCCATATGATTGGAAAATATTTTCTCCTACTCAATATGTTTTTGCAATTTTTGGATCATGTTGTTTGAAGCACAAAAGTATTTGTTTTTTGAGGCAGTCTGATTTATGCTTTTTTTTCCTTTATTGATTGCATGTTTGGTATTGTTTCTTAAAAGCCATTGTTAAATCCAAGATTTTTAAAATTTAGACTTGTATTTTCTTCTAAGAGACTTAAGGTTTTGGCTTTCACATTTAGAATTTTGAGTTAGTTTTTTCATCTGCTGTAACTAAGGACACAATGCGATTGTTTTGCTTATGAATATCCAGTTATTCCAGCACCATTCTTTGAAAAGACTACTCCTTTCTCATCAGATACATTCTACTTTGTGTTTTTTTTCGTACTCTAGATTTGACCCTCCCATTCCCCCCCCACCCCGCCGCAAGGCATCTTGGTTCTTTTAGTGGATAATGCCATTGAAAAGTCAGTATCTGGGTCCTGGTGATGGTTGTTGCTGTTGGTGATTACAGCTCCAAGATTCTCTTAGTGCTCAGAGCAGGGCGTGTGCATCTGCTTCTGTGCATATTTGCATTTACGTCTCAGGAGACTGACGTGTTTACTCCAGTAACTCCAATTCCAATCCAAACACAGGGGTTTGCTTGCTCCTTTTTCCTTCCTTCCTTTTTTTCCCCCTCCTTTTTTTTTTTTTTAAATTTTTTGTATTTCTAACTCGCTCTTTTGACACTCCTAGAATGCTCAATGTTTGTCCGATTAGCCCCTCGGTTTCCTGGTCTCCATTTGCAGGGGGTCCTTCTCACCCCACAGGGATCTGGGAATGTGGCACCCTCCTTAGATCCGGATAGCCATATTAGGACACTGTGATATGTGCTCCTCTTTATAGGGATGTTGCCTTGCTTGGCGCCACCTAAAGGCTATGGGTTGGAATTATCAGGAAGAGAAGAACAATTGAAGGTGTGTGAAGATCTACACCCCTGTTGCTTGAGACTGCTGGGACTTCAGGATGTGGGGCCACTTCATTTTTCTCTGTTGACCCTGGGGAGTTATCCAGGTGGTCCCAACCCTCCTGTCATTCCAAATGCTGCGACAAACACCTTGTCTAGGCTTCTTTAAGCACATGGAGTTGGGATACACACCCAGTGCTGGCATTTTGATATGTCATGGAGTAAAAATGTTGACCTTGCCCAGCTCACTGACCATGCAGAGTGGCTGCCCTCTCAGCAACCATACATGCCAGCTTCTGTGTCCACACACCCCTCCATGTGGCATAGTCCACTTGTTAGCAACAGGCAGCAAGGGCTATTTTGTTGTAATTTCCATGTTTCTGATGACCAATGCTGTTAAGCATCTCTCATGTGGTTGTTGGCCTCTTGGCCTTCCCAAGTCTATGTGGTCAGCCACATGTGCCCCTCTATTTGCTTAAGACCTATATGGAACACTACTCATATTGTTTCCCAACTTCCTCCTTCCATTTCAAATGGCTGAATGACAGAGAGATTGTATGTGCAATAGTGAGTGGGAGTGAGAGAGTGAGAAAAGGAGGGAGGGGCAGGGGGAGGGAGGGGAGAGAGAGAGAGAGAGAGAGAGAGAGACAGACAGACCTTATCCCACACAGGCCAGGCCAGGCCACAAATTCTATCTGGGTCTCCCATGTGGATGAAGGGATCCAGCTACTTGGGTCCTCACATGCCAACTCCTGGGAGTACATTAGCAGGAATCTTGATTAGAAGCAGAGGCAAGGCTCAAACCCAGGCACTATGATTTGGGATTCTGGTGTCTCAAGCAGTGGTTTACCCTGTTACACCACATGCCTGCCTCTCAAATTGCCATAAGGTGCTCTTTTTATTAGCTGCATGGTTATCTGTAGCTTGAGAACTTCTTTTTTTTTTTTTTTTTTTTTTTTAAGATTTATTATTATTGGAAAGCCGGATATACAGAGAGGAGGAGAGACAGGGAGGAAGATCTTCCATCCGATGTTTCACTCCCCAAGTGAGCCACAACGGGCCGGTGCGCGCCAGTCCCAAGCCGGGAACCAGGAACCTCTTCCAGGTCTCCCACACGGGTGCAGGGTCCCAAGCTTTGGGCTGTCCTCGAACTGCTTTCCCAGGCCACAAGCAGGGAGCTGGATGAGAAGTGGAGCTGCCGGGATTAGAACCGGCGACCATATAGGATCCTGGTGCGTTCAAGGCGAGGACTTTAGCCGCAAGGCTACGCCGCCGGGCCCAGCTTAAGGACTTCTTAAAGTATCCAGGTTTTTCCTATCTGGTCTCCATAAAGGTTTTCACTATTATATGCAAATACTCCTGTAACCATCCTGGAACACACGTCTTTGCAGCTGTGCCAGATTTTAGAAACAATGTTTTTAGTTTAGGACATACATTTGCAGACATCGTATTTAGCAACAGAACAGAGTCCTCAAGTCTGTAGTGGATACCAGGAACGCAGACAGGGACAAGAGTTTGGGAATAAAGAAGGCATCCCTGGAAAGTGCTTTGGAAGTGGGAAGAGGTATTGGAGCTGGGGTTAGGAGGAGAGGGTAGTCACCAGGGGCACAGCTGACATAGAGCAGTGGATGAGCATCTTGGCCAGGCATACCCGTCAGGGGGCTCTAGAGTGCGGAGGCGGACAAAACCGCAGACTCATTCACAGTCTGAGCTTCTACTTCTGGGACCAACGGGGTCAGGTTTCTGTCATGTACAGTCAGTCGGCCAGCTTGCTCATTGCACAAGGTCACCTGGCTCAGACGCTTAAATGGGGACTGGAAAACCTGAGCCTGAGCCGGTTTCTGACAGGTGCTGCAGCGGAGTCCCCTTGGCTCGCCCGCCACGGTCCGCCTCCTCAGGAAGCGGCCTGCTGCCGCCCCCTGCCGCCGGGGGCCGGTCCGCCCGGCTCCCTGTGCAGGCGTTATAGGGGAGCCGGCCGACTCCCGGCGAATTTCTGCACGCCTGGTGCGCAGAGTGGAGCCCGCACGCGTGTGTCCGGCTGTTCTGATCACGCCTGTGTCTGTGGTCGCAGCCCAGAGAGCCGATTCGGGTTCTGAGCCTGCGGCGCCTCCTCCCCTCCTCCCGGAGTTTGGGGGGGGGGGGCGGGGATACAGGATGATGCCCCAGAGACCCCGCCGTCCGGCTCCCAGGGACTCGGGGCTGCTGCTGAGTGTGTCTGGAGGGGAGACAGACATGAGCACATATGCCACAGGTGACACGCCCGCAAGTGACTGTGGGTACAAAGTTCCATGAGCAAGGCTCAGCCGGCTCCCTCGGGGCTGGGCTTCTCCAAAGAAGCGGGGCCACTCGGGTGTGCCGTGGTCTGTACTGCACCTGTCTGTTGCCCTTAGCTAGCGTCCGTTTCGCAGCTGCAGGAGATTAGGCTGTTTGAGATCGTGACGTGCCATTTCTCCCTTGGCGGTGTTTGCTTGCTTTAGTGCTGGCTGAGTGGATCTGACACCACGTCGTGAGCGCTAAAAGGCAGAAGGAAGGCAGGGCTTGCTCGTGCTCACCAGCTTCTCTGTCCCCGGGAAGGGAATCCCAGGAAGAGGCTTGCTAACCAGAACAGTCACAGAGGGAGGTAAGAGGCATGGACAAGGACACAACACTAGATCTGGCACTGTGGACTCTTGGTTTCTGGGCTTCTTTTTTTCATGTGTGCAGACAATGGGGTCCCCTAGTTTGTGAGTTTGCCTGAATTCAAGGATGTGGGCAAGTCCACCACCCACCTGGCCTGGACCACTATGGTGGACCCCTGATGAGGGGATAGTGGCCAGCAGGTGACATTACTATGGGCCACTGTGTGGTCCTTGGCAGGACAGTACTTTGAAGGGATGCCTTTGGAAAGCTTGTGGTTTTTGCAGCACAACGTATATCCCTCAAGGCAGATAGGAAAAGAACTAGACTGCATGGTGGGAAGTGACCAGAGCATGAACCCATTGCCCCCAAAGCTGCTGAGAGTTCAGAGTGGAGAGAGCTCCTTCTTGCTGCAGGATCCAGAGAAGGGGTCACGAAGGAAGCGATGTTTTGATGGGCTGTGAAGAATGGTACAGGCGTGTCCCAGCCGTCAAAGTATGTACCAAGAGTCTAGGGCAGGGAGCTGATGGTCAGACGCTTTTGTTGGTGTGTTCAAGATACTTGATAGCTTAAAAAAAAATCCCGTGGTTCTAAAATTAAGAGGTACCAAAAAGCATATAACATCTTGAATTTCCTGTTCCAGTTTGCAGTGGTGCTGTTGTGTTCTAAGTTTCTGTGAGGCTTTCCAGGGACCTCTCCTCCATGGGCAAACAGGTGCAGGCACACCCAGAGATGCCAGATTTCCACATATGGCCGCACAGCATGCTGCCCTGTGCCCTGGTGTCACTACATCTTTTTGGTGATGGCTCCAGGCTGGTGTGTGAAGTGGGTCCCCAGCTCACTAGAGGAAAGTTGGAGGCCTGCTCATCTACCCCAAGAGCCCAAGCCATCACACCTCACCTCCGAATGATCTTGACATTCAAAATCCGCAAAAAGGTGACAGTGCCATTTCACACGGGAAAGGCTATTATTTTCCTTGTGCTGTGTCCTGCCCCAGCTTGTGTTGCTTGTGAGAATGGCCCAGAAGATTCGACTATATCCCTGGAGCACTATCAAAGCAACAGACAGGCCCCACAGGGATGAGTTCCCTAGGGAAAGTCATTGGGAACACACAAGCCTCCTGCCTGTGCCCGCTGTGTCCCTTCCTCACAGTAGGGCTGATGGTCCCGCTCCCCCTGGTGCTACTTTGTCAGGGACCTCAAGCTGAAACCTTGACTTGAGAAGTTGCCTTGTTGGGCTGATGGCAACAGATGTGATGACCTGTGGTTCTGGTTCCAAGCTCCAGGACTCACTCCTTTGCTTTCTTCTCTTTGTGCTCATTCAGCTAATGAGGACCAGAGTTTGATCTTTATTCCTGTCCCAATACTCACTATCAGACAGAATGGTTGGAGTTCTTCAGGGAATCTAAGCTCATGGGCCAGGATAACTGAACACCGGAGACCAACTATCTCAAAATGGCGAAGGAGGTCATCTTTATCTCCTAATGTATTAGAGGAGATGGACCAATACTTTAAAATAAACTTAATAAGTTCATGAAGGAGACAAGAGAATAATGAATTGTCAAAAAGGAATGAAATGGAGATGCTAAGCATGGACAATACAGTTATTAAAATAGAAGCCGTAACAGGTGTTATGGGTATAACAGGTAGAATGGGTATAGTTGATAAAGAATTAGAGAGTTGGGGGATCAAGTGAAGTCCTCTGGAAGTAAGCAGTGAAGGATTAACAAGGTCATTTAGAACAGAAGTTAAATATTGTGCATAGAAGTTCAAGTGTCAGTTGGCAGGTAACAGGAATCACAGGATGAGAAAAAATTGTGCAGGAGAGTATACTTTTGAATGAAATTTCTTGAGATGTTAGAAAGGTGAACAACTTCAAATGGAAAGGATTGATAGCATAACAAACAGGAGCAAGAAGGGAAATCTTGCTCCTAGGCATGGAATAATGGAATATAAGATTGGCCAGGAAAGAAAGTTCCAAAAACGTCTAGAAAGTAAGTAGACCATCTCCAAAGAAATCATTTAGTAGCTTAAGCAAACAGGATGCTACAATGACCTTTCATATACCAATTATGCAGCCTGAACAAATATCTGTCTTTATTTTACCTGCATCTTTGTGGTTCTTCCTCCAGATACTTTATTTTCTGTAAATATTGGAGTAAGTATACCTAACAAGTAAGAACTCTCCTAAAAAATATTTAGCTCCAGTTTAGTATTCATTCTTTTTTTAAAAAAGATTTATTTTTATTGCAAAGTCAGATATACAGAGAGGAGAGAGAGGAAGATCTTCGGTCCAATGATTCACTCCCCAAGTGACCACAATGGCCGGTGCTATACTAGTCTGAAGCCGGGAGCCAGGAACTTCCTCCAGCTCTCCCACTCGGATGCAGGATCCCCATGCTTTGGGCCGTCTGGACTGTTTTCCCAGGCCACAAGCAGGGAGCCGGATGGGAAGTGGAGCTGCCGAGATTAGAGCCAGTGCCCATATGGGATCCTGGTGCGTGCAAGGAGATGACTTTAGCCGCTAGGCCATCATGCCGGGCCCAGTTTAGTATTCATTCTTAAAACCATCAAACAGCTAGCCCCAATTCATAGCTTATATTTTGTCATGTATGTGTCTTGTTATAGGCAGCTTGCTTTAGTCAGCATCAAGTCAAATTCCATACATGATAAGTATTGGATATACCTTCAAGGCTTTTATTTATTTTTTAAATGTATTTTTAAAAATTTTGAAAGATTGTTTATTTTTATTGGAAAGGCAAATTTATAGAGAGAAGGCCTTCAAAGGGGCCACAATATCTGGAGCTGATCTGATCTAAAGCAATGAACCAGAAGCTTCCTCTGGGTCTCCTACATGGGTGTAAGGTCTCAAGAATCTGGGCCATCCTCGGCTTTCACAGGGCACTAGCAGGGCGCTAGATTGAAAGTGGAACAGCCACGACATAAAGTGGCACTGACATGGGATGCCAGTGTTTGCAGCCTGAGGATCAGTCAGTTTAGCCACTGCGCTGACTCTGTCTCCAAGGCTTTTTGAATCTGGACTTGCTTACTTTACTCTGAGAGTGAAAACCAGAGCAAATGTCCCTGGAAGTCCCCACACTTTGGGCCATGTCCCGCATTGCTCTGTACTTTCTTTTGTCTGGTTGTGAGGTACAGAGGTCTGATCAGACTGAGGTTTGAATTTGCATTTGAGTTTTAGAGAAAGTCATGGGTGGGGTTGGGTGCTTCCCTGTACACCACCTCCACCTGGGCATCTTTCTCTTGTGCTGAGCTTCTGAACAGAACAGAGGGAGGGGTGCCCCTTTCTTCATGCTCCCTTCTGGGACTTCTGTGCCTACAGGAGCCCAACAAATCTCCTGGCCCCATAACCCTTTCTAGGGGTTCATGGCAACGCCAGGTCTATAAGTCTGAGAGCTTGAGTCCAAGTTCTGACCTCCCTGGACCGACTTGGGAAAGATTAGCTAATGTGTCAGGCTGTTAGTGCCTCTAGCTTACATTAGCTAACGAAACCACCAATTCATTATTTCCACAATTAGTTGAGTGGAGCATTCTGGGTCAGACTGGCCCAGGAGCTAGGCTGCCTGTGTTGGGATGCCAGATTTTCCCCTTCTTCTCTTTGCAGCTTTGAACAAGTTGCCTTATTTCTCTGCATTTCAGTTTATAAACAGTGATACTGATGCTATCTAACTACCTCATATGGCTGCTGTGAAGGCTGTGTGCATTCACACTGGTCCAGTTTGGTTGCTTGGGCCAACCCCTGATCCACAGCACTCATTGTTGCTCTTCGATGCCAGGTACTGAGCCAAGTGTCAGGGCTGTGTGGTGCACATGACCCAGTGCCTGTTCCCCAGGAAGATGCAGCTACTATAGGAGTACCAGGCTTGGCTTGGGTGGTCCAGGTTGCTGGGAGAGCCCCAAGGGGCACCTAAGCTGATTTGGGGGTTACAGATATCTGATCATAGGGTCTGTGTTTGGCTTGAGACTTGGAAGAGTGGCATGGGGAAGAAGGGTGGTAGTGAGAACTGATTGGGTGAGCAGTTGCAGGGAGGCATTTGAAGCAAAGGAATAGCCTCTCTAAAATTCATGAGCAATGCAAGGTGAGGGCTTTGGTCCAACTAGGTTCAGATTATGAGGAAGAATGGCAGGAAGTAGGTGAGAAGCAGTTAGATGTCAGGCCAGGGAGAAGAATAGGGCCATTTCCAAATGCCCTGGGGAGGGTGCTGTGATGTACTGGGTGAGGAGTCAAAGTGTGTGTGTGTGTGTGTGTGTGTGTGTGTGCACGCGCATATGTGTGTGCACATGTACACATGTGTATATACATGTGTGTTGAAGGTTGTGAGCAATGCAACAGGGGCTGGTCTGCTTTGGAAAGGAGTGGGTAGAAGGCAAGGCTGTGGCCCGGAGACCTGGACCAGGGGCCATGATCTTGAAAGTGGTGGCCTAACCATGTGGTTGGAGAGATGTCCAGCATCTGCTGGACCAGCAGCATCGGGCGAGTTAGGCTGTGGAGCAGTGGAGTGCCTCCGGGTGTTGGACAGCATCCCCTTCAAAGTTGCCTCAGTCCAGACTCTCAGAATGTGACCTTGTTTGGAAATAGGGCCTCTGCTGGTGCCGTGCAAGTGAAGCTAAAGTAGAAACTCTTGAGCGTTCTTAGGGGAGAGGAGGCCACAGAGACAGCGAAGGCTCCAGAAGATGGAGGGGCGGCTGCAGTCAGGCAGCCACAGGTTGGGACTCAGCAGAACTGGCAGCAACAGGGGAGGTCCCCTACCTTGCACTGACACCTTGATTTTCAACTGGAAACCTTCTGAACTAGAGCAGAAGCTATTTCTGCTTCTCTAAGCTGGCTTGGGCTTGTAGAGGTCTCCCTATCACAGGCAGTCCCAAAAATTGTCCAGGGTCCAGAGTCTCAGGGCTTCATATCCATAATAGTCACCAGTTGGTGAGAGGAGTCCACCTACACCCTGGCTGAGTCCTTGAGCATTCGGCCTGATCCTCTGTGTCTGCTGGCTGGGAACAAGGTGGAAGTTGTCTGCCTTCTGTGAAGCCCGCACCTGTTACTGTTCAAACAATGTGACAGTGTTGTCTCTTTACTGTGGCCTCCTGGGTCCTGGCCCAGGGAGTGAAGGGGATTGGGAGTATGAGGATTGCTAGCTATGGTACTGAAAGGCCAGAGTTCTGCAGAGACCCAAGTGGCAACTGATTCACCCTGGGAACCACAGGCTGCTTCCATGTACTGTCCGAGGTAATGGTGTCCAGAGGTCACTGCTGGATAAAGCATGGGTGTCAGCGTGGCAGTGCAGCTGCGACAATTTCAGGAACTGGATTCCCTCACTTCCTTTTGGCTGAGAAGTGGTCCCTATGAAATCCTTGATGACCGACCAGATGCTTGAAAGCAGCACGAGAGAGGGATGACCTGATGTAAACCTGATATAGCAAGGGAGGGGGTAAGATCCAGCTTGCAGTTGCCTGTGTCCTACCAATGCAGGGCTGACAGAAGCTTTCTACAAGGTGTGTTTCTCAGAACTTGACTGGAAGGCAGGGGGTTGGGGTGGACGAGGTACTGTGCCACAATCTGGTTCCACCCCACATGGTACATGGGCTCCTGTGTAACATGCAACATACATTTTGCAAGGTCAGCCGCTTTCCCTAAGCCTTGTGGATACATGGACCCTCTGAACAGTTCTGTAAGGTACACAGTATCACAGCACCACTTATACATACGAGACTTGAGACACAAGGGGCTGGGTGGTCTGTCCAAGGCCACTGAGGCCACAGGGTATGGGATGACCTGGGACCAGAGTCCAGGCTGAATGACCTTCTGAATTATACTGCAACGGAAAATGGCTCAAGTCCTTGGACTCCTGGATTTGGATCAGATTAGCTGTGCCTGTTGCTGCCACTTGGGAAATTAAGTAACAGATGGAAGTTCTCTCATGCTGTCTCTTCTTCTCCCTGTAAATCTGCCTTTCAAAGGCGGAGTACAAAGAGAGATATTCCAGGTGCTGCCTCACTCCCCAAACGGCCACAATGGCCAGATCTGGGCCAGGCCACGGCCAGGATCTAGGTACTCCATCTGGGTCTTTTATTTGGGTGGCAGGGCCCTGTACTTTGGGCCATCCTCTGCTGTCTTCCCAGATGCATTAGCAGGGAGCTGGTTGGGAAGCAGAGCCGTGGGGTTTGAATTGGTGCTTCGATATGGGATGCTGGTGTTATTAAGAGGTGGTTTAGGGCCTGGCACCGTGGCCTAGCAGCTAAAGTCCTTGCCTTGAATGCTCCAGGATCCCATATGGTCGCCGGTTCTAATCCCGGCAGCTCCACTTCCCATCCAGCTCCCTGCTTGTGGCCTGGGAAAGCAGACGAGGACGGCCTAATGCTTTGGGACCCTGCACCCATGTTGGAGACCCGGAAGAGGTTCCTGGTTCCCGGCTTCAGATTGGCACAGCACCAGCAGTTGCGGCTCACTTAGGGAGTGAATCATCGGACAGAAGATCTTCCTCTCTGTCTCTCCTCCTCTCTGTATATCTGACTTTGCAATAAAAATAAATAAATCTTAAAAAAAAAAAAAGAGGTGGTTTAACCCACTGGATCACAATGCTGGGTGAGATGACCCATGGGTCATTTTGGAGAGACAGCCTTGTTTTTCCTTTCTCACTGAACTGTGTGCAGCACAAAGCAGGAATAGTGTGGTCTGCTAGGACGAGAAAGAAGAGAGGGAGGGGTCTTGGCAGAATGGGTGAGGAGAGAGAGAGAGGTGGGGAAGTAGGGGCAGGAAACAGGGGAGGAAGCAGGACTGTGCCAATGAGGAAGCTCCAGAAGGCCTTGGGGAGTATGGTGGGGGCAGCTTGTGAGCAACTCCAGGTGTCTTTGGAGACACAGAATGTGTGGTACAGTGTCTGCAAGAGCCCTACTTTCCACTTCCTGTCTAACTTCTGCTCTTAGCCCGATCCTCCCCATGGCCACCAGGCATGGACACGTGTGGGACCTGGCACTACAGTGAGTGTTCTGGGCTGAAGGCCCACTGCTGAGTCTACTGTCCATCCGTCACCTCTGTGCTGAGGCTGTGCTCTCCAGCCGAGCAGAACATGGTGTGCTACAGACACTCCAACAGGACATTAAGAGGATACGTGGCAGACACAAGGTTCCTAAGGTGGGTTCCTTTGCCTTAAGCACTTGCCGTCATCGACCTGGCTGAGCAACCCCTGGACCAACACCAATGGAGGACTACTGCTTTCGCAACCTTTTCTCCCTCTCTTCTTGGCTTTGGGCACACCCTGTCCCAGTTCCCTCTGAATTTCCCCTCCTGGGTATTTCCTCTGCTCCATCTCTTGGAGGAGCTGGGTCAATGCTCCCCTTGGGCAGCACAGAAGTCTCGTTTGGATTTCTCCTCCCTAGGGGCCAGTCCAGATCCTCCACCCTTGAGGCTGATGGTAAGGGGTGACCAGGGCCCTGAGTTGACTCCCCTTCATCTCCAGCACCAAGACCCCCAGAGCTGGGAGACCCTGTTTACCTTGTCCAGGGAGGACAGCAGCAGAGCACGGAGGACAGGTGTCCACTCGCACTCACTGCCTCCTCACCTCCCTGTCTGTGGCTCTGACTCTAGCCCCATTTTGGATAGGAGTGCTCCCGCTCACCACCCCAGCAGTCCTCCTTTTGGCAGCCTCACACATCCCTCACAGGGTGTGGCAATCTAGGTTTTAGGAAAGTAGAGAACTGAGAAGAAAAATTCTTGCAGAACAAAAGGCAAAACAGATAGCCGGGACACCCTTGTCCATTCCCTTTACCAACATGAGTTCATTATCTTCCTTTTTTTAAATTTTAAAGATTTATCTATTTAAAAATTATTTATTATTATTCAATTTTGAAGATTTAGTTATTTTTATTTGAAAGGTAGATTTACAGAGAAAGAGATGGAGAGCTTTCATCTATGGTTCACTCTCCAGCGGTTGTGGCCATTGGGGAATGAATCATTGGATGGAAGATCTTCCTCTCTGTCTTTCCTCCTCTTTGTATGTTTAACTTGCCTATAAAAATAAATAAATCTTAAAAAAAAAAGAAATGGAAGTCACCTAAGTCAGTGTGAGGATGTTTTTAGCTGGAGCCTGTATCCTATCCTGCAGCCAGTGAGCCCAGCAGGCCTTCACAAAGTGGTAATAGTGCTGCTGTGTTGTCCTGTGACTTGGTCTTACACCTCCCATAGGCAGGGCCAGCTCCCCAGTTGGCCACTGCACCCTATGTCTGCTGTCAGTAGGCCATGCTGGACATGCCTCCCCATCCACAGTGCCTTAGACTTGTCTCCCTGAGGGGTGGGCAAGGTGCTTTTGTGGCGGCTCCACAGTTTATGCACTCCACAGTGTTTCTGCTGGGAGCCTGGGGCTCTTCCAATGGTCCATTACGGAGCTGGAAGCCAGAGACAGGTGAGAAGGGCTGGGATCCTGGGAATCTTCCCATGGTCCATTGCGCAACTGGGAGCCAGGGACAGGTGAGAAGGCTGTTGCATTGTTTTGTTATATGTCCTGGTGTGCGTGCTAACAGAGCTTGACCTGCTCTCATTCCAAGTGGCAATAAGATACACTTGAGAAGTTACACATACATTTTCAGATATGAAAAAGGAACAGAACTGAGTCACCTGCACTGACCAATACAAACTATTGTGGCAGTACACTAAAATCTCATTAAATTTTTTTGTCTGCTTTTGTGCTCTAGCTACCTGTCTGATCTTTCTCTCTCATTGTATATGCTTTGCTTTGTTTGATGTTATCGTCCCAGTACTTTGGAGTGTTAGCTGTTCCCTGGTGTGTGTGTGTCTAAATTGCTGGTTGTCCAGCACTTGCTCTGTCCTTTACAAAGCAGTCTGGGAGAAGCAGCAACGCTCCTAATGTCACCACCTGATCAGGGTAGGGCCCTGGACTCTGGGATGCCGTGGGCTACCTCACAGATTGCACCCAGCCAGGACTCCAACCAGCAGGGCAGAGCAGCCTTGTTGGGACCTCGCTGAGACTTTCAGTTCTCTCTCTTTTACTTCTGCCTCTCCCACTGCAGGCCCCCCAAACTCTCCTCTCCTCTCCAACCAAAGGCATTTTCTCTATTTCTTAAAATCACTTTTTTTTTGAATCATTAAACTTTCAAATGAATGACTTTATTTTAAGGGAAAACCACCTATATTATTTAATGATAGCTGGTATATTTCTTTCTCTGAAAAGAAATGCTTCTTTTTTTTCCAAGATTGTTTATTTGAAAGAATAACACAGGGAGACAGAGAGATATTCAGACCATCCATCTGCTAGGCCATTCCCCAGATGGTGGCAACAGCTAGGGATAGGAGCTTCTCTCAGGTCTCCCACCACACATGTGCAGGGGCCCAAGGACATGGCCATCCTCTACTGCTTTCTCATGCCATTAGCAGGCAAGTGGATTAGAAGTGAAGTAACTGGGACTTGAACCAGTGCCCGTATGCTGGTGCTGCAGGTGGAGGCTTAACCTGTTATGCCGCAGTGCCCGCCTCTACTTTCCAGCCCACACTCCACCACCACCCCCTGCAAAATGCTTTTTGTTGTTCTGTGGGAGCCCAAAGTGAGGCCCGTCTGAGAGAGCAGCAGGTAAACCATGCCTTGAATGATGAGAAGGCTTTAGACACTTAGCAAGGTCACAGGACGGAAATGAGGAAAGAAAGGGGGAACAGAAAATGCAAAGAAAGAACACAGCACGTGGACAGAAGCAGGGGTGAGGCAGCTCATGCTAGGACCCCAAAGTCACATGGAAACTGAATTTTATTTAAAGGGCAAGAGGAAGCCACTGAATGCACCTTGGGCACATGAGTGACTACCACTTGGGTTGCCCGCAACCCAGATCTCTGCAGCCTGCACTGGGACAGTTCCAGCTGTGCAGTGGTTCTGTGATCACTGGAGGAAGTGCCAGGGAACAGAGAAAGCTCTGGGATGTTCTTCTCTGCTGGCAGATGTGCTTTAGGGGAGATGTAGCAGCTGGGGCTGGGAGTGGAGGGGCCAGGAAGGGAACTGGGGGAGGTCTGCTGCTGATAGCCAGAGAGACTCTGCTCCTTGGCTGACCCTGTCTCCTCCCTGCCAGCTGAGCAAGGGATACCAAGGTTCTTCTTTGCAAACTCTACCACTCTCTGGGAGGAACTGACTCCCCCAGAGGGATCTGCGCAGCCCTTCCTGTATATGGGGAATCAAAACTGAAACAGGCTCTTCCGCTCTGTGTGTTCTTGGTATCTGACAGGCATTGGGGATGGGTGAAGAGGGGCAGCTCCTGCAGCTCCCATCCAAACTGGAGGAGGGCTTGGCAGACGCTGTGGGGTTCAGGCAGAGCTGGTGGCTGGGCCAGAAATAGCACCTTCAGACTCAGGACAGTTTCCAATAGTCAGGAGGTGAAAGGCCAGCAGATGGTAGCTTTGTGTCTTCCCTGACCAGCTTAATACACACACACATACACACACACACACACGCATGCACACCCACACAGCGTCCCGAACCAGGTGCAGGCACATACTTGCTCCCCTCTCTACATCAACTGCAGATCACTTCACATCACAGCTGCACTCCTGGCCCATCTTAGAGGGAGGTCCCTCCACCATTGGAGCTGGTCAACAACCATTGCAGTTAGTACCCAGGAGCTCAGGGAAGGGTGACTCTTGTGAAAAAGATGTTCGTAGAGCTGGCATTGTGGTACAGTGAGTAAAGGCACCTCCTGCAATGTTAGCATCCCATATCAGAGCACCAGTTTATGACCCGGTTGTGCCGCTTCTGACCCAGCTGTCTGCTAACACACCTGGGAAAGCAGCACAAGATGGCCCAAGTGCCTTGACACCCATGTGGGAGAGACTTGGTGAAATTCCTTGTTCCTGGCTTCTGTATGGCCCACACCCATGTGGGAGAGACTCGTTCCTGGCTTCTGTATGGCCCAGCCCCAATCTTCATGGCCATTTGGGGAGTGAGCCAGCAGGTGGAGATTCTCTCTTTCTTTCTCCCTTCCTCCATCCCTCCTTCTCTCTCTCTCTCTCTCTCTCTCTCTCTCTCTCTCTCTCTCTCTCTGTCTCTCTCTCTTCCTCCCACCCCCATTTCTGCTCTGTGTGCATGCACATGTACATGCCTTTTCTTCATTATACCTTTCAAGTAAATTAAGAACATCAACCTTTAAAAGGGAGAAAGATGATTTAAAATAAGAAAATGAGAATGGGTCAGAAGAACCGAGGGTGAAATTAGGGAGAAAACCCCAACACAATGCAGATAGAATAAGACATTGGCAAGGTTGTGACTGACAGCTGTCAGGGTTGCTCTGATGGGTACTGATGGCTAATGTATATTCAACTTTTTATTCATTGTGTTCAGCCTGATCCATTTCAGTGAGACTGTGGCCATCTGAAGTAATGGGGAGAAGGGAGTCAAGGAACAAGAACTGCCTATGTCCCTAGACCTGGCTTTGGGCACTCAGGCTGAGTTCAGCCAGCTGAACATTAGGGGATGTCAGGCTTGTTCCAGGGCACTTCCCACAAACACCGTCCTTCTTGTTCTGCCAATGCAGGCCCTAGAGCAGCAGGACTTCTTCCTGGAAGTTGTGGCTCTTGATTCTCATGAGAAAGCACCAGGTTTGTCCATATTTCCTCTGAGTTAGTCCTGAGAGCCTCATCAGCTGAAGGGGTGGGCATGAGTCCTCTCAGCTAAAGGTGCTATCTTGGTCAGGTTGGGCACTGCCTGGTGCATTAGGACACCACTTCTGACCCAACTGGACACCCAACAATGCCATTTTGCATAGATGGCAACTCCCCCAAAGCAGATGGCCCTGGTTGACAGCTGTGTCCTCCAGGATCACTCCACCTCAGGTGAACACTTCAACCTGGCAGACTGCAAACTTGGGGAGCCTTGTGACACCCCTGCAGTTTCCACATTCATTGGCACTAGACATTAGACTTACCCTTCAGGCTCGCTCGATAAGATGCAGTCAGATGAAGAGGCTGTAGGAAGGTTCAGCAGGGACTTAAAAATTCTTGCATAAAAATAAATTCATCTTCTAATTCCACTTTATATATGCTTTTGAAGTACTTTTACATATGTATATTATTTATTTATTTATTTGAAAGGCGGAATAACAGAAGAGAGAGAGAGAGAGAGAGTGAGAGAGAGAGAGAATGAGAATGTCTTCTGCCTGCTAGTCCATTCCTCAAATGCCCACAATTGCCAGGACTGGCCCAGGCTGAAGGCAGAAGCCAGGAACTTTATCCTGGTCTCCCACCTGGATGCAGGGGTCCTGAGCAGTTGAATCATCTTCTACTGCCTTCCTAAGCCATTAGCAGGGATCTGGATGGGAAGTGAACTGGCCGGGATGGGTGCTCACATGGGATACTGATATTGCAGGTGGTGGCTTAACCTGTTGGACCATAGCGTGGGCCCCAGCTGTTGCTTCTTTTACTTCAGAGAGACTGAGGCTGGGATTCAGGGTCAACTACAGGTACACGGATGTTTTCTTTGCAAACCGGAGGTCCACATTGCAGTCCCAGCACGCAGAGAACAGGTGAGTGACTGGGACTGGCGAGGGGCTCTGCTGAGCATGGCTGAGGTTGAGATGATGATGGACACAGACAAGGAGCTGTTCAGAAGAGGAAGAGAGTGGGACTGTGTGCAGATTGGTGCCTTGGAGGGAGCCCTGAGGGGAGGAGCCAAACTAGGGTGAGTTTATGCATAATTAGCAAGGGGCAGGCAGAGCTGGAAGGGTGCTGGGGACCCCTGTCTGCTGCATATAAAAGGCCGGTCTCTCATCTCTGTGCTCATTCCTGCCTGTCTCACAGGTCAACCCCTCGGAGCCAGAGGCTGGGAGCAGTGTCAGAGAATGAAGGCCACAGCAATGAGCAGTGACACCGTCCATTTCTGCACAGAGGAACAGTGTGTCTTCCTTCAGCCCCAAGGTGAGGAGGCTGGACCCGACCCCACCCCAGCCAGGGACTACCTAACCGGCTTCCCACCCCCGCCTTCACCAGCTTACTGGCATTTCTGAGCTTGGATGGCCAGAACTTGCCCCCTCCCTGCCTAGGAGGTAAGGGCAGGGGGTGAGCGGGGCAAAGGACAGACACCCAAACACAGTCCTGTGAGAGCTCCCAGACCCTGCCCCTCAGAGATGGCCACCTGACAAGGAAAAGGGGGTGGACTCTGAATTCCAATGAGCTTGATTTGGCTTTCTTTTATTTCACTTAATGGGAAGGCAGGGTTACAGAAGAGGGAGAGAAAGAGATCTTCCATTTGTTGGTTTACGCTTCCAACAGCTGTCAAGGCCAGTGCTTTATCAGACTAAAGCCAGGATCCTGGGGCTCCATTCAGGTCTCCTACATGGGTTCAGGGGCCCAAGTACTTGGGCCATTTGCTACTGCTTTCCCAGGCTTATTATCAGAGAGCTGGATGCAGAGGAGCTGGGATGTGAATGAACTGTGATAAGGGAATACCAGTATTATAAACAGTAGCTTAACCCACTGTCCCATGATGCTGGTCCCAGATAGACCTGGTTTTGAATCTCAGCTCTGTAACCTGATGAGGTTCCAGGGGCTTAGAGTTGGTCTCTCTCTCTGCACCTTGAGTGGGTTTCTTAGTGTACCCTTCCTTTCTACTCATAGTCCCCAGCACACACAGGCAAGCCAGGGAGAGCATTCTGGGCCTAGAAGAGGAGGCTCTGGGACTAACCTGTGTTAGCATGGACAGGGGAGCAGCAGGGCCACTCCAAAGACTGTGACTTTTGCTCACAGGATTCATGAGCAAGACTGACTGTGGATCTGCAGGCTCAGTCCTCCCACTCTGCCCTCCCTCTCATCTTTTCTCCTTTCATTCAAGCCACACATTTGCTGCCCTTCCCTCTGAGCCATGTTCCATGCCCTATGCACCTGTGAAACTCCTGCAGGTGCTGAGTGCCCCCAATTGGGCTGTGCCACCGTGTATGCAGAGCTGTCACTCTGCAATCAGCTCAAGTGCCCTCTCTTCCCTCTCTGTAACTCATGTGTGACAAGTGTGGCAGCTGTCCTCATACCCCTAGCTTGGGCCTGGAGACTGAGTCAGTGGGGCTGACGCTGGCTGGCCCACCCAGCACCTTCTCGAATGCAGGGCCCTGGCTTCTCTCCTGCAGGGGCGGACTCCACACCTGAAGCTCCTGCTGCCCTAAGGAGGCTGAGGTTTGTCCAGGCCACCATTGCGCTCTTGGCCATGATCACAGTCTCCTATCTGGTGGCTGTCTTTGTGATGGGTAAGTCCCCAGCTGACCTGAGCCCCTCTCAGTATCTCCCTCTTGTACAGAGGCCAAGAGGCCCCAGATGCACTTTCTCTGAGTCTCTCTCTTCCCAGAAGGGCCCATCCATTCCTGGTCCCAGGCCCAAACCATACAGATAGGCTGCTGTCCTCAGGGGAGTCTCCCAAGAACTGGGGTTCATAATGAATACACAGAGAGGGTCCCAGTACTTACTCCTTCCTTCTGAAACCCTAATGGGACCCAGGGCAGCCTGCTCTCCCAGACTTGGGGTTGGTATTGCACTGACCCAGGAAATGGGATCTCTCAGCTCTGCAGTCCCAAGGACCTGCGCCCGAGGCCCGAAGGCTTCAAGCCATGCTTCTGGGAGTCAATGCAACTGGGCAGTCACCTGTGGAGCTCAATAGTGAGTAACCATGGCAGGGGTGGGAGGCATGGGATGGAGGAGCTAGGAGGAAGTGGGGGCATTTGACTGTTCAGACCCTAGATTGGGCCTCTCCCTGGTGGATGCTACTTTCCCAGTCGTAAGAAATAATCTTTTCAGAAACAGTAACTGCATTGGCAGTTTGAGGTGAAATTTGAGTGGATGTTTGTTTTTGTGACTAATGAGAGTATTTAATGGTCAGTTTCATCCAGATTCATTTTTTGAGTGTTTGGTAAAGTCTAGTTCTTTAAGCTATGACATATGATAGATCCCATTATTTACTTAGCTTTTGTACCTACATGTTTCAGGGGAAAATACTATTGTAAATTGTAGGTAGTGAACACGTAACTATTATATGCAAATCTGTGACTATTGGCAGCATCACCTGGAGAAAAACTAAAAAAAAAAAAAAAAAGATTTATGCTATATTTATTGGAAAGGCAGATCTACAGAGAGAGACAGAAAGATCTTCCATCTGCTGGTTCACTCCCCAAGTGACTGCAATAAAGTTGGGGCTTTACCCATCTGAAGCCAGGTGCCAGGAGCCTCCTCTGGGTCTCCCATGTGGGTGCAGGGTCTCAAGGCTTTGGGCCATTCTCTACTACTTTCTCAGGCCATAAATAAGTTGCTGGATGGGAAATGGAATAACGCAGATTTCGGCATATTCAAGGAGGCGATTTAGCCACTGAGCCATTGCAAAGCCCACTTAAGAAAGACTATCCACCACAAAAATGAACTGTCTTGAGGTAGAGTGGCACATAGTATAGTGCACACATTTAAAGCATATGGGTTGCTCATACGTGAATGTGGTGACTGTCACTATATCAGATTAATAAACATTCATCACCCTGCACTCCCAAAAGCTTACCTGTGGCTTTGTAGTGCCCACATCCTCCCTGTTCCCCTAACCTCCCAGCATCTGTGGATTTGCCACTGTAACTATAGATCAGTCATCTTTTTCTAAAGTTTTAAACTGGCCCATTCCCAGATCTAGTGGCAGTGATGGGACACTCAGGGCAGTGTCTGCATGGTTGCCCAGCACACTCTTGCTAGCCCAGACAGGGCTTCCCCAGTGGTGATCTCTTTGGCTGCCTTTCCCACTTCTTCCCTCCAGATTATTCCCACACTGACAATATCGAAGAGGTTCAAGCGGTGATCCAGATGTTTAAAAGCCACGTGGAGAATTCCAGCCCCTGGGGCAGGGAGATCCAGATGTTGATGTGCCGAGTGGATAACATCAGTTCTCAGCTCCAGGTGCTCAGTGGCCACCTGGAAAACACCAGTTCTGACATGCAAAGCGTTCAGGATGCACTCCAGACTGCCAGCACCTGGAGTTCGCAGACCCAGACCTTACTCCAAGGCAGCCTGGACAGTGTCACTGCTGAGCTCCAGGTCCTGAGAGGCCGTATAGGAGGTGCTGGCAGCGAGATCCTCTTGTTGAAAGAAGACCTGGAAAATCATACCACCCAGACAGATGCTCAGCTCCAGCTGCTAAAGGCAAAACTGGAAGATGTCAACAGCTACACTTCCCAGATCCAGGCGTTCGGAGATCAGCTGAACAAAGCCGGCAGAGAGATCGAGACTTTAAGACAAGGGATGGCGGACGCCGAGGCGCTGAGCTCCCAGACCCGAGTGTTGGAGAGTGACCTGAAGCAGGCCATCTCAGAGCAGCAGCGTCGCCTGGAGACTGCCCTGGCTTCCCAGGAGCAGCTGCACAAGACCCAAGGTGAGTGGAGTGGGGAGGGGCCCTGCTAGGGAGGGTCAGTCTCATGGCAGGATGATTTTCCGTCCCTTCAGCCTCTTTGCTCACCTCCCTTTGGGCAAACTCTCACTTACCACAGCCCTGGGCCTTGAGCAGCCTTCACCTGCCCCAGCCCAGGGCCTCATGCAGCTCTTCCCTGCACCAACAATCATCCATTTACTGGTTCTATTCCTATATGACCGTAAGGGGCAGGGCTGGGCCAAGACGTAGCCAGGAGCTCCCACGCGGGTGGCAAGGGCCCAAGTTCTTGGGCTACCTTCTGTCGTTTTCTCATTATCAGGGAGTTGGATAGGAAGTGGAGCAGCTGGCATTTGAGCCTGATGTCACAGGTAGTGGCTTAACCTACTGTGTTACCCAATATCAGCCCCTCCAAGGGCTGCAGAATACTGATGGTTTTTGAGCTGGTGCTGTAGTGGAGCAAGTTAATCCTTCACCTGCAGTGCCTGCATTCTGCATGGGTGTCCATTCATGTCCCAGCTGCTCTACTTCCATCAGCTCCAGCTGTTCAGCCATTTGGGGAGTTAAGCAGTGGATGGAAGATTTCTCTCTCCCTCTGTCTCTCCTCTCTATAAATATGCCTTTCCAATAAAAATAAGTCTTTTTTTTAAGTACTGATGCCTCTTGAGACTCTTCTGGAAGTCTGCTGTAATTTTGCTGGCACCCGTGGTGGGGAGGGCAGTGGTTGGCATGTAGCCTGGGCAAGAGGATATTTTTAAAAGGCTTCCAGGTGGTGCTTAAAGCATCAGGGCTAGGAACCATTTGTATGACTTTACTGTAGCTATTTTAATCTCTTGGGCTACATGGTCTGTGTTGCAACTACCCATCTCTGCTGTTCTAGAAATACAGCCACCAAAAAATCATACAAAGAAATTAACTTTATAAAAGAAAGACTTATTTCACTTATTTGAGAGGCAGAGTTACAGAGCGAGAGAGGGCTCTTCCACCTACCAGCCCACTCCCCAGATGGCTGCGACAGCCAGAATCTGGCTAGGCCAAAGTCAGGAATTTCTACCTAGTCCTCCCACATGGGTTCAGGGCCTCAAGCACCTGGACCATCTTTGACTGTTTTTTCCAGGCTCATTATCAGTTAACTGGATCGGAACAGGAACAGCTGGTACTCTGATCAGTGCCTACATGAGATGCCAGCTTTGTAGGCCTTGGTTTAAGGTGCTGCACTACAGCGCTGGCCCCAGATAATAAATGTTTTATAAAAAGCAGCTGCTGGGCCCGGCAGCGTGGCCTAGCGGCTAAAGTCCTCGCCTTGAAAGCACCGGGATCCCATATGGGCGCTGGTTCTAATCCCGGCAGCTCCACTTCCCATCCAGCTCCCTGCTTGTGGCCTGGGAAGGCAGTCAAGGACGGCCCAATGCTTTGGGACCCTGTACCCACATGGGAGACCTGGAAGAGGTTCCAGGTTCCCGGCATCGGATCGACGCACCCCGGCCCATTGCTGCTCACTTGGGGAGTGAAAACATCGGATGGAAGATCTTCCTTCCTGTCTCTCCTCCTCTCTGTATATCCGGCTTTCCAATAATAATAATAAAATCTTTTTAAAAAAAAGATAAAAAAAGCAGCTGCTGGTGAATTGGATTTGCCTATTCTCAGTGTAGACTCCTGGTTCTCAGACCTTCTAGTACATCAGAATCCCTTGAAGAGCTTGGCTAACAGCAGATTGTTGGAATAATTTCAGATTCAGCAGCATTGATGCAGGTATGAGAATTTGTGTTTCTCCCATGTCTCCAATGCTGCCCAGGCTCCAAGAAGCCCTGGTGTTCACATGGCTCCCTCTCTTCCTTAGCCTTTGTCACTGACTTCCACTGCTGGTTCTGGCTGGGCTAGACCTGCCTTCCTCCTGTTTCTACCAGGTTAGATCTTTCACAGGCCAAATCTACATGTGTCCCCATCCTTCTTTACAGTTTTTTTTTTTCTCCTAGGGAAAATCCTGAACTCTTCACATGGCACATGCAAGCTTGTGCTGGTGAACCTGCCAGAGCAGTCTCCTACCTCTTACGCTTTGGCCTCCTCATGCAGCTGTGTACTGACTGGCACGCCTCCCTGCTTTGGTGCCTACACCTTTTCCTGCCTGTGATCCTCTCTGGGCACCCACTACCTCCAACTCTTCCTCATCCTTAAGACTCAGTTCAAGCAATTGCTCTCAGAAGATAACCTTCCTGAGCCACCTCTCCAGCCCAGGGAGACAGACCCTTGTACTCACTATTTGGCCCTGTTGGAACCTGCAGGAAGTTTTCAGTCACTGCATCTTTCACACCTTTTCTCTCCTGTCTCACTGACGTGACCCTACTTTCTTAGAGGGCACAAGTCATGTCTTTGTGATCTTTGTGTCACAGTCCCTGGTTCACTGGAGTTAAGAATGTTGAACCATGTGCAAGTTTACCTTGCGGGTTCCTGGGGAGGAGATGCGACCTGAAGAAAAGGCGGGGACAGTGCTCTCTTTTGGCAACTGACAAAGTTTATTTTCAGGGCCTCAGTTTTTATACATTTCATGAAACAATGGTTCAGACGTAACTCAGAATTAGATCATGTCTAAGAACACAGAAGCAACAAAGAAGCTAACAAGGCAACTTAGAGTTATTGAAACCGGGAATAGACAATACTGTCTGTCCTTGATTGACTAGACAGAGCACAGATGTGTGCCTATCTTCAGGGAGAGCACGAAAGCACATCCAAGGACTAACTGGGGGCAGGAGCACACTGTAGGTGAGAGGCCTTCCGCCTTCTCTTTCCTGGAGCCTCTTCTCAACAGGGTCCCACAGGCCTCCACTGTCCCAGATTTCCTACGGGCTGTGTTCTGACACAATGGATCTTGAGTGAAAGAACACATGATTGAGGAGCCCCCATGGACCCATTGCAAACAGCTGTGACACAGAGAAAGCTGGGGGAGATGAGAATATTGGGGCAAGTGCCCACAGATGGAGCTATTAGAATGCATTCAGGCAACTCCTACAGTTACTTGGCTTAGCTCTTCTAGAAGGGTCTGACTGTGTGACCTACAGCAAAGAGTTTATGATGGAAGGAATGTAAATGACTTGCCTACTGCTGTTTGGAGCTCCCATTTAAAACCTGGACCCAGGCTTCCATCAGCTGGTCTCACACACAGGATCCATTTCAGGATCAATCCATTTCAATTCAAATCTGTAAATACAGACACCAATGCCATTCAGCATAGTTTTAGAACAGAGGGGACTGAACCTTCTGTACCAAGGGCTGCAAGTGATTGCATTTAAGTCAACACATCAGCTACCTGACCACCAGCTACTGGCTGAGTTAGCCCCTACAATGTTGGTGGCACGTTGAGAGCGAGTCTGAATAAGCACAGGTGTAATCTACTATGAAGAACCTACTGTGTAGTGTTTCATTTTCTAATGTGTGAAAATAAAATTAAATGGAACAAATAGAATTTGGTCAAGCAAAGCAGGTGAGGATGAGGTCGCTTAGGGATGGCCGTGGGCATGGGCAGCTGCAATAGGTGGAGATGGAGTCGGAACTAGGTGAGGCTAGGAGGTGGCTGCAGTCTCCAGGGAGAAGAGCAGGAATGGGATGGCAGGTGGGAGCCATGAGCTGGGAGAGAGCAGAGGGGTCAGGGGCAGAGAGCAGGTGCCTGGAAAGGTTCTGGTAGCCAAGCTGAGTTGCCTGGAAACTGTGAGTCAGTGTTGGGGGCTACCTCCCAGGGTACCAGGTAGGGGACAGCTGAGTGGCCTCCAGACCTTGCTCCCAAGGCTCCCCAGGCTTGTGACTCTCTGCAGTCAGCTCCTCTCTCTCTTTCCTCATCTTGGCCACAGCTCGAGTTCTCCGTGCATCCCTGGAAGGCTGGAAGTTCTACAGAGGCAACTTGTATTACTTCTCTGAGGACAAGAAATCCTGGCACCAGGCTGAGCAGTTCTGTGTGTCCCAGGGAACCCACCTGGCTTCAGTAACCTCTGTGGAGGAGCAGGTGAGAGCTGCGTATAGCCCTGGGCTGGGGCAGGTGAGGGCTGCATGTGTCTCTGGGCTGGGGCAGGTGAATGCTGTACGTGGCCCTGGTCTGGGGCAGGTGAATGCTGTACGTGGCCCTGGGCTAGGGCAGGTGAGGGCTGTGTGAGACCCCAGGCTTGGGGGAGTTGTCATGTGATGTGGAACTTGTGAACTTTGACCTCCTTCCCCAGGGGGGTGTGGCAAAGGTGCCCCCTCCCCAGGTCTTCTCTGTGAGGCAGGGAAGAAAACATTTATGGAACTCTGAGGGGCACCTTACCCTGGAGGCAGAAGGGCTGACAGCATCCTGCTTCCCCTTTACCGTGTCCTGGGTGAACAAGGGAGACCCCCAGAGTCAACGGATGTCAGCCAAGGGAAGGGAGGAAAATCTGGCCCCAGAGGTCTGCTCTTTTTTTTTTGATTTTTGATTTTTAATTTTTGCTTTTTTAATTTACACATAATACTTGTATACCTGAGATTTAATAAGAAAAAACACATTGTTAAAGATATACCACTAAATTATAAAAAGCAAGATGCAAGTGGCTGACATTGTGGTGCAATGGATAAAGCCACATATGGCTTGTGATACCAGTTCATATCCCAGCTGCTCCACTTTTGATCCTGCCTCCTGCTAATGACCTGGAAAAGTTGAAGATGGTCCAAGTGCTTGCACCCTGTCACCCACAGAGGAGACCCCGATGGAACCCTTCATTCCTGGATTTGGCCTGGTCCAGCCCCCACTGAACCCATCTGGAGAATAAACCAGTGGATGAAAGATCTCTCTACAATTCTTCAAAATAGATACATATGTATATATTTGCAATATACATATATTTATATTTATTTATTTTTATTGGAAAGGCAGATTTAAAGAGAGGAGGAGAGACAGAGAAAAAGATCTTCCGTCTGCTGATTCACAACCCAAGAGGCCACAACAGCTAGAGCTGAATTGATCCAAAGTCAAGAGCCAGGAGCTTCTGGGTCTCCCACATGGGTGCAGGGTCCCAAGACTTTGGGCCATCCCCAGAGGTCTGCTCTTACAGTGGTCCTCTACGGCCCTGCTTTTCGCTGGAGTGCCGTCCCAGTCCAGAGGTCACAGGCAGGTCTGGAGCAGGAGTCCCAGACTTTCTTAAAAGGCCAGGCACATGCATGTCTGAATCTGGGGACCCACAAGGGCAATGTTGCCCAGATGGCTCATCTGCTGTGGTCCTTGTTGGAGCTGGCCAGGGTGATGCCAGCACCACAGTCGGCTGGATCAGTTCAGCCTACACAGCTGCCACTCCTTGAGGCTCTCCCTTGTGTTGTAGGCCTGACATAGGACACACTGACAAGGAAAACACATCTTATCAGGCTACAACCTGGTGTTTGTCCCATATCAGGACTGTTTGTCTTGGGGTCCCTTGGAGCTAGTCAACCTGGAAGCCGGACTTCCCTGATGGGGCTAGACTCCCACCCTGGGTCCTGGGAAGGGCTTGGCAGGTGCAGGAAGCAGGACTGACTGTGCAGAGAAGCGGCCTTGTTCCTCCTGGGACCCCAGGATTGGGGGGACAGCTAGGAGAACTAATCCCTCCCTCACTGCGGCAAAGCACAACATGGTTCTGTCTTTGCAGGCATTCCTGGCGCAGGTCACAAGCAGCCGTTACCACTGGATCGGCCTCACCGATGGCGGCACAGAGGGCTCCTGGCGCTGGACAGATGGGACGCCGTTCAGCAGCACCCAGAGCCAACGGTGAGGCGAGCACTCTGTGGCCCTGCCCTGGTGTGCCTGTGTCCTGTGCACGTATCCCACCCTGCCGGTGGGTGTGGCTGCTGAGCGAGTGGTGGGTGTGGATCCACAGGCCTGGTTGGGGTTCTCCCCTGGACCCCTCCGCAGCGGGGCTGGCAAGTATCTTGCAAGGGGAGTCTTCCTACAGTTGTGTTTCCCACTTTCTGTATCAGGCCTGGCCCCAAGGTACCCCTTCTCTGTTAGAAGCCAGTGTAGCTTCATAGACCCTGCTCTTTCCCTATCTTTTAACCCTCAGCAACTGAGGCAAGCCCTGCAGGGCCACCTGCAGGGCCTCAGCCCTGTCCCTATCCTGGGTTCACTGGAAGATAACAGACCCATGTCCCAGCATGGGAAGGAGACGCCGCGTTTGTCTAACAAAATGAAGCCCTGTTGTTCCCAGGTTGTGGGACGCGAACCAGCCGGACAACTGGCGACACAGCAATGGGCATTATGAAGACTGCGTCCACATCCAGAAGAAGTGGAATGATATGGACTGTGATGCCTCCTATCACTGGGTCTGCAAGATGCCCACAGGCCTGGGGGCAGCCTGAGGGCAGGCACAGCTGAAGGGGCACTCCTATGGCCAGCGTGACCTCCATGACCTCTTAGGAGCTTCCAAACTCAACTTGGTCTCTGTGGCCTTCTATGGGCCTTTGGTTTTCCCGGCTTTGTCTTATTGTTTAAACCCTCCCCTGTGTCTCTCGTGGGACCTAGCGGGATCAGTGACTGCTGCAGGGGAGAGCCTTCCAGTGCCCCTGTGTCCCCTGGTTCAGCAAGGCCTGCCAGACAGCGGGCCCCTAATAAAGGCTGTCTGAGCGAGTGTGGGTGTTGGCTCCTTGTCCTGGGACAGCTTCTCCTTCCCTTGGTCTCTGTCTTACAGACATGTTTGCTTGAAAGGCAGAGAGAGTTTGTTTATTATTTTACTTGAAAGACTGAGTTATAGACAGGGAGAGATCCTCTAACTGCTGGTTCACTCCTCAAGTGAACACAGCAGGCAGTGCTGGGCCAGGCTGGAACCAGGAGTCAGGAACTCCATCCAGGTCTCCCCTGTGGGTGACAGGGGCCCAGACCACCTGCTGCTGCTCTCCCAGGTTTATTAGCAGGGATCTAGATTGGAAGTGGAGTAGCTGTGACACAAACCAGCACTCTGATTGATAAAGGATGTGGGCGTTGCAAGCTGCAACTTAACTTGCTCTGCCACAACACAGGCCCAGGCTCCTCAATGTCCCTTGTGTCTCAATACATTTTTTAAAAAGACTTATTTTATTTTTATTGAAATAGATTTACAGAGAGAAGGAAAGATAGAAATAAAGGTGTTCATTCCACTGGTTTACTCCCCAAATGGTTGTAATGGCCAGAGCTGAGAAGATTTGAAGCCAGGAGCCCAGAGCCTGTTTCGGGTCTCCTATGCAGGTGCAGGGTCCCAAGGGTTTGAGCCATCCTCTACTGTTTTCCCAGGCCACAAACAGTGAGCTGGATGAGAAGTGAAATAGCCAGGACACAAACCAGCACCCATATGGGCAGAGTTACAGAGATTACAGAGATAGATTGGAGAGAGAGAGAGACAGAGAGAGAGAGAGAGAGAGAGAGAGAGCATTTCCATTCACTGATTGATTCTCCAAATGGCCACAGCAGCCAGAGCTGGGCCAGCCTGAACACATGAGCCAGGAGTTTCTTCTGGGTCTCCCACAAGGGTGCAGGGCTTGGGCCAAGAACTTATACCATATTCTGCTGCTTTCGCAGGCCATTTGCAGGCAGCTGGGTCAGAAGTGGAGTAGCTGAGATTTGAACAGGCACCCATATGGAATACTGGCACCGCATGTGGCGGCTTCACTTACTATGCCACTGTAATATCCCTGCTATTGAGGTTTTCAAGTCAGGCATATGAATTTGGTGTACACTAACTGCTTATTAGTCACATTTTCTAAACAGATTTCAAGGACAGTGAAGCAGCTAGGACTTGAACTGGCTCCTGTAGGGTTGGTGGCACCACAGACAGTAGCTTTACCTCATTCCTAGAACTAGTCCTTTTGAGTTTGTTGCAAGTAATAGAGGTTTAAAAAACTAGGAACTTCCTGAGAGGTGCAAATCACAGGACGTTCTAGCGAGGCAGCTGTTCCTTGGGATCTGGAATGGCTGCAGTTGAATGATTCCAGCCTTTTACCACTCTCCTGAGGGCTGGCCTTGCCCTAACTACAGCTTTCTGACTCTCAGAGCCTTGTCTCTGGCTGCAGCCTCTGCCTGCACCTGCCATTCATCTGTGCAGGACTCAGCTTCCTGCCTGCTTAATTTAGAATTTGCGAAGCAGTGCCGAGCCGGGTCTGGAGGCTCCCATCCCGGGGACATGGCCAGAATTCTGGGCCCAGGCGGAGCCCCAGTGCTCCTGCTCTGCCTGGCTCCGGGCTTGTCAAACCCTGCACTCCCTGGCCCGCGATTCTAGTGCTCTCAGCCCCTACAACTCCCATGTTTTCTCCTTAGCTTTTGAGACTGCCAACCCCTGTTGAGGGCCCTCCTGCCCGGGCTGGAGTCTGGAACGGGCCACCTCATCAGGTGATTTCCTGACTCAGATCCCTTGCCTCTTGCCCAATGGCCGTTTCCTGTGCCAGGGTTTTCCAGTTGCTCTCGGTGAAAGGGCTGGTTGAGTTACTCCACCCTGACAGGAACGAGATGTCTGTTCTGTCTTGTGTGGTCTCTTTGGCTGCATGGGACATGACTCAGCCTTTTCCTATATGGATTCTTAGATCTGTGTTGATCTTAGAAACTCCTCGCTCCAAGATTTTCTGTGTTTTCTGCATAAGCTTTACAAATGTGTGTTTTACCCAAACATTATTATTCCATCTAGAAATTATTTTTGAGAATATTGTGAGGCTGGCCTTTATTTTTAAAAAAATCACTAAATTTTAACCAATTCTTATCCCTTATTGGAAAAGATTACTTCCTCAAATATGAAATCCATGAGCTGTTTCTAGACTCTGATTACATTCCAGTAAGTGCTTTTTTCCTTAATTGGGACCACCTTGTCCCAATTGCAATTAAAAACATTAAATTAGCTTATTTAATTGAAAGACACAGAGACCCAGATCTTCCATCCTCTGGTTCACGCTTCCAAATGCCTGAACACCCAGGGCTGGGCTAGGCCACACTCAGGAACCTGGAACTCAATGTTGGACTCTCATAAATGTAGCAGAGACCCAAGTTCATGAGCCATCATCTGCCTCCCTCCTCCCCAGGGTGTGCATCAGCAGGAAATGAGAGCCAAGACAAACCCAGGCACTCAGACACCGGATGCGGGCACCCCAAGTGGCACTTGAACCACTGCACCCAAAAACCTCCCCCTCCTGTCAGTTTAGAACGTGTTTTCTTCTCCAGTTGGGCAAGTGCCCCTTTAGCTTAAAAAAAAGGTAGGTCTGTCTGGGACAAGGTCTGGTGGTTAGTGAATTTCACTGAAGGGAGGAGTTAAATTGGTGCCTCACCCAATTTTTCATCAGAGCATCCTGGAACTTTTAATCTCAGTTAATCCAATGGCCACAGAGAATCCCTTGGACAAGGATTCTCCAGCCTTTTACCTATCATCCAGCCTGCTGTAGTCCCCCAGGGTAAGAGCGCCAGGGGAGAGAACTGGGCATCTCACTGGGTGGTGGAGGTGGGGGCTTCTGGGTACCCTGCTTGTAGAGGCTGGGCAGACCTCTCTGTATGCAAAACACCCTCAGCAGGGTAGGCCACCGTGGGGGTGTTGCTTGGATACAGGAGGCAGAGGGGATGGCAAGTTCTATATGCTCTTCCTAACTCCTGAAGCCATCAGTCTTTCCTGCACTTGTAAGCTGCGAGCCTTCCTGCTTTCCCAGTACAAACTGCTGTGGTGGTTTTCAGTCCCCTAGCTACTGCCCGTACCCAATCTACTTCTCAGCTCTGCTGCATCAGCTGTCACTCAGCCATCAGGCCAGCTCCCAAATTTTGTGGAGATTTCTTGTGTTGTTGATTCACGTCCAGTTCTTTGTTATCATTACTTTTGTGGGTATGGAAAGGAACTGGAACTGAATATGTGCATTGAATCTGTATATCTTTTTCCTTTTTTCAGTCTGCCTTTCAAATATAAATGATTTTTTTTTTTAAGAAAGTCTTGTATTCAGGGACAGCCATTTGACACAGTAGCTGAGATGCCACTTGGGACACATGTATCTCATTATCAGGGTGCCTGATTCAAGCCCTGGCTTCTTATTCACACATGCCCTGGTTGGCAGCAGTTGGCTCCCTGTCCCTTACATGGGAGACCCAAATGAAGTTGCAGGCTCCTTCCTGGCTTTGGCCTGGCTGAGCGCATAGTATTGTCTGTGTCCAGAGGTCAGCACACACTGATTTGAAAGCAGGGGACTCCAGGGACCATCTTCACTGAGCAGTGAGATGCCCAGCCTTCTTTCTCCTGCAGACTGAGAACCAACAGATGCTTTCTCTTCCTTGCAAAGAAGATGAAAATAAATATCAAAAAATGTATTTTCTTTGCTAAAGTTTTTCATCTGGTCTTCCATGCCTTGACTGATCCAGAGAGAGAAGAGGGGTGCTGTGTCTGATCCACAGCTGGCCAGTGTAGAGTGACATCTGGCCCCAGGGTGGCCCATGAGGGGTGTGTTCTTTGCAGCCGAGACCAGGGTAGCCAACAGGGGATAGGCAAATGAAGTGTAGGAGATGGAGTGTGGGCAGCTTCTGCATGTTTGTGTCTTGTGGTGGGAGATCTGGGGGTTGGCTGCCTCTTCCTCTTCTTCCCTCCCCACCTCCCTCCAGTGCCTTTCTGCACTGCAGAGGCACCATGTTCCAGAACCCCGAGTACCCAGGGCTCCAGATGGCAGTTAAGATTATCTACTTATGGGCCTGGTGCCTTGAGCACGCAGGGATCACATATGGGTACCAGTTCTAATCCCGGCAGTCTCACTTCCCATCCAGCTCCCTGCTTGTGGCCTGGGAAAACACTAGAGGATGGCCCAAAGCCTTGATACCCTGCACCCAAAAGAAGCTCCTGGCTCCTGGCTTTGGATTGGCTCAGCTCCAGCTGTTGCAGCCGCTTGGGGAGTGAACCATCAGACGGAAGATCTTCCTCTCTGTCTCTCCTCCTCTCTGTATATCTGCCTTTCGAATAAAAAAGAAATAATTTTTAAAAAAATATTATCTACATATTAGCAATAGTTGTGTGACACCCAGAGGGTGGAAGCAAGGCAGATCTCAACGTCCGGTCCTGTGGTCTATTCTGTTTTCTATGGTAGGTAAAGTGGTGGGAACTGCACCTCTTGGTCACCGTGGTCCAGGTCTTTCCCAGTATCACCGAGTCCAGTGACAGCTGTAGCAGCAAGGGCTCCTGGCCCTTGGACTGAGTTATGGTGCAGTGTTCTCACACTCAGAGCTCCCCCTGCCCCTCCAGATCTCCTGATGATTGTGGAAGCACCTGGATTAAATCCCCCGGTACCTGCTGGCAGCAGCTGGAGGAGTGTCTGTCCCTGCCTCGAACCCAGCCTGGGGCAGTGGCCTGTGGGGCCTTTACTGCTGTGTGAGGCCTGCCAGGCACTGAGGATGGCAGAAGCCACTGCCAGGGGACAGCTCTGTCTTTAGCAATGACACCCAAGTTAACGTCCTTGCTCCCAAGGCCTTTTCCTAGGGCTGGGGCAGCGACCAGGGGCAGGAGCCTCAGAGTGCAGAGAGGGAATTGGACCTGTTCAGCACAGGTGTGTCCTCTGTGGCTTTAAGAATTTTGTCCATTCACCCAGGTCAACTATGTCAATGAGACAAGGATTGTAGAATGTCTAAGGGTACAACAAGCAAAAACTGTCCAAGTAAATCACATGTACACTCTCAAAATCCAGGTGCTGAACCCCAGATCCTGCTCCCCTGCCATCTGCTTGCAACCCCTGCTGCAGCCACGCAGTGGCCAGATTCTGTCTCTCTCCTGTCTTGCGTGACCTCTCCTTCCAGGGCAGGGGTTCCAGAGGGGGCACTGGCTGCTTGTGCCCAAGGAGAGGCAGCAGTCCTGACCTTTTCGTGGCTGCCTGGAGAGAAGCAGCTCATCTAGCACAAGAAATACAGACGAGGACAGCCACAGCCATCAGCATGCAACAGGTGTGAGCCCTGCATCATTATCTCGCGTGGGGAGAGGTGAGCTACTTGGACCGCAAGTCTTCTCATCCTCCCGGAGAAACAGCTTTCTGATTTTGCATTTTTACAATGTGTCATTAGAGTCTGCACTTAGGCGCAGCTTTACATTGTTTTTTAAAAAGATGCACTTATTTGAAAGAGTTAGAGAGAGAGGAGAAAGAGAAAGCTGAGAGAGAGATCTATCACCTGCTGGTTCACTTTCCAAATGGCCACAAGCCAGGAGCCTGGAATTCTATCTGGTGTCCCAGCTTTCCCAAGTGCAGGAGGTGGCTAGGAAGTGGAGCAGCCCGTGATCCCAACGGGCGCTCCTCTGGACGCCAGCATCACCGGTGGTGGCTTCACCTTCTGTATCATAACGCCAGCCCTGGCAATTTTACTTTAAGATGGCTTCTACCAGCCCCCTCATTTCCCTCTAATGAGACCCAGAAATAGACCAGACAGACGGTTACAGCAGAAACCACTTGTCAAGACATTTTGCCATCTCCAAGACCCAAGGAGCTGGGTTTGGACAGGGAATGCTTCAGGGTGAGGTTGATAAAGAGACGCGACAACAAAATAAGACATACACTCCAGGATGAGACCCAACTGGAAAGGGGGAGACTTCTGGGGTGTTGCTGGGGTGACCAGCAGGATCTGATGGGGAAAGGGCAGTGGAGGGGTCCAGCATGACCCTGGACTTCCTGCCTTGTTCATGCCTATAACTCCAACACTTGAGAAAAGGCACAGCCCCACAACAGAATGACGCCCACAGGATTGTTCATAGACACCAGTTCATGAGCAGGGGATCTAGAAGAGAACAGCGAGCCCTTTGGCATCCTTCTTGTAACTTTTCTGTCACTTTTATTTCTTCTAAAACGAAATTTGAAAAAGTTTTTTGCTTTGCCAACGCATTTTTCCTTATAAATATGTATCTGCATACAATCTGGAGGTAACTTAAAAAGTTCATGGAGAAAGTAATTAAAAGATGTAAGTTTTGATGCAAGTATCTTTGAAATCCATCCTTTTTGGGGGTAATACTATTTCCATTAATTTTCTGTAGACTCCTCCTATACATGAGTATCTTCCCCCCCCCCACAAGAAAATAACCTTGTAATTCCACTTTCCACAAACCGCTTGAAATGATCTCAGATGGGTGTCTTTGTGGAAACTTTCAGCCCCTGCTTGGTCTGATTTAGTTAAAATTTGGGGGATGGGTGTCCCGATGTGGGGATTCAAGAAAACGAGCCGTTCTGGGGCGTGGAGGGTGGAGAGGACTTCGGGATGCAATCTACAGTGAGGACCGACCGGGTAACTCACCACGGCCCGGCAAGGCGGGGCGGGGCCGGCCTGCGGAGCGCGCGGACAGCCCAGGTGCGCCGGCCCCGCCCCGAGGGCCTCGCGCGCCCCGGGCCGCAGGTGAAAGGCCGGGGCGTGAGGGCCTCGGCGCACCGCCATGGACGCCGCGCTGCCCGCACCCCTGGGCGCCCCGCAGGCCGAGGTGCTGGAGGATGTGCTGCATGAGCAGTTTGGGCCGCTGCCGCAGCTGGCTGCCATCTGCCGGCTCAAGCGGCGGCCCTCGGGCGGCTACTCGTCCACCGAGGACCTGCAGCTGGTGCTGGAGCGGCGACGCGTGGCCAACGCCAAGGAACGCGAGCGGGTGAGCGGCCCCAGGCTGTCCAGTCCCCAGGTCCCCTCGGACCTCCCTCCCGAGGCCCCGGTCCCTGCCCCGCGCGCCCTGTTTGGCGGCTTCGGAGCGCCGCCTCAGCCCCTCAGGTCATCCGCGGCGCCGGAGCGGATGCCAGGGGTCCTGACGGCTTCAGAAGCGGCTCGGCGGGCACGTCCTGTGCCCAGCTTGGCACGAGCGACCTGCGCCTGAATATCACCACCCAAGGGCGCCTATTGAGTAACGTGGGGGCTCCTGGGGCGCCCCTGGCTCCTTTCTCTTGTCCCTCTGCAGCTTGGCCTCGAGGCAAATGTGGGCTGAGAGGAAAGTGGGGGAACGGAAGTTCCCTTTGAAAAACAATAATGAAACACGACACCCCAGGGGTGCACCCTCACTCCCACTCCACCCGGGTCGGGAGAAAGCGCCCGTTCTCAGGCGGGCGCAGGACTCGTCCCTCGGGGTGCCAGCGACATCTGCTGGCGGCATTTTGGTATCGCCAAGCGTTGGACCCCACGCGCCAGGCTGGCTCTCAAACTTGGTGTTTAGTTGGTTGCTGCACAGGCGAATCTGGAGCCGACAGGTGAGGGCTAGAAGGGGAAGCTATGTGCTTTAGAGAATTGGCACGGGGTTTCATTCTTTTACTGTTGTTTGTAATGATAAAATGAATACACCTGGAAAATACTGGCAAGTGTGAAAATACTGGCAAGTTGGAGCGCTTCGTCACACAACTTAAAATTTTTTTTTACCTACTTATATTTCACTGGAAATGTAAAGTGAGGAGTTGCATCCCAAACGTCCCCAGTGTCAGGGTTGGGCCTGGTGGAAGCCAGGAGCTCACAACTGCGTTCAGCCTTGCACGTGGGTGGCAGTGACTCTGGGATCTGCTGTCTCGCGGGGTCTACGCGAGCAGAAATGGAGCTGAAGTGGAGAAGTCGGGTACGTACAAAATGTGGATGTCCCGAGTCGCTGTGCCCAATGCCTGCCCTGACATGTCTGCATGCATTTCCTTCCATCTTTTTCTGTGTGTGTGGTGCATATACTTTTACAAAGGTATGCACATCCAATATGTAACCTTGTAATTTTTGCCATTAAGCCTTGCCAAAAGCAGTTCATACTTTCTCAAAGGCTGGAGTTTGCAAAGCTTGGCGTGTAAGTGAATCATGCATGCAAGTTGAAGCTTTTTTCTGATCCATGGAGCTGGGTGCCTGCCAGTCATTGCTGGAGCAGTTACCAGGCTGTGGGATACAGTTTCAGCAGGTTTTGACACAAGTTGCTTAATTGTTTTCTAGAAGGATTTTCTAATTTTTAAATGTACAGGATTGTCTTTTTCATGCTTTTCCTGATGATAAGTATAACAAAAACAATGTTCCTGGCATTGCACAGGAAAAAAGTGGCATCCAATTTTTAAATTAATCCAAGATGGGTAGACAGGGTTATATTTATTTTGAGTACCATATTTTTTTAAAATTGTGTTTTCCATGAAACAATGTTGTAAGTTTAGGGAGACCTCCCTCCCCCTTCCTCCTTTACCATTTTTCCTTTTCCCCGTTTTGTTCCTGTGTTACCACAATAATGTAGTCTCTTAATACAAATCACAAGTTTAGCTTTCTAATGTTTAAATGTATCCTGACCTGACAGGCAAAGGAGAAAACCTAGTATCATACTGTGAAGGTGTATTTAGAAGTTTTGTTGCTAGTCCTGCTTTTATTCAGGGGTAGAAATGCATACTGTATAGTACCTTTATTTCCTGGTAGGCTTGTCTCCCTTGTACAGTTCATATATATACACACACATACATACTTGTCTACACAATATATTCTTTATGTATTGGCTGTCATATAAGAGAATACGTATTTGTTGTTTTGGGGACTGACTTACTTCACTAAGTATAATGGTTTCCAGCTTGACCATTTTGTTGTAAATGTAAGATTTCATTTTTTATGGCTGAGTAATATTCCAAATAGTAGATGTACCACAATTTCCATTCCTCTGTTGATGGGCATTTGGGTTGTTTCCATGTATTGGTTATTGTGAATTGTGCTGCTATAAGCACAGGTTGCAGGTTTCTCTATCAGCTGCAGATTTCATTTCATTTGAATATATAATCAGTGGGGTTGTTGTGGTCTAGGTTAGGCCAAATATTTATTTCCTAGATTCTCGCCTCTTGCCTAAAAAGCATTTTAAGCACAGCCACTGACATGGCTTAAGCAAGTGGTAGGGTTTATTCAGGGTGAGGAATACACATTAACATGGGCCCTATTAGGGGAGTGAGCTAGAAAGCAAAAAGGTAAGGGAGAGAGGTTGCTACCTTTTGTTCTTGGAGTCTGTCCGCAGGAAGCAGGAAAGTGCGTATAGGAGGCCAAGAGCCCAAGCATGTGGGTGATGAAGAGCTGAGGCACCAGTGATGAAGCACTTAACCAAGACAGTGAGCTCCTCCCCAGCGGGAGCTTTTATAGGGTTTGAGAGGGGGAGTGGCCACAGAACAATGCAACACTGTCCCCCTCAAGTCCCAAGGAATGGTGGGTACGCAATCTCAGACACATGGGCGGGCAAAAAGTATCACACAGGCTGGGAGGTGCTGCTTCCAGACTCATGACTTTGAACTAGCTGCCTGCCTAGACCATATCAGGGTGTCTGGGTCATATGGCAGATTAGTTCTGCTGTATGAGCACTCTCCATGCTGGCTTCCATAATGGTTGTACTAGTTTACATTCCCACCAACAGTGGCTTAGGGTGGATACAGTATTCAAATTTAATGCAGCTATAGGTGTTTCCATGTCTTCAAATGTTATCAGTGTTATTTCAGGTTGGCATCTTTATTTTGGAATTTATAATGGGTAGTTATAAATTGTACATATTCTGTGCCGTGGAGCATGAGAACTTGCCCTCCCCAACTGTATTTTGGTATCTGTGTCCTCTCTCCTCTCTGCTTCATTTCCTTTGGATGTATAGCTGCCCGAAGGATCGTTGGATCATGCCGTAGCTCATTCTGAGCGAGCTCCATGCTGTTTTCCATAATAGCTGTGTTAATTTGCATTCCAGCTCTCAGCCTAGGAGTTTTCCACATCCTTGCCAACATTTTAAAAAAGCATCTTTCTGATGACAACCATTCTAACTGGGTCAAGATGATACGTGAATTTGATTTGCATCTACATGATTAGTGATGTTGCGAATCTTTTCTACACTTCTTGGCCGTTTGTATAGCTTATGTCTATTAGGTTATTTTTTTTTTTCAATCAAATTTAGTTCTGCTTTTCATCTTGATGGTTTTTAAAATTTTTAATATTTTCTTTATTAATCCCTTGTCAGTTGAATAACTTGTTAGCATTTTCTCCCAACCTGTAGGTTGTTGCTGTGCAGAAGTTTGTTAGTTTGATTATATTTCCTTTGTCTTGTTTTGTTTTTGTTGTCTCTGCTTCTGCGGTATTACCCAAAATCTTGTTTATACTAAAGTCTTGAAATATTTTCTCACAGTAGTTTCAAGTCTTATATTTAGGTATTTATTCTTTTTAAAACATTTTATCAAAAACAATATGCATATCGAAAATGTATTTAAATGTGCATATATTGTTTTGATCTGATCACCTACAACCAAACTCAAACCAAGAAACCACATTGCTAGAACTTCAAGAGTCATCACTATTCCCCCTCATTTCTTTTTGTTTTTTTAACATTTGAAACTAGCATGTTTTCATTTACATGATACAATTCAACAAAATAAGCTTTATAATTACTTCTCAAATGAGCTGACATCCACATAATTTTTATTCACTACAAATAAGAGAAAATGTGACTTTTCTGTTTGGGTTTGGCATAATGATTTCCAGTTGCAATCACTTGGTTGCAAATGCCAGATTTTTATTCTGTTTTTATGGTTGAATAATGGTCCATTGTATGTATACATACCACATTTTCTTTATTCATTAATGGACATCTGGTTGATTCTCTATCTTGGTTATTGTGAATTAAGCTGTTATAAACATGGAGTGTAGGTAACTTTTTTTTAAAGATTTATTTATTTTTATTACAAAGTCAGATATACAGAGAGGAGGAGAGACAGAGAGGAAGATCTTCCATTCGATGATTCACTCCCCACGTGAGCGCAGTGGCTGGTGCTGCGCCGATCTGAAGCCGGGAACCTGGAACCTCTTCAGGTCTCCCACCGGGTGTAGGGTCCCAAGGCTTTGGGCCGTCCTCGACTGCTTTCCCAGGCCACAAGCAGGGAGCTGGATGGGAAGTGGAGCTGCAGGGATTAGAACAGGCGCCCATATGGGATCCTGGGGCGTTCAAGGCGAGGACTTTAGCTGCTAGGCCACGGCGCTGTGCCCTGTAGGTAACTTTTATGTGCTGATTTCATTTCCTTTGTCCACATCCCTAGGAGTAGGTTAGCTGGATCATATGCAAGATGTACTTTCAGGTTTCTGAGAAATCTCCATACTATCTTCCATACCAGTAATACTAGTTTACATTCCCAACAATGTATTAAAGTTCCCTTTCCTTCACATCCTGGTCAGCGTTTGCTCTGTTTGAGTTCTGGTTGATAGCCAGTCTAACTGGGGGGAGGTGATATCCCTCATTGTGATTTCCATTTGCACTTTGCTAATAATAACTAGGGAAGATTTTTTTTCATGTCTCTGTTGGCTATTTCTAGTTTCTCCTTTGGAAATTATCTGTTCATATCTTTTGTTGATTTAACTTTTTTGGTGGTGATTTTTATTTTATTTTTAGTTTTTTGAAAGATATGTTTGAAAAGCATAAAGAGAGAGGGAAAGACAGACAAAGCAAGCACTTCTGTCTGCTGGTTCACTCCCTAGGTGGCTGCAATGGCCAGGACAGGCCAGGCCAAGGCCAAGGGCTTCTTCTACATCTTCCGTGTGGGTAGCAGAGGTCCAAGATCTCAGTCCACCTTCTGCTTTTTCCAGAGATGGAAAATGGAGCAGCTGGGCTTGAACAGGCACTGATATGGATGCCAGAATTGTAAGCAGCGGCTTTATCTGCTCTGACACGATGCCAGCCCCCTTGGTGGTATCGTTTTTTAAAAGATTGATTTATTTATGTGAAAGGCAGAGTTATAGAGAGCAAGAGCAAGCAAGAGATTGTTTTATTTTTAAAGTCTTATTTATTTTGATGATTTTTACATAATTGGGGTGATAGGATCAAGGGCTAAGGAGGGTGGATAAGATCACCATCCCACACATTCATATTCTCTCTCTCTCTCTTCTTTCTTTCTTTTTTTTTTTTTTTTTTTTTTGCCTTTCTGTATCTGGGAGGTGGGAGGAGATAAGGGGAGAGGCCACACCCAGCCTCCCAAATGACTCTGTGCCATGGGATAGAGGACAGTCTCCCAATACCACCCCAGGGTCACTGATGTGGGGCATGCTCCCAGGGTCCTGCTAAAGGAGTTTTGATAGTTCAACAGTTCTGAATTACGGCCGATCTTACCACTCCAAGCATGATGAAATCTCTCCAGACTCCTTCCACCTTACTGTCTCCTTTTGCCCACTGTCAACACTTGACTGGGGTAGTTGATCAATTTGTTCTGCCCTCCGTCCTCTGTTATGGTACCAGGTGTCCTCTGCAGACTCCAGTGTACTGTCATATCCTCCAGGTGTACCTGGATATGCTGTCCACTGCTCCGTCTAAGCCACCAAGGAGGCCCAGTTCTGACACATATACTCTGTGATCAGACTATGGGACCTGCAATTCTCTCCATGGTTGGGGTTCTGAGTCCATTGGTTCGGTTGGGGGCATCACCAAAGAAATCTCATCTGAGGAGATCCCAGACCTGATTCTTGTGTGTGCTTGCCAATACAGGGTCCAGCACATCTGTATCCTCAATCAACTTATACACATGCTGGTGGTTGCAATCGTGTCTTTTACACAAACCCATGGGTGTTGCAGCACAGTCCAATCCTGCCCACTGTACACTTGGCCCTCATGTAAACCAGTGGGAGCTGCAGCCTAGTTGGAGCAACCCGCAATAACCCCCACCAGTCCCGCCCCCTGCCCTGGTTCCCGTGCTTGCCATTATGTACAGCAGGCTGGTCCAGTCTTTTCAACATCCCATTCAGCTCTTATACAAGTCAATGGCCCTTAAAGCCTAGTTCAATCCAACTAGCCCCACTATCCAGCCCACACACATGCTGGCAGATGCTGGCAGATGCTACTCTTTGTCTAGCCATGCCTGTCCCAGTCCTGCTTCTCATGCTCACCAGTCAGAGTGGCAAGATCTGCTCCCACTCCCAGATCTTGCACTCTCCAGGTGGTTCTGCAGTTTAACTTGACAAGATTTGCCCCTCCCCCATGCCAGCATATGCCAGCTGATACTGTGGCAAAGCCCAACCAACCCACACCCACTCTGGCTTATGCATGCACAAGTAGGAACAGTCAACCCAGCCTGGCTTTTCCTTGATCCAGCTCACATAAGGTCAACAGGTGTTGTAGCCTTGCCCAGCCTGGTCTGCCCCAGTTCCAGCTCTCATGCTTACTAGTGGGAGTGATGGTCCAACAGAAGAGCCCCATGCAGCCCCCCTAGAGCTTTGCCCCCTCCCTTCCTGGGTTTCACAAGTGCTGGTTGGGTACTGTGACCCGATCTGGCTTGGTCTATCTCACCTCGACATTTGCCAGTGGGTGCTGTAGCCTAGCCTGGCCCTGAATCATCCCCAGTTCCACCTCACACTGGTGGGGGCTACAGCCTAGCCTAACCCAGCCTGGCTGGCCTCCATTCTGGCCCTAATGTAGACTGGCCCTAATGTAGACTGGCCCCCACACTATTCTGGTTCTCAGATTTGCCAGCAAGTGATATGAACTGGCCTATCCTGGCTCACCCCAGACCTGAGCCAAAGGTAAGCCCGTGGGTACTGTAACCTGGCCTGGTCTGGGCTGCTCCCTGTCTTGGTTCTTATGCTTACCTGCAGGGAGTGAGTTGCCAAGCTCCTCCATCGTAACTTCTCCCAAGGCCAGATTCTCGTGCACACTGGTCGGTCCATGGGCCAGCCCTACTTAGTCGATCTTTCGTCCTAGTAGGGTCCTGACTGGCCCTCACCCTTTCTGGTTCTTATTGTTGGGTGCTACAGCCCAGCCAAGCCTGGTCCACACCCAGACACAGCTCACGCATGGCTCAGCAGGGACAGAGACTTAGCGCAGCCTATTCTATACCCATCCTGGTTCTCACAAGTTCCTGTGAGTGCCGATGTCTAGCCCAGAGTGGCGCACCCCAGTCCCAGTCCGCAAGCATGCCAAGGGAGACTGCAGCCATGTCCAGACCAGATTACAACCCCCACTCTGGCCCTCGTGCTCACCAGTGGGACCCTCAACCCACCCAGGACGTCCCCTTAACTCCCAACAGGCCTGTTTCCAGCCACAGATCTTGCATGTGCCAGTGGTTGCTCTGACTCAGCTTGACATAGCCCTTCACGTGTCTTTGTCTTTGCCTTTGGATGCTGTAGCCTGTCCTGACCCAACTCTCACTGGTGGGTGCTGCAACTTGGCCCTGCTCAGTCTGCTCCCATCTCTGGCTCTTGCAAACTGGCAGGTGTGGCAGCCTACCGTGAAATGACCTGCGTTCCACCCTGAAATGACCTGCGTTCCAGTGTGGTTTCTATACTCAAACCACTGGGTTAAGGTCTGTTCAGCGATGCCTGGTTCACCCTCTTCCAAAACCAACCCACACACTTGCTGACAGAGCTACCTTGCCTAGCCTGCCTGACACCCAGGCCTTGATCATGTGCTCACCAGTGGGAGCTATGATCCAATGGGGGAGTTGCCCAGGTTCCCTCACTTGACTCGCTCCCAGACCCAGATCTCACACATGCCAGTAGGTGCCAGGTCCCCACCTGGCACAGCCTGCCCCCCCCCATCCCAGCCTTTGTATGAGTTGGTGGATGATGTGACCCGGCCCACCCCACACCCTGTTGTAGGGTGCACATGTGGATGCTATAGCCTGTACCTGCCCAGCCTGTTTCCAGCCCCATTACCCATGAGTGATGGAAGATTCCATGGTCACACTCAGTTTAGCTCCTTCCCACCCCAACTCTTAAGCTAACCAGTGGGACTTATATTTCCACAGGGATAGGCCCGCATATCCCCTACAGGATCTACCCATAGGCCCGGTTCCCTTGCATGCTAGTTAGTGTCATGAACCAGCCTAATGTGACCCATCCCCTATTCCAACACTCACAGTCAGATACTGTGATCTAGACCTGCCAGACAGGCCCCCAGCCATAGCTTTCATGTGGACTGACGTGGTGGTCAGCAATGTTCCATGCTAATAAACCCAGCTCAAAACACCCATGTGGGCTGAAACTATAAAGGTCTTCTGGCCTCTCCCCAGTCCTCTTGCTTACCTGCAAGTGTAGTGAGCTTGTCATTGGGGGTCCTTCTGGAATCATTCCTTACCTATGTTTTTCCAAGGATGCCTCTCAGCAGTAATTCTTAACCTGGGCATGCATCCACAGGTCAGTGCTCTTCCTCACCTGTGCAATCCCCCAATCTTCCTGCAAATCCTCAACCCCCAAGCTCCCAGAGTCACCCCTGCTGGCACCACAAGCTGGGCGGGGGCAGGAAGACCCCAGCAGACCCCCGAAGTTAACCGTGGCTCCTGAGAAGCATGTGGGCTCAAGGTGACTTCTGATTGATTGATCTTTTATCAACTCCCAAATGACTGCAACTGCCAGCACTGGGCCGGGCTGAAACCAGGAGCCTGAAATTTCAGACAGGTATTCCATGTGGATGGCAGGAGCCCAAGTACTTGGACAACCTTCTGTTGCCTTCCCAGGTACATTAGCAGGGAGCTGGATTTAAAGTGGAGCATCTGGAGCTCAAACCAGTGCTCAAATGGGATGTAGACACCACAGGTGGCAACTTAACGTTGGACCACAATGCTGGCCCTCTTGCCTATTTATTAACTGACTTGTTTTGTTCAGTTTCTTGAGCTCCTTTTGTATTCTGGATGTTGATCTTTAATCAGATGCCTAGTTTGCCAATATTTTTTCCTAATTGCTACTTCTTTGTTGATTGTTTTTTGCTGTGCAGAAGGGTCTTAGCTTGATGTAATTCCATGAAAGAGAGGGAGCTTTTGCCACTGGTTCACTCCCTATGTAGCCCCAACAGCCAGCTCAAGGCCAGGCTGAACCCAGGAGCTTCATCCCGGTTTTTCATGTGGATGGCAGGAGTTACTGGTGCCATTCTCTGCTGCTTCCCAGGCGCATTAACAGGGAGCTGGCTTTGAAGCTGAGTAGCCTGGACTGTTACTAGTACTCTGAGATGGGGTGTCAGCATCCCATGCAGAGATTTAACTGGCATACCACAAGTGAGCAACCCTTCTCCATCCCCGCGTACCATTTGTTGAGGAGACTATTATCCTCCAATTTGTACTTTTGGCAATTTGGTCATGTGAATCCATGAATTAATTTTCATTTCCTGATGCTTGTATTCTACTTCCATTGGTTTATGTGTCTGTTTTTATGGAGATTCCATGCTCTTCTGATTACTAAAGCTTTGTAATATGTTGTAATATGTTTCGAGGTCAGGTATTATGATGCTACCAGCATTGTTCCTTTTTCTTTGGTTCCAGATGGATTTTGTGATTTTCTAATTCTGTGAAGAATATCATTGGTATTTTGATGGTTTTTGATTAAATCTGCAGACCACTTTCAGTAGTATGTACATTTTAACATATTCTAATCTGTAATAGTAAAATGTTTTTCATTTTTATGTCCTCTAATTTTTTAAAAATCATTTTCACTGTAGAGATCTTTCACCTTGATAAATGTATTACATTATTTTCCTAGATTATTGCTAGTGAGATTGCTTTTTTATTTTAGAAAAATGTTTATTTTATTTATTGATAAAAACACAACTGTTTTAATAGGTTGACATTTGTATTTCAGAATTTACTGAATCGTTCAATAGCTTTTTTCTGTGTGGAGGTTTTAGGATTTTATGCATTGAAGATCATGTCACTTGCAAACAGGGTTAATTTATCCTCATTTCTTATTGATATGCACTTTATTGTCTCAATGCTCTGGCCAAGTATTTCAGTTTTATGTTTAGTAGGAGTAAAAGTGGATATGTTCGTCTTGTTTTGGAAGAAGTGTTTTCTTTCTCTTGATTGTCATGGTGAAGGCTGTGGCTTATTTTACAAAACCTTTATTGTGTTGAAGCATGTTCCTTCAATACCTAATTTATGTGTTTTTTTTAAAAACATAAAAGGATATTGAATTTATCCATTTTTTTTCCTGCATCTGTTGAGATGGTTTTATCCTTTAATTTGTTAATGTGATGTATTGGTTTTTCTTTAAATGTTTGATGGAATTTAGCCATGAGGACCCGAACTTTTCTTTGTTAGTAGACTTTTTTTTTTTGTATTATTTTTTCTTTTTTTTAAAAAAAGAATACAGATATACAGAGAGAAGGAGAGGCAGAGAGGAAGATCTCCCTTCTGGTGGTTCACTCCCCAAGTGGCTACAACAGCTGGAGCTGAGCCAATCCTAAGCCAGGAGCCTGGAGCTTCTTTCAGGTCTCCCACAAGGGTACAGGGTCCCAAGGCTTTTGTCTGTCCTCGACTGCTTTCCCAGGCCCCAGGCAGTTGGGGTTGAATGGGAAGTGGTACAGCTGGTATGTGAACCAGTGCCTGTATGGGATTCTGGTGGATGGAAGATGAGGATTTAACCATTAGGCATACACACTAGGTCCCAGGTTTTCTGTTTTCATGGCACCATTTTGGTAAGTTTTCCATGTTCAAAAATTAATCTGTCCTTTCTAGATTTCTAATTTGCACATTGTTCATAATAGGAGTCTTTGCACATTGTTTATAATAAGAGTTTTTGTATTTCTGTAACAATAGTTGTAATATCTCATTTTTCAATTTTGAATTTGTTGATTTGTATCTTCTATTCTCTTTATTAATCTGGCTGGGTTGTGTTTATGTTTTCAAGAAAATCAACTGTTTATTTATTGCTATTTTTTCTTTTCTTTTTTTTTTGTCTCTGTTTCATTTCTGTTCCAGTCTTTCATTTTCTAATTTCAAGTTTAATTTTCTCAGTTTTATAGTTGCTTGAGCAGTCAGGTCATTTATTAGAAATCTATCTTTTTGATGTAGATGTTAATAACTGTAAAATTAAAGTGTTCTTGCTGTATCCTACAATTTTGTAATGTTTCCATTTTCATTTGTTTAAAGAATTTTTAAAAATTTAACTGACTTTTGAGTCTTTTTGATTTCCTCATTGACCCATTGAGCTCTAGTTTTATTTCAGTGTGATCACCAAGATACAAGATGTGATTTTGATTTTTCTGAATTTTTTGAGATTGATTTTGAGGCCTAACCTCTGGTCAGTCTCAGAGGGCCTTCTGATGGAAATGTGAGTTCTTCAGTTGGATGAAATGTTCTAGAACTGTCTATTAGGTCCAACTAGTTTGCTGTACAGCTTAAATTTGCTGTTCCCTTGTTAATTTTTCCCCCTGGTTTTAGGTCTGTCCATTGAGGAAAGTAGAGTGTTATAGTCCCCAAGTTTTGTATATATATTGAAGTCTATCCCTTCCCTTTAAGTCTAATGATGTTTGCTTTATGTAACAAGGTGCTCCAGCCTTGGGCATTTGTGCTGGTAGTCTTTGTTCTTCCTGCTGAGGAATCCCTTTATCATCATGTGAAACATCTCCAAAAAGTTCCAGGAAAATGTGCCTTATGAAAAATTATGCACATTAAGCTTTTAGAAATAAAATTATCATAATTTGAGGTATTCTAATGTAATGACCCTTTTCGGGTCTTTTTGGGTTTTGACTTAGTGCGTGTTTTAATCTCATGCAAGTGTGGTTGCTCTAGTTTGTTTCCTCTGCAGGGAGCATCTTTTAATTTATGTCTGTCTTGGTGGATTGAATTTTCTCCTTGGCAGCACATAATGCGATCTTCTTGTTGCTTTTAATCCATCCAACTGCTCTCTATCTTGACTGGGAGATTTAATCCATTTATGTCAGGGTATTATTGTAAGAATGGATCCCTGCTACTTTTTAAATTGTCTTCTGATTGTTTTGTATAGTCTTTGTTCCTTTTTGTCACTCTTAATATTGTGTGTGTGTGTGTGTTGGGGACTGGTTGGTGGTTTTGTATACTGAGGTTTGTGTATTTTCCAGTGTAGTGTCCCTTTTAAAAATTTATTTATTTGAAAGGCAGAGTTAGAGAAAGGGAGATGGGGAACAGAGAGTGAGAGCAAGCTCCTATTCTTTGATTCACTGCTGAGATGGGTCCAGCAGCTGGTGCTGAGCCAAGCGCAACCCCAGTACCTGGGTCATCTTGTGCTGCCTCTCAGGCACATTAGTAGGGGACTGGATAGGAAGTGGAACAACTGAGACTTGGACAATTTGCTGTCCTGGCTCTTTTCTATGTGTGTGGGGGGTGAGCACTGGGCTCCTCTTTCAGATGTGTTAGAGCCCCCTATCCAGCCCCCTAGTTTATTTAGTTTGCGGCTCCTTAAAGAGTCATGTGAAATCTTTGTGTTTTTTGCTCATTATATCTTTCCATGAATAAGCTAACTCTGCCCCTTGCCCACTTTGCTCCAGGCTGTCAGGATAATTATGTATGTTGGGGTGCCTGTTCTCTCAGGGTCTTTGTCCTGGAGGGGGTGAGCATGAGAGCTCACGGCCTTCAGAGCCAATGTGTGAGACCAAGGAAGATAAAAGAAAAGTGGGGAGTCTTTGAAGTCTCATGAACTCAGCAGGAAGAAGGTTGAAGAGCAGCTGAAACAGCACTCAAGTAGACAAGGATTTGAACGTTTATTCACCAGCAATGATGCCATTTAGGACTTTCTGTGTGTCAGGTTTCGGGTGGCATTCTCTGTGTGTTTCATGTCACCTAGATCCCCAGAAGATGCCAGGTTTGTGTTCTCCACTTTGTGAATGGGCACACTGAGGTTTAGGGTTATCAGCCAGTAATCAATGGAGGAGCCAAGTTTTAAATTCTGTGCAGTTGACTCTTGACCCTTGAGCCAGCACTGCTGTGGCTGTGCTGTTACTTGGCTGGAATGCTGTGAGCCCGAGGAATGGGGCCAGCCTGGAAGTAGACTCACCTGCCTGCCCATCCACCTGCAGGGCTGAGTTTGTGCTGTTCCTTTTTCCCTGGGGAGTGGTGAGTCTTTGGCCTATGCCTGCATAGATTCCACCCACTGGCACGATGGGAGGGCTGTGGAGTTGACCCCTGACAACTCCTCAGTGTGATTTGGGGATGTTTGTACAAGTAGCGTCTGTGTGTCTCTGTGCCTTTTTGTTTTCTAGATAAAAAACCTCAACCGTGGTTTTGCCAAACTGAAGGCACTTGTGCCGTTTCTTCCCCAAAGCAGGAAGCCTAGCAAAGTTGATATTCTGAAAGGTGCAACTGAGTACATACAGATTCTCAATGATGTTTTGGAAGGAGCCGACCACCCAGAGGTAAAGGCTTTGAGAATTTAGAATGCCGAGAACCCCTTGAATGAGCCATCCCTATAGGGCAGGCCCTGTGCCAAGCAGCTTACATAGTCTTTCCAGTGAACGGTTACAGTGATCCTCTGAGCCATGTATGATCACTGTTTTACAAAGAAAGAAGGCCACATGGTGAAGGAATGGGATTGGAACCCAGATCTGCATGAACTGTGGGGTTCCTGGGCACCTGACTGGCTCCCTGGTGTCCCTGTATGGAACCAGGCTCCCAACTGCTGGGACCTTGACAGCTGGAACATGACAAGAGGCTCCCATAAACAGGCCTTGTTGGGGCCTTCAGTGGAACATGCATCGGGGCAGGCACAGAAATGGGTTTGTCATCACTCATGGAACAGCACAGTGAACCTGCTTTATGAACCATGAAGCACTCTGATGTCACCACTGTTCTGGGGGTGGGATGGCTCACAGGTGTCCACCAGGCAGTGGGAGGCATGGGCTGCTTGTATGGTCCTGCTCCACGGAGAGGCAAAGAGTGAGGGCCTGAGAAATAAACCAGTCAGCAGGGGAGAGATGGAAAGAGGAAAGGCACTGGTGATGAGCCCTGAGTGATGCCACAGGGATGTTGAAGAGGGAATCTTGGAAAACTGAGGGAGGAACAAGAGGAAGCCACAGACAGGGAAGGCAATCAGGTCCAATAGTGGGGTAGGAAAAGGAGTGACCTCAGGCCATCTCATTGGAGCTGGAGGTTGCATTATGGGCCCATATCTGGAGTCCAGGCAATGGAAAGTGGCAAATTTCAAGACCATTCTACCCGAGGGTGGAGAGAAGAATCAGAAGAATGGGAGGAAGAAAGCATTTAGGTTCCATGATGGTCCTTTCTAGGTAGCAATGCAAACATGTTTAGGGATAGAACAAGAGGAGAGACGCTTGAGAGAAACAGTATAGAAACTTAGGGTAGAAATGGCCAGCTGTATAGCTTTGAATTCTGCTCATGTCTGCTAGGTCCTGCTCAGGTGCCTGCCCGGGAGATGCTTTCTGCAATGACAGGAAAGAACTGTCCTTTTGGCCAAGTTGGATGGCTGGGCATGGTCAGAGTATTGGCACATGTACAGGTGGCCCTGTTAGTTTTTTTTTGCATGCTAGTTGTGTAACAGAAGCACTTTGTAGTATATTGCATTCATTATAAGATACTGGTTATTTCATGCCATACTATTTCTAACCCATTTGCCCTTTGCACAATCTTGTTGAAGATCAGACAAGAATAAATATGTTCAGTTTACTGAGCATCATTTCATCCTTCCCCCATACCATAACTTCAACATCACCCTTGTCACTTACCTGAAAACTCCTCAGTTAGAACTTTGAAATATATTGATTTCAATCTTCAAGACTTGTCTTACTATACCACTTTACAACTGAATATGGTTTCTAGAAGCAAGACTCAGATGAGCAGAACTATAGCAAAAATCCTTCAGAGCCACACATGTGCTTGGCTAGAGAGCTCTCGAGGAACGTTGCCCAGCATCCCAGCTGTGCTGTCATCAGCTTGAAGAACGAGGAAGGGCCCTGGGCAGATGGTGGCAGTGGTGAGCCAGTATGTGCTTGTCACCAGAGCATGGCATCCGCGACTGGAGTGATCTCGTCGACTGGGAGTCTGGTAAAGTATTTCTTCTTAAGTAACTGGGTAGCTGTCCAAAGCTCAAATGTTTGCTTTGAAGTGTGTGGCATTTTCCAGCATGAGACATGATTAAAACAACAGCAGTTTTTGAAAACGTCGGGATGGAGAGTGAGGGTTTGGGAGATTCTTATAGACTTACACAAATGTGTGGGCAGCTCGCAGCTCAGGGGTGGCAACACTGCTCCAGAAAATCCCAATACAGGCCAAAGGTGCTTTTTGTAATTTCCCTGTTTAACACATTTAAAAGGCTTGCTAGGCTCCCTGGTCTCCAGGAAAAAAGTTAGCTTGCCACATGTAAAGCTTCATGGTGATGCGATTTTGTTTTGCTTTGTGTTGTTTTAGTGTCAAGGCAGCATTTTCTAAGTAATGGCAAAGGAGTTTACCATGACAGCTCTTATTACTTGGCCAAATTGAAGAAGCAGCTGAAGTAACAGCATGCTATTCCAAATTTAGAAATCCCTGCTGTGCGAAAGAGAAGGCCACTTGCTCTATCCCAATTGTAACATGAAGGCTATTGAAATGAGGCTTGGGGTGGGGGCAGTACTGTGGCCCAAAAGGCTAATCCTCCACCTTCAAGGGCTGGCATCACCTTTGGATGCAAGTTCATGTTCCAGGTGCTCCACTTCCCATCCAACTCCCTGCTTGTGGCCTGAAAAAGCAGTAGAGGATAAACCAAAGTCTTGGGACCCTGCGCCCAGATTGGCTCAGCTCTAGCCATTGTGGCCACTTGGGGAGTGAACCAGTGGACGAAAGACCTTTTTCTGTCTTGCCTTCTCTCTGTAAATCTGTTTCTCCAATAAAAATAAATCTTAAAAAAGGACTTGTAGGAAACAGAACCAAGTGTACTGTAACAAGTAAGTTTCTTGATGTGAGATGGGGCTCTGAAGTAAAAAAAAATGATGGTTGATTAGAAGAGCAGCTGAGCATAGGAGAGATTCAAAACCTGGACGCATCACTTGTCAGCCATAGTGACTTTGAAACTAATATAAATATGATACTTTATCTTGTACATAAGATAACTATGAGATTCAAATGACATGTCAGCAAAGTGCCTAATGCAGTTCCTCATATGTCAGCGTTCACGTGGACAGATTTTATCAGATTTGCTTGGCCTACTATGAACAATCACTGTTAACTGGTGAGCATCAGTGAGCCGCCATCATCCCAGCTCTGTTGCAGGAAGTGTTTTGGGTTTTCTCCCTTGGTTCTTGCCAGGGCTGTGTTCAGACTTGAGGTCTTCCAGGTGTCATGCTGGCTGGCCTGTCTTGGTTCCCATGATTTGATTACAGTGTTCAAGGATTCCTCTTGGGTGTGCTCAGTCTAGGTTTTCATATTCTGGCCACCTGAGAGAGGAACCTCTCCCTGCTGGGCAGCCCTTAGGGAACAGAATTTCTATTTCTCCAACATGGGCTGACATGGGAACAAAGAAAGGAGGAATGTATCATTGGAGTTGGACCTTGAATCTGGATGCTTGTTTAATTTTTTTAACTTTTAAGAACAGGGAACAGAGAGGGAAGGATGGACACACACACACACACACACACACACACACTGTATCTGCTTCACTCTCCAAATGGCCACAACGGGCCTAGCCAGGCCAGACTAAAGCCAGGAGCCAAGAACTCCATCCTGTCCTCTCATGTGAGTGATGAAGGTTCAAATAGTTGGGCCATCAGCATCTGATTTCCCAGGCACCATAGCAGGGACCTGGACTGGAAACAAGGCAGTTAGGACTCCAATTAGCATACTGATATGGGATGCTGGCCTCACAGCAATAACTTAACCTGCATGTTGGTCCCCATCATGTCATTTTTTCTTTTTCCTTCTTTCCTTCTTTTTCTTATTTCAAGACAGAAGTAGAGACAAAGAGGGAAGGTCTTCCATCCACTCAGTTGCTCCCTAAATGACCACAAGAGGCGGGCCAGGTTGAAGACAAGAGCCAGGAGCTTCATTCTACTTTCCCACGCAGGTGACAGGGGCTATGTACTTGGGCCATGTTCCGCTGCTTTCCCACAGCATTAACAGGGAGCAAGATGAGAGGTGATGCAGCTGGAAGTTGAACTGGTGCTCCAATTGGATGCCTGCATCGTTGGTGGTTGCTTAAAACCTGTGGTCATAATGCTGCCCCCCCCATCATGTCCTTGTCATGATGACTTAATGTAGGTGGGTCTTTCTGCCAGTTCTGGTGGGCTTGGGATTAGACAGGTGCCCAGACAGTAGCAAGCAAGTTGGTGCCTAGCAACACCAGTGGCAAGTGTGTACTACAAGTCCTTGTTTTCCAAGGACGCACAGCCTAGTGATGACCACCTATACCACGTATTTCCTAGTGAAGAACAGCAAAATTCTGCGTGGGATTATTTCCAAGAGTGGGAGCAAGACACTTTAGTGTTTTGTAAGCAAGTGTATTGTCAATTGGAAGAAGAGTGCTAATCCTTAGAATGAACAAAGACTGAGTCACATATTTGAGATCTTTCTGTGTGTGCAGCTCTGTTAAGCATGAGTGCCAAGGCCTGATGGTGAAGAATGCCTTTTTATGCACATGCTAGGATTTCCTCAGTATTGACAAAGATTCCTTATCTCTTCCCATTCAAATTCAAATCACTCATTAAAAATAATAACCTTAATCGGTAACCACAGTCAGCTTGTAGAAAGGTTGCAGTGCAGTACAAAAAACTTTTTTTCCTGACTTGTTTGAGTGGAAGTTGCCAGTCTGAAATCCCCTCACCCATAGTTACTTCTGTGTGTATTTCACACAAATGGGGACATTTCTGCTGCAGCTGCAAAATCAGGAAGTTAACATTGCATTCCAGCTTCATAGTCCCTGGATTCCTTGCTGGTCTCCAGTGGCGTCTCAGTAATATCCTCCCTGCCAAAGGGACCCAGCTCAGAATCATGAACTACACTTGATTTTTTTTTTTCAGTCTAGAACATCTCCTGGACATTCTGTGACTTTAAGGACTGGACACTTTTGAAGACTCCAGAATCACTGTTTTGTACAATGCTTCTTTCTCTATATTTGTGTTTGTCCTGCAGATTAGCTTCAAGATCTGCATCTTGGACTGGGATCACAGAAGTGATGCCATTTTCTTCTCATTGCAGCCTCTTAGATGGGGTAGATTTTAGTCTGTTGCTAATGATATTCACTCTGATTGTTAAATTGGTGACAACCAAGCTTCTCCACTTTAGCCTTTTTCTTTTGTAATTAAAACGTGTTTTGTGAGGAGGTTCATTGAAGCTATCTAAATATCCCATTACTCATCAAACGTTCTATTTTTATTGGACTTTTCATTTGAAGTAATTATAGATTCACAGGAAGCTGCAAAATGTACCCTTAACTCAGTTACCCCCCATAGCTGTATTTTGCATTAACTAGGAATTAGATGCAGGTGTCTCCTGTGTGTAGATTCGTGGAATGAGCAGTGCATGTAAGACAAAGAGCTCCATCACAGTGAAGATCTTGGTGCTGTCCCTTGGTGTCACACCTACCACCTGCCCCTGCTGCTTCACTGCCTCACTCCAGACAACCACTAATCACTTCTGTGTCTCTGCAATTTATTTTGGGAATGGAATTTATTTACAGCAATGGGATCCTAGCATGTGTAAGTTTAGATTGGCTTTTTCCACCTGATAGTATAAGTTTGTGTTAATCCTCTGTACTTGTTTTTTGATTGCTGAGTAGAAGCCCATTTTTTCTTTCTTGTGTTGGTATGTATGCATGATTTTCCGTTCACTTTGGTGGCATTAATACATCTTCATGGTAACATCTTTATTGATTTTATTACTCAAATTTTTCTTGTTGTGGCCAGTGAATGCCCTTTTGTGCCAGTTGCTTTTCTGTTTGGTGTGCCCTCCTCAGTCTCTGACCACTGGCCTTCTGGCAGGAGTTGTTCCAAGCTCATTTGTGTTTTCTACCTGAGCCCTGCAGTTGACCATTGATCCCAGGATGCTCCCTGTGTCTACCCTCTCCATCTCAGCTGCCACTACCTCCCTGCACAGGTGCTCTTGCCACTTGTGGGCTTTATTTGCCAACGCCACGCCCCCTGAGAACCCTCTTGGCTCCAGTATTCCACTCAGGCTTCCCTCACCCCAGGCGTGGATATCTCCTTGTGGATGGATACCAACTTACCTGGCTTGGGTCTTGAGATTTCTTTTTAGTTACCATGTCTCCTCCTGTTTGCTGTAACACAACTAATGGCCTTAAGACAGAATGAATTAGGAAGGCAAAGGTGAAATAATGTCCTTGAAATCCTTGCTGTGTAGCCATCTTTTGGGCTAGTTTCTCCTGTTAACAGATGTAACTCTGAATCTATTTATTTATTTATTTATTTATTTTTATTACAAAGTCAGATATACTGAGAGGAGGAGAGATAGAGAGGAAGTGGAGCTGCCGGGATTAGAACCAGCGGCCATATGGGATCAAGGCAAGGACCTTAGCCACTAGGCCACACTGCCGAGCCCAACTCTGAATTTTTATTTGCATATGAACTGAACAGTTTTTCGTGGTCACTTTTATTGATTTAATTAGAAGGTTGCATTTACAACTGGGGCCAAATTGGTTCAAGATAAAAAGACCATGGAAGTGGTGCCCTGGCTGGCCTTTTCTTGGCAAGGGATTCTCATGAGGATTCAGACCTGCTGTGCTGATGGGTGACTACATAGGGTTTCAGGATGCTGGACAGATATGCTGCTTGGAGACTCAGTGACAGTAATATGGCTCATTGGGACTGAAATGCTCATATTCAGAAGGGCTTAGGAGTTGGAAGGCAAGGCCTCTCTAGCTTCAGTTTACAGGTATGGTACCCTTTTCCTTCCTCGGAGAGGACAGAGAATTCTGATGCTGGGAGAGACAGGCATTTTTGAAAATTTGAAGATGGAGTGAGAACAGCTTGTGCAAGATCAACAACATTCCTGGGAGGCAAAATCCCGAATGAAGTACCCAAGAATCTGCTGATGGCAGGAGTGGGGATTAACTTTGGGGGCCAGAGAAGGTTCACTTGGGGACTGAATTGGCAAGTATGTGTGCAGACAGGACCATGGGCCATGTGGAATCACAGCATCTAGTCTGGTAGGACAAGAATTAATTTCAAAGTCTAGTAGAAGGGAGCATATTTAAAACTGGAAAAGAACATTATAACTTTGGAATGAGCCTTCAGTGCACTGGGGACACAAAGATGCCACACTGAGAGTCTCACTTCTTATACAGCTATCTGCTAAGGCACATCTGGGAGGCTGCAGAGGATAGCTCAAGTGCTTTGGTCCCTCCCACCTACCAGGAAAACCAGATTGGTTCTGGGCTCCTAACTGAGTCCCAACTGTTACAGGAATTTGGAGAATGAACCAACAAGTGAAAGATCTGTCTATCTGCATTTAAATTAAATGAAAATAATTATTTTTTGAATTAATAAAATTAGAGTTTCTTTTTTAAAATTTTATTTTTTTATTATATTTTTGACAATCTACATAGTTAATTAGGGTAAAAAGGTTAAAGGGCTATAGAAAAGTGGGTAAGGCTATTATTTCCATATTGTTTCCTTCATGTATCTGAGGTAAATGGGGATATTGAGGGAGAAGCCCCACCCAGTTTCCCACCCACCCCAGGTCCCGGATGTGGGGCATGCCCTGAGATACTTGCTCAAGTGGTTTTGGTAGTTCGCCAGTTATGAATCTCTGCCAATCTCGCCACTCCAAGCACGATGAGGTCGCTGAATTGGGCATCATTAGGTGGCAAGCGATGTATTGTCTCACTATTGTTATTTGTCACCTTTGGCTTGGCTTGGGCATTTTTTTCCCACATGACTCCAATTTTCTAAAATTTTTCTGTTCATTGCATTTGAAAAGCAGAGAGACAAACAGAACTTCTAGGCTGCTGGTTCACTCTCCAAATGCCTGCAATAGCAAGGGCTGGGCCAAGTTGAAACCAGGAGACTGGAACCCAATTTAGGTCTTTTGCATGAGTGTGGGGGACCCAGCTACTTGAGCCAAGGGTACACATTAGCAGGAAGCTGGATTGGAAGCAGAGGATCCAGGACTCAGACCAGGCACTCTGGCCAGGGATGTGGATGCCTCAAGCAGCATCTTCACTGTTGTGACAAATCCCACCCTCCCACCCCACCTTGAATCTTGTTTAGAATTGGCTGTGCAACTGTAGACTATGTCTATGGACAAAGATCACCTTCAGTTTGGGAATAAGTTACCCAGAATGCGAGGATTCAAGGGCCACAGGGAAGGGACTTCAGGCTGAACATGTCTGCGGCAGGGGCCTGAAAGTCCTGCCAACCCACATGTCTACATTTTGACATGAGAGAGGAAAGTCTGTGGGAGCAGTAGATTACTAAGGCCACCTCTCCAGGTTGTGTTCACCTGTAAAATTAACCAGTGGGGACATTTCTTCTAATAGCAATTTAAAATGTGCAATGAGATGGTCTGTCTAGCTGGGATGAATTTATTAGCACCTTGGGAAAGACCAGAAATGCTTTTTATCCTCCTTTCCACCTTGTATTTCTCCTTGGTCATGGTTATATGTGGTAGCAAAAGTTCTACCATAGTAACTTTGGCATGTCTCAGCTTTTGCATGGAACGCACGCTTCTCCACCCCAGGGCACCCTAGTGGCCCCTGGGGTGTGTATTCTGGTAAGTGTAGCAAGTCATTCTCTTGGGATGGGGATGCCCTGTCTGGTTGGAGTGTCTACCAGTTGCCTGTTGCCTTGTACTGGTGTGTATCCCATGTTTTTGCAGAGAGTTGACCCAGGACCAAGGGCTTGGAGGGAAGGCTGCCCTGGTGATTGTATTTAGCAGAGATTTTACTGTCCTTTCTGAACTTTCAGGATTGGGGTGGTGCCTGTGGTTGCGGTTCTTTTTGACTTTGGAAATGTGAACCTGCTGGTAAGACAGTGAAGGAGTGATGCCACCACCAGTGGCATACACTCTGGCTGTAGCCCCTTGAGGAAGAAACCCAGCCAGATACTCAAGACTGATGCTCAGGCTGAATCTGACAAAGAGGAAGTTAGATGGAAGACAAATTTCTGTTTCTTTGTGGAAATAAGACGGGCAAATTCATTTTGTTGGAACTGTAATTTTTCTGTGATGACAGAAGATTATAAGCATGATGGATGCAGCTTTTCCTGTGTGTTTATGTGCAGAATTTGGGGTTTTGATAACAAGATTCCTTGGTGTCTGCTGCTTTGTCCTGTCAATAAGCCAATTGTAACTTGAGGAAAAGCAACGATTCCTTCCTCTGCTTGTATGACACACGTGATTTAATTAATTGCAGGAAGCCCTCACTCTCATGGACTTGGGCCCAAGTGGATCCTAAGGAGGACAGCTGGCTTGGATAAAAGGTTCCCTCGGGGAGACACTGGGCTTTTCTGATGAGCTACTACTGACTCTCCTCGAGACACCTGGCAGAAAACCACCTAATGCTGGCCCCCAAGGGAGCCAAGCGTATGTCCTTCCCTTCCATGTTCTTCCCTTAGTCAAATTAATGGCAACAGAGAAAGGAGAAAAAAGGGGCACTACGGACACAGTGTTAACGGTAGATCTCAGTCCAGGGAGTTATAATTACAACTCAGGCACTTTAGGCATTTCTCTGATCCTCTTTATAAGTATTCTTTTTCTTTTTATAAAGGTTTTCCCTCCTGGAAGAACATGTCCTTCCAGAAACTCTGAGCACCTGTCTCACTTGGGTGGTCGAATGTAAGGAATATAACATCTCTCTCTGCCCTGAATCCCACCCATTCCTGAGCCCTAGGTGAGACAGTATGGCCTGGATGGTCAGGAAACCCAGCAGCTGGCCCCCACTGGGGTTAACCTTCTTGAGTGAATACTGAATCACTTCATTCTCAGAATCCCTGTTGGGTTCTCTGCCTCCTGAGTGACGCTTCTGAGTGCCCCAGGTGTGAGGAATGCACTGTGGAGGCTAGAACAAGACCCCAGGTCATCCCTGGCCTCTGGAGTCCTGAGTGGCGGCCAGCTGATGGCTCCCATGAATGCCACAGCCCCACTTTGCTGTCCGTTCTCTAAGGAGATTGGCGGTATCTTCCCCTTTAGACCGTTTAGGCCTCTGCTCACCCTAGTTGGGTCTGTGACAACCACATCCTTGGTGATGTCCCTTAGCGAAAAGGCTGTCTTCTGAGAAGTGGGTGTAAATTCTTGCTTTCCTTTCTTGGATTCTGTTCTCTTCAGGGATTTTTTTTTCCCCAGTGGAAGCTCTGGATGGCAGGGTACAGAATCCTTCTGGCTGTGTTCGTACCTCCAGGTCTGGCTGCAGGGAGACCTCCTCCTCTGTAACCACCCGAGGAGTAGCCATCGGAGCTGTGGCCCACCAGAGCCACGAGCATTTTGACAAAGTCAGGTTTTTCCACATGAAAGCTTTACTTTTCAAGCTACTGTAAGGTTGGGGGCCGACCTCTAAAGCTGAGTGAGCAAGGACTTTGTTCTTTCCGCATCTCTGCCACCACGCCTTAGCTCAGGGAGTGCAGAAAAGGGCTCTGGATAACATGCCCAGCTACTCAACTATGCAGCCAACTGGGGAAACACGTCTCCTTCTTAAAGATTTTAAGCAGCAAGCTGATTTTCTGTTCCTCAGATTACCTTCTCCTTGTACCATAACCTCTTTGGTTTGGATAACGCTAATAGTGTTTTTTTTTTTTTTAATGAACTGTGACATTCAAGCCAATGCTGAAAACTTCAGTAAGTTTCCCTACTCTGGTGCTTAAATATTACATTTGTGGGATTTTCCAGCCAATTACTAAAACTAAAACAATGATCCAAAATATACTTTGAGTTGATAGGATTCAATTATCCTTTTTTAAAATTTTTAAATTTTTTTATTTTTTATTTTTTATTACAAAGTCAGATATACAGAGAGGAGGAGAGACAGAAAGGAAAATCATCTGTCCGATGGTTCACTCCCCAAGTGAGCGCAACGGCCGATCTGAAGCCAGGAACTAGGAACCTCTGCCTGGTCTCCCACATGGGTGCAGGGTCCCAAAGTTTTGGACTGTCCTCGACTGCTTTCTCAGGCCACAAGCAGGGAGCTGGATGGGAAGTGGAGCTGCCAGGATTAGAACCGGAGCCCATGCGGGATCCCGGGGCGTTCAAGGTGAGGACTTTAGCCACTAGGCCACGGTGCCGGGCCCGATTCAATTATCCTTTAACCTTTGAGGTAAAGAGCAATGCATTATTTGTTCTTTAGGTTTAAGACATTCTGGAATAAAACATGGTAATTAAACTTACAAAGTTAAATATAAGCTTAAAAAGCTTGATCATATGTGTAGACTTGATCAAGATCAGATATAGTTACTCTGAATAGTTATTCATACTTATTTTGTACTTATTTAAATGATTCTAGGCATCTTATACCTGTTTATCTATTTAATTTATACCTATTGTACTTGTGAAAAAATAGGGAACAGTAGAAAATTGCCCCATATCCAGGATGTTAGTGAGGTGTCAGAGATGAGGGATGTGGGTAGCAATGTTTAATTTCTTTTAACCTCTGTCATTCCATGAAAACTCAACCTGGAAATCTCAGAAAATAGGTGCAAAATGTTAGAGTAAATTAAGGCAATTCATTGGAGTGTTTTATTGTTTTATTGTCCACCACGATATGCTCACTGGATTGTAATTTCTGAAGCACCAGAATGTGATTTGAGTGACTATTTTTTTTTTTTTGGCTTAGAATTTATTTTAAAAAGTGTGTAGGTTTTTTTTTATACATAATTCAGTTTTTATGTTTTTATAAAAAAGACAAATTAATGAACATTAGAGTGACTATGTTTTAATCACAGGCTTACTGTTTCTTAAAGTTGAGATTTCAGAAGAATTGAGAAATCACGATATTATCCAATGATCCTAGCTGAAATACTATTATGGGTATACCAAAATGATTCCAAATGTTCCCCTCTGCAACTAAGTTAAGAAATTAAGGGCATGTGACATGTGTGCCCTGTTTTTGATTTTTTTATCATTAACATTTAAATGACCCATTCAATTAGACAGTTTCCTAATTGTTGGACATGTCCTATGCTCATAAACATAGAAAGTGGCTTTCATTTGCTTAGCTTTTTCTGTATTTGTATTATTTTTTCAGGCCAGATTTCCAGAAATAGACCTCCTAAATCACAGGTGGGTATATTCTGTGACTTGATGCATAGTGCCAATTTATGATGCCACCAGCAATGTAAGAGTACTGCTCTCATCCTGTGCCTTTTCTAAGACTTTTTTTTTTTTTTTTTTAATTTGAAAGAAGAAAAGAGAGAGGGAGAAACACGTAAACACAGATGGGAGGAGAGGGAGATAGAGAGTGAATATTCTCTATTGTGGGGTCATTCCCCAAAATGCCCAAGGGCAAGGGCTGGGTCAAGCTGAAGCCTGACGCCTAGAGCTTCATCTGGGTTTCTCACATGGGTGACAGGAGCTCAGGAACTTGGCCTGTCTTCTGTGGCTTTCACAGGTGCTTCAACAGGAAAGTGAAAGCAGAGCAGCTGGGACTTGGGCAGGTGCTCAAGTGGGATGCTTTTGGCTCGCAGTGCTCGCCCCTGATTTAAATCACATTGTCAACTAGATAAAAATGACAGATTTTAAATAGATAAAACTTCTTAATACTTGAATGTGTTTGCCCATGGATGAGATTAAGTTTTTTTGCATATGTGAAGACTTCAAAAGTTTATGGAAAATAGGACACAAAGATAAGTTTATTTTGGCATAAGTTTGAACTCCACACACATGAAGGACCTTCCAAAAGTCCATGGAAAAAGTGTATTATTATATAAAACTGTGTGGATTTCAAAATTTTTTCCACTAAAATACCTATGTTTTAATTCATGAACTTTTCAAGTACTCTTGTATTCTTTTTTAAAAGATGTATTTTTAATGGAAAGGAAGATCTATAGAGAGAAAGAAAGATAGAAAGATAGAAAGATCTTCCATCCACTGGTTCACTCCCCAGGTGGCTGCAACAGCCGGAGCTGAGCTGATCCAAAGCCAGGAGCCCGGAGCCTCTTCCAAGTCTGCCACAAGGGTACAGGGTCTCAAGGCTTTAGGCCATCCACTGCTTTCCCAGGCCACAAGCAGGGAGCTGGATGGGAAGTGGGGCAGCTGGAATGCAAACCGGTGCCCATATGGGATCCTGGCAGATGTAATGTAAGGGTTTTAACCATTAGGTTACTATGCCAGGTCCGTCTTGTATTTCTTTATTAGTTGTATTTGTGTGGATTGTCCATTCTTATCCTTCAGCATTTATAATGGACTTTCTTCTCTGTTTCAGACTCCCACAAGTATGACAAGTGAAAAAGGTCCAGGGTTGCTTTCTAGAGACAAATAAATGGCAGTCTTGAAAGTGTTGGAATCTTCTTTTTTTTTTTTTTAAAGATTTATTTATTTTATTACAAAGTCAGATATACAGAGAGGAGGAGAGACAGAGAGGAAGATCTTCCATCCGATGATTCACTCCCCAAGTGAGCCGCAACGGCCAGTGCGCGCCAATCCGAAGCTGGGGACCTGGAACCTCTTCCAGGTCTCCCACGTGGGTGCAGGGTCCCAATGCATTGGGCTGTCCTCAACTGCTTTCCCAGGCCACATGCAGGGAGTTGGATGGAAAGTGGAGCTGCCGGGATTAGAACCGGCACCCATATGGGATCCCGGGGCGTTCTAGGCGAGGACTTTAGCCACTAGGCCACGGCGCCGGGCCCGGAATCTTCTTTTTTTTTAATATAAATATAAAAGCCTATCAGTTTCCCTTAAACGACACTTCCTGTCACAAGTTCATTGAGCACAACTTGCTCTTTCATTTCTTGCTCTGAAGAAACCTATTTAGGTTTGATTCAAGGCTTTCAGCCTTTGCTCCCAACGCCTCCTGAGGCTTCTATCCTCATCCTCTCAGGACGGGCACCTGATAACTTTCGTCTCATTTGTTTCTCAACATTTCCCTCACCACTTCCTAGGGAAATGAATGTACCAGGAAGGCAGATTCAAAACTGAAAGAATGTGGAGTTGTCAGCAATCTACAATGGGAGTGAAAGTCTCCCAAGGGCTGCTTATTTTATTTTAACTTGAAGGGTAGAGTTTACAGAGAGAAGGAGAAACAAAGAAATGGATCTTCCATCTGTGGTTCATTCTCCAAATGACTGCAATGGCTAGAGCTGATCTGATCTGAAGTCCCCAGGAGTCTGGAGCTTCTTCCAGATCTCCAACATGGGTATAGGAGACCAAACACTTGGGCCATCCTTCACTGTTTTTTCCAGGCACTAGGGAGCTGGATGGGAGGTGGAACATCCAGAATACCAACTGGTGCCCGTAAGGGATGCTAGCGCTGCAGGTGGAGGCTTTAGCCCACTACATCATGGTGCTGGCTCCTCCAGGGCTTTCAAAAACCCTGTCAAGGCCAAGGTACACCTTTGTGATATTAGACACACAGACACCTCAAACTTAAAGACCAAAAGGCAGAGCTTAACATCTTCGGGGTTCTCTTCTTCATAGGTCACAATGGTTGATTTGTTCAGGCTGCCATGCTGTAGCCTGGATGAGTTCACAACAAATTGGTTTCTCAGTCTGGAGGCTGGGAAGCCCAAGATCAGGAATGCTGTGCTATCAGACTTAGCTCAGGAGGGCTCTCCTCCTAGCTTGCAGGCTGCTGCCCTTCACTGTCTGCACCAAGCTGGCTAGCTCAGCTCTCTCCCTTATTAAGGACTTCAGTCCTTTCAGATTGGAGTCATGTTGGGGGTGTCAGGGTCTCCATCTGTGAAGCTGTGGGGGAATGCAGTTCTTTGTATAGCATTCTGTCCTCTTCCACAATTTAGTTCTAAAGCCACGCTGTTACATAGTTTTTACTGGATGGCCCCACCCAGGACCATTCTGCAGAGGAGCAGGCCAACAGGAGGTCACAAGCACATTTACTATATGGAATCTGCTCACGCAATTATGAAGTTATAGGGTGTGTTGTCAGGAAGTTGGGACTGAGGAGATCAAAGAATGTAGGTGCAGACTGGAGTGTGAAGGCCTGGAACTAGGAGCACCAGAAGCCACCAATCCAATACCAATTACTAGGAAAGAGACCTGAGAGGAACTCAGGTTGCACTTTGAAGCTGAAGATAGGAAATGACTGATGTCCTAGCTCAGACAGGATCGCACCTTGTGTTCTGTTCAGGCTTTCAGCTCCCACTTACATGGGAGAATTGGTCTCAGTCTGCACAGTTGGAGCTAATCTCACTTGAACACACACACACACACACACACACACACACACACATACCCCGGGTATTTGACCACAGCCTTGCCTTCTCTTCCTCTGCAAGGAGAATTTTTATTTGCTGTCTGCTGGGTTTTGGGGGTCTTGGCTGGCTCCATGGAGGCAATGGGTGGTGGAGGGCTGGGGGAGTCCAGCTTGTTTTATCAGAAGAATGGGAGCTACACATATAATGAAAGCTCTGGAAGGAGAAGATCTAGGAGTTTCCAGGGCAGCCTCCACTGGGGTTGGATTAGTAGGAAGTTGCAGGCATTTGGCACCTCAACGGGCAGATGCATGTCCCTTTTTAAAAGAATGCTAGGGAGTGCCTCCATTTGCTGGTTCATGCTTCTGAGCTGGGTCGGGTCAAAACCAGGGGTCTCATTGTGGGTGACAGGAACCCCAGTATTTGAGGCTTGTTAGCAGAAAGCAGCTTCCCCAGGGCTCTTTCCAGCACTGTAACATGGGATGCAGCCCTCCCGGGTCCGACTGAGTCACAAGGCCCCGCCCTAGCCAGCAGGTTGAACAGTGCAGGTGGAGGGAATGCTGGGGAGCTGGGAAAGTTTACCTCATCTCATCCTCCTAGAGCTTTGTCCTGTGTGAACCAGGCCGTGAGAAACGCTGTCAAGAACTAGTGGGGATGGCAAGGGCCTGGGTATACTCTTGCACAGCAAGACCTCAAGATCCAGAGAGGTTAAGTGGCTTCATCAAGGTCACACAGCCTACACACTGCGACTGTGTGTAGGTTCCATATTCACGCACCTGTCCGTCCTAGGGTGGGCAACTAGGGGGGCCATAGAGATCGAGGCAACACCCCTGGTTCCGCGGTTCTCCGTGGTCACCGAGTCCTCCTGGCGGTGCCCGGCGTCGGGCGGGGGCACTGCAGCAGCACCGCGGCCGGGGGCTGGCTGCGCCCGCTGGAGGGGGCGCTGTGAGCTCGGTGCGGCGGCCTTTTGTCAGCGCGCACCGCCCAGCCAGCCCTCATTTCCTCCCAGCCTCGTGCGGGAAATGGATTTGATTCTCCCGGCAGGGCTGTGAGGGGCGAGCGGGAACGCAGCCTTTGTCAGCAAGCAGAGGCCTTTGCTCTCCGTGATTCGCTCCGCCCGTGATTCTCTGTGATTCGCTGCCGGGGAGGGGGTTCCACGGTGCGGGGATGCGGAGGAAACACGGCGCTGCAGACTAGCGGGGTGCATTGATGAGGCGCGCCCAGAAAGCGCAGCAGCCGGCTTCTCGCCTCTCAGTGGAAGAGCAGACCTGGAGGAGGAGATGCCGCACCGGAGGTAAGGCCGCCTGGCCAGTGTGCGGTCTGCGCTGGTCCCGGCTTTGTTGACGTCCACAGTGTCGGGGAGCCTGGACAGCTGCGGGTCATGGTTCGTGTGAGTAACGGGGGATAATTTAACTCGCGGGCTCTTGGAAAACCTGGACTGCAAGCCTTGGCCCCTGCGTGGGGTTGGTGGGATTCTGGCAGGTAGCACACCACCTGCCTGGTGAGGCTTGCTTCTCAGGCGGTTGGCGGGGTGGTGAGCTTGCCCAGGCTCACCTTGCCTTGCACCACCCCAGGAGGGGCCGCTCCCGCCCTCCCTTTCCCTGCAGGCTTGGCCGACGCCCTCCTGGGGAGCTGAGCTGGCGGGTTCTGCAGCTGCAGGGACGGGTGGAGCAGGTGCAGAGTCCCCTGCCGCATTCGGTCCAGGCGGCCGCCTGTGAACGGGCCGACGGGTTTGGATTTTGCTTGGACTGCGCCACTTTGAAGATGGAGAAGGCCACTGTCCCTGAGGAGGTGTTGCCTGCCTGTTCTACCTTTAGCTACCATCTTCTCGCCTTGCTTTCTCCCGCACGCTGGAGGCCCATTGTCCTGGAGGCGGGAGTCTGTGTCTGCTTATTTTTGAAATCACCACTCCAGCTACCTGGTGTTGGGGGGAAGGGAAGGAGGGAGGCAGGGAGGGAAGGACTGCTTTAGGATGCTGATCAGGCGTGGGGATCCGGCCTATTGTCTTGTCTTTTTCCCTTTTCTCACCCTTCATCCTCTTTCAAAAAAATAGAAATAATACAAATGGAAAAGGTAAGCCCAGGCCCACATCCTATCAGATCTTCTCTGACATCGTCCTTTATGACACGAGTATTACCCATCTGTTTCTTTACGCCCACCTTGCTCTCTCCTGACAGTTCATCTTCTAGGATCCAGCTGATTCCAAAACGCCTCCTAACGGATAGAATCACATCTGTTTGCCAAGTGGGCATTTCGTGCCTATTAACCCCTGTCCAGAGATCCATTCTGGCCTGGCTGGATGGTGTACTCATCTCTTATGTGGGTTTGGAGTGAGGAGGAGTTTCCAACCGGGATTCTTGAAGTGTTTAACTTGGGTGGTGAAGGGGCATGCTTCTTAAAGGGACTTGGGAGCTTTGTTTGAAGAAAAAAAAAAAAAAAAAGCAATGGCTGGTCAACACTGGGAGTGAATTTCAGACTTGCAAGTCACACCTCCCATTAGCATATAGATAACATACGTTAGAGATTTTACCAAGGGGTTTAACCCATTTGAGATTTTGACTGTGATGTGCTACTTTTATTCTGTGAAGCCACCAGAATTTTCTCAATATCTTTAGACCAACTGCCCAGCTCCAACTCCCCATTACTTCCTGACTGCCGCCCATCACAGGTACAAGGAAAAGCAAACTTTCCATTTTTAGTATGATGTCAGCACATTGTGGAAGACCACTGAAGAAAAATCATCCTTTGATCCCAAACCACGTAGCTCTTTCATAGCAAACCCTGTTTTGTTGCCTAGTCCTGTTGGGAGTTTTTGTTATCCCATGAACAGTATGTTTCCTATCACCTGTGATTCCCAGATTGGGTTGGAAATACAGTGCTGGCATTAGCAGATCTCAATGGTTCCATGTGTTGGCAGAGGGCTTAGTGTGAAGCCTTTCACATACATTTGAAAAAGTTATTGGTAGCTATATTTATTAAGATAGTTTACAGGGATTCATAAGTTATGGCAAAGCAGCCTATTTTTAAAAAATTTATTTTTTATTGGAAAGTCAGATATACAGAGAGGAAGATCTTTAATCTGTTGATTCACTCCCCAAGTGGCTGATCCGGGTCTGCCACATGGGTGCAGGGTCTCAAGACTTTGGGACATCCTCTAGTGCTTTCTCAGGCTGGATGGGAAGCTGGGCTACTGGAATTAGAACTGGTGGTCATATGGGATCCTGGCACATGCAAAGGGAGGACTAGGCTACTCTACGGGGTCCAGTCTATGTTAAAAGCACACATGAAAAAAAAAAAAGGTAGAAGCATAATATTGCTTTAAGAAAAACAAAAGCATACCACCCTCCGTGGTGGCTCCAAGCAGGAACAAATCTAGCTCCAAACTTTCTAGTAGTTCCTGCTAAAATGGAAATTGACTTGTCGGTGCCTTCCGTGTTCCCGGTGTTTATTCATTCACCCATGCACGTGTTCACTCAGCAAGTGATCAGCAAAGATCCACTGCCCATTTCAGTAAGAGGGCCTGGGAACAATGGGTTGAAGTGGATGGGCGTGGCCCTGGCCCTGCTGGCACTTACAGACAAGTACAAGAAACAGAATCTCTCAAATGAGTGTAGCTTTGCCACTTGTATTTAGGTAAAGTACAAAGCATCACACGCCAGTGCATAAAACTACGGTCTAACAACTTCTGCATTTATTTTAGTTTTTTTTTTTTTTTTTAATTTGTATTGGAGAGTCAGATATACAGAGAGGAGGAGAGACAGGAAGAGCTTCCATCCGTTGCTTTACTCCCCAAGCAGCTCTAACAGCTAGAGCTGAGCTGATCCCAAACCAGGAGCCAGGAGTATCCTAGTCTCCCATGTGAGTTCAGGGTCCCAAGGCTTTGGGCCGTCCTCCACCATCTTCTCAGGCCACAAGCAGGGAGCTGAATGGGAAGCAGGGGCTGCCAGGATTAGAACTGGCACTCATAGGGGATCCCAACATGTGTAAGATGAGGACTTTAGCCACTGGCCTACTGTGCCGAGCCTGGCCTAACAACTTCTTAATAAAAACACGGCATTTCTTGACTTGAAGGCCAGAGAGGAAGTTTCCTCAAATATGAACTAGTGTTTAGAACGTTCTCTCCAACCACGTCCTGATCAGATACAAGGACACGCGTCCTACCCTCCGTGGGAGCTCAAGGTTCCACTGCACTTCAGCTCCTGGGTTCTGAGGATGTGTGTATTTAGAGAGATCTGTGCATTCTTTATTCCAGTGTTGAGTAATTCATACTGAAAGCACGTTCTGAACCATTGTGATGACAAACCTGAGCGTGTTTGCCTCTGTGCCTTGCTGTTGGGCGGAGGGTAGGCCTGCTAGGTCAGGTCACAGCAGGCTGGAGAAGAGGCGAAGATGCACAGAATGTGACTAGTGGAGAGACATCCTGCAAGGGGCTCGGGCTTGTCTGCCTGAAAGGGGCAGCTACTGGCAAGCACTGGTGTACTGGCAAAGAGTATAGATTCCCTAGCAGAGCTACCTTCCAAGGGACTGCATGGCAGGAGTTTAGAATGGCAGGTGTGGGCGAAAATGCAACAAAACAGTTGCTGCTCCTGATGGTATCAGTACTTGGAACAGATCTTCATTTACACTCATTTAGCTCTCATGAAGTACCCTGCATCCCACATAATGAGGCAGGTGTTTGGTGAATAACTAAGCGGAGCCAATTGCCTGACTTCAAATTCTCTTTTTATCTTTGCTGCTGTTAGCCTTTGGGTAAGCTTACTTCGCCTCTTTGTCCCTTGGTTTCTTCTTATGATGATATGGTGTGGTATTTATGTGTGGTATGAGTTTCATGGCAGTATTACGGGGATTAATGAGCTGTTATACACCCAAGACTTGGAACATAAAGTTCAATAAAGGTTAGTGATTGTTCTTGTTTTGATTAGTATGAAATGACAACTCATTTATGTAGGCACTCCAGGATGGATGGATAGATAGATGGCAGAATTTTTAAAATCTGATATCTGGTGGCTTTAAGGAGCAAGCATGGTTTTGAGGTTGTTAAGATTTAAGTTTCATCATTCTTCAATAAGAATTGTCAAAATTCTGAGTATAATAGCATGTAGAAACTAGCCCTCAGGCTACAAGCTTGTGCTGTTAAGTCCAAAACAGTTTCATTTCTGAAAAATGACATAACCTGTTGCAGTACACTGATTTACCAATCTGATAAATGTGGTAGTTGCTTTGCTTTAACATTTTAGTAGCATAAAGACCAGAAAGCACAGATGTCTAGACCTAGTCTCTGTGAGTACTAGACAAGTTTAAGTTACATTTTGATAAAAATGGCTTAGATAAACCTTGGGGTAAATAGATTTTTTTTCCCCTTCAAAAGGAATTTTTGTGTGGTTTGGGCATTTTGAACTGTGTATAGGAAGCTCCAACGTTTCTTGAAATAGCATTTTTGAGTCTCAGTGAGTGAGACTCCATGCACCCAACTAGCCTGTGAAATAACTTTAAAGCAGTAATGCCCCAGACTGCCTGCCTGTATTGTCCACCTCCGATCAAAGAGCAATGCAGGAATGAGAAACTCCTTGTAAAGACTCATCCAAACCTATCATGTACCATTAATTACCTACGTAAGAACGGTTTGCTAATGTTATTGAATGAAGTGAAAAAGAACTCTCTGTACAGTACAAAGTCCAACTCTTTTAATTAGAACAAGTTTATTGATTGCATTATTCAAATCTATTTTTAAGTATTCTTTATGTGTTAGTGATCTGTTAAAGATTACCTGAGGGCTGGCACTGTGCACCCAGTTAAGCTGCTGCCTGTGATGCCAGATCCCACTTTAGAGTACTGCTTCAAGTCTCTACAGCTTCATTCCCATCAAGTTCCTTGCTAATGCACCTGGAAAAGCAGTGAAAGGTGGTCCGAGTACTTGGACGCCTGCACCCACAGTAAGTACCAAGATGGAATTCCTGGCTCCTGGTTTCACCTGGCCCAGCCCCAAGCATCACTGCCAGAGATGGAAGATCTCTTTCTCTCTGTCTCTGCCTTTCTCTGTCACTGTGCCTTTCAAATCAATAAAATAAATCTTAAAAAAAAAGATGACAACAGATGTTAGTCTCCCATTCTGATCATATCTTAATAGCTTTTCTTTTGATATATATCATATACTTGATACAAAGTTCTATATGCATTTAATAAGCAATATATGATTAAACATATTTTTAAAAATTTTATTATTCATTTGAAAAGCAAAAAGAGACAGAGATCTCGCATCTGCATGTGAACTCCCCAGACACCTGCCAACAGCCAGGAACTCTATCCAGGTTTCCCATGCTAGTGACAGGGAGTCAGCGACTTCAAGCCTCACCTGCTCACTACCAAAGTACACGCTGGCAGGAAGCTAGAATCGGAAGAAGAGCTAAGATTTGAACCCAGGTCCTCTGATCTGGCACATAGTATCGTAAGTGGCATAACTTGCACCAAATGTCCACGTCTGTGATAATCATCTACTTACTTCCTTTGTGGTTTTGTAATCTAAATTTGTATCAGACTTTTTTTTTTTAAACTTTGTAAAGTTAAAATTGTACCATTTGTGTCTTGCTCAGTCTTCTTCGTGAGCACCACTTTGATGGTTCAAAATATGTATTTATCCCAGCAGGGTTTGGAGCCCTTGCTTTGCCCATTGTCAGAACTGTCTTTGTCAGATTGTTGGGTAATCTGGCATATCCAAAGAGGAGGTGGTTTGTGGAGGACCTTGGTCACTTTGGGATGCATTTGTTGTGGGTGGCCGGTAGAGAGGCAGGTATGTGGTTCTGGGCTGGGGTCTGGAGAGGGAGATCTCAGATGGAAGCACAGGATCCCAGCACATAGACAGCAGGTGTTTAAGAGATGCATCTAATTCAGTGGTCACATTACGTGATGTCCACAAATATTTGCAACTAGGAAGCAGACACAAAACATAGCTCATTTCTAAGTGCTTTACCTGCCCTTTCTCCAATAAGAGTCAAGAAAAATTCAGACCTACTATCGTTGTGGACAGCAGAGAGAGCACAAACAGTAGGCCCACATTTTTAAATACTGTGTAGAGCATATGGTACCAACCAGTCCCTAATTCCACAAGGGACCTTCCTGGGAAGAAGTGGGGATATTGTAACAGCTGATTCTTAGGAAAATCCAAAGGCTTAGTGTAATAGGACTAGAAGTATGTGGTCTTGTCAGTGGGATGAGGGTGGGGGTATAAATCAAAGTAGGCTAGGAAACCCATCAGAGCTTCTAGCCTGAGATGCGGAGTTTCAGTCTTGATAGGCAGTGGAGGGGAGCTTTAACCAGCCTGTGACAATTTTGACTGTGAACATCTTGACAGCTACGGCCAAAAATAGAGGCATGGAGACATAAATGCTGTGGGAGCTGGCAGTAGCCAACCTTAGTGTATTTGAGCTGATGGGGAGGGGCGGGGCTCTGATTCCATAAGCTTCAAGAGTGGGCTCTGGAAGCCAGGGGATCTAGGATGTAGTTGTCTGAAACCAAATCTGTGTTTCACTTGTGATCTGCAATGGCCTTGCCTGTGCCCAGCCTTGAAGTGGCTGCAGCATTTTGCCAAGTGGAGCAGTGAATTCCTCTGGCAGCACATAGGATCATTTGCCACCCTGTGCCGCAGCCGCTGACCGTTGATTTGACCAGGTGTGGACTGGACTTGGGAACACTCGGACTGTCAGGGCTGGTGGTCACATAGGGCCACGTGCAAACAGGGAGAGGACAGGCTAGGACAGAATTCCCCTGACACAGACATGAAAGAAATCACGGGTCTTCCCCTTGTCTTCCTTGTTAGTTGGTTTACAAAAGCAGCCATGTGACTCCTGGAATTGATTCTAGTTCTAGGAACTTCCATGAGACCCAGCATGACTTTGACTTCGAAGTTCATGTGTTGCCCCTTCGTTCTGCCAAGCTGAGTTTCTGCTTTCTGTGACCAGGCTGCTCCTGACTCTATCTACACAGCTTCTTGTCCATCTTTTATTTAACATGTCAATTCTTTTGGAAAGCCAGTGAAATAGACAAACTTCCAGCAAACCTAATTAAGATAAAAAAAAATTAGAGTGCTGGAAATGACATTTGGAACCACAGGAAGAACAAATTGACAACCCTAAGAATACTGCTTTGTTGGGCCAGGCACGATAGCCTAGTGGCTAAAGTCCTCCCCTTGCAAACACCGGGATCTTATATGGGTGCCAGTTCTAATCCTGGCAGCTCCAATTCCCATCCAGCTCCCTGCTTGTGGCCTGGGAAAGCAGTCAAGGATGGCCCAAAGCCTTGGGACCTTGCACCCTTGTGGGAAACCTGGAAGAAGCTCCTTTCCAATAAAAATAAATAAAATCCTTGTTTTGTTTTGTTTTTAAGGAACACTGCCTTACTGTACCTTACCATGTGAAACCTTGGCTAAACTGGACAATTTTCCCAGCAAATAAGAACTATGAGTACAGACTCAGGAGCTGGGATGTTGTGTTCTGGGATGGGAAGGCCCAGTGTTGGGAGGTGTCAGTCCTCAGCGTTCCTGCCATGCGGATGGCAGCCTTCCTGGGCACCAGAAATGATACAGATTTGTTCCTATTTTTATATTTCTCTGTTCGTTTTCTGAAGAATTTTGAAAAGGTACTAAAATGCTTGTGCTCCATTATGAACCCTGTCATCGAAGGGAAAATCCATATTAAGTCCCTTGGAATGTCATTGATAAGTTCTTTTGCTTGAACAAATGAAGTTATTAAACTTTGAAGTGCATGGAGACTTAAGAAAAACAGAATCTCATTTAACAATGAATGTGATTGCCTGCCTGTGTTATTTTATTGAGTATGAATTTCATCGTGTTTGCTTTCTTCCCTTGGCATGGAACCCCCATGAGAGTCTCTTGGCTTTTGCTTTTAAAAAATCTACAGTGAACGTGGGAGGCCAGGATAGAGCTGATACTGGCTTTAGTCTGTTTTAGTTCTGGGTATTGTGGCCATTTGCAGGAATGGAAGATGCTGTCTGTCTGTCTGTCACTCTCTCATGGTCTCTTTCTGTCTGTCTCTCTCCCTGTAGGATAGATAGATAGACACATAAATCTTTTTAGAAATCTGTAGAAAGACCCAGTGAAGAGTGAGGGTGGGATCAATTCTTTCCCCCTCTAACTTGAGTCAGATGGCAGAGCATGCATACTGATTATCTCAGCATCCTTTTATTTTGCATTTATTCCTCTTCCTGTTAACACCATGTATCCCTTGGATCTTTCCAACACCCTCGCCTGTGTCCTAAATTAGCTGCGTCTCGTCTGTTACCATAGTTTTGCTGTATTCAGCTTAACCATTCCATGCTTGTTTCTCCCATGTTTGCAAGACATCTGATGGCTACCACGGTGGCCGGAGAAGGGTGGAGTTTGCCTCCAACCAAACCCAGAATGGATGGCGGAATTCTGGCTGTCCCCTCAGGTGCGGAGACCACCGTTGCACCAATGAGAGGTGCAACAGACCCATATCCCCCCCACCAACAAGGGCCAAGGTGACCCCTGTCTCGTCTTCCGTTTCAAGGAGAGTTTAAAAGGGCCCCTTCCCGTCCCTTTCACGCTCTTCTTCCTCTGCAGCCCACTCCTTCATGTCTATCTTTCTACTGCATGGGGGCGGGAAGCCCGTGACTGTGGTTCCCTGAAATAAAGGCCATCTAAATTCTTTTCACATATTTGGCTGAGTTATTCTTTCCCTGGTGGTCGGTGAATCTAACATTTTGGCGAGTGGTGAATCTAACAATATCCTTTCTCTTCCATTTTAACATACACTTATTTTTTTCTCCTTCTCTGTCTACAAAAGTTCTTAAAGATTTATTTTATTTTTTATTGGAAACACAGATATACAGAGAAGAAGATCTTCCATCCATTGATTCACCCCCTGAGTGGCTGCAATGGCTAGAGCTGCGCCCATCCAAAGCCAGGATCCAGGAGCTTCCTCCACATCTCCCATGCAAGTGCAGAGTCCCAAGGTTTATGGGCCATCCTTGACTGATTTCCCAGGCCACAAGCAGGAAGCTGGATGGGAAGTGGGGCAGCCGGGATTAGAACTGGCATCCATATGGGATCCTGGTGTGTACAAGGAGAGGACTTTAGCCACTGAGGTACCATGCTGGGGCTAGCTGTGGTTTTTTTGTTCTGTGGTTGTGTCTTGCCTTAGTAGGCATGCACTGCTGTTTCTGGATATATCAGCATCAATTATTGTAACATTTTGCTGTGAAATTCACACCACATCTCCTTCTCACTGCCTTTCTCTTGGTCCATCCTACAACTCCAGTCAATGTGTTTATTAAAACCAAATTTCTCATTCCATGGACTATTGATTCTGTCAACTGATGCTCAGCTCTGTAACAAGGCTGTGACGACCCTGCTTGCTAGTTCCTGCCTCATTCCCTGTAGCTCTGTGTTTACTTGTACATCACTAAAGGTATAAAATATTCTGTTGCCTGGCTGTAGTTCCCATGATTTGTCTAGAAGGTAATGTTAAATGCTGAAAACACTTTCAGATGTTCATTATCTGGCAGCAATTAATAACCTGATGGAGTTTCACATTCTCTGCCAGGGCTCCAGTATCTCAACCCTAGGACCACTGAGTACAAAATGTTCCAGGGGTGAAGTTCAGATGGATTCTGAGGCCTGGGGTCTCTGAACACTCTGCTGAGAAGGACTCAGAGGGCAGCAACAACGTCAGAGCTGCTCCGGTTCTCTGCAATGTGTGCAGCGTCCCTAACAAATCCCTCCAGTGACGGAAGCTTATAGAAACAGTTCTGCAGGCCTCTGTTAGAGGTAGACGGCTGTCAAGTGCCTGACTCTGGATGGCTGCATGTGACAGCATGTTAGGGGGTGGGTGTGGTCTGAAACTCTATACAGAGACCTGAAATTTGTACCCCTGTCTCCAACCTTTTTAGCCCCTCTGGCTCCCTGCAGGGTCCGGGACACTTTAGGACTGCAGTCTCCTCTTTTCCCCTGTTATCTACCATTTGTCTTCTGGAAACTTGTTGACACCTTCGCCCTGCCTGTGATTCACTTTCACAATGTGGATGTGTTTAATGGATCCTGGGAGACAAGCCTGTCATCTTGATAAGAAGCCAAGAGCATACATTTTCTTTCTTTCTTTTTTTTTAAGGATTTATTTATTTTTATTACAAAGTCAGATATACAGAGAGGAGGAGAGACAGAGAGGAAGATCTTCTGTCTGATGATTCACTCCCCATGTGAGCGCAATGGCTGGTGCTGTGCCGATCCAAAGCCGGGAACCAGGAACCTTTTCTGGGTCTCCCAAGTGGGTGCAGGGTCCCAAAGTTTTGGGCCGTCCTCCACTGCTTTCCCAGGCCACAAGCAGGGAGCTGGATGGGAATTGGAGCTGCCAGGATTAGAACCGGCGCCCATATGGGATCCCGGGGCGTTCAAGGCGAGGACTTTAGCCGCTAGGCCACAGCGCTGGGCCCCAAGAGCATACGTTTTCAATCAGGGGGCACCTAATAGTGAGGTAACCTATTGTCCTGACTGATTTAAATTCGAATCATGGTGAAGTTTGTTTTTCTTTTTTATGAAAATGCAACTGAACTAGCTGCAGTTCCTGTCCACTCACTCCCAGTGGCTAATCCCATCTAGAACAATGCAGAATCTGTCATGTTCTCCCACCCCACTCAGAGTTACTGAATTTTTTGTTGTGTAATTAAACAGGCACAGTGATTCTCACCAGAGATTCCAGAGAAGTAAGTGAGAAATGAGAAAGAAGAGTTTGGCAGAGTCTAGTAAGGATTAAGATTTAAAAATGAGCATTGGGCCCGGCTCCATGGTTTAGTGGCTAAAGTCCTCGCCTTGAACACGCCAGGATCCCATATGGGCACTGGTTCTAATCCCGGCTGCCCCGTTTCCCAACCAGCTCCCTGCTTGTGGCCTGGGAAATCAGTCAAGGATGGCCCAAAGCCTTGGAACCCTGCACCTGCATGGGAGATGCGGAGGAGTCTCCAGGCTCCTGGCTTCGGATGGGCTCGGCACTGGCCATTGTGCTCACTTGGGGAGTGAATCATCAGATGGAAGATATTTCTCTCTGTCTTTCCTTCTCTCTATGTATGTCTGACTTTGCAATGAAAATAAATCAATCTAAAAAAAAAAAAATAAGCACTAAGAGCTGGGTGTTTGGTCTCTTGGTTAAGGTCCTGACTGGGATGCCTAAAACTATATTGGAGTGCTTAGGTTCCAGCCCCGAGCTCCAGCTTCCTGCCAACTGCCTTAGTAATTGAGTTCTGCAGTCCATGCGAGAGACCTGGACTGTGGTCCCAGTTCCTGACTTTGACCTTGGCTGTTAGGGGCACTAGGGAGTGAACTAGAGAATAGAAGCTCTCTATTTCTGCCTTTCAAATGAATAAATTAAAACAACAACAACAAAATAAAATAAAATAGTATAAAAAGTTTTTGGGATCCTGCAGTATATCTTAACTTAAAATTAAGGGCTATGAAACTGTTGTGAGTTTTGAAATTACTATATTTAGTCCTGTATTGAATATATGTCAGGATTTAGGATAGCAAAGAACTAAAATTTTCTCTTAAAACATTAGTTATGTCTGTGGACGAATTATAATGGCTAGGATTTGTCTCAAAACAAGTTTTTAAAAGATATATTTATTTGAAAGATAGAGGGAGAAGTATCTTCTCTTTGCTGGTTCAGTCTCCAAATGACTGCAACAGTTGGGCCAATGCCAGGAGCCAAGAACTCCATTCTGGTCTCCCAAGTGTGAATCAGTTGGCTTAAGTTCTTGGGCTGTCATTTGCTGCTTTCCCAGACACATCAGCAGAGAGCTGGATCACAAGTGGAGTAGCTGAGATTCTGACCGGCATTTCACTTTGGGATGCTGGCTTTGCAGGTGGCAGCTTAACCCTTGAGCCACAAAGCAGGCCCCTCCAAATAACTGGTTGTGTGTAGCGCTGGTGAGGTTAAACGTGAGCTAAGATAGTCTTTGACCTGATCATAACTGAGATTGAGGGTACTCTGTCATGTAAACTGGTGTGCTTTTCAGAGTGAAAAGAGTTGCTACTACTTAGTACTTTAGGAATAGGAGCATATTAGGGATTTCCTTGGCAGCCTAACTCCAAGGCTGCTAAATGGTGGATTATTGGAGTTCATTGTAATATACTCTTTAATTTTTTATGTTTTTTCAAAAAGACTACTGTTTAGTACTATTTGCTGTTTTATAAAAATTGGAGCTTTTCATGTCAAACTGTGATATTAAACATTAGCTTTCAAAAACAATGAAAATAGAGAATCTGGTGAAAGAATAAATTTATTGAGTTGGTTTATAATGATGGGACAAAAATCCATAGATTATGCAACTAAGACACCCAGGGGACAATGCTTAATTAAATCTACAGTGTCATAAAGCTGATCTGTAGATTCTGTTTATGCAAGGGAGCCTGGTTTTTATTGCAGTGGATGGGGTCTGTGGGGATGCTATAGATGTGTGGATGCATCCCCTGAAAGAACAGGGCCTCAGAAGGGGCAAGGCTGTGAAAGTGGGGTTCCTACATGCAAAGCAAGTCTGCATGTCCTTGAATAACTGTCTTGATGTGTCTCCTGTTTGAATCCTCTATGATCTTTCACCTGCTAAGGTATCTTCTTTAAACTCAGATTTTGAGGGAGCGAGCTTTCACTCTCATTTTGTAATTGTTACTGTCCAGTCCCTGCAAGGATTGGTGATGTGTTTTGCAGCTGCCCATGTAAGGCAGTGTAGATGAGGCCCTTGGACAAGGCTGCAAGGTGGGATCCAACTTTCAGGATGTCAGTCGTTTTGATCCAGCCAATCAGAGGGTTCAGGAGGCTGTGAATTTGGAGGTCCCTTGTGCCCTCTATAAAGTGGGGCTGTGAAAGATCACCACCCAGCTCTCCGATGGCAGGCAGCAGGGTAGCATTTTAAACTGAGCCGGGGGACCAGGTTGGGTGTGCATCACTATGTTAGTACTCTGAGGCTACAGTGTGCTACTGTCGGTCAGACACCGGTTATCCAAAGATGATTTGTTCCGAGGCTGTACTGTGGGTTTCTTCAGCATCCTCCTGGTGCTGTAGATGCAGAAGGCTGCAGTCACCTATCTGGCTTCGCATTTGGTTTTGTCTTTTCCAGAGTGTCATATACACGACATTATATGACCTTTGTATCAGGATGTTCTCGCCTTACATAATGTTTATGAGTTTCATTCATGCTGTTACAAATGTTAATAGTTCATTCCTTTAATCACTAAATAATGTACCTCAATGTCATTTATGTTGTTCCCAGTGTTTTGTGATTATCAATAAGACCATTGTATATCTGTTGGTTTACAGGTTTTTGTGTCAATAGTTTTCTTGGGTAAATACCTGAGAGTGGGATTGCAGTGTGCTATGCTGAGTGTGTTGACCTTTGTAAGAAACTGCCAAGCTGTTCTCCAGATGACTGCACCATTTGGCATTTCCATTAGCAATGTATGAGAATTCCAGTCACTCATACTTAGGGCTAAATGGCCCCACTGTAATTTGCTCAGGGAGGTGAAGGGAGAATTACATTAAAGATGATTGAGAAGGCATGTATTTAAAACTGCTCGAGGTGTGCTGGTAGCAGTGAATCATTTTTATTACAGTAGTAGGTAAGTTTGCATGGCTCTACTATGTATGTCAGCTAGTTGAATGACAGTTATGGAGTACCAATCATATGCAACGATACTTCCAGGTGCAGGGGGATGACTTGGTAAGTGAGAAGTTCACGCTGTAGGGAGGGCAGACATGGAAACAGGTCTGAGTATGGATGCCTGATATACAGACACAAAATCTAGGTGATATGTGGAAGAGTAGCAGGAGGAGGCTGCTTTAGCCAGAGTGGCCTGGGAGGGCCTCTGTGGGGAGGCAACACTGATGGGCTGGGCATTGAGGTAATGCTGGCTGACTGCAGGCATAGGCATCAACACCAGCCAAAGTGACATCATTGGCTGAGAGTCGAGGTGAGAAGGGTGTGGGGCAGATTTAAGACAAGCAAATGGGTAATGATCCTCTTGAAGAGGGAAGGGAAGGGCAGGTTGCCTGGTAGTGTGGAGAAAGCATTTGGAAGGTGTGGAGTCCAGTCTGCATGGTTGTGTGCAAGGTTCAACTGCTCAGATGCAGGCCAGGAGCGAGGTTGTGGAGGGCTGACCGAGAGTTAGTCGCCAGGAGAAGAGACCAATGGTGAGGGAGTTAGAGATGTTTTGCAAGAGAATGGTCATACAGATGGACTATTTAATTTAAGCCAGATAAGGAGGAATATGAAGAGGGTTTTGAGAATAGATAGTGAAAAAGTGGCAAGTACTGGAAGTGTCGAGACATTGGGTAATTGTAAGGGTACATACTGAAGTGGATGGGCTGGAAGAGGCTGGTCAAGGAGTGGGGTGTTAACTTCCACATGTGGAGGTGGTGGTCATACCAGTAATGGCAAGATCTGGGGTGTGACTTCAGAGGTGGTGGCTGAGGTTGGGGTGAGAGGAGAGAGAACATGATGTGTAGATCATGCTGATGTGGGGTGGGCTATGAAATGGTCTGTGGACGTTGAAGTCCTCAGGAGTAAGTAGGAGAGTGGTGGAGGGGAACATGGTCAACCAAGAGCTGAAGTCATCAAGTAATGAGGCAGTGACCTGGGAGTGGTAGAGGGAGTCGAGATGGAGGTTATATGCTTTCTGTGTGACAAAGTTTAAAATTTTTAATTCTTTTTTGTTCTTTAATTTTGAAAGGCAGAGAGACATAGAAACGCAAAGATAGAGACAGAAATTTTCTTTCTGCTGACTCACTTTCTAAATGCCTACAGCAATTGGGACTGGGCAAGCCTGAAGCCAGGAGTCGGGAATACAGTCCGAATCTCCCACCTAGGTGGGCGGGATCCAAGTACTTAAGTCATCTGCTGCCTCCCAGGTGTGTATTAGCTGAAAGCTGAAGTTGCCCACCTGAACCCAGGCACTGAGACACAGGGTACAGTTGTTCCAAGCAGCACCCAACCACTGTGCCAAGTGTTCACCCTAGCCATGGGGTTTTTGAAGGAGCGGGCCTAGGCACAGGTGGCTATATGGTACAAGGAGGGTGTGCCCCTGGGTAGAGCATGCAGGGTGTGGGAGAAGGCCCTGTGGGGCAGCCATTTGCTTGGGAGACCCAGGTATTAGTTTTTAGTTTGTAGATCACAAAAATGGACTTTATGTGGCTGGCTTAGGAAGTGCTCCCGAATTGTGTGATTGTTCAATTTGATTGGTTTCCCATCAAGAAGGAGGGGAAGCGAAGAGGTGTTATTGACTTTGAGCTCTTTAAAAACTCAATTAAAGGTAGTTAGCAGTATCTAGTGTTGTTTACCAAACTACTTGTCTCATGAGGGATCTCCTGGCAGTTCTCAGGGATTGGAAGAAGTCTTGTTTTTGTGTCATTAATTCCTGCGTCACCCTCAGCCATAAATCTCGTGGAGGGGACAGCAGGTTTCTGTCCTTTTGTATCACCGTCTTGCTGTGTGCTGATTCTGTTGTCTAGCCTGGCTGGGCTGAGGGTGAGCTTTAACATAATGAAGTACTTATGGGAATAATGAGAATTAATGAAGAACATGAACATTTTTGTGATTCATGCCTCTGTGCATTAGAAAAGGACAATTTTTTGAGGAATACATGTTATGGGAGGCAGTAGAGGCTTTTTTTAATGTACGGCCGAAGGTCTCCAAAGAGCATGCTGCACACTGTGGCAGTTCTGAGGCATTTACTTCCACATTTTGCACAGTGTGGGATGTGGGTAAGGACTGTAGGGCAGCTGCGTGCTCAGGGCAGAGCCAGGCTCTGACACTGCTTGCCTGCCACTAGGAATGACTGACTGGGAGTTCCCCCATGTTTTATCACCAAAGGTCTTGTCCCTCTGACTGCTCTGGGTCAGGTAAGATGAGTTCCAGCTCATCTTTGGGCCCCCTTTCTCTATCCCACCCCAGAATTGGCTTTTCTCTCTTCTGAATCATCACCATCCCCTCTCACAGTCTTCTCTCTGGCTCTCTCAACTGCCACATTCCCTGGGCATTCAGCATGGTTGAGCATCTCCCACCTCAGTATCTCTAGCTACCATTCCATTTCTCTATTTTCTCAGCAAAACTCCTGGCATCAGTTATCTTTGCTCCCTCTCGCACTTGCGGGCCCCCACTGTCTGCGTTGGACTTCTGTCTGCTCTGTCACCAAGGTCAGACTTGGCAAAGTCATTGATAATGACTTCCATATTGCCAAATTTAATGGCCAATTCTTGGTTCTTGCCTTACACAAACCATCTGCAGAACTCAGCACCACTTCTGGGAACATTCCACGCTATGTGACCTCCCTTGTTCTCCTAGCTTCCCTTGCCCCCACTGGTTGTTCCTCTACTTCCTCTGCACAGTTTCCCTCCCCTCCATTAGACTCCTGAATGCAAGAAAGCAACGCACCTCTGCCATGGGCCACCTTGTCTTCCTGGTACACTCTTTCAGACAGCTTATCAAGGCTTTGACTTTAGACTTCTTTGATGTACATTTGAACTTGCAGAATTCTATATCCCAGACCTCAAAATCAATGCTCCTCAAAACTTGAATGGGCATCTAGGAATACTGTTAAAAGATAGGTTCCAGTTATGTAGGCCTGAGATTTTTATGTTCAGCAAGCTCACAGGTACTTCTGCTGCTGCTGGGTTTAAATCTTATACAAGTAGTGTTGATCACTGAGACAGAGGTTTTGTATCACTGGCTGCTTCCTTGATATTTCTGCACGGAAGTCTTATAGGCATCTCAAACTAAGCCTAACTACTAATGTTGCTTGCTTTCTTCAAGTTCACTCCTCTCTGCATTTTCCTGACACCATCCTCCCAGTTGCTGAAGCCAAGATTCTTGCAATTGTCCTTCCCTTCCCATTCTCATCCAATCTGTCAGCAAATTCTGTGGGTTCAACTCCCTTTCCAGTTGTTTCCTCAGTAATGGCAGTAACTGAAATTTATTAATTTCTTTCTACTTGTCAGGTATAGTGGATACTTAACATTTCTATGCTTTTTGTTTCATTTCTACGTTTTCAAAGTCTAGTATCGCAATAAACATGTGATATTATTCATTTCATTTAGGTGGGAATAAGAAAGTATTTGTGATACAGTAGGAATAAATCTTTGTGGATTCAGTCAACTTTATAATAGTTAACTCTATATAAACCTCCAGTTTATAACTTTAAAAAAATGCAATCCATTCTTTTGGCTTATTTTTCTCCTTTACTGTAAGCATGGTATTATTGACACAGAACTATGGGCAGTATCTTATTTTAAGGATTCTTTGTCCTTGCTGATATGTATTATCGTGCCAGTGTTTATGGGCGAATATCCAAAGGGAGTGTGTGCCATGGAAGTGACAGCCCCAACACTGGTTTCCTCAAACTGTTCTTGACAATGGTTATGTGCATCCAAAGCACTAGAAATATGTGTGTCTGATCACTACACTAGCGTGATGCAAGTGCCTGTGCCCCTGTGGAAAGCAAGGATTCTCTTCTCTCTTATTACATTGCTGCATTGTCTGTAACCTGTGGAATGTATTAAAATGACATTCAAGCTCCACGATGTGTTCCTTTCCCAAGTTTCTGCTGCGCTAATGGATTATGAGACCTTTGAACTCTGTGTTAGCATTCTTATGGTGTATGGCATCTTTTTAAAAAATTATTTCCAGAGAAGTAGATAGAACTCAGGAAAAAGCAACCAGCATGATCAAGGAGGTAGAAACCAGTGCACGTGATGAAAAAGTGCTCAGGAACTTGGGCTCTTTGAAGGGGAGAAGAGTAGGTTAGGCAACTATTTTGTTATGCCGCTTACTTTAAGGGAAGTCTTTGGTAGATTTTATCATGAAATAAAACATCTCTTGTATGGCAATAATTTATCTAACTTTGTCAATGTAAGTTTTTCTTAAGAGTGGGAGAGAGGGAGGGTTTGGCGTTACGGCACAGTGGTTTGAGTTGCTACTTGCAATGCCAGCCATGCCTTATTGGGGAACTGGTTTGAACCCTGGTTGCTCTGCTTCTGATTTAGCTTCCTGTTGATATGCTGGGGAAAACAGTGGAGGATGGCCCAAGTTCTTAGACCCCTGCCACCCATGTGGAAATCCAGGATGGAGCACCTGGCTCCTGGCTTTAACCTGGCCCAACCCTGCCTATTGCAGCCATTTGGGAGAGTGAATCAGGGATTGGAACATCCTTGTCTCTTCCTATGTCTCTCCTGTCTCTATTGCTCTGCCTTTCAAGTAAATAAATAAAACTGTCGAAGAGTAGGAAAGAGAGATATAAAAATTAGTGCAATAGGCTGAGGCAGTTATAGCATCCAACATGATACTGCATTCATTTGCTGGTGGAATTCAGAGGAATGTCTTTAAAATAAGATTTTCTTTAAAAAAGATACATTCATGTATTTGAAAGAGAAAATTACAGAGAGAGGGAAAGACAGAAAGAGTGAGATCTCACATCCACTGGTTTACTCCACAAATGTCTGCAATGGCCAGGATTGGATCAGGCCGAAGACAGGATCCAAGATCCAGAAGGTTCATCCAGATCTCCCGTGTGGATGGCAGGGCCCCAAAGACTTGGACCATGTTCTGCTGCTTTTACTAGGCCACTGACAGAGAGCTAAATCCGAAGTGGAGCAGCCGTGACACAACTAGTACCCATATGAGATGCCGATGTCGTAGGCAGCAACTTTGCCCACTGTGCCACAACACTAGCCCTGGGATAAAATTCTTACATATCGGTGCTCTTCAACTTAAGATGTTCAGCTTGGGAGTTTTTGGTTTTATGGTGGTACACAAGCAATTCACATTTATGCAGAAACTCTACTTAGAACCTAGAGTTTGGGTCTTTTCCCTGGCTAGCGGTGTGTGGAGGGATCCTCTCTGTGGCAGGGTCAGCAGCTGCAGTTCCTGGAGAGCCTGGCCTTCGGTCACGAGAGAAGACACTCTGTCTGTGCTGAGCACTGGCGGTTGCAAAGGAGTGTTACATAGCTTTGGGACTTAGGGTTTTTTCATTTAAGATAGTTGACTGGGACGTAATCTTGTTGCTGTAAACCAAGGCACACTTGTATAATTGGACTTGACAAAATTCAAAAGGAGCCCTGTGCAGCAGCTGAGGCCTGCTGCCTGTCATCCCAAGCACGCCTGCTTGTCTCTAAGTGTCTGAGGACCACGTGTCAGATGTTACCCATGTGAAGCATGCCCGCTGCAATTCCCAAATGTCAGAGTGGAAAGCACAGTGGAGTTCTCCCCGTCCAACCCTTTAATTAATGGAGATCAGGCAAATGAAGCCAAGAGAAGAGGAGGCACTGACCCAAGGCTAGAACTAATTAAAGGCAAATCCAGGGTTCCTGAAAAGCTGTTCTTCAGGGCACTTCTACTTACGCATCAGCTTCTCCCTTTTTAATGTCAGAGTTTGCAAGCTGCCATTTTGATTTTAAGCGAAGGTGACAGGAGAACTATCAGTTATGTAGAAAAATTTAAAATATGGTCATGGGGTTGTAGCAGGAGGGGGCTGGCTAGCCCAAATCTCAATGTTGAACTTTCATTGTCATCCCCAGGCATGGAGGGTGTGGGGAATAATTGTAGACCATATTACAATGTTGTATGGGAGTTTTGACTTCTAGGGCCACCTTACCAAAGTGGGATGGATTGGATGGCTTGAAATCATGAGTGTCTGAAATCTAGGTGTTAGCAGGACCGTGTTCCCTGTGAGGGCTCTGTGGAGGAATCCTGCCTTCTCTGCTAACCTTCAGGCTGCTGCTAGTGATCTTTGCCATTCTTTGGTGTTACTGCCACACCCCTGTGCTTCCGTTGTTGGTCTCCTCCGTGTGTGCGTGTGTGTGTTTCTGCTTGGTGGCTCTGCTTGTCCACCCCTCTTGATGGGTATACTGACTAATCCACTAGGACCTTAACCTGATAATGTTTGCAAAGACCCTGTTTCTGAATAGGGATGTTTTTACAGGCTTCCAGTGCATGTGAATTTCTGGCAGACAGTCTTCAACCCAATATGCAACGTTATGGTGGTTTTTGTTTTTTGTTGTTGTTGTTTGCTTGTTTTTGTTTTTCTCCTCAAGGATTTCTGTTTCTGTGTCTCAGGAAGGGTTATTATTTTGATGTGGCTGGGGTGGGGGTAGAATGAGTGAGCCAGGGAAGAAGGGAAAGGAGAGAGCAGCTGGAGCTTTACTTCTACACTTGATCTTAGCCAAAAGGACAAGAAGCAATTGGAGCTTTACTTCTAGAAGAGCATTTAGTGGAACCCTGTACCCAATAGAGATAACATAACCTGAAAGACTTCATGGTCCAAAAGATGGGGGAGACCCTTTCCTCTGCTCCACCTGTGTTACTGGGCAGCTAGGGGATAAAAGTCCAGGATTGAGGACATGAGCTTACCCTTGTAGTTCCAAATCTCGCATGATATGGACATCTTTGTCCTGTGTCAGGTAAGAATGACCCCCAGCTGCATGAAATGGGAGCTCAGCCACTGTGGCTTAGCCAGCTGGGGTTTTTACTTCCCTCACTCCATAAGTCCAGAGGTTGGCCATTCTTAAACCAGCACCGGTGCTCCAGGCTGCTTCTGCTTTGCCGTACTCAGCCGATCGTGTTTTGCTCTCTGGAAAACTTGTAGATCAGTCTTCTTACTCTCTTCCAGATAGGAAAAAGAAGGAAGATACAGGGAAGGAGAAGGAGTAGTAGTCTCATTGGCAAATTAGATTTTCTCAGACATTCCCAGCGACTGTCTGCAGACACACACAGTTGGCCAGGGCTATGTTGAATAGTGGCTTCTAGCTTCAGGGAATGCAGCATTTCAGTTGGGCGCACTGTTCCCGGAACAAAGCTGGGCATCTGTTAGGTAGAAAAAAGCAGAGGTAAGCATTGCCTTGGCAGCCAGTGCCTGCCCCTGTCACATATATAGCTTCCTCTGTATTAATAACAGGAGGTTGCCCTTGTCAGGTGTTTGTCCCAGGTATGCTTTGCAAGAGTGCTTCCTCTGGAACCGTAGGTTTGTCACATCAGCCTCCCAGTTTCAGCCTGCTGTGTTGGTTCACCACAACACCAGCCAAATAGGCCTGCCTGCACACAGGGGGCTTCACGCCTCACCCAGGGCCTCCCTTGCTCTTTAGTGGCCTGGTGAGTGTGTGCATTCCCAAGCTGATTTCATTTTCTTTAGTGTGCTCTAATGAAATTTGAAATATACTCCCTTGCAGCCTCTAGATCCCTTTCTGGGCAGCTGCCATGTTTAATGGAACATGCTCAGAATGTATCATGGAAGCAGCAGTGTTTGCTGTGACCAGCATGTAGAGCAGTCGGAAAATGGATACCTCCATCCTCTCAGCAGTGGCTGCTGCAGGTGGCTAGGCAGACTCTGTCAGTGACCAACACCTCTGTGGCTGCACACTCCAGTGAGCACCAGGTGCAGGCCTCCATTGCTAGGAGGAAGTGCTCTGTTTGGATCCAGATAATAGACCTGCAACAAGGAGCCTCTTGTAGAAGAGCAAGCTTTGAAGCTCTCCTTTCTCTTTGAGTTCTCCTTGTTTTCAGCTTCTGTGGTCAGGGGAATCTGGGGAGGAGCTGCTTATCACAGCAAGTCAAATATAATCAGAAACATTGCACAGATTCCAGAAAGTGATTCCTTTTGTGTTTGAATAGGTGACATTTCCTCTCCTAGGCCTGGAGACATGTGGTGGGGAGGGTGGGACAGACATGACAGCCTTGTCACACAGCTTGTGAACAGGACTGTATACACGAGGTGGGGCCTGATGTCCTAAGGGACAGCCCTGTGATGATCACCACTTTTTCCATGCCTTGCCGTGAATACAAGCTCACTTGGTTCTGCGTGGAGGCAGCTCATGACAAAACATCTGCTTTTCCCATCAGCAATTCCACATCAACATTTTCTAAAAAACATCTACATTTTATGCTGTTACATAACATGTGCACTTTCCCCGAAAGTGCAGGTCACAGACCTCACAACCATAGGCAGCAGCAGAAAAGATCAAGTGCCATTTTGCTGGTTGACCTACCAAAGCACTTGAATGTCAAATGGCAGTCCCACTGAATACAAAGGGAACAATGTGGCCATCACAGAGTGATATATCAGAAAGGTCCGTCTACAATTGTAAGTGGTTCTGAAGCCACTGACCCATAACAGGATGCAGAGATGGGTAATGGAGCAGAAGACACGATGTGATCCTCCTGCATGAGTGACAGTGCTGTGGTGTGATGGGAGGGCATAGGGCACAATGGGAGTACATGTGGCTCGGTGAACATGGCTGGAGAGCACATGGCTTTGTGGGAGAGCATTTGGCATGGCGGGAATTGGCGTGGCATGAAGAGGGAGAGTTCTGGACAATAATCTTGAAATTCAGTGTCCTGTTTGATTCCATTCTAGGACTGTCAGCTCCTGGAGCACAGGGGCCATTGGTCGAGTCTTTGCTCTCTCCCAGTGAGTGCCCCATCTGATCTTCAGAAAGCTGGGAGGTGCATAAAGACATCAGGAGAGAATGACGTCCATGTGCATCCATCTAAAAACTTCCAAGTCATTTGGCTTAGATGCTGTTCTGGCATCTCCAGGGTATGGGTCAGCGGTGGGAAGCTGAGGAAGGGGACTGTTGGTGCTTGCCGTTCAGTGTGGTGAGACCTGGAACTCTGGCAGGGGCAGGGAAATCCCAGCAGCTGGGGAGGGGTCCCTGAATTTTGCTGGGATACAGAGTACAAAAATGACTCAGTGAAGACTTGATTCCAGGTGATTTGCCTCTTAGTCAAGTGTTTTCCTGTCATACTCTGACAGGGAGGTGGCAGAGCCAGCCTGCCTGACTGTCCCCAGTTACTAGTGGCCTGACCTTGGACATGGCTTCCCACTTCCTCATGTGTTCATTAAAGTTATTACAAGCACCGGAGGAGTCGGTGCTTAGTCCTAGGGTTTCCCCAAGTGTAGGTAAGTACAAGCTCTGCTACTATTGATGCTTTAAGTATCTGTGTCTTCATTAAAGCTCCAGAAATAAAAATGAATGAGTCGTAGAGAACAATCCGGGAGACTTACCGTAAATAATCCTGCTGCCCACCGGTGGATGCCCCAAGAGCTCAGAGGAGAGGCCTGTTAATTCTGCTCTGAAGAGCAGAAGAAACTTCACCAAGGGGCTGGCATTTGAGCCAGGCCTTATAAAGCAGGTTTGAATACACCTGCTTTGTTCATTTCCTTCTTGTAAGAATCCTTGTGTTAGGTGCTATTTCTCAAGTGCTCATCACAGCTGCAGCCTCACCGACTCTTTATTATTTGACTTCTGCATAGGGAATGCCTATTATTTACAACTCTTCTCCATAGTTTACATAACCTGTAAGTTTTAAGAATAGTTTCAAGGCAAATTTAGGTCGAAATAGTCCTTATTTTTGGCAACAAGCTACAGTGAGATTTATGTAACCTGTACCGTTAATCTGTTTAATTATTGGCTATGGAGATCGAGCTGAATTTGTCTCCTCTCCAAATGGTCTTTTGTTGTCCTTGAATACCATGTGCCCCTCAGCATATACCGCTGATGAATCAAAACCATGGTGACAGTCCCGGGAGTAATTGGACATTATATAAAAAGCACTTGCTGTGCTCTCTCAAGAAAGAAAGGCAGGCAATCTACCAGTTAGTGCAGGCAGCCACTCTCTTGGGATTTGCAGTGAGGTTGCCGGCTGGCTTTGAATTCACATTGCCCTTCCCCCAACATGCGGTGAGATTTTCCAGCTGTGTGCTGGGGTGTTTGAGGAGTACTGAGCCAACCTCGGGGTGTGGGCAGCCCATGCTTTGGAAGGAGACCAGTGCCATTACACCCAGGCGTTATTTCTGTGCTGCCAGAAGAAATCTGCTCCGCCTCCACTTCCAGGCTTTGTGGCACTGTCTGGAAAGGAGTGGGACTGAGAATTTTTAAAATTGGGCCTGTGTTGTGGTACAGTAGGATAAGCTACCTCCTGTGACACTGGCATCCCATAGGAGCGTGGGTTTGAGTCCTAGATGCACTACTGCTGACCCAACGCCATAACACACCTGGGAAAATAGCAGATGGTGGCTTGAGCCCTTACATCTCTGCCATCCATGTGGGAGACTTGGCTGTAGTTCTGGGTTCCTGGCTTAGGCCTGGCTCAGCCCCAGCTGTTGTGGCCATTTGGGGAGAGAACTAGTGGATGGAAGATCCTTCTCTGCCGCCCCCTCTCTGTAACTCTGCCTTTCAAATAGATTAATTGAATCTTTCAAAAAGGAAGCAAAAATAACAGACCTCCTGCGGCCTTCTGTGGCTAACCTTGCAGTCCTTGATTCAGTTCTCCTAAAAACCAAGAATCAGGGGACACTTCCTGATTAATACCAAGTGATTTTTGTCTCTGAAACACCCCAAGGCTGTCCCCTTTCCTCTACATCTCCCATACCCCGAGTTCTTCCTCATCACCCCTGCATGAACGTGTCTGCTGCTACCACTGCTGACCTTCCCGCATGCTTTGTTGCGCCTCTCCTGGGCTGTGTTTGCTGCTACAGCCAGCATGCTTTCCACATGCGGATGGCTCCTGGCTCGCCTCCAGTTTGAAGCCCACGGGTGCTTCCTGGGAGTAGAGCAAGGCTCCCATCCCTCCATGCTGGTATCTCACAGTGCTTGCCCCATTGCCTTACCTGTTCCAGCTATCCTGGCCTGTCTGCTCCTTCAGCTCACCCAGGGCTTCCCTGTCCTCCCTGAGATGCCCTGAGAACAGGCTCTCGCTTGGCTAGTTCCCTCTTGTCATTTCTCCATATGTGTCTTGCTTGCTCACTTATAGTGTATGAGAGTATATTTGGACATACACCCGCATATATGTACCCACACACAGACATTTCCAGGTGTGTTTAGATTTTCCCTGAGTATTTACTCTCTGCTGCCCATTTATTCTCTAAAAGACTTCAGGGTGAGTATATCAAAATAAAGACATTCTTTTCCATACCCCAATGAGATTTTTTTTTAAGATTTTATTTTTATTGCAAAGTCAGATATACAGAGAGGAAGATCTTCCGTCCGATGATTTACTCCCCAAGTGACTGCAATGGCCAGAGCTGTGCCGATCTGAAGCCAGGAGCCAGGAACATCTTTCGGGTCTCCCACACGGGTACAGGATCTCAAGGCTTTAGGACATCCTCGACTGCTTTCCAGGCTATAAGCAGGGAGCTGGATGGGAAGCGGAGCCGCCGAGATTAGAACCATCGCCCGTATGGGATCTGGGCGCATTCAAAGTGAGGACATTAGCCACTAGGCCACCACGCTGGGCTCCCAATGAGATTTTTGATAATTGTAAACTGGGCAGTTAACATTGATGAACCAGGTAGTTGGAGCTGGTATAAATCTTATCTACATTGCATTCAAATTTTGCCAATTTTACTATTATTCTGTAACAATAAAATCAAAATTTCAGAGGCACACGTGCACATATATAGGGAGAGAAGGAGAGGAAGGGCGAGACAGTGGGAAATGGAGGAAGGAAGGTGGAGAGGGAGGGAAGGAGAAAGAGAACCTTGAGGCTGAAGTCAAGAGCTAGCCACTCTGCCTTCTGTGTGAATGACAGGAACCTGATTCTTGCGTCATTGCCACTGGCTCCCAGAGTCTGTATTTGCAGGAAGCTGGAGTTGGGAGCTGGAATTGGGCGTTGATGGATGCAGGTGCCCTAACCAGCACCTTAATTTGTTTTTGCATCTGGGAACAATTTTTCTGGATTCTGGTTTGATCCAGGGTCATGCCTGTCTGGGCTGCTTCAACCTAGCAATAGTTTCTTTGTGGTCTTGACACTTTGTCGAGAATCCAGGCCAGCTCTTTCGCCACTTTACTCAAATTAGCTTTGTTTGATACCACAGCCAGGTTCAGCTTACGCACTCTTTGCAAGCATACCAGAGAAGACAATCACTAACCTTACTGGGTAAGTAGGTATCTGCCAGACTTCCATGCTGCAAAGTTGCTGCTTCCCCTTTCCAGTTACTGAGAATCCTGGTGGGGAACGCGCATTGGTGGAGGCAGGGTGGGGAGACTTGGCAACAGTGTTTTGCCTGATAGTTTTTGCAACGGATGATGTTTCTTTCTTGAAACACTTATTACCATTGTGGTGGCCATGATAATGAGGATTTCCTATCTTTTAATTAGCTTTGTGATTCTTAAGACTCTGAAATTTAGTAGCCATCAAGCATCTGAACTCTTACAAATAGGTTCCTTATCTGTCCTGTTTACTCCTGTGTGTCCCTTGATATGACATTTAGGAGGCGGCTGGTAAGCGCTTTGATTGATGAATGCCATTGCTCCAATGGCTGAATGGATGAGTATGGCCTCATGCGGTTTGGCTTTTGTGAGTCTCCTGCTGTGACGTCCTCAGCCTCCTTGGCACTGGGCTTGCTGCGTGAGCCTGCCTTTGACTCCTGGTTGCTGCGCTCTGATCCATCACAGGGCCTTTGCACATTCCAGGGCCCTGGCCTGGGATACTCTTTCCTTCCTGACCTCTTCTTCCTCCCTGTTATGTCAAATGTCACTTCCTCAGGGAAGCTGTATGCCATCTCCTTCCCTAGGCGACAAGTTCTCTAGCTGTGTCTGCTCTGGTCTCTGCATGACTCCCCTACCCAGCAGCTGTTACAGTCATTTCTGTGATAACCAAGCAGTGACTCTTTCCCAGCCCCAACTCCTGTAGTCGACTGGGGTGTTGCTTGGTTCTGCTCAACACGCAATTCTCCACATAGCATTTGCTGATTTCCTTCCTAAATTAAATAGCTGACAACAACCGATAATAAGCAGCATTCATTTCTTTTCTGCAGTTTTTCAGTTTGGAAAGATTTGATTGAATGAGCTCCTTAGCTAATTAAATCTTCACTGTTGGGTTGAAAATTCTTCTCCTTGTGCTTTTAATACTATGAAATGTTCCATAATGCTATTAAGATTTTCTTTACCCTCTGTAAGGTGTTTGTCAAGATTTTTTAACATAATCAAAAATATATTTCATTTAGAATGTTAAGTCTAAGTGTTTTTTTTGTCAATGTTGAATGAATTTGTAAGCAGGTAACACTGTGACCCTAAATTGCCAAATTAGGCTAATTTAATCTTTGGAAAATATTTTCAAGATATGCAAGCTAAGGCACCTTTGTTATGTTTATTATCCCAAAAAAAACCAAACTCAGAATAATTTTTTTGTCCTATTTAAACACATAATGCTAACGCCTTGTTTGCGGACAGTCAACTTTAAAATGAAAAGGGAATATTCTGGAATGCATTGCTCAAAGTTTTACAAGGACTAATCCTGAGCAGCAGGGCATTTAAAGACAAGGTATTAGTTTGTGTGGCAAATCAGAATTTGGTTCCCGAGGCAGGACCCCTCCTGACATCTCATACCTGTCTTTGCTGTGAACAGTAAATGTCTTCTGTGAAGGCCTGACTCTTCGTGTTTACAGACTGGGCTTAGTTAGAAATCAACCAGTTATGTCTTTCAGAATGTTGCAGTCTCATTTGTAATTTTACGTACTTAATGAGAAGAAAAATATATTGCCTTCTTGTGCCAAGCTAAGTATTTTTAAAGATTTATTTTTATTTATTTAAACAACAGACAAGGAGACACACATGTATCTTCCCCCTGCTGGTTTAATCCTTAGGTGGCTACAGATGGAAAATGGGCAGAAATGCTGCCTTTCTCTCCTTCTTCAGCCCCTGCAAAACCAGAACTGATTTTTTTCTCTCACTTTAGAATTGTGCTCCCTGTAGACATACTGTGCTGGAAATCGGCCCCTCTCTGGCCACAGTCTCTAACTGTTGATAGACATTAGCCCCTGTTCCTTTCTCACTAATGGTCAGCTGCAGCTTCGATTTCTGAACAAGCACTATTTAGGCAGGTGTGGTTCAGATTTCTAGATGATGGGTTTTTTTGTTGTTAAAACTTGAATACCCAGTCTTTGCTCTGGTTGAAGAATGTGTCTGTGTTAGTTTTTAGGCTTTATGAAACGTTCCTTAATGGTGTAATTTGCAGCAAGTTTTTATAAATGCTCTATTCCATAATCTAAGTATCCTGGCTCCAGCCTATGTTTACTACAGTTGCAGTGGCTCTGGGGCAGATGCTGTGGCACTGGAATCCCATATAACTGCTGATTCGTGTCCTGGCTGTTCCACTTCAGTCCAGCCCCCTGCTAATGTGCCTGGGAAAGTGGCAGAAAGCAGCCCAAGTCTATGATGGCCCAATACTCATGTGGTAGATCCAGAAGAAACCCTTGGTTTTAGACTGTCCCAGTTCTGGCTATTGTGACTATTTGAAAAGTGAAGCAGCAGATGAAAGATTTCTCTTTGTTTCCCTCTCTGGCTTTTTCTCTCTTTCTCTTTCTGTAATTCTGCCTTTTGAATAAATAAATGAATCTTTCAAATTTTATTTTTATTGTTCTTTACATAGTTGAGAGGGTTGCACATTCATATTGGTCTCTGATGAGAGTGTGGGTAGTCAAAGTGTGGAGGAAGCTGGGTGGGACAAATGTTTCCATTCTTTTTTCCTCCTGTGTCCCGGGGAGGGTGGAGAGAAGGAGAGGGGAACACTCCTTGCTGTCAGACAACATCAGCACTTGGGAAAGGGAAACAGTCGTTTGATGACGCCTTGGATACCTCCATGTGGGGAGGTTACTTGAATGGTTTTGCCCCTGGTTTCAGTGTCTGCAAAATGCAGAGATTTCTCCTGTTCATGCTCTATGTCCATTGAGTTGTGGCACTGATGTGTCCGGTCCCTTTACTGGTGATGGTGTTGTTGTCTGCAAGCTGCAGGCAGCTGTGGCAGGAGGAAGGGCTGTGAAATGCTTCTTCCCAGAGAGATTTTTGCTCAGATTTCACTGACCACGAAAAGCCTGGTGGCAGTGGCTCCCTGAAAGAGGGCGAGGAGACTCCAGGGTCCCCTGGCAGGAGAGTGGAGAGGAGGCGGATCCTGGACCCAAAACCTCTGTCACACTCAAGAGCTGCCTCCTGGAGGAGCTGCCCTCCCTAAACACTGTCCTCGCTCCCTGATTGTCCCAAAGCTCCAGTCACACAAGGCTGTGTTTCATGTCAGGCTTTTAATCAAAGGTTTGGGCTTATCAGAATGTAAGTGTAGTGCCATGCCACAAACAACTTTGAAATCCATGTCCACAGGAATGATTCTCAAAATTTGCTGGCCAGGGCTAAAGTCAGCATCTTGTCATTCTGGGATCGCGTATGGGAGCCAGTTCTAATCCTGGCAGTCCCGCTTCCCATCCAGCTCCCTGCTTGTGGCCTAGGACAGCAGTGGAGGACAGCCCAGCTCAAAGCCTTGGGACCCTGCACCCTGTGGGAGACCCAGAAGAGACTCAGCTCCAGCTATTGTGGTTGTTTGGGGAGTAAATCATTGGATGGAAGATCTTCCTCTCTGTCTCTCCTCCTCTCTGTGTATCTGCCTTTCCAATAAAAATACAATAAATCTTTTTTAAAAAATAAAGAAACATAGGCTGGCCATTCTGCATCACCAGGCAGTCCTCACTGCCTGCTCCCTGCTGGAGGTCTCAGTGTTTGCTGTGCTTGTTGCTTGGTGCTCCTGACATCTCCCATTGTTTTCCCATCTGTTGTTGGTGCACTCCTTCTGAGTTTCTCGTTACTTCCTGCACAAGGCAATTTTCTCTCTTTGTTCCCCTGTTGTCCACATCAAGGCAGGGGAGGATTGGCAAGGGAGGGTAGCAACTCCTTTTTAATATTTTAAGAAGCTCATCAAAACATCTCCAAGACCAAAATGGCTTGAAACAAAAACTGCCACTATTGGTTCAAGTGTTTGGGCTCATAGTTAAGACACCCACATGTCACATTGGAGGACCTGTGTTCAATTCCCAGCTCTGGCTCCTGATTTGAATTCATGCTAAGCGCACCCTGGGAAGCAGCAGAGTTATCATTGTTCAAGGAACTGGGTTCCTGCTACCCACATTGATGATCTGGATTGAGTTTCTGACTCCCAGTTTCAGCCCAGCCCTAGCTGTCATGGGCATTAGGGGAGGGTACCAGTGGCTAGAAGCTGTCATCTCTCTTCCTCTTAAAAGCAATTTAAAAAACCTCACTATTTCCATCTGTATGAAAGATGCTTCCCCCAAAATAAAGATAACTGGCATTTCATTCTGTTGTAGATGCTTGCATGAAATAACTTACTACAACGTAAATGTTTAGTATACTCCTCGCTACCTAAATCTGTTATGTTCCTGCCTTACTAAACCATGAGGCAACAATGAGGGTAAAAACACCACCTTTCAGCTGAAGAATGATGTCCTCTAAGTGGCAAAGACAAGTGCCCTTTCTAGTCACTCTTTCTACCTGTTCTTTCAGTCTCATGGGTCTTGTGTTCACCCAGCAGCTGAACTAGGACTAGTTTTAAGTCCTTTTTGAAGTGGTTATGAATTATGATCTTACTTCACATGTTAGCTATTATTGTTTTCTATTGAAAAGTTAGAGCAAGGTGACTCATGG